>NC_137889.1:29918196-30524603 GCF_963455335.1 Martes martes | reverse complement strand
CAAATAAATAAAATCTTAGGAAGGAAAGGAGAGAGAAAGTGAGGAAGAAAGGAAGGAAGGAAGAAGGAAAGAAGGAAAGAAGGAAAGAAAGAAAGAAAGAAAATGTGTGTGTGTGTGTGTGTGTGTGTGTGTGTGTGTGTGTGTTTTCTCAGGTTGAATTCCCAGCATCCACTAACCTCCTAGCAATAATCCTTAACCAAGGCTCTTTTAGAATATTGGGTATTGGATATCTGAAACCATTTTTATCTCCTCTTTCTGTAAAACTTTCAATCTCTTCTGCCACTCCTTTTTACATACAGAGGAGTTGGGTTTTATTCCCATTGGAACTCTGAGAATTAAAATATAGAGATTATTTTAATCATGTGATGGTGATTCATTTCCTAAGATATTCAATGTGTGATAAATATGGGTGAAATCAAGGGATAATTTTCAAGATCAGAGAGCTGTTTGTAATTTTGCATCATGCTGAAAGTACACTCACCTGTTTCCTAACCAAATTATGCTCAATGGGGGGGGAAATGTTTATTTCTTGTTCCTGACAAAAACTTTTTATAGGGAATTTGCTCATTTCCGGCTCAGACAACACCTCAGGTGTAAAGCCATTAAAGACCAGATCAGGAAGGAGTAGTGCGAAGAGAAGGTGCAGAATCAAACTTGACTTCATAAAAGAAAAAAAACAAAACAAGACACAAAAAACAACAATAAAATAAAACAAACAAAAAAACCCCCACAAATGGTTTAATATAAAAAGTCATCATGGGGGTGCCTGGGTGGCTCAGTTGGTTGAGCGACTGCCTTTAGCTCAGGTCATGATCCCGGACTTCCAGGATCGAGTCCCGCATCGGGCTCCCAGCTCCCTCTAACGTTCTCCTCTCTCATGCTCTCTCTCATTCATTCTCTCTCAAATAAATAAATAAATAATCTTAAAAAAAAAAAAAAGTCATCATGTATCCTTAGAAGATGTATCCTGATGCTTTATGTGCAAGAGTTTGTTTCAATTATGTTCCATATTATCTATTAACACTTTTCTGCCTGGGGCACTCTTTGTAGGTACCATCCTCAAAACTAGTCACGTATTATATCCCAAATATTGTAACAGCAAATAAGATGATCAGTTACAATATGACTATGGCCTCTTACAATTATGACACAGGATCCACATTAGGATCCAGTTTCCTAAATTTAAATACAATTTTTTTCACTTAGTTTTGATCTTTGCCTTTTTAATTAAAGCCATACTGAAATTACGTATTCTAGTCATGCATTAACATATTCTAGTCATGTGTTCAATTGTATTCCCCAAATAATTCATATGCAGGTACCTGTGAACGTAGCCTTATTTGGAAATAGGGGCTTTGCAGATGACAAAGCTAAAATGACGTCATTAGGGTGGGTCCTAATCCCACATGATTGTGCCCTTTCAGAAGAAGAAATTTGGAAATAGAGACAGACATGGGAGGGAGAATGTCACATGAAGATAAAGACAGAAATGGGATGATGTATCAGCAAGCCAAGGAGAGCTAACGATTGCCAGCAAAGCGCCAGAAGCTAGGACCAGCCAAGGACTGGGACAGATTCTCTCCCACCTTCATCTCTGATTTCCAGCCTTCAGAACTGTGAGACCATACATTTTTGTGTTTAAACCATTCATTCCGTAGGCCTCTGCTTACAGCAGCCCTAGAAAGCTAATACAATGTCGGTACATACTATTCGCATGGGTGTTTGCTCTTATTCAAACAGGAGAGAGTTTCAAATGCCCAATATGTGGAACGTGGCTTGGAGAGACTGACTTCATTAATTGGCGGAGCTTCAGTTGGTGTGGAGAAATGTTCCCTTTGCTGTCGCGCCTCTTTTGCTGTTGTTCTCGATGTTTAGATTCAACCTGTTAAATTGTGGCAAGAGCCGCGTGTCCAGTGATAGCATTGTGCCCATGGACTTGAACCAAAGAACTCTAATTAACTGCCAATTAGAAAACAAACAGACCCTCCCAACCTCCCTTCCTTTCCCTCTATTTTCCCTCCTCTCCTCTTTTTCTCTTGCAGTTTGCCCCTCCGGTTTCTTCCCACAGCAACAAGATGCCAGTCATTGGCTTCAGGAGAAATGAGCCCCAGTGTCTCTGAGGCAGCTGGTCCGCTTCTCAGACTTGCTGCCACTCCCTTGCAGGCCTTTTGTGTGGAACACAAAACACTGTGAGCAGAGGGGCTGGACAAGGCTCTGCATCTGATTCTAACCCTTTAAGTCTTCCAGAATGTGGAGGACGGGCCTCCTGAATTCCTTGTATCCTCCTCCAGACCTTTTCCTATTTCGTGGAGTATAAAATAAGAAGCCCCCAGGTCACCTGTATTCTGTGTTCCGTCATTTCCTCAGAGACAGGCTGGGTAATCCTGTAATAATATCATTTCAGACACTTCCCTATTCTCCAGACAGAAAACAGATAATTAAATGCATGTTTCTACCATTATTCTCTGTTTATACGGGGTTGTGAATGGTGAATTAATATCTCCAAAGATCCCACTCATAATAAAGAAAAACTGGATAAGAATTGATTTGTATCTACTGCTATTGTGCTTAAATTGCTATGTTTTTCTATTTGCTTTTCAGTCTCAGACAGGAGTAGTCCAGGAAGAGCAAATAAAAAATTTTAAGTGAGAGTAGATTTTCCCCCAATGCCTTTGCTTTCAGGACATTGATACTCCATTAGAACAGATTTTGATTGGTTTTCAGAGTCTACTTCATAATCCATCCAGTGCCCCCCAAGGGGAAAAACCTCATAAACCAATAATACATTTTGATTCTCATCTAAACTTACAGGGTCAGCAAACCCAAACTGTAAATTTCTCTACAACTGCTTCTCGGGAAATTTCCAGTATTTCTGAATGGACCAGAAATCAGTGAAAATGGCCTCTCACTTGCCATATTTCGGCACCTGGACTACAGAAGAGAACAAAAGGCATAAAGATTTATAGGGAGCTTTACCACCATTTTTCATCAAGCCACAATAGGCCCCAACACTTGATTACAAGGGGCTTCTGAGGCTTGGCCTCATTGTTCACGAAGAGTCAGTGTGATACCCAAGCTAGGCTCCACCTCCCAGCATTTGCATAACAATGGTAGGTCTGGAAGTTGTGGCCTTAACTTACTTCCCATTTGGCTCCTCTGGAAGTATCTGTAAACTTGACTTCCTAACAAGACATGGACAGGAAGGTTACTGTGCTTCTTCTAAGATTTTTCAACACTTAGGAATCTCACTGGAATCACTTGCCTTAAGTGACAAAGGTAAAGTTGCTCACTAGTATTTACTCTTGAAGTAACAGACCACAGAGACGGAATAGGAGCAAGGATACTGTCACAATACCTTTGGGGCAAAGTCCCTTCTAAGGTCTATGGACAGGTATTTTTTGCAGGGTTTCTATCACTATCAACATTTGAGTCACCCCAAATCACTAAGTCAGCACCTTTCTGACAGCCCCATCTAATACCGTCTGCTAAGAAAGGAATTAGGTTGTTGCAATGAGATCCAGGGACTCTCCAGGCTCCTCTTTAGGAAGTGATGTGGGTGGGGTTGCTTGAGTCCTAGGGCTCCTCCAGTCATCTAGTTCACCCCACAGGTAGGTGAAGGACTGGAGAACAGCCCACCCAGGAGGAGCTGGGTTCTTGGCCCCCTGCCTGAAAGGTACAGCTGCCCTGACAGTTGGAGGCTCCTCATGGCACTTAGAAAATTTCAAGGTTAGTGCTCCAAAGAGCAGGAGGGGGCGGGGCCAAGGAGCCCTGTGCAAAATCTGGTGTGAGGTCCCCTTGCCCACATCCAACAGCAGCACTCCTTTGGTCTAACTTACTAAGATGTGATTGAAATATGTGATATGCAAAAGAGAATTTTCCAAATAGTGTTTGATATTTATCATATAATAGTGAGAGGGGAAAAATCACTTCTATTTGATTAAAAAACATTATCTGTTATTCAAATATTTAAACAGCCATGTTTTTGTATACACCTATATACTGTTCTATTTAAGAAAATAACCACTTGCATAGACGACTGATTATGATTGGACCATTTGCAATGTGTTTCACAAAGTAGAAATGAAATGGCTAAATCATATTGAATATTTGAACATATGTGGATGGTGAAGTGTTATTGAAAATGGGCTATTTTTACAGAAGTTCAAAAATGTCACCATGATTATTGGTGTTGCTACAGTTTCAAATTTGTTTAATAACATTAAACAGTAAGTGTTGGTCTTCAGATAAACTTCTCTGCTTGTCCATTTTTAAGGAGAGAGAGCAAGTGTAAAGAAATTCTATTTTTAGCACTATGACCAACTAGTCAAAAGCGAAGTGAAAGGTTGTAAAATACCTGAAAATGTCTCTTCAAATACACATTTGATGAATAAGGACACAAAGGAAATAAAAGACACCTCAGAAGCCAAATAAATAAGATACTGAAAATCAGACTATAAGTGGAGCCTGATCATTCTGCTGAGGGAGAGGAGAAGGTTCAGAAACAGAAGGACTTGGGTTTTAGTGGCCAACGGTGTTGAGGGAAAACTTCTTGAGTGTGGGCAAGGCAAAGCGGGAACTGAAACTCCCCCTCTATGAAGCCAGGACTGAAAAGCTGTCATCTCAATGAAAAGGTGAACTATAGAAAAAAACACACATACACTCACAAACACAGGAAATTATAAATAAGATTTCCTGTCTTGGTCTGGTCACTGAGTTTAAAACAGAAAACAAAATTAAAGTTCTCTCCAGTATTGAAAACCACAGGGCTTGAGTGATCCTCATTATTCCTTCCAAACCATTTGTCACTCCTCCTTTCAAGCCTCTAAACACTGAATCTCAAGTCATTAGATGCTACCCCATGCACTCGTTCCTTCTTTAAGTCATATACACACTCCTGGATTTTTCCCATTATTCCTTAAGATTTTAGCTACTGGCTCACTTTCACTCGCTCCAACTCTGTTCAAAGCTGCTCCAGTCACAATTCTTGGTGACTACAAATTGAATACAGATTATTTCTCCAATATAATGCCAGCACAGCAATACTGTGCCTTGGTTTCTTGTCCTTTAATAATCTTTTCCTTCTTCCCTCCTTTAGCCACAAACTCCCACATTCTTGGTGAGTGGATAAATGAATAGGTGCTCCAGAATAAGTACAAAGAGTTGTAACGATAACTGTTACAGATTAAATGCTTGTGTCCTCCCAAAATTGTATATTGAAACCTAAACCCCAAGGTGATAGTATCTGGAATAGAGGGTTTTGGAGGAGGTGATTCAGTCATGAGGTTGAAGCCCTCATGGAGACGACTGATGCCCTCGTAAGAGACCACAGACAGTTCTTCACCCCTTCCGTCAAGACTGGTGTCTGTGAACCAGGAAGTGGCCTCTCACTAGATACTCAATATATTGGCTCCTGATCTTGGCCTTCCCAGCCTTCAGGAGTTTGAGAAGAAATTTCCATAGTTTCTACATCTATGGTAGAGCAAATCTTTGTTATAGCAGCCCAAATGGACTACGACAGAAGTTGCACCAGAAGAGGGGTGCTGCTATAACAAATACCTAAAAATGTGAAAGCTGTGACCACCGATAAAGGGTGGCAGAGTTTTGAGATTCTTGCTTAAAAAAAAAAAAAAAGTCTTGATTGCCTTGACAGACTGTTAAGAGTGATTCTGGTGAGAGCTCAGAAAGAAAAAAGAGCTTTTGGAGAAAGTCTGCCTTCCTAGAGAGTACCTAAGTAATCTTGAGCAGAATGTTGGTAGAAATAGGGATGGCCAACACCATTCTGATGAAGTCTCAGGTGGAAATGAGACACATTGTTGGGTCCCCCAATAATGGGTCCATGGTCAAAGGAGCGAGACTGATACAAAGCAAAGGTCAAGCAAAGCTTTATTTCGTGCCAAGTATCTAGAATCAAACTGACTGGCCAGGGACGTCTCTTGCAAAGAGGTGACCCTCCCTGCCTCCCAGACTAACTTTTATAGAGCAAAGGCCATGTGGTTGGGCCTGGCCACACACAGGTGGCCAATGAGATTGTAACACACAGAGAAAGCTGCACAGTCATGCTAGGTCACACACGGGTGGCCAATTGAACTACAATTTACCCTATAGTAGACATTTGAACCAGCCCATCACCTTGGTCAGAACTGGCGCCCAAAAGGCGGGGCCCACACTCCTTGGTAGCTAGGGAGACAATATGCACACTTTACTGATTGGATGTGTCCACCTGACCCGACTCATCCCTGCATTCGGGCTGTTATCTCCACCTGACCTGACCCACCCGTGTATTTGGGCTTTGTTACCTGGGACTGGTTTCCCGGACTTGCTTTTAAGTAAGTTCCCCTGGGGGGGCAGGGTCAATTTAAGTTGTACTGCATAAACGACAAAATGGCTGTTTAACCAAGGTGGGGCTGCTCTAGCTAAATAGGCCCTTACATTCCCCCCCTTTTTTTGGAGATTAGTCAAATCTTTGACTTTTCAGCCAGTTCTGTCCTCTTTTTAATGGCTGCCAGACTGTTAATGACTCCAGTGTGATTTACCCAGAAACAGCATTCCTCTCCTAGGGCTACACAGAGCCCCCTTTTTTAGAAACAGTATGTCAAGCCTTTTTCTATTTTGCAATTGCCTATATCTCCCACCTATACCTTAACAACAGGAGCAACAATGAACTTAATGAACTCATTGTTTTGAGTCTTAACTTTAGTCCATGATTGGCAGGGTCCATCAGCAGTGGCATCCACCCTCGGGGGGGCGTCCTCGTCCTCGGCTCATTTGACGTGAACTGTGTGAATCCGGGCCCTGATGCCTTCTACTTTTATTGCCATGGGGGTGGTCAGGATGACAGTAAATGGTCCCTCCAGCGAGGCTCCAAGTTTCCCACTTGGTGGCAGCATATCCAGACCAAGTCCCTGGGCTGGTGAGGATGTAGCTCCACCTCCATCTCTGTCCCAGTGTGGGCATTCTGGATCCCTGCATGGGTTCCTTTTAAGACAGACTATAATGCCTGCAGTGACTGGAGTACAGACTGATCAGTCATTTCTGCTAGGGCAACCTTTTGTAGCCGAGGGCAAAGCGGGGAGGGGGTGCCTCCCGAACATTATTTCAAAATGGGGTCACCTTGTTTAAACAGGGTGTACATCACGCCCTGAGGAGGGCGAAAGGAAGGAGATCCACCCATCCATCGCCAGCCTCCAGAATTAGCTCTGTCAAGGTCCCTTTAAGAGTCCAGATCATTCTCTCTCCTTGCCCAGAACTCTGAGGCCAGTAGGCACAATGTAGTTTCCAATTAGTGCCCATGGCCTTGGCCAATGCCTGTGAGACTGAACTTACAAATGCAGGGCTGTTGTCTGACCCGATCACAAGAGGTACCCAAACCTCTAGGAGCTTTTTGCTACCACTCCTGCCATCTCATGTTTGGCAGAAAAAGCCTCTACCCAGCCTACCATCCGTATAGATGTTGGCGGTCTTACTGTTGGCCGTCTGCAGTGCCTTGGTGAGTGCAATCAGCTCCGCTTTTTGAGCCGAGGTTCCGTGTGGCAGGGCTGTCATCCAGAGCTCCTGCTCAGGAGAAACCACCGCAGCCCCCGCATACCTCTTTCCATCGACCATGTAGCTACTCCCGTCTGTGAACAGAGTCATCTCTGCATCCGGGAGGGGAGTGTCTCCAAGATCTGGCCTTATTCCTGCAACCTGGGTTAGGACCTCCCTGCAGTCATGTGGGTGCTCAGCCAGCTCCTCTGGTAGCAACATGGCTGGGTTGAGCACTGCCAGAGGCTGGAAAGTCACTTTTGGTTCGTTAAGGAGGAGGGCCTGATACCCTGTCACTCGGGCGTTTGTCATCCACCGATCTGGTGGTGTCTGGAGAAGGCCCTCGATAGCGTAAGTGGTGGTCAAGATGAGATTTTGACCCAAAGTCAATTTACTTGCATCCTTGACCAGGAGGGCCGTGGCAGCAATTATGCGGAGGCACGGGGGGTTGGGGGGACCCTAGCCGCTACTGGATCTAGTTTCTTACTAAGACAGGCTTTTGACAAGGCCTTTGCCAAGGCCCCACAGTCTGAGTCAAAACTCCTTTGGCCACCCCTGCCTTTTCATCCACATGCAAAGTGGAAGGGCAGTAACATCTGGGATGGCCAATGCTGGGGCACTCAGTAAGGCTGTTTGTAATTCCCAAAATGCTCCTTCTGCCTCAGCTGTCCACTCTACCATAGTGAGTCCTCCCTTAGCCAGTTCATAGACAGATTGGGCCATCTTCGTGAACCGCGGTATCCATGGCCTACAGTAGCCCACCGTCCCAAGAAACTCCCTCGTGGAGATCAAAGCCTAAATAAGTGGCGTGGCTCTGACAAAGCTGTGCTTTCATTGCTGACACCCGATACCCTTTTCCTGCAGAGGGTGTAAGAGAGCTCTCATCCCCCACAAGCATGACTCATAGTCCTCAGCGGCAATTCCATTATTCCCACTAACTCAGTCAGATTCTTCCTTTCAAATCCTTCAATTTTCTGAAGTTTACCTCAACTTGTCTAGCTTAGGTAAACAAACATTTAAAAACAATCAAATCTAGACTTTAACACCCACAAAGGTGTGTTATTAAAACATAATTTTTCTCTCTAAAATAACCCTCGTTTCCAGAGATAGCTAAATCAGGACTAATGTATTTGAAAAACAAGTCCAATTTTAACAAACTTGGCCTAATTATTTACATAAGCTCAGCAAGAACAGTGAGTGGTCATATCGATCTTTTAGAATCTGCTCTGCTGGAACTTCTTCTAAGGAATCTCTAGGTTGAACTTTTAGTAGCCTCTCCGGGCCAGAAGCCAAGCCACATACTTGTCATCAGACCTGCCTGCAATACCTGTCGATTTGGGCGAAGTCCTCTTTCTGGGGTATCCAAAGTATCCTGCCAGGAAGTGACATTTTTTGCTCACCTGGTGAGGCTGCTGGGAACTCTGTAAGCAAGGTATCAGGCCAACAGTTCCAAAGGGCTTTACGGCTCCAGGTTTTATAAAGTCAACCTTGGTTCCTTTAAGCTGTCTGGTCATATCTGAGTCTTTTCAAATATGGCATTCCAGTCAAAGCCTTGGTAACATAACCAATGTTTCCAATGGTGTCCTGTTACAAGGAGAACAAATTCTTATTGAACTTATGCAAATGACTGATTGCCATGGAAGAAAGAATACTTGCTGAGACCTTTTGGTTTCAGAGGGTTCAGAGAGAAAAGTTGAATGCCTTGATGCGTTTACAAATGAGTACTTTTACATCTCTGTAGGTTACAGATAACTTAAGAAAAAGTTTCCCTAGTCTGGAAGAGCAAACATTACAGAACCAGTCATGTTTAAAATAAGACAAAACATTAAGAGACACAACATTACAATTTTTTAGTTCATTTAGTCCCATATTGCTAATTCTGGTTTAGTCCAGATGTGGCTGTTCAACCAAGGTGGGGCTGCTCTGGCTAAATAGGTCCTTACAACATGTTATTGGACAGTGGAGGAAAGGCCATCTGTTATAATATAGCAAGGTTTGTGGCTGGATTGTATTTATGTTCACATGTTTTGTGGAAAGTAGAACTTGAAAGTAATGAGACGATATATTTAGCTGAAGCTATTTCTAAGCAAAGTGTTGAAGGTATATACAGCTTGGCTTTTCCTGACTGTTTATAGTAAAATGTGAGAAGAGAGAAATGATTTAAAAACAGAATTGTTAACAAAAGAGGAAACATAACGCAGAAGAGTTAGAAGATTCTCAGCCGATCCACCTGGTAAGAATAACTAAAGGTGTGGCCAAGAGACCAAATGATAAGAACAGAAAGCAACAGCTATTCTCCAAAACAATGGAAGAATGACGCTGAAGGCAATTCAGAGATGATCAGGGCTCTGCAGCACAGCTCCAGAGTACAAGGCCTGGGGGCAGAGTAGTTTTTCAAAGGCGGAGAAGCTCATTCCTGCAGGACTTTGGAGCCTACAGTCCAGCACCTTCTTACTACAAAGACTGTGATGCTCACGCTCTGTTGCTTTGCATCTTAGTGGCTCCAGCTGTAGCTCCAGTGGGTCTCAGTGAAGCATAGGCCATGGTGGCACCCATTTGGAGGATACAGGCAGCAAACTTGGGAGATTTAGAGGTTTCCATGCAGTGCTATCTCCACTGATACACAGGATGCCCAGGCTCTGGGGGCGTGGTTGCCTCCAGCTAGATTTTAAAGAGCAAGACCAACATCCATTGGGGTGGGTCCCAGGCAAAAAGCTGTCACAAGGACTGGCTACCCAAAGCTTATGGAGACAGGATGGCCCAAAGCTGTGTGGAGAGGGCTGCCTAGAGTCTTTAGGAACCCAACCACTGCCTGGCAGAGCAGAAGGGACTGGACTGTTGCCCCATGGGGTCTAGGAGGTGTGACCATTGCCCAGCATGTCTGGAAAGAAGGACCTGAGTCCAAGTATATCTGGAAAGCAAGCCCTCTGCCCTAGTGTACCTGGAAAGCAGAACACCAAGGCAAAGAAGATCATCAGGGAGCCCTAGGGTTGAATGGTGTGTGCATGCTGGTTTTTGGACTTGCTCGGGACCCGTCAGTTCTTTCTTCTTTCCTAGTTCTCCCTTTGGGAATGGAAATAAACATGTTCCACCATTGTATTTTGGAAGCACATACCTTGTTTTATTTCACAGGTTTACAGCTAGAGAGCAATTTGCCTCAAGATGAATAGTATCTTGAGTCTTGCTCATGTCTGACTTAGATGGCATTTGGATGAGACTTTGGACTTCAAGTTAATGTGTTGGGAATTCTGAGGCTGTTGGGATGCATACAAGAAGGACATAAATTTTGGAAGACCAACAGCAGAATACTATTGACTGATGTCTGTGTCCACCACGAGTTCATCTGTTGAAACCTAACCCCCATGCGATGGTATAGGAACTCAGTCCTTTGGGAGGTAATTAAGTCATGAGAGTAGAGCTCTAATGGATGAGTTTAGTAGCCTTACAAAAGAGATACTGGAGAGATTCTTTATCCCTTCCACCATATGAAGATGCAGTGAGAAGATGACTCTATAAAAACCAGAAAGGGGATCCCACCAGATAACAAATCTATCCAATCCTTGATCTTGGACTTATCAGCTTGAAGAAATATAAGAAAGAGATTTTTGTTGTTTATAAGCTACCCAATCTATGGTATTTTTGTGATAGCAGCCCAGATAAAAAAAGACAGCAACTTAGTTCATAGATGTACTGACTCAATAGTATTTAGGATAATCTATAAATTCAATGTAATTCACAATCCCAACAGAGTTTTTCATGGAATTTGACCAGCTATAAGCCAAGGAGAATTATGACAGAAATATTATGCCTGGCAATTTTGAGAAATAAGTCAGAAGAACTTGTGTAATGAAATATCAAATTATCATTAAACTATAATACTTAAGACAATTTAGAATCAGCATAGCGATATAAAAATAGACTAATTGAGAAGAATAGAGAACTCAGATCCAGACCCATACAAATAAGGAATTATATGAATGAGGCCAACAATACAGATCAGTGAGGAAAGGAGAAACTATTCAACAAAGTGTACTGAGATACTTGGTTATCTACATTAAACACTGTTATTTTATCATATTAATAAACATATATAAAATGATGCTTTAATTATGAAATACCAAATTTTTAGAAGAAAGCATTAAAGAACAGTTTTATATGCTCAAGCTAGGGAAGAAAACTGTCCCATTTTCTTTTCCTCTAAAATTCTCCATCTATTGCAAGCAAGCAAAGAGCTCATCTTCTACATCCACTGTTCTTAACAAGCAAAATTTCAAGGCTCTTGGCTCTAGCCTCCTCCACCTTCTTCTATCATTCTTTCCATATAAAGAATAGTTTATTTCAATACTTTTTCATGTTCTATTTTGCATCCACAAAATACTGTTCTATTTTCCATCCACACACCCCTTAAAAAGATTGTATGACAAAGAACCCTCCTTAATTTGCTTGCTATCTAAACATCATAAAGCTATAAATAGAATTCCCCATCTGAAATTTTCAAAAGAAAACAAATTCATGACCAAAAGTCAAAAAACAGACACTGAACTACTTTTAGACAACAAACTCATAATAATAAGACAAAAACAACTATATACAAGCACTGTACTCTAGTTGATAAACTTGTTTCCCATGGGAACATAAGTCAAGAATTCTGGAATCACTATATATATATACAGTAATTGATCAATTTAAGCAATGGATGGGGATAGGGGATCCAGATTTCTCAATGTTGAAGTTGGACTTTTTGGATAAGTGAGGACATGAGGCTTGAATGATCTATATGATAATGAATAATTAGATAATGGATAGAGTTGGAGACATCAACATGAACTTACATATAGTCTAATATACATACAGATGGTTACACATAGGAATATTTACAGGTGTGTGTGTGTGCGTGTGTGTGTGTGTGTGTGTGTCAACATTAGCATGCATGCATATATTTCCTTGCTCTGTAAACCAGAAGGATTAGAAGCAACAACACCCCAGAAGCAATGAGTACACCTAGCACTCCGATCTTAGTTTCTACTATTACCTTCTAATAAAAGAATCAGGTCTTTTTAGAGAAATAGCTAATTTTAGGACCACAGCTAGAATATTTACAAAATGATCCTGGGGTACTTTAAAGTGCCAGAAAGTAAGGAAGCTCTCAAAAGAAAAAAAAAAAATCCACAATGATGGCAATATACCAAAGGGACACAAAAAGCCAACTGTAACATCTCCCAATGGCCAAAGCTGAAAAAATTTAAGTAACAAAATAAATAGTAATGATGTATTATAACTGAAATATCAACTAAGTACCCTTGAGTTCACGCTTATATAAATGATTAAATAAGTAAATGAGGGAGAAGAGACAATCTCCCATGCAGAATTCCAAACAAATTATGTACCTACTCTTTCCTCAAGGAGACAAAGCCTAACTCCCTACTCTTTAAGTATGGGCTGCCTTCCAAATAACAGTGCAAGGAAAGAGGGCAGGGAAAAGATCAATTTTATGATGGATAAGCCTGATAGATATGAATTCAGTCAGGTGATCAAGGTTACATCAACAGTGATAACTCTGTTGCTTGTGCATTGTTCATATGATGTAATGAGAATTATACTTTACCTCTGTGGTCTCCTCCCAAAAATATATGACTTCAGTTTAATCATGAAATAATCATCAGATAATCATCAGGCAAATACTGACTTGGGGGTCATTCTCCAAAATACATAATCAGTATTCTACAGTATTGTTAAGGGTATCAAAAACAGGAAATCTGAAAAATTGTCACAACCTAGTAGCCCCAAAGGAGACATGACAACAAAATGTAATTTGGGATCCTGGATGGGATCTTGGACTAGAAAAAAGATGATTAGGTAAAAACTAAGAAATACAGTATGGACTTCAGTTAATAATAATACGTCAAAATTGGTTCTTTAATTGTGACAAAGGCACCATACTAACGTAAGATGAGAATAATACTGAAAACTGATGTGAGGCATGTGGGAACTCTCGGTACTATTTTCATAATTTTTTCTATAAACCTGAAACTATTCTAACATATAAAGTCATTCAGAATAAACAAACAAAAGATCTCCAAAATCACTGTTGAATATCTTGGACCCCTTGACAAAAGATCAGTAGGGGTAATGGCAGGTGGGGGGAGGGGGTCCTCTGGGGTCACATACAGCTCGAATGTCATCTCAGAACTTCCCCAATGATTTGATCTAACATAGTCTCCATGTTACCTGTCGCCACAGTTTTCATTTTATTCTCTTCTCAGAACTTACACCACCTGAGTAGTATTATTTACTTATTTCATGTATCCTCTGTCTCCTGCTGTAGAATGTAAGTTCCATGAGCCCGGGGAACCGAACCTGGTTTTGCTTAATCCTGTGCTTTGAATGCTTTCTGGCATTTAATGGGTACTCATCACATGTTAGCTGGATAAATGATCTTTAAAATCACCCAGAAGCAGGAAATTATATGCCCACACAAGATGAAACCAAACCACTGACCGTTTCACCTTTATAAGTAATCTTTTTTTTTTTTAAAGATTTTATTTATTTATTTGGCAGAGAGAGAGAGAGATCACAAGTAAGCAGAGAGGAAGGCAGAGAGAGAGGGGGAAGTAGGGGGAAGCAGGCTCCCCTCTGAGCAGAAAGTCCGATGCAGGGCTTGATCCCAGGACCCTGAGATCATGACCTGAGGCTTAACCCACTGAGCCTCACAAGCACCCCTGACTGTTTCACCTTCAGAGTATGATACTCTGGAAATCTTCTTAACCACCCAGGAATACTGAATCCCAGACAGACAGGTCATTTTATAAATGGGGTATATAAATAAGAAATGATGCACTTTAATGTCTCTGACCTTAGATAAAGACATATTATTGTATTAATAATAAGACTTACGGAATTCAAAGTGTATTCTCAACTGTGAATTCAAGGGGGTAAAAGATTAAATAATTATTTGCTATTTATACATCAGTATCTGCAGCTGTATCCAGTACCATATAAACAAGCAACAAAAAGGGACAAGTCTTACCAAATTAAACTATACCAACTTTCTCAGCTCAGTTATGAGCTTTTTACCCTATATTTTCTGACAGTAAGAAGTGAGATTTATAAATAAAATAATTTAGCTGCCGAAATCTGTAAACTGTTGTTGTTATTGGAAATTGTTTGTTCATTTAAAGTATAAAATATGTTTTTATGAGAATTAAATGTTCTCACACTGCCAAATAAATTCTCTAGCCTTGTTTTAATGTACCTTCTACTCTTTATATTAGCTACCCCCCGAAAAAACAAGCAGGCACACCAACCAACCAGCCACTGGATCTGGTTTTCTGCTTGGAGAATTGCAAACTATAACCAATTCAAATCCAGGCACAATATAGCATCTTGGTTTATTCAAAAGGGATAAAAATAATATCCTCGACATCCACTGAAGGCTTACTATAAGCCAAACACTGTTCTAAGCATTTTATTACTATTTTTAAATTTAATCTTCACAGCAGCCCGATGGAACAGGTTCAATAATTATTCCTATTTAAAAGTAAGTAAATTAAGAAACAGGAAGTATAAGTAACTTGTTCCAAGTCACACATCTAGCAAGCGACAGGATTCAGAACCAGACATTCTGATTCTACACAATAAATGCTTAACCAGTGTATGAATAACTATTTGCGGCCTAATCCAACTGTAAAGATGGGAAAGCCACAGGGACAAAAAATAGAGTCTTACTGAAGTTTAAGTTCATGATCTTCCTCACTACGCTTTCCTCAAGCAAACACATGCCTCCTATCAGTGCAACTCTGAATGTATACCAATTTGATTTTTCAAAAAGATAGTAAGGAGTCATATAAACACAGAAATAAACTTGTTATTGACAAATTTCTGATGATCAGTCAAGATACTTTAAAAATAGAGGTCTTCTTCCCTCACATACTCCACAAGCTACTGCTAGACTGATTCTCTTATGGCACAAATTAAATATATCAGTACCCTATTCAAATGTTTTAGCTTACTGAAGGACTACTGAAAAGCATGTCGGATTCCCTGGAATTCAGGGTCCCCATATACTGACCCAAATCTTCCTCTCCACTGATTACCTACTTATAAATCATGTCACCAGCAATCCAAATATGTTTTTCAACCTCCCATTTCCATCCCATTGTTTGAGATAGATCATCAACCCAAAAATATCTCCTTCCAATGTCCATTTGGAGAAATACCCCTGACCTTTCAATGGCCAAATTTCACGACCCTGATTAAGTGTCTGAAATCAGAAGGAAAATCACCCTCCTCCTAACTCTCACAGACCTGTGTTCCCAGTCACTTTATGTTCCTTGCATATCACACAGAGTACAATGATATGTAAATAACACCCACATAAAGATAAGATCTTCAAAAGAGTGAACTGTGACTTTTTATACCCTGTCACCCAACTTCACTCTCTTGTATTTGCTCTATGAATTATCTGTGAGGAAATTAATGAAATATGTATACTTGGATGCACTATCATTGTCATCTCTATTTATCTGATGAATAATACTATATTAGAGGCTACAAAGAATGAAAAATGCAAAATAAAGAAATTTTTACCATCTTCATATTCTTTATACATCATATCAGTGATAATCTCTCCCTTGATAAAAATTATTAATTTTAAATTAACTATTAATATTACTCATGACGGTCAATTCATTCTCAATATGAACCAAGAAAACACATGGATACAAAATGAAGAGACGTCTCCATATAAATAAAAAGTAAGGTGCACCTGGGTGGCTCAGTCAGTTTAGCATCCGCCTTCCGCTCTCATCATGATCCCAGAGTCCTGGGATCAAGTCCCACATTGGGGTCTCTGCTCAGCTGGGAGTCTGCTTCTCCGTCTCCCAACCTCTCTCTCTTAAGTGCTCCCTCTTTCTCACTCTCTGTCTCAAATAAAGAAATACAATCTTTTTTTTTTTAGAGGTTTTGCTTTTTGTTTTTTGTTTTTTAAGATTTTATTTATAAATTATTTGAGAGCGAGAAAGAGAGCATGAGAGGAGAGAAGTCAATGGGAAAGCAGACTCCCTGTCAAGCAGGGAGCCCGATGTGGGACTCCATCCCGAGACTCCAGGATCATGACTCGAGCCGAAGGCAGTCGCTTAACAAACTGAGCCACCCAGGCATCCCAAGAAATATAATCTTTAAACAAATAAATAAATAAACAAAGAAACAAAAAGTAAAATGTAACTCAAGACTAACATATCAGCAAGGGAAAAATGCTGTAATCTAAAGTTTCCCTGGGGTCTTACCTTAGGCAGTCTTCATGCCATATATACATTAATATGAGACTTGCTCAGCCAGCATATAATAAGTACACTAGGTTTATTTAGTTATATTTGATACTACTCATTAGTATGGTCATGTGGCTTAAAATTCAAATAGAGTGCTTCGAGTGGTAAATCCCTTAGCCTATTTTTTTATCTTTTTAAAAAATTTTTATTATTTAATTCCAGTATAGCTAACAGTGTTTTACTAGTTTCAGGTGTACAATAGAGTGATTTCACAATTCTCTACATTACTCTGTGCTCATCATGATAACGTCCTCTTTAACCTCCATTACCTATTCATCCCTCCCACCCAACCCCCTCCTGGTAACCAGCAGTGCATTCTCCACAGCACAGAGCCTGTTTCTTGGTTTGCTTCTCTCATTCTTTTTTTCCCCTTTGCTCATTTGTGTCTTTCTTAAAGTCCGCCTATGAGTGACGTCATATGGTATTTGTCATTTTCTGACTTATTCCACTTAGCATTACACCCTCTAGCTTCATCCATGTGGTTGCAATTGGCAACGTTTCATTCTTTTTACGGCTGAGTAATATTCCATCCATCTTAAAGTAATTCATGTTTATGGTGGAAAAAAAACTAGAAAATGTGAACGAACAAAATGTTCAAGAGAATAAAGGCATGATTACGCCTACTACACAGGGAGAATTGCTGGGCATGTCTTAGTGTACATTCTTATGTTACACATTTATTATGTATATCAAAAAGTAGGCTCACACTACAAATATGGTTTTGTGAACTGTTTTTCTCACATAACACATGAACATTTTTTCATATTGACAAATAAAAATTAACATTATAATTTTAATGGCTGAATATTCACTGAATTCTTTTTTGTACACTTAAAAGTCTCAGTTTTTAACTGTAATAAGCAACACTGATATGAACATCCTTTACATGCATCTTTGTGGATTTATCCAAGTAGCTCCTTAAGAAAAATAATTTGATATGGAATTGTTGCTTATCCATATCTAAATATTTTAAATATTTTAACAATATCTAAATATTTTAACAATATATAGCCCTATATCTATATTTAAATATTTTTCTATTTATTTTAAATATTTTAACTATAGCTATATCTAATTTTTTTTTAAAGATTTTATTTATTTGACAGAGAGAGATATAGCAAGAGAGGGAATACAAGCAGGGAGAGTGGGAGAGGGAGAAGCAGGCTTCCCGCCGAGCGAGCAGAGAGCCTGATATGGGGCTTGATCCCAGAACGCTGGGATCATGACCTGAGCCGAAGGCAGAGTCTTAACCCACTGAGCCACCCAGGTGCCCCTCTATCTAAATTTTTTAACAATATATGAAGCATTGCTAAAACTCTCTGATAGACTGTAATAATTTAACACCTACTAAGAGGTGTACAACCACCCATTTGCTCCTCGCTCACATTAGATGTTAACTCCAAATTTGAGATGCCCTTATTAAAAGAAAAATAATATGTTCTCTTTGCTATTTTAACTCAGGCACAGTTGTTTAGCCAAATTAATATCATGGGTGCGTCTAATTATGAAGGATAAGACCCAAATCAGACCCTTCAGCTCCCAAGCAGCAGGAATGATTACCAAGTGGAATTTTCATACTTCTATCCAGACTTTAATTAACTCTCCTGGAAAAGACACCCTATTTTTTTTTAAATGAAATAATAACAACAAAAACAACAGCAAAAGGAAGCCATGAATTGGAGGCTTGCCTCACAGCTAACCTCATTTCAATGAGATCGGCACGGATTCCTTCTCAGTCTTTCCCCGTGTTCTTACACCTTTGTGCTTCTGAGACTTCTTGTTTTACATGAGTCTCATCCTTGGAACTTGCTCAGTTGGAAGGAGGGTTATGATTAAAAGCAAACTTGGCCTCTCCATCTTGTTGGCTGTGTACCTTTCCCGGTGCTGTCTCTCCATCTACTTTAATGATCTGCTCCTAGCAGGTGGGCAAGGGCCAGGATAAGTCATGCCACAGTAGAATTCAAGGAACAAGATCTGTCAATATAATTGGCACCCTATCTGTCAGAGGATCTCTTAGGAACTGACAAGTAAGAGACACATAATTACTGGGCACCATCTTCTCCTTGAAAGTAAAGTAGAACTTAATAAACATAATGTCCACGGGGTGCATGGACAAAAGCAACTTTCCTGGTTCCCCTCTGAGTGTGTCACTGCCACTTCCCACCCCATGCATCCTGTAATAAAGTGACCCCTCAAACAAGGATGAATAATTGATGATATTTTTCGAGTTTCTGTAAGGTAGAGTTGCCGGTGGTATTGAATGCTGAGTGGCAAAGTGAAGTCTAACTTTGGAGAAACTTAACAGTACACTCAGATTTCGTTTCTTTCCCTTGTGCTTCAGGCTCTCTTTGGACTCAGCCCTACCCTGAAACTTCCTAAAACTCTAAATTTTTTTTTAAAGATTTTATTTATTTATTTGACAGAGAGAGATCACAAGTAGGCAGAGAGGCAGGCAGAGAGAGTGAGAGTGAAGCAGGCTCCCTGCCGAGCAGAGAGCCCGATGCGGGGCTTGATCCCAGGACCCTGAGATCATGACCTGAGCCGAAGGCAGTGGCTTAAACCACTGAGCCACCCAGGTGCCCCCTTCCTAAAACTCTAAACAGGAAAAACTGCAGTGGAAATGCTCTGTGCAGGACAGAAGTGGGCACCAGCACATCTTAGCAATGCCCATGATGAAAAACAACCATCAGACAAACAAACAGAAACCTTTACTGAAATGAGCAAAGGATTGGAAATTGCAAGACAAATGGGACTAAAGTAATGATAAGTGAAGACAGATCTAAGTTTCATTTATTAGCTGTGTGACTTTGGACGACTTAATTTTCTTTACAATGTGCTTTCCTATGAAATGAAATGGTAACACATAAGGATTAAATAAAAAACTAGATGGGGGGAAATGTGTAATTTACGGCATTCTATATTCACTCATCATGAGCTATCTTTGACTTCTGGTGGTTGGTTCTGTTTTTCTCTTTAATATTATTTTTTCGTAGGTTATACATTCACACAGCACAAAATGGGAAAGGTACAGAAGGAAGAGTGCACAGGAGAAACTACCTCTCTAGTCCTAAACTCCAGACACCCAATTTCCCTCCTGTGGATCAAAAAAATGTTATCTTTTCCCTTTATGTTGTTACAAAGATATCTTCTGTATATATAAGGAATATACATGCAAACATATTTAATCTTTTTATCCCATATTGTATAAATAGGATACCAGTGCACCTGTGTGCACTTTGATTTTTTTTTTTTTCAGTTAATGTGGAGCTCTTTCCATATTAGGACTTAAAATCTCTTCTTATTCCTTTATGTAGTTGTATAGTATTCAATTGATGGGATACTCCATGATTTCTCCCTATTGATGGATATTTAGGTTGTTTCTAATACTTTGCTCTTTCAAAAAAAATTACCCTGCATAAACTCAGATATATCATTTCACATCTGTAAAGTATACCTTTAGATATAAATTCTTAGAGGTACAATTGCTGCTTTAAAGAGCATTTTATTATTTTGCATTTATTGGAGAGCTGTTTCCAAATTGCTCCGCCCTAGAGATTATAATAATTTGCATTCCTATCCAAAACATCTGAGAGTGCCTGGTCCCCCAGTCCCTCATCAACGGTGCTATATATGCCAAACTGGTATGTGAAATTGGTACCTCAGTATGGATGAGATTTGTATTTTTCATATCCTGAGTGAGGCTGGGCATCTTTTCACATAGTTGAGCCACTTACATTTCTTTTCTCTGAACTGCCTTTGGTTATTTTTACTATTGGGTTATTGGAGAGTTTTTCATTAGAAAATCAATATTAGAAAAATCAGTCCTTGCAAGTATGTCTGATTTGTTATCTTTGACTTCAGTCCACAGATGCTTGTGATGATAATGGTGATAATGATAATGATGATGATGATCCAGTTGAGTTGATCAATCTTTTTCACAGGTAAATTCTGAATAGGTAATATATATCATTCTTCTCCAGTATCTTCTAAAAAATAGGTTTTAGGGTTTTTTTATATTAAATCTATGATACATGTGTAACTTTTTTGGTGCCAGGTTGTGAAGTTGGAATCCAATTTCAGTTTATTTTTTCCAAATGAGCCATTCGACTGACATAGTCCCGTTAACCAAATCTTGATTGACTTTAAGGGTCATATCTCATTCAATAATGTACACAGTTTGAATCTGGAAGTATACATGAGATGAAGAAAAAACATGGAGTGGCAGGAAAAAAAACAATTATCTGAGAGTCCTAAGTCCCAGTAGCTAAGCTGAGATTCATCTCTGACTTCATTGATTTTTTAAGATTTATTTATTTATTTTAGAGAAATGGGGAGAGAGAGTATTAGCCGGGGGGCAGGCGGGAAGGTGCAGAAGGAGAGGAAAAAGGAGAAAATTTCAAGTGGATTCCTTGCTGGATGGAGAGTATGACTCGGGACTCCATCCCAGGACCCTGAGATGATAACCCGAGCCAAAACCAAGAGTCAGAGCCTCAACCAACTGAGCCACCCAGGTGAACCCTCTGACATCATTGATTATTCAGGTTGTTTTGTCTCTGCTTCCAGTATCCATCTATCTGTCTATCTATGCTGCCAGACTGATTTTTCTAAAAGACAAATACAATAATACAATTCTTTTCCTGCTTAAAAACTGCCAATATTTCCACAACATATTATAGAATAAAGCCTCAATTTTTAATATAATATCCTCCTTCTTGCAAAATGTTCCCGCTACCTGTTAGACTACCTCTCTGATATTGCATATGCAGTTCAAATTTTAGCAAATTTAATTATGTACCATATATCTCAGAGAAGAATATGTGCTCTGTGAGGGAAAGGGCCCAAAACCTCATCTACCACATTTGAATATACGGTAGGCATTAAAAAATACATTATCGAACTAAAGTTAGTTCTCCTATTATCTATTCATTTAATGCCTTTCTATGTAACTCATTTAGCAAACCTCTTAAGCACCGGGTCCTATACCTGCACAAAGGGACTGGGTAATTATCCCTGCCCCCTCCCTTTCTTATTTTTTTTTTCCCTCCCTTTCTTATAAGAAAGAAGACTGGCTAAAATGTTTATTTATAACTTTGCAATATGAAGGTAACTATAAGGAATCCCATAGTAATACACAGAGGTTAAAAAAGAAAGACTGGTCCTTTAGATGTAGATTTTTAGTATCTCATACATATAGAGAGAGTAGAAATATTTCTCAGTCTCCTAGTGACTGACAAAAAGAATCACATTTCAGGTAAGATGAATATGCAAATATCCTCAAATAGACGTTATCAGTAGCCTAATGGGTTACAAAATAACCATGGAAATGTAGCAACTACAAATCAGATGTTCGGAACTTGAAATCTGCACTAATTTTCCAGACTGCTGCTTCCCGGCAATCTCAGAAGGAGGGTACCTTGTATTCTGTCCTCAGGTCACCCAGATATCATCCCTTCTTTAGCTGTAGAGCTGGGACATACTGCACCATTTCATCTTTCTGCCTGATCGGTGAGCAGTTTTAACTGAATGACAGGCTGCCACGGAAACTCGTGGCTCGAGGACAGATGGCCACACGGTGCCTGCCAGCTCGGCTGAGGACACGTGCTATTGCCAAGGACTACAGGCTACAGGGCAAGCTCATGAACTGTTACTCCAGCGACTCCTGCTCGAAGGGCTGTCACCTTTCAGTCTCTGTCTGGGCTTCCATTCCAGTCACAGCTGCCAGTTACTGAATCACTCTACAATTCATCAAATTCACTTGATATCTACTACACCCCGTCAGATAGAAAAGGCTACAACGATCGAACTCATACACTGTATTTATTTCAATCACCACCTGGCATCAGACTCAGCTGACATATGCAGGGAAACCACCCATCCAGAGGGGTTTCACACAGGCCTGATTCTTCCCATAACAGCAACCTGAAGCCAAATCATGCACTTTCTGGAGGGAAGAGGGGAGGTGGAAGAAAAGACACGCAGATTGTCTGGCCGCCTTCTTCGTCACTGTGGATCCTTTAAAAATAGTAATACATGCAAAGTTTAAATCTTCCATCAGTAAACTCTTTTTATTTTTATCAGATGATAGGACTCCTGTCCTTAAAACTCAATCATCCCGGTTAGAATAAAATGCAAAATCCTCAGCATAAATATAGAATATATTTATAGAATACAGAATATATATAGAATATATATATAGAATCTATGCTATACATAGAATATATAAATATAGAACAGATGATCTGCACCATCTTGAACTCTTCCCCTGTTTTCCATGCTCGGGCACCACTGGTTTTCTTTCTTTTGCATAAATATTCCAAGAGCCCTTGCCAGCCCCTCTGCTTCCAGCACCTGCTTCTTGGACGGCCTGCAACTTTTTCTCACAATTCAGGACTCAACTCAAATTTGATTTAGCTTTCTTTTATTACCCTGTCTAAAGCAGCCCTCTTCTTCAGGTATCCAATTGCTCTCTATCTCATTTGCCATGTGTCATGTCCCTAATGACACTTGATGGGCTCGTGCTCTCACTCTCTCTCTCTCACACACACACACACACACACCACCAATGGGCACACGGTCGGTACTCATTAATACTGAATCGGTGAAATCAATGCATCAGTAAAAAATATTTTTAATATTTTATTGAGATAAGCATATAGTTCCAAGAAATGAAATGGGTAAGCACAGGGCAGTGATGTCTTTGAAGAGGAGGGGAGGAATCCTTAAAAGAACACAGAGCCTGGTGGTTAGAGCTGTGCCAAGCAGCTCAATTCCTCTGTCACTTTCCTTCCTTTTGGACAGCTCGTAACCAAAAGAAGTTAGTGAGAAACAAGATGCAATAATTAGATTATACAACATATTCTTAAAATAGTCAAGCAATTCTGGTTGTTGCTCTAAAAAAGTGTATATACAAACAACACATACTCTCAAAACCCAGAGAACTGTCTCTTCTAATAATGATTTCTATACAAATATCGTGTTCTTTTCGTAAAGCGTTTCAAATCATAGCCACTATTTTTAGTTCCAAGGGTGAAAATAGAGTTTTGCTCTTTCTAATGATGTTTTTTGGTCTTCATGATTTCAAAAGTAGATTTGCTTGTTTGTTGTTTGTTTGTTTGTTTGTTTGTTTCAAATTAAATGTAACAGGTCAGTGGGCCTATAATGTCATCCTTTTTATGCCAGGAAAAAAATAGAAAAGGACAGGTTGTTAATGGCTGAAAATTAGCTTACTTGGTCTGTCTGGGGCAACTCTTCTCCCGCTTCGAGTACTTAAACCTGTATTCATATCAGGGCGATAAATCACAGACTGATCACTGAACACATGAGGAAGCATGAGATCAACAAGCAGTTCACTGAGGAAGAAGGAGTCGCGATATCCTCAGGGGTGCATGGTTGGCTTCTCTCAGGATGCTGGTGGTTAGCTTTCTAGAGCACAGCATCCTGCCTGCCTTGCTCTCATGCGGGTATGTAAGTGAGGATGATGACTGCCTGTGTATACACGTGAGCAAGGACACTAAAAGAGGTGACAGACTAAATCACCAAACAGCTCCTGGACAGGCAATCAGGAGACCAACGGTCAAATCCTGGCTCTACTTGCTGTCAGACGAGCAGCCTGTGACAAGTGATGTAACTTCTCCAAAAACCAGTCTGTCTACAGATACATATCACAAAGGGCTTCAAAGGGAATGTAAGAAGACGATTAAAAAAAATATCTAACATATAGTCTAGTAAATAGATGATCAATAAAAGGTTTCTTTCCTCTTCACTTTCTTCTTTCCACCCTTTCTTCAAAACAGATTCTGTAGGGGCACCTGGGTGGCTCAGTTAAGCAGCTGCCTTCAGCTCAGATCGTGATCCTAGTCTGGGATCCAGACTGCATGGGGTTCCCTGGGCAGTGGGGAACCTGCTTCTCCCTCTCCCTCTGCCCCTCCCCTCCATTCATGCTCTTTCTCTCTCTCAAAGTAAATAAAATCTAAAAAAAAAAAAAAAAAAGATTCTGTAGAGTTAATATAAAATTCGGGATTTTAAAACAGTAAGTGTAAAATCAATAGAATTTCACAGATTTGTATTGCATATTTGGGGCTGTACCTCCTATAATTGAAAATGATCTGCTTGTCTAAGTAGAAAACAGTTATACCTTAAAATGATAATTATTTTCCTGATTCTTAGCCATACTTGTTGTCTTATAGAGATTTCCAATGTGTGGAAATGTAAGAGCTTTCTAAAACTGTGGTAATATTTATGTTTGAATCCAGTATTAGTTTTACCATCACATCATTTCAGCAAATATTTAGAGAACATGACTACGTGGCCCATCCTATATCACAGGCAGGAAATGGTAAGTCCTTACTCTCAAGAAGATTGGGTCTAGTGGTGAAAACCATACATAAATTAGCAATTGTGTTGCAATGAGGTAAATATTATAGATAAGGACATGGACAAGGTGATGCTGAAGCAGAATGGGAACATGTAAGTTTGGCTGGATAAGTGCAGAAGCGAAGGATTTAGGAAAGTTCAGAGAATGACCTTCGAACCAAGGTTGACAGATAGACATATGGGTCTGAAGCTCAGAAGAAATACAAAAGTTGAAATGGACATTTAGTGTCCTCAATATTGTAATGGTAAAAGTATGGATAATATGTTTCAAGGTCAGTGTGTAAAATGAGAAGAAAAACATCCAAAGATTAAATTATTGGTTTAGCAGTCAGTTTTTCTTATGATAACAAATAACCCTAATGTATCAGTAACTTACATAAAAAGGCACTTATTTCTTGCTCATTCACCTTACAATTAGGGCTACAACTGACCTCAGCTTTGCTGGTCATTACTGAGCTGAGCTGGATCTGACTGGGCCCCATCAATCTTTTCACCCCAGGACTCAGGATGAAGGAGAACCCATAACCTGAAAAGCCTTTTCTCTTGGAGGGTAGCAGTAAAAGAGACATAGTCAACTCACACAAACAATTAAATCTTATGACAATTGTCACATCCTGTTTGCCAAAGCGTGTCAAATGATCGTGCTCAAAATCACTGAGGCAGAGGCAGAAGAACACACACAGGCAAGTCAAATATAATCAGGGGAGATCCATAATCATTGGAAGAGAAGAGTCACTGAAAACAATAATGCTTTTTTTTTTTTTACAATTTTTCCCCAAATTCAATTTAGTTAACATATAGTATTATTAGTTTCAGTGGTAGAATTGAGCAGTTCATCAGTTGCTTATAACAACACTCAGCTCTCATCACATCACATGCCTTCCTTAATGCCCATCACCCATCACCCCGTTACCCCGTCCTCCCTCTAGCAATAATGCTTTAAAAAAAAAAATCATGATCTACCTTTTCTTATGTTCCTTTTATTTCTGAAACTTGTGCTTGTACCCTATTATTCTTCCTTATTAAGAATTTTGATAAGCCCTACCTGGGAACGGCATTTCAAATACAGTTTTTAGGGCCTCATTCCTAAATATGGATGGATAACCAAGAATCATCAAATACTGAAGTCTAACACATGAAAAGAAAACTCACACAAATCAAAGAAAAATGGACTTGAGGAGGACAGAAAACCCATATTAGAAAAATATTTTTTAAAATACTTTTTTAAAGGTCCAAACTTCCAGTTATAAAATAAATAAGTCACGGAGATGTAAGGCATGTACAGCATGGTGACTGTAGTTAAAAATACTGTGTTGCATTTTTGCAAGTTTCTAAGACAGTAGATCTTAAGAGCAAAACAAAACAAAACAAAACAAAAACTAAAAATCTTCTCAAAAATCAAATACTCCATTTACAAAACAGAGGTTACTAAACAAAGGAACACCCCAAAGGGGAAAAAAAAAAGGAGCTCTTAAAAAAATGTCCTTTAAATAGTTCCTGTAATAATGTAATGGTAAAAGTACATATTGTTCTCAAAAACCGGGTCTGAGAGAACACTTTGTGTAGCTTTTTGCAGGTTGTTCTACGTATCATCTTATAATCTTATATATGCGTCACCTGATACAGTCCATCATGTTTCCATTTTGAGTGGAATGTAGAAAGCTTATCCTAATATAGTTCCCTCAATTCTCCCCACGTATAATAATACTTAAGTATTTCCTCCACATACATTTTACACCCCTATCAGGTGGAGAGTAAACTACCAATCGTAGTTGAGAAAATTCTAGAAGAAGCCAAGGGAAAGGTACTGGATCTACCCATATATTTACTCTTTACATATATTTACATATATTTACTCTTCCCACTGTTCTTCTTGTGTCCCGACCTTCCTAAATTCTTTTATTATTTTATTTATTTATTTTATTTCTGTTTTCCCAAAGTTTGACTATCCTGTGTCTTGCTGGCAATTTCTTTAAAAAGGAAACTAAGGAATGCCTTGTGTGGGATTTGCTCAGTTTTTTTAATCTGTGGGTTTCTGACTTTTGCCCAATTCTTGGCATGCCCAAGTCTTCAGGCATAATTTCTTTGAGCACTATTTTCAACCCCAATCTCTCTCTCCCTTCCGTTCAGGATTCTGGTGAAATAAATGCTAGATTTTTTGTTACACTCCCATAGCTATCTGAAGCTGGTTTATTTTTTTACTGTGTTTTCTGTCTGTTGCTCAGATGAGGTGATTTTGATTCTTTCATCTTCTAGTTCCCTGATTCTTTCCACTGTCACCTGAAGTCTATCGTTGAGGACATCCATGAAGGGTTTTGGCTTTGTTTCTTCAGTTATCGTATTTTTCCATTCTAAACTTTCCATGTGTGTGTCTCTATGTGTGTGTGTGTGTGTGTGTGTGTGTGTATTCTATTTCTTTGATGAGAGTATTTTTCACTTGTTTCAAGTCTATCTATAGTCGCTCATTGATGCATTTTTTTATGTAGCTACTTTCAAAGCTTTGTCGGAGAATTCAAACATCTTTGTCACCTTGGTGTTGGCATCCTCTGTTGTTAGTGATGGTGGTGATGTTTTCATGGAACTTGAAGTTTTTCTGGTTCTTGGCCTGACAATTTTTTTTTTTAATTGGAAACTGGAGATTTGGGGTTTTATGTTATGACACTCTGGATCTCATTTAAACCATCGATTGTATCTCTGACTTCCTTTGACTTGGCTCCAACACGGGAAGTAGCAGGCAAGTGGTTGTAGAGTCTGGGCTCCCCACTCAGCTCTCCATGATGTCTGGGCTGGGGACTCAGCATTACTGCTTAGTAGGAGTTCTGGCTCTCCAGATGGCCTCCACTGACCCTGTGGTGAGGGAAAGGGTGGCCTTGCTTCCACTTGGTAATGGTAAGAGGTTTGATTCCCCTCTAGGTATCCTCTGACAGGCTCCTAGCAGGGATGGGGAGGGACATCTCATTATTGCTGGGAGTGGGGGGAATCCAGATTCTTTTTTTTGGGGGGGGTGGAATCCAGATTCTTCATGTGCTCTCCACCAACATCATAGGGAGTAAAAGGGCTCATTATCACCAGTGGGTATAGAAGTCTCAACTCAGTCTTCTCTGACACCACCCTGGTGAGTGATTGGGGTTCCTATTGCAACCTGGCAAGGGTTTGCAGGTGAGTGAGAGTGTGGACACTTAGCCTTTGCAAGTGGGTGGGGATGTGGACAGTTTTTTCTGTGATGTTTGACTGGGGTAGAGCCTTACTGTCTAAAACTCTTCTGTCTTATAGCCTGCCCCTTTCTTGGTCCTTTGACTATAAAGAGGAGGCTTTTGTTGGATCTTTTTTTTTTTTTTAAGATTTTATTTATTTACTTGACAGAGACAGAGACCACAAGTAGGCAGAGGCAGGCAGAGAGAGAGGGGGAAGCAGGCTCCCTGCCAAGCAGAGAGCCCGATGCGAGGCTCGATCCCAGGACCCTGAGATCATGACCTGAACTGAAGACAGACGCTTAACCCACTGAGCCACCCAGGCGCCCCTTGTTGGATCTTTTTATGTCTACAACCACTGACATTTCTAGGTTTCTAATTTCTTCAGCCCCAAGTCAGAGATACAGAGGGCAAAGAGGAAGAAAATCCTCCAGAATTCACCAACATGTCATTCAGCGGGCCCCAAGGATTCTAGCCCATCTGCCTTCTTTCTATCTTTCTGAGTTATCTTTTAATATATTCTTATGATAAAAATATTTATATATTTTCTTATGATGTATATTATGATAAGATGTAAGACAATATTATATTTTATATGCTATATATTACATGTATTTATTTTCATTCTAGGGTTTGTAGCTGTATATTAAGACTAGGGGAAATACATCTAGTCTATCTTTCCAGAAATGGAAGCCTCCCTTGAGATTTTAATTTCAGTTATCATTCTCACTTTTAACATCTTACTGACTGTCTTTCATTGTCAATGACTATCTTTTTCTTGCATTTTTATCTATTTTAACTTTTTGATTATTTTTAAATTTTTACCTTTACAGGTTATTTTACTCACTCGAATTCTTAGAATACAAAGAAATAAAACAAGACAAAACCAGAGACGTAGACAGACCATAAGAGACTCTGAATCATAGGAAACAAACTGAGGATTATTGGAGGGGAGGGAGATGGAGGGAGGGGATAACTAGGTAATGGAAATTAAGGAAAGCATGTGATATAATGAGCACTGGGTATTATATAAGACTGATAAATCCCAGGCCTGTACCTCTGAAACCAATACTACATTACATGTTAATTAACTGAAGTTAAATAAGAAAATAAAAAATTTTTAAATTAAGAAACAATTTTTTTAAAAAATTAAAAATTAACTGAACTTAAATTTTAAAATTGTTTAAATAAAATAGAAAAATAAAATTTAAAAATAAAAATAAATAAAAATAAAGGAATGCTAATCATACAATTCATTGTATCTGTGGATTCCCTTCATTACAGTTCATTTCTTCCCATGGCTTGTAATTTTTGAATGAATGCTTAACCTCAGCTTGACTATTTTCTCTCCTGAGGAAATCCTTTTCCTCCTGTATTATAGAAGCCCTAAAGAGCAATTTTGTGGGACACCTGGGTGGCTCAGTCGGTGAAGGGTCTGCCTTTGGTTCAGGTCATGATCCCAGGGTCCTGGGATCGGACTCCCTGGTCAGCAGACAGTCTGCTTCTCCCTCTCCCTCTGCTCCTGCCCCAGCTTGTGCTCTTGCTCTCTCTGTGTCAAATAAATAAATAAAATCTTAAAAAAAAAAAAAAGGCAATTTTCTTTCACTGCTATTGGGCATCTCTGAGAATCTACCTGTCCAGGATGAGTATTTACATTTTTAATGTATCAGCTTAGAATTCAAGTCTGTACATGCAGATTGAATTCGTATTCCATACATAGGCATGGTGTGAGATCTGAGTTTCAGTTCTTAATTTGGGCTTTTTTTTTTCCCTTACCGCAAACATAAAGGTGATATGTTTCCATGTCATTTCTTGGGACTTTGGATGTTTTCTCACTCACCTGACAAACTGGGTAGCTCTTAACGGATTCCAGCTTTTCGCTGGTATCTGCTTCAGCCTCACATGAGCCTACAGCCACATCTCTTATCCTGTATGGACATAACCTTAGCACCTAGGGGCGCCTTGGGTGTCTCAGCTGGTTAAACAACTGCCTTTGGCTCAGGTCATGATCCTGGAGTTCCAGAATCAAGTCCCACATCAGGCTCCCTGATCAGCAGGGAGTCTGCTTCTCCCTCTGACCTGTCCCATCTCATGCTCTCTCTCTCTCTCTCTCAAACAAATAAAATCTTTAAAAATAAAGGAAAGAAGAAAGAAAGAAAGAAAGAAAGAAAGAAAGAAAGAAAGAAAGAAAGAAAGGGAGGGAGGGAGGGAGGGAGAAATAACCCTAGCGCCTAGCCACTAAGCCTTATATCTACTTATATATCTTTGGTTCAGTTTAACATCTCTCATATGTCTGGCTATAAACTATTTCTCTCATCTTGGGATTGTGTTAATCTGCACTGAAGCCAGCTCATATAGGTTGGCAAGGGTTAATGGTTACATTTTCAGCAATTTGCAAACTGATCGCTGTAAACATGCTGGTTAAAACATGCATTTCTATTTATGTGAGAGGTTTTGTGTTAGTTCAGAAAACCATGATGATGCTGAGAGTAGAGTTTTGTCATTGGTTGGGGCACCTGGGTGGCTCAGTGGATTAAGCGTCTGCGGTCATGATCTGAGGCTCCTGGGATAGAGCCGAGACACACACTGGTCCCCCTGCTCAGCAAGAAGTCTGCTTCTCCCTCTCCCTCTGCCCCTCACCCTGCTCATGCTCTCTCTCTCTCTCTCTCTTTCTCTAATAAATAATAAAATCTTTAAAAAGAAAAAGGAATTTTGTCATTTATTTAACCAAGTCAGAAACCACTTCGAAAATTATTTTGCTTTTCATCCAGGGCAATATCCTTCCACCTACCCCAGCCCTCCCTCACAGCGATGAGGAAAAGAAGGCTCAGAGATCACATGGCAAGAGTCTACACAGGGCTTTCTTTCCCCCACCTTCTATTTCTCCACTGCTCTTTCTACTAATTCATCCTGTGGTCTTGCCTGTGCTTGTTTATAGAAAAGATCACTTCTCCACTTTTCTTCTAAACCAAGTCCCAATAAGAGGATGGAGACGCTGAGCCTCTTTGTTCCAAGCGGTAACGGAAAGGGCCCTCAGGGGCTCTCCAGGCCCTGGCATCTCCCTTGAGATGCCCCAGCTGGAGCATCAGAGAAGCCACTTCTGTAAATCATTTTTCAAAAGACTTTATTTATTTACTTATTTGAAAGAGAGAGAGAGCAAGGGGAGAAACAGAAGGAGAGGGAGAGAGAGAATCCTCAAACGGACTCCCCACTGAGTGTGAAACCCAATGCAGGGCTCAACCCCAGGACCCTGAGATCATGATCTGAGCTGAAATCAAAAGCTGGCTGCCAAACCAACTAAACCACCCAGGCGCTCCCAGAGAAGCCACTTCTGAAAGACAGACGTCTTTCTGCATTTCCCCAGAAGACCCGAACACTTGTCAACCCCGATGCAATGAGTTTCTAGAAGTTAGCTTCACCAAGCTTTTATGTAGCCACACAGATGTCATTTGAACCATTTCTATTTTTTTTCTCATTTTCCACCTTACCCTTCCCTCTTTCTATGTCTTCACCTTTGTACCTTCTCCTTCACTGCATGGGTCCCCTTATTATTATTATCGTTATTGTTGTTATTATTATTGTTATTTTACTAAAGCAATCATCAAAATGCCTATCTAAACATCTATTAACATGCCATATGAATGCATTGTTTCCCAAATGCTGCATTTTGTAAGAAAATGGTAGATTCCCAATTATCAGCATGACACATCTTACCAAGGTACTAAAAAGGAAGCAGCTTAAGACATAGGTAAAAGATATACAGAAAATCAAAACCCAGAAATACTGTCAATAAGTAGTACTTTTATTATCCCCACTGCGGATAACCCTTAATAGCTCTAGATCAAGGTACAACTATGATGGTGATGGGACTCGGATTTTGGACTGTTGAGGAACCCAGGGATTACTCAGTTCAACTCCCTCTTCTGAAAAATGAGGAAAGAAAGCTAAGAAAGCAAAACCCAATTCTATTTTCAAACTCATAGTTTGTACCACTCCTCTACGCACCTTCTTCGAGCATGTAATAAAATCTCCTTGTCACTTTAAAGATACAAGCTGAATTGACTTGAATGTCACTTTTGTGACAAAATCGTCTAAAAGATCATGCTCTGTGGTCCAGAGAACCAGCACTAACCAGAAAGTAATGTGTTGTAAAGTAGTTGATGCTTTTGTTCCTATATGAAAATAAGCCCTCCACGATTAGCTGTCACAATGTCATCCCCATAACAAGAAATTTTCTTAACAGCATAGTGTATGAGTTACAGTTACAATCTCTGAAGCCAGACTGCTTGGGTGTGGACACCGTTTTAATCATTTCCTAGCTGTGTGACTTTGGGCACATCAGTGATGTTCTCTGTGTTTTACTCTTCTCGTCTAAGAGATACAAATAATGATCATAACTACATTTAGGGCTGTCTTGAATATCAAATGAACCATACATCTAGAATACTTAGAACACCTTCTGGTACAAAGTAATTGCTATTTGTGGATCAGCTATTGCAATAGCTTATTTTTTAAATGGCTGTAATTATCCCTCTTCCCATCCTGATGCTCCTTCCAGAGTGACAGGACAACAACTTCTATTTAGGGACAGACTCTTTCCCCATCCTGGGAATCTGACCTCACCTTACCCCTGGCTCTAGCTGCGTTTCCATACCCTCAGCCCTCCGCCTTTCCTTCTGCCCAAGGCTGAGGGTAGCCTGTGGGAGGCTGGGATCCACATGGCCCAGAGCCACACCTGCTCAAACTGAGGTCCTGGAGAAACCAGACAAAATCAGCAGCTGCCCACAGATGCCTGTAGAAGCTCAGAAAAGAATTTTTTAATTCACACCCTCCAAGGATTTGCCTTATACTTCCAAAGAAACGTGCCTGAAGAGTTCTCTCGGGATACAAGGACCTATGGAGTAGAAAAGGAAACACTAAATGTCATGCAGAAACACGCTGGTGTCTTAAATTTCACCCAATTGAAAGAAGTTTTGAGACTTGATATTTTTAGGTTACTTTCCCATTTCCTATTTGTGACTAAATGTCAGAGCTTGAGGACGAAGAATTGGGGTCATTTGACCTCAGTTCCCCCGGCTGCTTTCTCTTATGGTGCTAAGATCCCAAGTCCTTCTCTAGGGAACAAATTTCTGAAAGCACGACACCAGAATGACAGATACATGCTAAACACCCTCCACGGCAGCCTATGGTTTTGTGCCTTTTCCCACGAAGGGAAGTAACTTTTGAAGAGGGTGTGTCCTCTAAGTTTGCCCCTAGTAGTTTAAAGGAGCTGGTAGGGAGCACCTGTTCTGAGATCCCACAGAACTGGGTTCTACCTCTGGCTCAAATGTTAACACACTACAGGATTTTGGACAAATCATCTAATTATTGATGCCCCATTTCCTCATCCATAAAATACGAGCCATAGTCCTTATCCTGAGGGACCTAGATAAGACAGAGTACGTAAAAGCATCTAGTACCACCACAAGAAGAGCAATTGTTCACTTCTCATCAGAGCTCACATTTAAAACCAACCAAGCTTCACATTGATCTTATTAACTGGATAAATTATAACCCCCACCATGGCTTAATGTATCCAATGACCAAACAAGATTTTAAAACCCGCTACATTATGCCAATGTTAAATGATGTGAAAGCACTTAAAAATATATATAAGGTGTGCTACAAATGGAAGGGTGGATAATGGCGTTTACAGTTGTGATTGTGAAGATTGCTGATAATAATGATATTATTTGGGAATTATTGGAGAATCTTCCACAGGAGTCTCAGCAAGCTTCCTAAATGTCTTTTGGGAAAATGTATTTAGATGTTATTGTTACTAAATAAAAATATCAAAGCCAGGATCCACTCCAAACAAGAATAAAGGGCTAACGTTGGTCATTATAAACATGATCAATACACTGTGGACTTGAAGGTTCCCAGGTTTAACAAACACGCTTCCTGTTCTGCTCTATTTCCCTTTTTCACTTTTTTTTTTTTTTTTTTGGCCCATTCCATACCCACACAAGCTCCAATACCCAAGTTTCTCATCATGTTCTGAGGCTTTTCTATCGGAGAGTCACACACTTGAGTGGAAGTTAACTTGTGAATTTCTAGGTGTGATGTAACTTGAGATATCACGGTGCTGCTGGCAGAGTGTGGAATTTGTAAGCTGAAGATCCCAAAACACACTGCACGGGCTGGGGAACGAACTGGAAGGAAGGTGGTAGGAAATGGAGACGGCATTTTAAGAGGTTTCGATGAGGAGGAGAAGGGATAGCTTGGGGAGTAACTAAAGGGGTCCTTATTACTGAGTAATGCTTAACCATTAACCAAGTAAACCAAATGTTCATCCTGCTTTAGCTGTCCTGTGACCAATACTGGCAGAACCTCGAATGTTTTGCAAGATATTATACCTTGTGAGCCTCTGCTTCCTCCTCTATAAAAATAAAAATAACTATATACAGTGGTGTGCTTGTAGATGTCTACCAGTCAGTTCTCTGGGGAAAAAGCCCTGATCTATAACATTTGCTTATTTTTGTGGTGTGAATAAACTCACAATGACCAATTTCAAGCTACCAATAGAACTTTATCAAACACAGAGTTGGGAAGAGATCCACCATAAAAGAACAATATACAGTATTTCTACCATACATAAGAAATAGATTTAAATAGCCTGAAAAGCATAGATAATAATAAAATATAGTAAAATAATGAGGAAGTAATGAGTTTGAGTTTTCATTACCATTGTTTCCATGTAATTCATTTCAAGTTAAGTTTCTGCAGTAATTTAATTTTTAATGATGTCTACATTTTATAACCTGTTCTCAAAACTCCTGAAAATGTAACAACCAGCTCTCACTAGCTGGTATGGGCCAATTCTGGCAAATCACTGGTTATATCTGCTTAAAAGGCTCTTCTGAGACTCACCATGCTACATTTTTATTTGAAACTTACAGAAACCATATTTAAAGCTATTATTTTGTATCTTTCCAATTTAGCAATCCCAAATAACCTTATCAGTAACTCTGGGTGTTAAAAAAATTGACATTACTCCGTTACACCAGTGTTAATTGTACTGTCTCTGTGATTCAGTCTTGATGTCCGCCATCTTGTCAGGGGTAATGGCAGGAACTCTAATAGCTGAAGAGTTGGCCAGAGAGTGTGACCGTGATGGGTCAGTAACAACAAAAGAGTCTGGGGGAGAATCAATCATGGTGGCCCACATTCCTTTTGCTGACATATCCTATGCCTTTGGATTCATGGGATGCTAGATATGGAGGGAAATGAGCTGATGACCTGGCTGGTGAAGAGCACCCTAAAATCCCTGTAGTTGATTTGTATCTACTGTGTCTAGAATGGCTTCAGGAATTCCCTCTGTCAGGCAGGTGGGTTGAAGACACCTGTTAGCAGACTAAAATGAGGAAGCTATCAGATCAGAGAAATGATGTGGTAATGAGAAAGAATATCCAAGAAGTGGAGAGAGGCAGAGAAAAGATTGGTAACAGAAAGAGAGAGACTGAGAGAGAGAGATTCATTTAGTTCCTTTCCTGAGACTAAAATCTGATCAAGTTTATTAAGGGGAAGGAATCTATTACTGGAATCAGGTTTCCAGGAAAATTTAGAATAAAATTATATCTTACCCAAGCAACACCTTTCTGTCTAGATGAAATAAGCACTAACAAAGATCTAAAGATGGGAAACAGTGAAAGATCTTCAGTCAAGTTAAGAGATTCCTTTCATCCTTCTACTGTTAATACTAACAGAGAAAGACTTTCCTGAGGCAGACAGGAATACCATTATTTTTTTTAAGTAATAGAATATACATTTTAAGACAAGGGGCAAAAGCTATGAAAAATGTTGTAAGCAACTGTTTGACAGAAAGTATGTGTTGAAAAAAAAATTTTTTTTAAGTACGTGTTGAGTGTTAATGTCAATTTACTTCTTTTTCTTACCATCCAGACACTTTCTTAAGTCTTAAAAAAATGCTGCCCACTAGCTGACCTGAACAGAAAAATCTCAAAGTAAGTTAACCTGGCAGGGTTGCTCATCTAGGCAGTGGGAAGGAAGATGGAGAAGATTCCAAAGCTCAGTCAGAGAGCACTCCCTTTGATTCCTAGCAAGAATGTGTAGAGTCAAGCCTGAAGGTCTAAACACATCTGAAAGATAGGTAAGAATAGGAAAGAGCAAGAAATGGGAGGTAAATCATGTTCTAGAACTAGGTCAAGGTGACTGGTTTTAATGTAGTGTGTGTCCATGTCCAGGTAGGGGAAGGAGAAATTCCTCTTTCTGCTGCTCCCCAGCAAAGGGTTCCCATAGCTGGTTTAGAAACAACACTAGAATGAGACAGATGAACAACAGAAAAAAAAATGGTATTTTATTATGTGTGCACAGAGGTCCAATATTGAAATAGATAACCAAAGAAATGACTTGCTGGGCAGTTTTTATATATTTTAGACAAAGAGACAATAAATTTGTAAGGAATTGACAGGATAAAGAATACAGGTGTTTCTTGTAACTTTCATTAGGAAAGAATTTTAAGTGGAATTTACGCTGAGGTAGATTAGAAAAAAAGAAAATAATATTTGTTTCAATAGCTCTCTTGGCTTTGAAATCCATGTCTCTGGTGATAAGACTATCTTTTTACTTCCCAGTACAGGGTGGGTATTGTTCATATAGGGGATTTGTTTCCTGCTCCCAGGTGGACACCAGAGGGTCTGAGTTCCTGCCACCAACTGTTTTCCAAGTAGCTTTAATTCAAAATAATCACTATGTCATTGTGGCATCTTCTGGGGTGACCTGTCCTGGGACCCTATACCCACACGCACACCCGGACACAGACACTCAAAATGTAATTCAAGTCATCAGCTGGGAGTGGACAATTCATATTCTTTTCTTGTGCATAAAAGAGAAGACTTTCTCCATCTCCTTAAATAATGAATAGAGAAAACATCCCAAACGGCTCCTGTGGCGTTAGGATTGAAGTAGAAGAACTCAGCACAACCACTAAATATGGGGAAAATGTAGCCAGAGCACAGTTGGCTATTATCATTAATTATTCTGAAACATAGATCTAAGAATGTCCCCGTGCCTTTTAAAATGGGTTTTTTCTTTTGAAATATTAAAAAAAAATAATTCATCGATAACTAACCCCATATACATGCTGAGAATGATGGCAAAATCTATAACTACAAAAAAGGACTATGTTACGAGGGAGAAATGCAAATGATAATGACGAAAAATGAAGAAATTATTTATCAAGCACGTTAAAGGTACAGTGTCTCCACCTACTGTAGAGCCGGAACATTCAAACCCTCCGTGCCCTGGTGTTTGCGTTTTTTTCTCTGATCCTAATTCTCCTGCTCTCTCCAAGTTGATGCTTCCTAGGAAGATACACTTGTTTCAGGTGCCAGGAAGTTTTTCTTTCATTTGTGGACAGACGTCATCAATGAAGCCAGGATGCACCGCCAGCAGCCCGGTCATTTCTGGGCACGCTTCTCTCTCTTTCACACGTTTTCTCTTCAAATCCTGATTTTGCTTTTCAGAAACTCGTAATTGGATCTCAGTTTTATGATTCTGGCAAATACCAGAACCTGGTAAGGACAAAGAATCCTTGATCTGGTGCCTGATCCTGGGTTTAGCATATCATTTCCTCAAAGGGGAGATAATAAGAGATGTGTATCCTTTAGATCACAAGAAGACCAAGCCTGGTAAATAACGTCTCCAAGAAAGTGTATTTGGTCGGCCATGAGCTGGACTCTCTAATTACTGCAGTGTAGTCCCAGGATGACCCAGCTTTTCACGGCATACAGGCAGGAAAATGCTGCAGGGCGAGTATGCCTCCCAAAATATGATTGCTAAGTTGTGCACTAACCAGGGTCCATAAGACTTGTTGTTTTAGCTCTGTCTTTTGCTGAGTACACACAATGTATCTGCTGCCGTCCAGGCAAGAATGTAGTCTGATTCCAGCTTTGTGGGAATTTGTAAGCATCCCAAGGGTCAGCCTCACCGGACCTGGAAGTTGAATACAGAGAAGGACCTCCAGGGGCCGATTCTCATCAGACTCATTCGAAGTCTGACATATGCCATCTTCCCTACAGAAATACCACTCTGCAGTACCGCCGGAGAAAAGAAATCTATGCAAATATTTCCAATATGCTGAATAAAACTGAAGGCTCCCATGAGCAAACTTCATTTGATGCAAGGTATTCTTTAACCATTCCTGTCTCAATGGGTCACAATTTAGAGAAGGAGTCATGTCTAATAGCTTTCTGGATTGAGCTGGGGAATTGCGGGGTAAGCGAACTCAGAATACATCAGAGCGATTTTAAAGAAGCCTGAGTTTTTACACGAACCAGAAGTGTGAAGCTGGCTGACCTCGGTTTGCGTCTCAATTCTACTACCTCTTGTATGTTAACAGTACAACCTTGAACAAAATAACTTATCCTTTCCAAACGTCAGTTTTCTCATCCATAGAATAGAAATGATATTTCCTACCTCATCGGGTTATTTCAAAGACTGAGATGAACCTGGAAAACAATTCATCATTTACAAAGCGCTTTCCTCTCCCTTATTGTTGTTCACAACAGCATTTGAGAAAATCCACTACATAGACCCAGTCAAAGATATTTCCTGATTTACAGCATGGAGGAAAGCCAACAAACTCCCCAATGACACCACAATCTGCCTTAAAATAAAAAAAAATTAAAAAAATAAAATCAATTAATCAGAATGGTTAGTTTTCATACCAGTAGATAGCCTAACTCTTTGCCTAATACCTACAGTTTCACTTTTACTATTAGCAAAGGTCAGAGCCTTAAGGCTCTGCTCTGCTGTTGCTCAGAGAGGCTTACAGATTATTAATCAGTGACCCTTTCGCTTGAAAGGGTTTCAGACACTCTACCAGAAGGAAGTGCTCCTGACACAAGTGCTATTGGATGTTAAGGACCAGAGCCCTATCTAAGGCACCAATGACAAGAGAGGATCAGGCACCATGAACTGTCTTCATCAGACACCCAAGCTTTTGTCCCAGAGGATCTTATTCACATTCTCCTGAAGTCTGATGGAACAGGTGGCATTGTCACCAGAGACAGCGCCTCAAATGATGACCTTATAGCTTATGGCCTCATAGAACCAGAACCTTCCGGATCGGCCAGTCCTTTTACATCCAGGGAAGAACCACGCAGGTGTGGGGTAGAGTAGGGAGTGCTCGATTAATTAAGAGATTGTGTCAACAACAGGCTTTGCTAGTGCAATCGATCTTTGGGGACATAAGCTCTCGCCTCCAGCCTTGGCCCAGCTGCTACATTATTAAGTCCTCCTCTTTCTTAGTAAGGAAGAGACCTTCGGGGAGAAAGGACTCTGTCCTCAGAATGGTTGTTGTCAAGGTCAGTGCCGAGCTGTGCAACACTGAAGCTGGAGGCAAAAGAAAAATCAGTAACACTGAGCCTGTCTTTATTGAAAATTTTGGTAATTGTTCACTGTGGATTTTTTTTTTTTTTTGCATGAATTTTGTTTTTTAAGACCATTGCATTAAAACAGTATTTGTCTCAATGACTGGATTTTTGGGCAACTTCTTGTGAATGCCTCACTTGCCCCACCCCAGCCACAGTCCTGACTTAGGATCCCCAACCTCAGAGGGGAAAGCGGGTGACCCAAGGCAGGTGCAACTACCTGCCCACACATCTCACATCTCCGTCACTGTGATGGGTAATTTCATGTGTTGACTTGACAGTACTACAGGGTTCCTAGGTTAAACATTTTTTCAGAGTAGGTCTCTGAGGGTGTTTCTAGATGAGATTAGCATTTGAATAGGTGCACTGGGCAAAGCAGGCCATCCTGGGGTGGGGGGAGGTATGGCATCACTCAGTTGAGGATCTGAATAGAACAAAAATCAGAGGCAGGAGGAATTCACCTGTTTTTCTTCCCACCTGCCTGCTTGAGCTGGGGCATCAGTCCTCTCCTACCCCACCCCTGGGATTTACAGCACTGGCTTCCCTGGTACTCTGGCTTTGGGACACGGACTGCACTGGATGGACATCATCTGCTCTCCTGGGTGTCCAGCCTGCAGACAGCAGACCACAGGACTTGCTCAGCCTCTGCAATTGTGTGAGCTCATTCCTCCTAATAAATCATCATATGTGTGTGTGTGTGTGTGTGTGTGTGTGTAATTTATATTATCTTATATATTGTTTTATATATAAAATTACATGGGTATATATTCACATATATGGTTATTGATTGATTGATTGATTGATTTCCTATTGCTTCTGTTTCTCTGCAAAATCCTGATGAATAGAGTCATCTTTCAGACTTGGAGGTGACAGGGACTCCCCCTCAAAGGTGCCAAGCCGAGTTGGGATGGGAGGTCTCCCTCTGACCTAGGAATGGCTCTCTTTTGGGGAGCATGAGGGTTTAAACACAGGCCCCATGCAGCGAGACGCAGGGCTCCCTCCCGCTCATCCCTTGTCCAGGCCATGGCTGAAGGTGGTGTCCCAGCTTCTGTTCAAAGATAGGAATTAATCTGCCCGGTGCTGCCCCCCTCCTCTACCGGCACAGAGACAGCAAACTGAGAACTCCAAGTATCACCTGAAAGCCCACCGTATTTCTAAACCTGCACATGTTAACAAACTCGAATGCCTCTCACCCTGGCTAGGGGGAGGGGATGTGATAATACATGCACAGCCACATCTCTGTCGTGTTAATTCCCACGTGTCAGAAGGAAGGAGGCAGATTGGAACAATTCAGGTTTCCTCTGAAAGGGACTCCAAGTCCAGCTCAGCGGGTGACACGATATTGTTCACGTCTCCGAATTAGACAGACGTCCAAGGCGGGGCGGGGGATGGAAACTCAGACTCTATCTGGTCCCTCGTCCCAGACCACTCCTTGACTTTTCTCCTCTTCTCTGTTTAACTTCTGTTCCCTCTCTTACTCCTCTCTGCAACAGTGAGAGTCTAATTTATAAAGAGGCCGAAAGTACACAGTGTACCGGCATCGGGCACTTGAGCTGCCAGATCTGATTTCCCTGGTAGATATGGCAGATTGAAGAAACAACAACTGTGGCTGAAGAGGAGATTTCATTTTCTCTGTGTGCTCCAACCCCTGACACAGTCTGCAGCAGGCCGCAGCTAACCTCCTGTCTTTGGCAGAACTGGGGGAATTTTATTGGTTCGGAGCGGGGAGGCCAATTTCTCAGTCAGGTCAGACCTTCTCTGCGGGCTTGTCAGCTCTTTCCACATCGTTCACAGTAAGTCCTGTATGTCCTTGAAGAAAACACTAGGAAGAAGGCAGTGGGGTATCCTTGGAAGGCAGAATGTGCTAGAAGGGGCACAACAGAACTTCAACTAAATGTTGCATTGCTTTCCTCTAACACTTGATCTCACCATCATTGATTCCACTGGCTAACGGGTTTTGTAAGGAAATACAATTTCTCTACTCGAGAGGAGCATCCCAAAAGTCCCTCCACACCTTCCACTTCTATCATGTGGCTCTGCGAGAACAATTATATATTGGGTAGTCAATAACACCTTAGTATGAGATGCCATAAAAATCTCTTCGGTGTTAGAAGGAGAGCAGAATATGGCATGTAGAAAAGCAAGGGGACATTTTATACCAAGGGAAGTGGAAAGGAAGAGAGGGGACCAGTTTTGGGGCCATTCACCTGTGTCAGGCACTGCCATGGGAGAAGAGACAGGGGTCACTTATTATAAGATAAAAATTTTTTTAAGATTTATTTGTGTATTTTTAGAGAGGGGAGGGGGCAGAGGAGAGAGTCTTAAGTGGACTCTGCACTGAGCACAAAACTTCATGTGGGGCTTGTTCTCATGATCCTGAGATCACAGCCTGAGCCAAAACCAAGAATCGGACACTTAACTGACTGTACCACCCAGGTGTCCCTATAAAATAAATTTTAAGTAAAAAAAAAATAGAGTATCTCGGGTGCCTGGGTGGCTCAGTTGGTTAAGCAACTGCCTTCGGCTCAGATCATGATCCTGGAGTCCCGGGATCGAGTCCCGCATCAGGCTCCCAGCTCCACAGGGAGTCTGCTTTTCCCTCTGACCTTCTCCACTCTCATACTCTTTCTCTCGCTCTCTCTCTCTCAAATTAATAAATAAAAAAATAAAAATAAAAAAATAGAGTATCTCATCAGGGAAATGAAGAATGGCAAACAGAATTTTAAAAATAAAGAAAAAAAAGAAAAAAATTAACAAACAAAAAAAAGCCAAAAACAATGGAAACAAAACAAAGCTGCAATGGTTTCTGCTAAACGGATATAGTAAAGGGTCCCCTTTTATTTGCTTTTGTGCCTTAATAGTTTTCTTGTTAAAATCATCCCATATTTTGGCTTATTCTCAGAACTTTCAACGTCTTAGCATTTTAGAAAACCTGAACTGGATCCAGGGTCCATGGGCCCTCCTTGCCTTTCCTATGCCTCCTTGCTCATCCCAGCAACCAGCTAGAGGTATGGCCCAGCTCACAAGAGGATCCCTTCAACGCCCACTCCTGCCTCTGAATTTGGAGTAGCTTTGCCTCCGCCGAGGTTAGAGAGATTTTGGATTCTGCTACTGTCTCCAAGAATTCTACCTGAACATCCCCTCCATGACCTAAATATATCTGCTATGTATCCAAAGGCTGAGGCCTCCTAAGAAAAGGACACTGTCCAGAGCCTTTAATACCAAACGCCACAGCCTGCAAATGGGCAAAAGTATATCAGTTTTAGTTTCTTGTTTTGTAAGATGAACACACTTTCCCAGAAGACACACGTTTTTATATACTTCCCCACTACTGTTTTATGCAACAGATTCTTCCAAAACCTAATTTGAGATGCCCAGATTTCCATTCAGTTCCCATCTTTAAAAATCAAGTACCCATTAGAGAATTCTGCCATTGCCCCCAAGAGGCTGGAATGGAAATGAATAAATGAACTTTTAAAGATAATTGGCTTCCAAAATGCCCTCCTGTTCCTCCTTCTCTATTTTTTGACAACCCCTGTGGGACTTGCATGGTAAAACAACTTGGGATTCTTTGGATTTCTGATGTTTGGCAGAGAGCTAGTACGCAGAAACTAATCTCTTAGGAATTGAGGTGTCCTGCCACTGGGCTGGTTCATAGTGGTGGAAATTAACTAGCTCTGCTTGAATGTCTGCTTCTGAACTTATTCTGCAAGACCCTCTTCCATCCATGTTGTGGGGACTCCATTCTAGCCGCTCATTCTAGCATAGTGCAAAACATGCATTTTGAATCCTCGAATCAAAAGGCTTTCCTGCCATTTATTTATCCTACACCGCATTTTCCCGTGTGTTCCCATTTCAAGTGATGCAGTGAATTGTTCGCAATCTGTTTTCAGGAAACCCTTAGGACATTTAACTCATTCACTTAACAAATATTTGTGGATCACTAATAATTGAGGCATTCATCCAGTTGTGGGAGATGTAGCCTTGGGGGGGAAAAAAAAAGCAAAGGCTACTCTTGCTAGTAAAGAGCTTGGGTTCTAGCAGAGGGAGTCAGAAGATAATCAAGGACATGAGCAATAACAATTTCAAATTATTTAAAGTGGCCAACGAAAATAAGCAGGGTTCTATGCTAGAAAGCAACTCACCAGGAGAAGTATTTGCGTAAGAGAGAATAACAGAGTGTTCCCATTTTAGATCCTGTAGTCAAAGAAGGGACATCTTGGAAAGGTAACTTTTTAACTAAGATATAAAAAATACAAATTAATGAGCCATGCAAAGCCCAGGGGAAGAAGACTTTAGACAAATGGGCAAGTGCAAGGGACAAATGGATTGAACTAAGGAATACTGAGGGTGTCAGGGCAAGAAGGCTTCTCTGGTGAGGACAACGTGAGCTATGATGATGGAGAGATAGGCAGGGGCTTGTTTGCCATAATGAGGAGTTTGAATGTTATGCTTAAAACAGGAAGAAAATATTTTATCCAGTACATAACCGCCAGCACATGCCCACAGTTAGCTGAAAATGATACCTGAGATATACGTGCCTATAGCCAGGCTCAGAGGAGCCCCCATCATGTAGCTCTGGCTTCATCTCCGCCTACAGAGCCCCCACTGAAATCACTAAGAGCCCTAAAGAAAGGAGAGGTGGTGAGATGTATGCACATCTGTATCTGCCTCGTTTTCCATTTGGCGTGTTCAGTCGGCCTGCCCAACGTGGCCAAAGTTTTCTCAAGCAACATCATTTTCCAGTGATGGATATCATAGAGCATTCCCCCCAACCTGGACCAATTTGGATGGCTTCAGGGTATGTGTTATTGGGTAATTTTGCCAATGATAATTTTTTAAAAGTTGCTGTTTAATTAGTAGGGAAGAAGCCAGCATTTGCAGGGAGATCATAAAGGAATCCCATAAAAGTCAATGATGACCATAACAGGAGATGGCTGCCCCCCAAGTGCTTCCCATTCTGAGTATTGCTGTTGGCAGGCTGCCCTGGAAATGCTGAGCAAGAGGAAACACACCACTGCTGGACACCTGGAGAAAGGACCAGCTATAAAGGGAGAGGAGTAAACTCCCAGTAAGAATATTTTACACGTTTATGGTAATTCCTGTCAGCAGATACTTCCCAGATGATGAGAGTGACATACACAAACTGAGGAGCTCAAGAGTTGAGGGTTTGGGCTTTGGAGTTGGACAGAGCCTGTTTACTCCCTCTCTGCCCTCCATTTGCTAGCATTTTGACCCTCTGGACTAGACTTCTTCCTCATCTCAGCAAATGGCACCTTCATACTTCCATCCTTGACTCCTCTCTTTATGTCCCAGGACAAAACTGTCAGTAAAGCCTATTAGATTTTTTTTTAAGACTTTATTTATTTATGTGATGAGAGAGATCACAAGTAGGCAGAGAGGCAGGTGGAGGGAGAGGGGGACGCAAGCTCCTTGCCGAGCAGAGAGCCCAATGTGGGGTTTGATCCCAGGACTCTGAGGTCATGACCTGAGATGAAGATAGAGGCTTAACCCAATGAGCCACCCAGGCACCCCAAAACCCTACTAGATTTGACCTTCAAATATACCCAGAACCCAAATGCACCCTACCACCTGCTACCCTAATCCAAGCCACCAGCATCCCTTGCTAGATTTGTGTAACAGTTTCCTAACTGATCTCTCTCTCCCAGAGAGATCTGGTAAACCGCTAAACACGAGATCAGGGAGCTATAAATTAATTCACCTCCTTTGGAGGTGGACTGGACTGAATGACTCATTTCCAAAGAATACAGAAGAGAAAGGGACAAGCCATTTCTTCAAAGTGGAGAAACCAGGCAGATGCCACCTTAACTGAGTGTCAATGCTCCCATCACCAGTGACAAGGCATGTGGATGTCACCCACCCTCTGATACGTTGTGATGAGAAGGACACTTGACCTCTGTGGCCTTCTTCACCAAAACCATAAGCCTAGTCAAACTGAGAAAACACTGGACAATCCCACAGGGAGGGACAAAATGCATGACCAGGACCCTTCAAAGTCTCAAAGTCAAGAGAAACAAGATAGACTGCGAAATTATCAGAGTTGGGGGAAGACTGAGCAGACAGGATGACTAAATGCAACCTGGTGTCCTGGAACAGAAGAAAGAACGTTGGTGGGCAAACTGGTGAAATCTTGTTAAATCCTGTAATTCAGGGAGCAGTGATGTGCCAAGGTTAATGTCTTAATTGAGACACACACTCCCCCATTAGGGGAAACGAGATGAATGATACATGGTAATACCGTGTACTATCTTTGCAAACTTTCTCTAAATTTAAAATAATTCCAAAATTTTAAAAATATATCAACCAACAAAGAAAGAGGAGTAAGTCAGATCATTTCATTCCGCTACTCAAAACTCCCCAAATGGTTCCTACCTTACTCACCGTGCGACCTGGCCCATGATCACCTCTCTGACCTCGGGAGTTCATTCCCATCACACTGGCCCCTAAGTGTTCCTCAAACGTGACATACTTCTAACCTAGGGACTTTCTATTTGCTTTTTTCTACTTGAAGTACTCTTCCACCAGATGGGTGGTTGGTTTCCTCCGTTTCTTTAGGTTCCTTTTCCAATGTCACCTTCTTAGTAGGGCCTCCCCAGACTACCCCTCTTTAAACTTTGTTTCTCCCTCCAACACTTGCTAACACTTGTCTCTACATTATTGCTCTCCTCAACACTTATTGTATCTATCTTTTTATCCATTGCCTCTCCTATTAGAATGGAAGCTCCAAGAAATGGAGATTTCTGACTGTTACGTTCACTGCAGTATTCCCATTGGGGCAATATCTGGTACTCCAGGAGCATTCTAAGAATTAAAATGGCCTCGAGGTGGTACCAGGGTGGCTCGGTGGGTTAAGCCTCTGCCTTTGGCTCAGATCATGATCTCAGGGTCCTGGAATCGAGCCCCACATCAAGCCCTGCATTGAGCCCTGCATCGAGCCCTACATCGGGCTCTCTGCTCAATAAGTAGCCTGCTTCCCCCCCTCTCTCTGTCTACTTGTGATCTCTCTCTCTCTGTGTCAAATAAATAAATAAAATCTTTGGGAAAAAAATAAATAAAATTACCTTAGGTATTTACTTAATCTATGAATTTTGTTTTTTACATATGTCAAATGAGAATAATGGGATAATTGTCTATATATAATAGGTTCCTTATAAAGCTTAAATGTGATAAAGAATGTACTGTTTTATATAATATTTGGCATGCCAAATACTTAAGAAATGATCTGTTATCAGTTATGTTTCCATTACTGGTATTACTACCATCACTAATTACTACTTCTAGTCTTGATTATTCACAAGTGGCTATAGATTTTACATCGAATTAGAACTGAACTGGAAGCTTTGTGATGTGTGATTAACCCCAAACACATGCAGGTCCATACCTATGGAAAAACCACTAGCTCCTTCCACCCATTAGAATAAATGATTTTCTGGGTTTTAATTTGTTTTGTTTTTAATTTTGTGTGCGCGTGCACGTGTGTGTGTGTGTGTGTGTGTGTGTGTGTGTGTGTGTGTTGAGTGAGAAGACTAAGAAACACAAATTTTAGATGGAGTCCTTAGGTTTTATTTCTGAGTCTAAAAGCAACCTGAGCCATTTTTCAGAGTCTCCTGCCCTAGGAAATCTCTGAGCTCCTTTTCAAAATAGCAACAAGAATACTCACTCTGATTCCTGAAAATGAGCTCAACCTAGTTTGTGCCTTTCCATACCTACTTCACATATAACCATACATTAGGCACTCTCCGGCTGGAGTGGCTTATAATCTAGTTTAGGGGCATATGTGGGTGAAAAGGAGAATAAATTTCATGTTATCATACAAACAAGATAGGATACAGACTGTATCCTGCCTTTGTCCTGAGTAAAGACGAAAGAAAAATATCACACAGAGTCAGAAGGACTTCAGGTCTGTAAATTTCTTTTAGGTCCTTGGAAATGGGTAATGATGCAGTACATCTCTTTTCTTGGTTCTTGATATTGATGATAATGATAAAACGGTTTATTATTAATATTCTTATTATGAAAGGCCAGTGGTATAGATAATGTGTATTATTGTATAACATTTATTAGTAGTCATAAAATTATTATAGTATTACTTTATTTTTAAAAACTAAAAAATTAAAAGCTAAAATTTTTCAAAAAATTTAAAAAATGAAACTATACCAGGCCCAGCGTTAAGCACATTGCTTGCCATGCTTTCATAAGATTCACAAGGTTACGAGACAGGTAGTATCTTTGTCATTATTTTTAAGATAAAGGAACCACAGTTTTGCAAAGGGGAAGCAATGTGCCCACAGGCACCTGCCAGGAGATGGGAAAGAATCTGATCTACCCGAACCCGGATATACTAGGCTCCACAGCCTGCACCCCTTCCCTCCCCTGTGTCCGGAGGGTCTGAAGTGGAGATGGAGTATTTGGAGCAGGACTATTTATACATGCTAATTGGGATTAGGTTTACATTTATTCTGCTGAGGTCACAAATCTTATTGTCCAGGCACACACGTCAAGTCTGATCAGGAACAACTAGAGCTTGGAATTGAATTTCCTGTGCTCTTTGCCCTCAACAGCTTGCAGGTTCAAGCTGAACGTATGTGTTATCCATCCCTGCAGCTGGGCTCCAGGAATGGTGATTGGCCAAAAAGTTAAACAGCACAGGAGACATTCTTGTCCAAACTAGACTCTTCTGTCTCCTTTAGTCAGATTCGTGGTGACATCCAGGGAAACCGTGCAGGAAGCAAGGTGAAGGAACTTTCCAGGGTGTTCTCTGGGAAGGAAGAAAATGATCCCTAGATAGAAGTATGATCTTACAACTTTGGTAGTTCCTTTCCCTTTCTGCAAGAAGAAACCAAGAAGCAATGTAAAACTCATCAACTGGTAGACATTGGACACAACCAGATTTACATTGCATGAATGAATACGGGTCTGGAGTTTCCAGATCTCCTCTGCAGGGTGGGAATGTTGGTCCACAGCTCAAAGCACTAGTGATTGACTGAATGAGGCCTGGGTCAGGGTCAGGAGGGAGGGATGGCAGTAGAATTCTGTGCGTGTGCTCAGCTCTGATGATGGGCATAAACCTCAGACAGACAGCTTCGGCCCGCATTGGCCCCCACGCATTGTGCATAGTGATTTTACACTGGGTGATTTTGTTTTTATAGATCTAAAGAGAGAACAAGAATGAAGAAGAAACTAGGGCACCTAGGTATTTTAGTTGGTTAAACATCTGACTTTTAGTTTCTTGCTCAGGTTATGTATGGTCTCAGGGTCGTGGCATTGAGCCATGCCTCTGACTCTGTGCTCCGCAGGAGTCTTCTTCCCCTCTCCCTCTATCTCTACCCATTCCCTGCTCAAGCACACTCTCTCTTTCTCAAATAAATAAACAAATCTTTAAAAAAAAAAAAAAAGAAAAAAGAATGAAGAAGAAACCATAATAACAAGAGCAACAGAAACCATAATTACCAGGCACTCAACACACCATTATGTGTCAACAGAGAAAAGACAGAACTACTCCTAATTGGTTTCTACTTTTTCTATCAAGGTTATTTGTTTAAAAACCAGAGAGGGCGTGGAAGGAAAACAAAATTGAGAAGGAATTACACCCCAAGCTAGAATAATGTTTCCTAATGCAATGTAAGTTGGTCTGTCCCAGAGGAAGCTCCCAGGGTTTGGATGAGGTCACAGAAATATTGTGGGTTAACTCTGCCAATGGTGAATTCTGGCATATCTCCATGTTGCATGATTACTCACAGAAGTTTTGTCCCAATTCTCAGTAGCAAAAATTAAGAACCTAGAAATGTGACTTCATTACTGTTTCCAGAAATTCTATGGTGTGGATCAATGAGCAGGTGAAGTGAGAGCGGAGGGGACTTTGCAGTTTTCCAGGAATTATCACCTGTTTCATAAACACAACCGTCCAAATCTGGCCACCCCCTTTTGCATGGTGGCTCTGGAGCTCTTAGAAAGTAGTGGTAGGGATGTTACACATGGGCACAATCCCCGTGCTGAGGTCAAGAGGGACAGAGCCTCTCAGGGATTTTGTGGAGAAGAGAGAAAGGCATATGCAAATGATAAATCACGAAGTTAAATTTATTAGCAAAGAGATGGTACTGCCTGTTTCTGACCTTTGTCTTATTGGGTTCATTATTTTTTTGTTTGTTTCATGTTATTTTTTTTTAAATCAATGGCTTTGAAAATAGTATCTTTTGTCTGATTTGCAGATAAGACAAAGTTGAAAGTCGAACTAATACGAAGTATCAAGAAACCAGATTCGAAAATGTCTGTCATGTTTATAAAGTAAAATCAGGAACTAAAAAGTCATCATCAGGGGGTGCCTGGGTGGCTCAGTGGGTTAAAGCCTCTGCATTTGGCTCAGGTCACGATCCCAGGGTCCTGGGATTGAGCCCCGCATTGGGTTCCCTGCTTGGCGGGGAGCCTGCTTCCCGCCCTCCACCCGCCCCCCCACCTCTGCTTGTCTCTCTGCCTACTTGTGATCTCTGTCAAATAAATAAATAAAATCTAAAAAAAAAAAAAAAAGTTCATCATCAAGCTAAGAAAAATATTTCTGAGAAATACCACAAGACACCAGAGGATATTGCTAATCTGTAAAGGTTACTCACAAGTTAACAAAAAACAAAAACAAACAAACAAAAAAACCCTAAAACTCTAATAGATGTAAGTATACAATTCACAAAAGAAAATAAGGTTGCTATACTTTTTAAAGAAATACTTGTTCAACCACACCAACAAAATCATAAAAACCACAACATACTATATCGCCTATTAAAATGCCAAATCTCAAAGGAATTTGGATGTCTAAATTTAGGGACGAACTTGTAAAGAAATGTAGCCATGTCCTCCGGTTGCCATGAGGAACTCCACTCTTATCCTTTGACACATTTTCCACTTTGAGGAATCTTCCCTAAAGATATAAACATTCCTAAAGATACTATAAAAGGCGATAATTCCTGGAAAAGAGCACACGTGTTCTCCACTCTCACACTTAACTTGTTCATTAATACACACCATAGCATTTCTGAAAATGAGGTAATGAGGTACCATGTCTAGGCTCTTTATCTTTCATATTGACCAAGATCTGTATGCCACAGTGTCTCATCCTAGCATGAAATGTGTACGCCAAGAGGAGGAGGAGGAGGAGAAAGAGGAGGTCAGTATGGAAGGGGAGGGGAGTTGGGGCTGTGGACAGAGAAGAAAGGAACAGTGTGGGGGAGAGAGAGCAGGGTCCGAGAGATGGAGGAGAGACAGGGGAGACAGTGACAGGAAAGAGGAAAACAAACATTTAAATTTAGGAAAATGGTTAATTAATTATTAGAGATTCGTTAAGTGGAACTTCATAACTACAAACCCAGTGCTTCAAAATACGTTAGACGCCATGAGAAAATGCTGTGATAAGATGTTATTTATGTCCTAGTACCAAATTTACATTAATCTCTATAAAACAGCAACTGTACTAGTAACATTAAGAAAAGTTGTGATTCGACAAAGATTTATAAGAACATAGAAATAACTGAGTCTCTCTACTACACTGTGAACAACTTTCCAAGTGAGGGCCACAGCTCTCCACACATTATCTGGAATTCATGGAAAGCATTAGCACATGCTTGTAGAATAAGTGATTACAGGATCAGCACGTGGCTTAGCTCAAGTTTTCTAGAAGACAGAGCTACAGATGTGATATACACGCAATTACGGCAATGCTAGGCCAGCAAGAAAGGAGAAAATAGGATATGGGGCAGGGATAGGGGGAAAGCACAAAAAGGTTGTGCCTATCATGCTGTCCATAACTTCACAAGAAAACTTAGCTGATTGTTCATTCACACCAAATGCCACTATGTATTTTGGACTGATTATACTTTAGAACAATCCATCAGGAGAAAGGAAAAAAAAATCTACTGGCTCCCTTCTATCTCCTGTTTATCACTGATCAAACTTTGTCCACTGGGGCATGAACACCCTCATTTATCTGTCTGTGCCTCCCAGCCCTTTGAGCAGCCCCTGGAGAAGCCAGATCTCATGCCTCATGGCACTTCATCTGAGTCTTGAAGAGGTGAGTTGAACCAGAGTCTGTTGCTCCAGCTGGGTACTGAGTCTGGGTACTGGAGGGATTGAGACTTCTGCCATAATGGGAACAACACAGACAATACTGGGACCAGCCTAAAGTGGGGGAGCTAGAAATGTCATGAGAGGGATCAGTTAGATTAAGACTCAATACAGCAAGTGGCAGAGGGACCAGGAAGCAGGTAAGGCCAAGCAAAATTGAAAAAATACATAACTTGGGTATGATATCATTTGCACTGTTATTCTGATGTCACAAATCTAATATATTAACTACCAGTAGAAATTCTATGTCCTGGACAAATTCCATAATCATCCTTTGGTGACTCACTAAAAGTCAAACCATGGATGGAGCATTGTATTCAGTTCTTATTGTCCTAATATAAAAGGAACAAGGAACACAAAACAAGAACCTAAAAAGATAAAGATAGCCGTAATGAAGATGAGTCTGGAAAACATGCTATGTAGGACTTGCAGGTATAGTGATTATGTGCCAAGAAGGAGGAAAGGGAGGGGGCAGTGGGAGAGATGGAGATCAGGGATCCCTAGATTCTCTATTAGCTATTGTATTACAGGGTCATTTGGAAATTCAACTGAGAAGTCTGGAAATATGAATCTGAAGACTGGGCTAGTTAAATACAAGTAAGAATATAATTGAAATTTTGCACCCTTTCACCAACACCTCTCTATTTCCCAACTTTCAGTTCCTGGCAGCCACCATTCTACTCTCTGCTTTTATGAGTTCAGCTTTTGAGGTGATGGTTGACTGTGGGCATCATTTTACAGTGTATATATCAAAGCATCACATTGTGTACCTTAAATATACACAATTTTTATTTGCCAATTATTCCACAATAAAGCTGGAAGAAGTACAAATACTATCAACAAAGTGTGTTTCTTATTCAGAGATGCTAATAAAATTTTTACTATTGCCTTCCATCAGTTACCTCTGACAACATATATTGATATTTCCAGAAAGATAAAAACTGTAAAGTAATAAAAAGAAAAACACAAATAGTAAGAATAGCAGCAACAATAATTAAATAATGTGATTTTTGCACACATATTGTATACAAGAGGTACAAAGAATATTTATATCCTATAAGTATATTTTTGTTTGTTTGTTTTCACAATAGTCCTAGCTTGAGCAGAAGAGCTAAAACCTGATAACATCAAAGGAGAAAGGATTGGTCTGAAATATGGGGACAACAAAAAGCCCACCATCTCAAGAGTGAGAAAATAGTAATTACTGGCTTCACACTGAGCTCACAAGAAGTGACAGCTGTGTACTTGGGTTCAGTACGAGAACTACAAGTCACCTACTTCCTGGACTCTCCACTGTAATGCCCACACTGGACTCCAGATCATTTTCCTGGGCTGCTAAGGGACATCACTCATTTCTGATGGGACCATTTCTACAAACCTCCTTGAGTATTTGCATGCAATTACATTTGGGTTCTGGGCATCCCTCCATATCAACTATTTTTCTGCCTCCACTTCCAGGTCAGGACTGGATTGCTCCTCCTTCCTTGACTGATCTCCAGAACTTAGCATCTTATCCATATCTCGTCTAATGCCTTTAGAGAAATTTCTCCAAATCTGCTTTACCCAAGATCTATGAGGTGTGATATTAGCCATTCTGGCCTCAAACTTGAATTATTCGAGTGAGTCAATTAGTTTTGTCTTTTTGTGTTTTTTTAAGTGATGTGTGGTTACAATGACTGGTGATCTTTTAACCTCCCATGATTAAAATTGAACAAGGCATTTCATCTCCAAGAAACTATGTGCTCCTAATAAACTGGGAATGAACTGTGTTTAAAATACTCTATTCTCATGCCACTACTAAGATGAAACCCCTTACAGCATCCCATTTCCTGCAGAATGAGACCCCAAGTCCTGAGCCTGGCGGTCCAGGCCCTCTACAATTTGATCCCAGGCTCCCTCACTCCTGCTCCTTTACCTGTAGCTTCCATTTGCCTAGACTGAATTTGCCTTACATCATTAGATTTCCCACCTCTGTACCTTTATTTGTACCTCCTCCCTCTCCCATGGTGTTATCTTCTTCCCATGACTTTCTAAATTCTACCAATCTTGCAAATATCAGAGTCAAGCTCTCCAGGCAGCCCTCCTTAATTCCTTTACTTCACAATGATTTCTCCCTCATCAGAGATGTTACAACATTTATTCAAGGGGCCATTCATATAATACTATTAAAATACATAACAAGTTCTATTTTGTTTTTCAAAGTAACTTCTCATGTGTATATGCTTCATTTCTGTCTACTAGATTAACTCTGTGCTTCCTTATAATCTCTAGAAGTCCTAGAACATATTTAGCATATATTTGTTGCATAAAATTCAATTGAGTATTATTCAGGTATTTGCTTGTCACTAAGTATGCCAAGGTTTAATGATTTTATATATATATTTATGTTCTAACATAGTTCATACTAAATTATATTTATATAATATATAACCACATATATTTATAATTCATTATTTATGTTTTAATATATTTTATATTAAATTATATTTTATATTAAATTATATTATATTATAAATTTGTATATAATATATATAATATATAATTATTAAACCTTGGCAATATAAGTATTAAAATCATTTTATATATGTATTTTTATATTATATATGTGAATTATATTTTTATATTTCATATATATATGTATATATATATGAATTACATTTAAAAGTGGGGTAATGATGGTCTTTGAGATGCCTGGACTGAAAAAATTATTTACCAAATGAGCCAGGTCTTAATTATTTCATCTATATCATCTTACTGAATTTAACCCCCACCCTAAACCCTAAGATGTAAGAATTAACCTCTCCCAGCCTCAGCTTTCTCATTTGTAAAATAAAGATAAGCTATTTGTCTATGATTAGACAACCAGTTTGCAATGGAGAAAAGATTTGCACCAACTTCTGGTTGAACCAAAATCCACAGCTCTTTCCACTAAGTTATGCTGCATCTAATGGGAATTAGGACACCTAAATTCTAAACCTACCTTTGGCCACCAAACTTCTGGGTGACCTGGGGCCCTGAGCCTCAGTTGCCTGGTTTCTATACTAAGGGAGGCTAGACTACACCAATGGCTTTAACATTTTTTTGAACATGAACCACAGCAAGAAATAAGACTTTATACATACACATGCATATGCACAGACATTTATTTATATAGACTACAAACAGTTTTGGAGCACCTGGGTGGCTCAGTCATTAAGTGTCTGCCTTTGGCTTGGGTCATGATCCCAGGGTCCTGGGATTGAGCCCCACATCAGCTCCCTGCTCAGTGGGGAGCTTGCTTCTCCCTCTCCCACACCCCCTGCTTGTGTTCCCTCTCTTGCTGTGTCTCTCTATGTCAAATAAATAAATAAAATCTTAAAAACAAAAACAAAACAAAAAGAATACAAACATTTTTATTAACATCTGCTATATTAATTCAATCTATTTTTTATTTTATTCTTTTTTATTATATTTTATGTCACTTTTAAAAATATTAACTTACAATCCACTAAATTGACTTTACAACCAGATCAGAACCCAGCCCTAGAGAAGAAGAGCTCTGAAATCCCTTTTTGCTATATAGGCTCAGCCTCTGCCTCTGAGCTGTGTGAGAGCTGCAGGGTAGAATTCAAGCCCACAGACTCAATCTGCCTTCACCTACCAATATAATACAGGTCAGCTTCCTGACAGAGCCCCAGGCCATGAGCTTTTATCCAAGTTCAACCATTGACATATCCTGTGAACTAGGCCATACCGCCTGCATCTAAACCTTTATCCATAAGTTAAGAAGAATGAAAACCCTCCCTGACCTCACAGAATTGCCACAGGGGAAACTCAGAATGTCTGCAAAGCCCTTTGGAAATGCCAAATGATTTCGTTGGAAGTACCTCGTTTTATGCAGCAAGGAATGTTCTATAGCAGATACCATCATGAAAGTGATATAGAAAGTACACTTTCTGAAGCTCATCAATTTCTGACCTCTGGGTCTTGGACAACTGAGTAGATGTTTTCATGGTGCACCTATCCTCAGAAAGACATGATACCTTTATACCAAATGGAAGGGAGAGGTGGAGAGATGAAGAAAGGTGGTACCTATTTCAGAAGCCATAGATGCATAGAATGTCATTAAAAAATACATTGTTAAATCTATTAGGGATTTTAAAGACCTTACCAATATTTCATAGAGAAACAGAGCTCCAAACAGGTAAATCATTTTTTTCAATTAATTCTTTTTTAAGATTTTACTGATTTATTTGAAAGAGAGAGAACACACACAAAAGAGAGCATGAGCAGAGGAGAGAAGCAGAGGTAGAGGGAGAAGCAGATGCCCCACTGAGCAGGGAACCTGATGCAGGGTCTCAATCCCAGGACCCTAGCATCAGGGCCTGGGCCAAAGGCAGATGCTTAACCAACAGAACCACCCAGGTGCCCCAATTTTTTCAGTTTAATTCAGTTTAATTTTCAGCTTATTGGCTTCAAAGAAGAGAGTTACAGTTGAAGACAGAGTTTCCTACCATAGCTGGTGCTTGAGCAAAGGGTGGGTAACCATTGGGTTAAGACGTAGTAAAGAGCACTGAAGCACACAGCGGTGATGACTAGGTGTCCTTTAAGGTCATTGATTCATTTGGCAAAAATGTATTGAGTGAGCAGCATCATCTATCTTATGCCATTAGAAAGATAGCCCCAAATATTCCCCTTGCCTTGCCCCTTGCCCTATGACTTTGCATCTATTTCCATCAAAGAGTAGTCTTCCCCCTTCCCACCTCCTTGAATCTGGACTGATTTTGTGACTTACTCTGGCCAGTAGGATATGGTTGATATAACCTGTGTCAGTTCTGAGCCTATCATCCTTCAAGAAGCCTGTTCTCTTACAGCCCTCACCAGCTATCATGAGGAAAAGCCTAGACCAGCCTGGTGGATGATGAGCGATAATCACCCCCATCACACCAGCTAATTGTCATCCAACCATAAGACAGCCAAGTGAGGCTATTCTCGACCAGCCAAATGACCACAAATTATAAACAAGACTCACTGAGGTCAGCAGAACCAACAGACCCATAGACTCCTGTACAATAACACACTGTTTTAAATCACTGAGGAATGGAGAGTTTTAATACACAACCCTAGCTAACCCACCAGACACTGGGCTAGACAGCACTGGACAAGATGACCAACACTAAAAGCCCTTTCCTACCTGAAGAGAAAATGATTTGAGGGTTGAGCGGAGCACTCAGTCAAGCCTCTGACTGTTGCTTTTGGCTCAGGTTGTGATCTCAGGGTCCTGAGATTGAGCCCCACATCAGGCACCACATTCAGTACAGAATCTGCTTAGGATTCTCTCTCCCCTCCCTTTGTTCCTCCCACTCACACACTCCCTCTCTCTAAAAATAAATAAATAAATCTTTTTAAAAAGTGAGAGAGAAAATTATTTGTATAAAATCCCAGGACATACCACCTTTTTTGAGTAAATACCACCAATATGTAAATATTTATATCTTTATATATCTTTTAATGAATTAAAAACTAGCTATGATTCAAAAAAAAATTAGCTATGAGGAGAATAGTCATATACTCATATATGCAGGCCAATGAGCATGAGCAACTGCTGCCATGGGGGCTGGGAACCACACAGCTCCGCAGAGCCATTTGCCATTACCAGATGTCCCTTCCCCACCCCGTGGTGCTGCGGAGCTTTTCCTCCACCTAAAACGCACCGGTGCACGTTCACTCTGTCCTGGAGGATGACTGGGGCCTGGGAGAGGGGCAACAGCTGTGGACGGACTAGATGGAGGGGTAAATGCATCTCCCTTGAGCCAAGGGTAACTTATGTTTGGGTTTGAAGGGTACAATTAAGTGGGCGGCTTAGGATGCTATACCTTCTAAAGCAAACTGGAAATTCTCTCTCTCTCTCCTTTCATCTCTGGATTATTCTTTCTATCTTCTTCCCAGGCAGGAACAGGAGCGTATTCTCAAAAATGCGTGCTGTGCTATGACAACAGAGACAGCAATGACTGAGAGAGACAGACCTGAGGTCCCCTTGCCCACTTCCACTCCAGGCACAAGGGACTCGTCAGACATCCGTTCATATTGTTTCACTTGGCTCTTGGCTTCCTAGGATACTCTTAGCATCCTGATACTCTCCTGCATTGACTTTTTCATGAAATTCATGAAGAATCAGATAAATTCTCACTCAGATACAGAAATGGTATCCATCAGTGAGTCTGCTATGTCTAAATACAAAGAAATATTTAATATTTTCAGGTAGAGAGAAAAGCAGAAGAAATGGACAGGATGGACAAATAAACTTGGTGGTTTAAGTGAATTCAAATCCACTTGACATTTCTCCTAGGCTCTGCAAAGGACAGAGCTTGTATAATAAACTTGTTACCAGCCACCTTTCTGCCGCTGTTTCAGGAGTTTGGAAATCAGTCTCCAGTGGTATTCTTGATGTTGAAAAAGCCATTTTGTGCAATATTTTATAAGCTAGATAGTTCTAAGCCCTTGAATAAAGGGAGGAGAAGTCAAGAACTACAGAACAAATCATTCATTCATTCAATAATCAATGTTAAGCATCCATCACATACAAGTACCCTGGAGGGGCTATCACTACAGAGAACAAAACTCTAGAAACTGGAAAAATGGACCCATCTGTCCTCCATCCCCTACTCTAGGGAGAGGGCTCTAGGGAAAGAAATATTTATGATACAGCTCAGGAAAGGAGCAAGAGACCCTGGCTTAACAGAACCAGAGTCTCGGTTAACCAGTAAAAATGTCAGTAATAGCCACAGTAAATATCTGTATTGTATCATATGACAGGCACTGCTTTAAGAGGCTATTTTATTTTTATTAATTAGATATCAGATTTTGTCCTAAGTGCTCTTGGCAGTCATATGATCATCATAATGAATGGACAAGGTGGGTTTTGATTTCACACATATACATTCCATACAAGAAACTGAGATGTAGAAAGGTTAGTAAATATTTCATGTTCACGTTCTTGGTGAAGTCACAAATGGCGCCCAAGAAGCTGGACTCCAGAGCTTGCCCTCTGCACTCTAGTGGCTACGGCACACTGCCCCCACTCTGGGTCTATTTGACCTATACAGAGTCAAAGATGGGGTACTAGGAGAAATATATTTTTTTTCTCTAGATCATAAAGAGAGGGTAGGTTTTCAGGAGGAAACCACTCCTCCTAATCCTCCTAGTTGAGACAATATGAAGGATTTTAAAGAATCTATTGAAAAACTAGCGTCAGCTTAGAGAAACAGACACTTCTGGATCTCCACTTACTACCATATTCACTAAACCAGAGCTCATTCCCCTACTTCACCTTCCACTTTGCACACCTCAGGGAAAGAGCTGACAGGAAGAAAGAATAGAAACAGTCACCATGAAGAGGAGAAAAATCACTACTATTTGTAATGGGTATAATAGTTTGAAGAAAAAAAAAGATTTCTTTTTCTGTCCAAGATCTGGTTAGTACGTGGCAGAGCTAGAAATTCTTAGGAGCTCAGAACACTCAACTATTTCATCTCTCTAAAGTGAAAATAAAATAAACACCCTTTGCAGCCCAAGAATGGAAGAGAAGCAAGACATAAGGCTTAAGCAGATAAAAGTTGAGAGAAAGGTGCCCTGATTTTCCTGCCTGAGATCTGGCACAGGAGGGGAGCATTAAGAGAGGATCATACCAGCAGAGAGGAGGAAGGGTCTCTCCCCACTACCACGGACAGCTTCCTGTCAATCAACACCCCAAAGCTTCTATACACATCCATAAGCGTCTTCATCAGGATAAAAGCCAGTTGAGAAAAGAGAAAGGATGTGAATCTAACTCCCCAGAATCCCTGTTGGCCCGCATGTGGCATTAGTAGAATTCAAAAATTCCTGTGTGGCCTCTGGAAGGATTTCTAAGGTAATGAGAAAGAGCAAAGACAAGCGGGGGTATCCAGAACTGATTGGATATTCACAACCACACCTCAATGTTATTCCAGGCTGGTCTGATGCTCAGTCAGGCCAGTCTGTTCTACTTTTGGATACAAATGACCTCCCAGGGTACTATCTCAAGGGAGAGTGCTCTGCGATGATGATAAAACAAGACAAAAGCAAGGATACCATGCAACACAAAATAGCTAACATCCCCCTATGCTAAATGAGCAACTGTTACTTCTTCACAATTACAGCTTTATTCTCACTATAGTCTCTTCCCCATAGATAAGATTTCTTGAAATACCCACTCATGGAATCCCCTTTTCTTTGTGACAACAACCAGTCTAAAAGCAGCCTCTGCGTCCTTGGATCTGCTACCAAATTCACGAATGGAAGAGGCTCTCTCATGGGTTATTTCAAGCACACTTTTACAGAAATCCACCATAGTTTCCTCATGACAATGAGAAATAAATCCAGCTAGTTCATCTCACAAGTGTGTTCCTGCTGGCATCTAGCTGAGAGACATTAATAGTCGGCAAGGAGGTTGGCAAGATTCCCAGAGAGAGTTGCCATACCGGGGACGAAATAGTTTACCAGTTAGCTTTTGCTGCATAACAAAAATAGCAACAACAAAAAAACCTCAAGAGCACAAGGCAGTAAGTACTTATTACTCATGAATATGGTTTTGTTAGATTCCTGATTTAGGCTGCACTTAATAAGATTTCTGGGGTAGGATGACTTCTGGCCAATCTAGGCTGGGCTGGGCTGATTAGTCACCTTGGCTCTGCTCCACATGTCTCTCATCTTCCAGCAGGCTAGCCCTGGCATATTATCATAGTAGTGGCAGAGACACAACAGAGCAAGATGAAATGTGCATGGCCTCTTGAGGGCCTAGGTTCAGAACTGACACAACATCCTCTTGCCTCATTTTGAAATGAAGAACCTGTATTTACAACAAGGATCCAACACAAGTCACAAAACTAGATCAGACTGGGAGCAGAGGTGGCATGGGGAGTAGACTTCACCTCTTTAGTGTGAGCAAGTGCAAAGCCAATGGTAAAGGGCCTGGATAATGGGAAAGGTGAGGAATTGAAGCTATCATTGCAATCTACCCCAGCGGCTTGTTAGCCTGCCCAGGCTGGAGGTAAATGACAATGATAGCCAGACCTCCAGGAACCTGTAATGCCAGTGAAAGCCAAGTTGAGGCCTGAGCAGCCAGAAGTCCCCTTCCCCATGTGCCCTGATCTAACCAAGGTAAGGGTAAACAGCCAGACTGCAATTTACACCAGTCATTCTCTAATGACAAATCCCAGCAAAGTAAACAGTACCCAATAGACAAGAACATGAGTCTGTGATTCACTAAAGTCTGAAGGCACTTCTCCAAGGAACCAAGACTTTACTCTACCCCCAAGGCTGTGTAAGGCATATTTCTTCCCCATATCTTTAGACACACTCTCAGGGTGAGGGTAGAGGAAACGGAGGGACAAGATATTTATTTTCTGGAGAGAATTGGTATACCTAAAGGGAGGATTTAAATCATTAATATGGGCCAAGTGTTACATAGGATTGAACCCAAATTAATTTTTGTCCTCATTAGCCAGCAGTGTGGTATCAGGATAAGACCTGAACAGGCAAAATAAAGAAGGTACATGTTCTCTGCCCATCAGAGTAACACTATGTACAAATTTGTGACTCGATATATTCAACACTAGAAATCATGACTTTCAAGAAATCTAAAATGTTCGAAGACCTTATCCACAAGGCTGTCTGTCATATTTTCCCCCATCTCTGGCCTAAAGAAACGATTCTGGAAAACGATGAACACTTCCTCCAACTGTCTGATGGGACATATTCTCTTTAAACTTTAGGGCCTGCCTTCATTTGTGGGTGTTATCTTTGTTTTATTTTTCAAGTGAAATTTCAGGCTATTGTGAAAACCAAATTAGACAGCAGATGTGAAAATTTTTTGAAAAGTTCAGAATGTCAAAAAAATGTAAAATTATTTGATGCACTGTTAAAATAATAACAATCAGAGTGTGCTAATGGGCACTGTTCTCTCATTATCCAGGCAGACTGGTATGGCAGAAATAACACCAGCCTAAGTCAGGAGTCTCCTGTTCGGGTTCCGGCTCTGCCACCCCTGAGCTGATATGACCCCACGCAAGACCCTCACCCACTCCAGACCTCAATATTCTCATTAATAAAGGCAGGAGGTGGGGCTAGAGGATTCCTAAGGTCTTTCTGAGCTCTAAATATTTCTTATTGACACTTCATCCAACACAATTCTTCAATTATTTGAGGAAGAAAAAAGATTAACTTAATATATGTGGAAGCCCCTTTTGAAGTCTGCTTTTAAAACAACAGCAAATAGTTCTTATTTTAGAGTTAACTTCATTCCAGCCACGCATTCATGCAGATACATTTCTTTGGGCCTGTCTGAACTATGGCAACCAATCCTCACCTCCACTGTGAAGCCCTCCCTAACTCCTTTGTGCTGCTTCATCATAGCACCCACCACCATCACTGCTGCCATTTGCAGGACAACAATCTTTACTGGATCCATCCACTCTATACTAGGCTTCATGCTATAAAAACGAATGCAGCATCTTTGATGCTCCCAAGAACTCTGCGTGGTACTCTTAATTCTTCTGGTTTCACAGGTAAAGAATCTGAGCCCCAGAGAGGTTAACTATGTTGCTCAAATTCACACAACTCAGAAAGAGGTCAAACCAGATATCACACTCACATCTGCCTCAGGTCAAAGTCCCTGTGTCTCCCTAAGTCATAGTACCTCTTGAGTTCTCCTATATCAGAAGTGTCTGTACTGTAAAAATTCACTTATTTGTCTCTCTTCTAGATTATCAGCAACTTGGTGGTTGAGAATATTTGTTCTTTTTGGGGTCCTAGTACCTAGCACCATAAAACAATAAATGTTTGTTGAATAACATATACCACTCAGATGACCATTTTCTCCTGAGTATTAGATTTAATATGCAATTTTATGATTCCTCCACAATCACACACCATTTGGTAGTGGTATTTTAACTCAAGTTCTTAGGCCTGTAAGTCAAACAGGATAAAATTTCTTGAAGATTGTAGATATCCTAAAAGTATTCTCAAGTGTTTCAAAAGAAATCCTTTAAATTCTCAAAATCACCATAAGCTACTACTTATAAATCGATGTCTTCAAATAATTATATAATTCACCATATTATATGCATGCAAAAAGTAACTGTAATACAAAGAATTCTCTTAATGGTGTCATAGGCCCTCTGGTCCCCAACTTCAGACAGCTTAATTTCCAATCTACCCTCTTTCTTCAACTCTAATCATATTTTTCCGTATGTCTTCTGGACATTTTTATTCAATCTTCCAAGAATGATTTCTAAATTTACATGTTAAAGTAAATCTTAACATCTTCTTCCTACTAGAGTGGTTTCGAGGAGATGCCTTTCATGCTTCCTGCTACTTAGTATTCAGGAGTTTTTCACAGATGATTTGACTAAATAACACCAAATAAGAGCACTGGTTCTGTCACTGATTTTTCACTTTATTTACATCACTTATAAATGAATAAAATATTATTTATATTTATCATCTACTTTCAGGACTTACCTAAGAAAACTTGAAACGGTTATATCAACACGGACCTTTTCACTCAGTTACATCCTATACATAAATCCAAGTATTTACTAAGTACATACTATGTGCTCAGCATTGTTAAATACTACAGCAAATATAAAAAGCAGAAAACATGTTCTCTGGTCTTGAGTCTAGAGAGACAAGAGTTATACAGGAAAAGAAATAATTAGAGAACAATGCAAGGCAGAATATAAGCAAGCACTAACTTGTTTAGAACTGAAATTATACTGTAGCACTTCCAAACTGGAAGAAATTACATTGTCACTATTAGAGCCCATGAACACACAGGAAAGCAATGGAGTCATTCTTAAGCTAAAGCCTCCTCTTTGAAAGTAAACTACTCTGAATCCCCAGGCATAGCATCTGTTGTTATTACTGTTTCTTATTTGTTTTCATAGATAATTTTTCTTCTTATGTCTCCAAAAGGAAGGCATTCCCAAGGCTTAGCTTCCCGAATTGTATTCATTTTTATACCCTCTCTCCACTAGGGAACTAGTCCAATCTCAGGTCCATGACTCTGCTAAAGCATCACCTACACTTTGCCAATCTATCCTTTTTCTCAAACACCAGTCATATTTTCCCAAGTGTCTTTGGACATTCTCATTCACTCTTCCAAGAGCTATTTCTAAATTAATGGTGTAAAATCAACCTTAACATCTTACTCCCTATAAGAGTTTCCTTCTCCTCACCTTGATACTTCTATCAGCAAGGTGATCTGAGACATTTCTTTCTTTAGTCCCATTCATTTAACCTCTATATTTCTCTTTCATCTCCCTCATATTGTTCTGGCTACAGTCCGCATTTTCTCTGAAATATACTTTAACTGGTTTCCCCACTTTCTTCCAGACTTCCTTTGTCTCCCACCTGAACCTTTCTCCAGTCGTCTGATTTTCACCAGAAACTCATCACCTGTGATATACTCAGAGGAAGACAGTGAGCTAGAACAGAAAAGCACCTGTCTTGGCCTCAAAATCATGAAGAACCGAGTTCCAGTCTTAGCCCAACATCATTATATGTCCTTTAAAATCTTTGAGATTTTTCCATTCTCAGCTCTAAACTGGGACTAATTCTACCTATCAAGAAATAGTGTTAGGATTTAAATGATATAATATGTAAAACCCCAGCACAAAATAAGAGCTTGATGACTAGCAACTTTTATAATGACTATTCTTTTTCTTTTTATAAGATGGAGTAGGATATTCAAAATCCCTCAAGATAAATTCAATCTATAGAATTTGTGTGAATTTAATACATAAACCAAGCATGTCTACCCTATTCCTTCCACTTATACTGTTTACCATAAATGAGATCTCTTCTCCTCATATTTCTTCCCACTAGAACAAATGCTATTTATTCTTTAAGACACTTTCCTTGCCACTGACATCCTCAGTAAAGTCTCCAGACCCTTCCTCCCCAGTCCAAGTGAGCCCTCCTACCAAATTACTGAATCATTACTGAATATTTGTTTTCTGTACTAGCCTTTGAATTTAAACACACACTAGCTTGTTACATACCTTTTTTTAAAAAATCACATTAAATGAATGTCCTGATTTTGGCTCCCCAATTAGAATACAAAGACCATGAGTGTAGGGAATACCATTTGTGTCCATAAGCCCAGCACTGTGCTCAGAGTAGGCACTTGATAAATATTTGTGGAATTGATAAATAAATAAAGGACCTCATCAATAAAACAGAGTAGCAGGAATTGGCACAAAAACTAATGAAAGTTCGAGTCATATTTTGGTGCGAGCTGAATGCTAAGAAATAGCTGTGGCATGATTAAAGTAGAAAGTAGGGAAGTCTGATATATCAATTCTGCCTACAAATGGATTATGGCTGAGGACTTGAGAAGCACAGAGATTAACTGGGAGTCTTTGCTAAGAATTAGAGGAAAGGAAATCAGTCTGAAACAATGAGAATGTGATAATGGGAGAATTCCATGTGTACTTTAAGAAAAACAAGACACTGTGAATGAATAAATACACTTTGAAGTATAAGCAAAAAATAGGACAGTCAACATTTCAAGGCTTTGAAAAAGCTAGAAGAGACAAGACTACATAAAGAGAGAATGTCAGAGATCTCCAGAGTATGTGTATGAGTAAACTACCCCAGGCTGAGAAAAATCCACCCAGAAGGTCTAGAGGAAACAGTGTCTAGGCTCAAACTCAGTCTAGAAATAATACCTACTTCCACTATCCAGACTGAAAAACATGATTCACAGGCCATGCAATAGAATATGCAGAAAGGTCTCAGATAGTTATAGGGGGATAATTATCCCCAGGCCAAGCACTGCTTAGATACACCTAACAAATCTTAAAAGTGATGAAAACCAAAAGGATCAAATGTTTCCAAGTAATTTAACTACATCCAAGAACAAAGCTCAAAAATACATGTAAGTTTACAAAAATAGCTAGCATCCAAAAAAATAAAATCTATAATATTGTGTATGCAAAGAAGCAGTCAAATATAATCCAGAGTGAACAGCAAAATTAATCAATCAAAACCAATCCAGAATGGACCCAGATGTTAGAATTAGAAGACGAGGACATGAAAAGAGATACTATAACTAAGATCCTTATATTCAAACATTAAGTAAGTATGGAAGTTATCAAAACAACCCAAACAGAACTTGAAGGTGAAAACTATAATGCATGAGATGAAAAATACATGGGATAGAATTAACCACAAATTAGATATTACAGAAAAAAAGAACAGTGAATTTGAAGACACAGCAATAGAAACCAACCCAAATGAGACACAGACAGAAAAAATAATTTTTTGAAAAAGTATACACTCTTTAAGGGACTCAATATATGGAAAATTAGGACCATGAAAGGGAAGGAACAAAAAGTATTTGAAGAAATAATAGCTAAAATTTTTTTCCAAATTTGATGCAATTATAAACACAGTTCCAAGAAGTTAGATGAAACTCAAAAATAGAAGAAACATGCACAAAACTATGCAAAAGCAGGTCACAATCAAATTGCTTAAAACCAGTAATAAAGAAGAAACTCATCAAAATTTCAACAAGATTTTAAAAGATTTAGACAAGTTATTCGAAAGTTTATATGGAAATGCAAAGGAACTAGAATAGCTACAATTGTTTTGTAAAAGAAACATTCTACCCAACGTTAAGACTTATTATCAACAACAGCACAAATATGCCTGCCTTACTTTCGACAAATACCTCAAAAGCAGTTCAAAGAGAGAAAGACAGTCTTTTCAACAAATGGTGCTAGAACAATGGCATCCATAGACAAAAAGAAGAATCTTAATCTAGACATCACACCAAATACAAAAATTAATTTAAAACAGATCAGGGATTTAAATGTAAAGTGTAAAACTATGAACCTTTCTTAAGAAAACTGGACAAAGGGGTGCCTGGGTGGCTCAGTGGGTTAAGCCTCTGCCTTCGGCTCAGGTCATGATCACAGGGTCCTGGGATCGAGCCCCACATCGGGCTCTCTGCTCAGCAGGGAGCCTTCTTCCCCCCTCTCTCTGCCTGCCTCTCTGCCTACTTGTGATCTCTGTCTGCTAAATAAGTAAATAAAATCTTTAAAAAAAAAAAAAAAAAGAAAGAAAGAAAGAAAAAAAACTGGACAAAATCTTTGGGACCCAGAACTAGGAAAAGCATTTTTAGACATGACACCAAAAACATGTTCCATAAAAAAATAAATAAATAAATTGATAAATTGGACTCTATCAAAATTAAGAAAAAAACTTTAATTCCATGAAAGATCCTGTTATGAAAATGAAAAGCAAGCTATAGATTTGGGGGAAAAAAATTCACAAAACAGGTATCTGGCAAAGGTCTTATATCTAGAACATGCAATAAAAAAATAACCCAATTAAAAATAGGTATTGAGGGGGCGCCTGGATGGCTCAGTCATTTGGTGTCTGCCTTTGGCTCAGGTCATGATCCCGGGGTCCTGGGATAGAGCCCCGCATCGGGCTCTCTGCTCAGCGGGGAGCCTGCTTCCCCCTTCTCTCTGCCTGCCTCTCTGCCTACTTGTGATCTCTGTCAACTAAATAAATAAAATATTTTTAAAAATAAATAAATAAATAAAAAATAAAAATAGGTATTGAGGCTTATATATAAAACTTCACAGCAGCCCTATTTGTCATACTCCCAAACTGGAAACAACCCAAATATCCATCAAAAGGTGAACTGATAAGCACACTATATTATGTCCATGCCTTAGAAAATTACTCAGCAACAAGAAAGAATGAACTCATAATGCCTGAGATGGCACTGATAAATCCTAAAATAATTGTGCTGAAATTAAAGAAGCCATACCAGAAAGAGAATATATGGCACAATTCCATTTATGTATCCTTAATGTCAGAAAGCAGATCAGTAACCACTGATCTGGAAGTAGGAGTGGGGCAGATAAAAGAAATATAAAAGGGAATAAAGAAATTTGGGGGGTAATGGGTATGCCCATTCTATTCATGGTGACTATGGTTTCATGATGGTTATATACATATTTTGAAAAGTATAAAGTATGTGTGACTTATTATATGTGAAATGTGCCTAAAAGTTGTTAATAAAAAATAATGTTACCTTGTCTCTATGTAATATCATTATGATGATACCTCATCAATTTCTAACTATAACTGATACCTGTTGCTTGAGCGACAGGGCCATCAACCTATCTCCTTAATCAGTATCTGCCCGAGAATATCTAATTGATGCCTTAATTTAAACTGTTCAAACTGAACTACTGATGTCCCTTCTCAAATATGTCCCATTCAGTTATCCCATTTTAATGTCTGGCAATTCTAACTGTTGGTAAAATCATTTTTTTATCTTATCTTTTCCTCATAGGAAATCCGTATCTAATCCATCTGTAAATTTGTTCACGCTGCCTTCAAAAAATACCCACTGATATCACCCGGGTCAAAGCTCTCATCCTTATAACCATTACTACCTAACTGGTTTCTTTTCTTCTTATCTTGCCCTCCTATACTTCATTCTCATCACAGAACTTTCTGGAATATGTCAGATTTTTCCATTCCACACCTCTGATGGACTTCTGTTTTGCCGGGGTTAGAAAATCAAAGTCCTTACAATCGCTGCCTTATAATGTCCTATACAATTCGCGCCATCCCCATTCCTCTCTGGACTCTCTTTTCACTTTTCCCCAACTCATTTGACTCCAGCCACATTGACTTTCTTGCCATTCATCAAATAAAGCAGGCATGCTTCCACCTCAAGGGCTTTGCACTAGCAATTTCTTCTGCCTAGAATGCTTTTCCCTTAAAAGCCCACATGGTGCCAAGTGGTCAAGGAATCCCTAAGCAGCAGCAGAGGAGCTGGGCTGACTCCCATAAATTTGGTCCGTAAGGAAACAAGCCCAAATGAGCTTAGAGAATTCATTACTCATAGCACACAGCAGACAGTATACATGTGATGCTGGCATTACTCTGTTGTTCACCCAAGTCCCACAAGGGCTGTAAGAACACTCAGATTAGGAGACCCCTGGTCTTATAAGGAGACTGCTATAATCCCCCTCTCACTGCCCCCCCAAGAAAGAGATATGACCTTATTACCCTGGGATATAATCGAATCTTCTCTGGAGAGAGGAAGGAGACTTCAATATTCTAGAAATTCCCCAGGAAAGGAATATATTGTCCATCTTTATTATACAGATAAGGGAATGAATCCATCCAGCTCATGGAAACACTATTTCTAGCTTCCAAGGCTGTTTTTTACTCTAATGTCCTTGAAAAGATAGTCTAAGATGTGTGGAAATATGTAGAATTTTCTCCTAACACATGATGCCTTTTTCCTTTTCCTTTGAGTCTTTACCCAAATACCAACTTCTCAGGAAAAAAAAAAAAACACCTCAAACATTCTATTTATTCTTGCAACATACCCCATTGACAGTCCTGATCAACGTGTGGTATTTCATTCCAGAATAGTTACAAACCACTTCAATAGTTACAAACCACTTCAAAACTATTGTGTAGGACCTTACAGGGCAGTGATTATAAGGACTTTGATTTTCTAACCCTGGTAAAACAGAAATCCACTGGAGGTATGGAACGGAAAAATCTGACATCTTCTAGAAAGTTCCGTGATGAGAATACAAATTTATGGCCCGCCTCCTCCCCCTTGGGGAATGTGCATTACGTGAGGGCAGGCATTTCATTCTATGTTTTATCACTGCTATATCCAGCATCTACAGCTGCTGGCTCCTAATAAGCACCTCATGAATTATTTTTAAATTTGAGAGACTAAAGTATAAAGGATGTTAAAGTACTCTTCTTGCAATGCTTTGCAAAGAATTCTAGCCTTTGAAGGGCTGGATCCCCAATAAAGGTTACAACAGGTTTAAGGGGGAAAATTCACTGGGTTACCAGAGTCTGAGGGCCCAATATTCCTTCCAGAGAACCTACAGCAGGGAAGAGAGATGGTTGACAGTAGTCAGGCACCACTTCTTTGAAGCCACTGTAGTGTCTATACCAGGCCATGCTTCCCCTGGGTTGCTCCTCACCAGCCACTGAGCGTAATGATGGATTAGAAGTAGCCAATCCCTGCCAATGGGAAAATCCCTCTGAAGGGCAAATTGGGCTCAGGGACTCCCCATGGATGTGGACGAGATTCTCAGAGGACGACACTGCAGTCTGAAGCCTTGTTTCCACTCCTTCCTTCCCTCCCTGTTTCTAAAGGTGTCACACCTGTATTGTGGTGTGATGGCTCCCCTCGACTCCTCCCGTTCCCTCAGCACGAATCCTTCACAGACATTTCCCAGAAGAACACTCTTCTCAAACCTCTAATCCAATTTTTGCATCTGCTTCTTGAAAGACCAGAACTAACCTACAGAGGTACCATAGGTCTGTCCTCAGTGGGAAAACATCAGCTCCTTCATGTGAGTATCCTAAATGCAAGGCTCATCCCATCATTACAGAAGTCAGGATTGCAAAAGTCAGGGGCAGAGCTTTTTTCATTAGAGTAGCATCTAACTAGACGCCAGAGCTCCACTGATTTGGGGGTGGGGGGTTTGGGGGGCTACTTTCAGACAGGGTGTTCCTGTTTTCTGAGTTTATCTTAGGATGAAAAGTGGTTTTCTTTCTATGTGTGATATGTGATGTGATAATTCCTACTCTAATCAGGTATCAGTTTTGCATTCCCAGAAGGTATAAATTAAAAGTTCATTGCCCTGGGAACTGGCACACCAGTTCTACCTTGCTGTTTACTTGAAACTACAATCTCAGGCAAGTCCAAGGAACATATCCAGCCCACAAATACCACATGATCAAAATTTCCACTATTAGAGGTAGGATATCAAAGGAACCTTTCCACTTTCTGATTCTGCAACCTACGAAGCAGTAGTAAATCGATCATCTAATACTATCAAAATCTTGTTTTTTCAGTATCACAAAAGGGTAAAAGTGGGGGAAAAAAGGCTTTAAAGGAGATTGTTGCAGTGGTAATCCCTATGTTGTATTCCCCTGAAATGCATGCTTGTGGGGGCAGGGGGAGGAGGTGCATATTCTCAACGCTGATTCCTCTCTAACTCTTAGTGATATTGACACACATCTATCAACCAAGCAAGAAATCCCCGAGTTCAGTCCTCAAGTGTTCTGACCCCACACCAGCAGACACCGGTCGCTGCATTAGACCCAAACTAGCACTCAAGCTACATTTTCTCTTGAACACTCTCGCAGAACTCAGTGTGAGCCCTTCAGAACCATTGTATTCAAGCCTTTGTTTGAACAGGGTTGTCTTTTTTCCTCATTCAGCCTGCAGTACAATGTCGGAGTGAATCCTGCTGTTAGCCAGACAGGGGTCCCGGGAGAGGACATGTTGGGTTCTGTATGTTTAACTTTTTATCCTCTGTGTCAACCAGTTATGTTTCTAAAACATTTCCAATCCCCTAGCTTCGCAGAAAACAAATAACTCTGCACAGCCCCCTCTTCCTTCATCCCTCATAAATAATCCCCAAGAAGGAGGACGGCCGCAGAGACAGAGCCTGAATGCTGACGAGGTGATGCTGCTGACTTTGGACCATCCTGCAGCTGGGCCACGAAGAATAAGAATGAATTCCAGACTTTTCTGGCGTGACAAGAGCAAAGTACTGCCGGCCAGGCAGGGCAGCAGTCAAACTCTTGATGGTGTTGTGAGAAGAGCTCAGGACTTAGAGACCCAGTCCAAACTCTGCAGAATACGCCATGTATAATTTAGACAAGCTAAGATGATGACCTCTCCAGGCCTCAGTATCTCCACTCTTACAAACCATGAGTGTGTGAAATTGGTGGCTTGGCAAGCCACATTGCTTCATTTTGAATGTGAGCTTTGCCGCTTGGTAACCATGTAACCGGGGGCAAGTTACTTAAAATTTCTGTCTTAGACAGCTTATAGTACTTGCTTCTGCCACTACCAAAATCTCAGTGGCTTTACCCCATTAAAGATTTATTCCTCGCTCATGTCACATTTTAGGAGTAGATCAAGGGAAGCCCCAGGGCTCGTTGGCTCCACACTGTATGTCTTCCCTATTGACGGATATAGGCTGAGATAGAGCCCATGTCTTTGTCTCCTGGCAGATTATAAGAAAGCACCTGATCAGTCACAGGATGGCTCTTAAAGCGAATCACTGAAACAGGGTTACTGTCTCTTCCACTCATATTTCATTGACCTCAGTGATGATATCAATATACAAAGGAGTATATGCCTACCATAGGAAGGATAAACAAGTCAGAGAGGAAAAGGCAGAGACCTATAACCCTCTTACATGGAAAGGAGTAAATAATTGTGTACAAAATATGATCTACCTTTTGTGTCTGGCTTTCTTCATCTATAAAATAAAAGTGATAGTAATAGTGCCCACTTTATAAGGTAGTTAGAAAGATTAAATGAGTTTTCAAGTGAAAAACATTTAAAATGATGGCTGGAATTCAGCAAACCCTCATTAAATGTTAGTTATTATTATCTGTCCAATAGGAATAATATAACTATTTTCTACTTCACAGAGGTGTTTCAGGATCCTATTATTAGTGTTTTTGTTATAGATTCTATGTAACATGAGATAAATCATATTAAGTACCATACCGAAGTCAGAAATTTTATTACATCAATTGCAGACAATAATGTGGATGTGTGCCCTCTACTCATCTCCATGGAGATATGCATTGGGAAGGTTTCAAAGGGGATTATTAATGGCATAATATCTCTGGGAGATATCATCAACATCAATAGCAAAATATATCTTTTATGGAGCCCCCATTACACATGAAGGATTATACTTAGCATAAGAGAAGCAAGATGAATAAGATCTAGCCCTTCATATGCCGACAGCCCAGCTAGAGGGACCTTCTTTATGTATGTGCCTTCACTAAGTACAGTAGATTAGGGCTCCCTGGATGGTGATGTGGACCATAAATGCCACAGGAGGTCAGATAGGAAGTGAACCTGGGGGCTGTAGGTTGGGAAAGGGAACAGATTACTTGAACCAGCACTTTAAGAAACGTAGAATTCTAGTAAACAAACGATAGAAGAAAAGAAAAAGGAGAAAAGACAAAGACAGAGACAGTTTCTCCACTCTCAGGAAAATGTGAAAAATTTGCAAAAGATACTGTCAATTGAAATAGTGTAGAAAAAGGATAAATGAAACAAAATGAGGATTCCTGGCTCCTGGTGCTGGGTGGGATTCTCCCCTAGAACTGTGATTTCTTTGGGATTGTTTCGTCTTCTGCAAGTTTACTTGTGTTTCTCTCAAGACCCCATTTTTCTCTCTACATCTGTCCTTTTATAAGATTTTGTAGCATAAAAAATACATTTTAATTCAGTCACTTTTATCTCCAAAGTCAAAGATAAATTCAGTCAATTTATCTCCAAAGTCACTTAGCAATCCCCTACTAAGGGGCCAAGCCAGTATTCAGAACCAGACATTTTAGCCCCAGAGCTTCTAATAGTTTCCATAACACTATGCTTTCTCCCATTAAGACAGAAGGTGGTGTGTATGTGTGTGCGCACACATGTATGCAAATGCGTGCACACATGTATCTGTAGACATGTGTACACGGATCTTCATATTCACTTGCTTTGGCAGGAGCACAGGACCACAGGGAAATAAATACCTTTAGTTGATCACATGATTTTTCCCACTTGGTAAATGTCAGTGCGTCTGACCCTGGTTACTAATGCTGTTGATTGATTGCAAGTCAGTTGCTGACTCTGAAGAATCCTGGGAACTTTAAGAGTAATTTCCTTATTGGTTTATTTCAGAGCAACTGATGATTGTGCATCATGGTCGCATTTTGGAGGATAATGAGCTTAAGTGATCTAGGCAAGGGCAGTGGATTGTGGGAAGCCTGCCTGGAAAGCATTGAGAATTGTTAGGTCTCAGGTGTCTCATCAGAGAGAACAGCGAATACGCCAATCATATGTGTGTCTATGGTTCTGTCTCTCTAGTGAGAGCAATTTAGCAACAGCCAAGTGATTCTTGTTGTCACACAGTTGCCCTATGCTCATACCTGGCCCTTTAGTATAAACCCAAGATCAGACGGGAGAAGACCTGAAAGTCATTTTTAATACGATTCCTCTTTTCCCCATCTCCCTTATTAAGTTCTCAGTGCACATGGGTGGGTGCACACACACACACAAGCATGCACATAGTATTCCATACATTTGTTCATTGTACCACGATCGCATAAGGTCATTAAGATCACGACTCTATATTCCCTAGATCTTGTCATCCAGTGCCTGACTTCCAGTTGGGACTTAATGGAAATTTGTGGAGGAAAGAAAGCAAAGAGGGGGAAAAAAAATCTGTCTACACTACAGAACTGGAGAAAAAAAGATTTTTAACCCGGTGCCTGATTTACAATAAGACTTTTCATGTGATTTCAAATTCTTATACTCATGAATTTTCTCTCCTTCTCCCTCAGGCTATTGCACACCTATTAATCTGTTCTGATTTGTATTACCACAAACGCAGAGCCTGATGCAAGGATGTTTGAATAGGCAGTTTATCTGGTAAGCCAAGAGAGATGGCGTGAGAATCTAGGGTGAGTGAAAGAGATAAAAAGGCAAAGCTAGTGCAAGGATGATGTATCAAGGTCACTCATGCGGGCAGTGGGAAATTGATTTTGCTGGGACTTTCTACGAGACCTACAATTGTCAGATTTGTTGATCAGAGACACAGTGGCACTCCCCTGCCTGTCGTTAAAATTGTTCCAAGAGATTTCAATTCAGAATGCAAGTCCACATTTTTACATGTACCAGAAAGGCTGAGAGGGCTCCTTCTTACACCCTAACAGTACCAGGAAGGTTATGGGGCAGAAAGCAAGAAATCTGTAGTGCTTCTGAAGCTCAGTAAGGCCATCTAAGAAAGGAGCCTGTCAAAGAAATCTAACAGTCCTCTGCTTGAATTACTAGGCTCTCCTCATGCCCTACATAAATTCATGCCATGGTCGGTCCTTCAGGATGGTAGTAAATTCAATCTTCACAAAAGACTTAATATTAGTTGGTTAGAGGAATAAGCTAATTTTTGTTGCTGTAGCTAGACCCAAATCCAAAACTTGTATTTATTATCTCTTATCTCCATCATCCATTCCAAATATTCCTTACATGTAGTCAGAACTTTATTAAATGTAAGGGTTTTCCTTGTTAGGGTAACACAAACCTTTGTTCCCGAGAAATTTCAGCCCTGGATTGCCTGACTTCTAACTGGCCACGTTTGCCACAATTGTCCACACATCATTCTTACTGAGCATGGGAAACACCAAGAGACATCCCAGTCAACCACTGAGTTTCATAGAATACACCTCCACCCCCCATCACTATATACAGTAATGAACCTAAGTTCTTTTGATAACCAGGGTTAATTACCTTCCAATGGAAACCTTATTCATCCCCTTGTGTAAATGTTTTCTTCTGTAAATGGTTTGGAGACCTCCAAACCAATGATGTATAAGAATGCATAGGTGGAAAGGACAAATTCCACAAGAGGGTCACTGGGAATGACTATGAGAAGGACCAATCCAACTTTAATCCTTTAATTCCTTGAATGAAGTTACAGTCTCATGTATCAGCTACTGGTTCAGTGTATATACAGTTTCCTGAAGGAGAGCACTCCAAACCCATGGGGTTTGTTCCCAAGCTGTCACCTTAAACTGTCCTTTTAATAGTCATCTCACCATTCCATCAGGCCAGTAAATTCTGTGAGATATGGAATATGGTGAGATCAGTGATTTCCACTGTCACATTCCTGGAACTGAATAAATGATGAAAAAGCATACTCCTAGGAAAATTAAATGTGGTTAGGTTGAGTATAATAGAAGGTCCCAGTGATCCTCAGATGATAATCAGCTGGAATAGTTACTATACCCCCTAAAAGTATAAATGATGTATTAGACTTAGTAAAGGCAAATAACAAAGGAATTTTGTTTTGAAATTGAAATAAAGAATAAAAAAAACATTTTAAAAAGCCTTTTCAGGCATGTCCCTGTGGCTCAGTTGGTTAAGAGTCTGCCTTCAGCTCAGATTATGATCTCAGTGTCCTGGGATCAAGCCCCACGTCAAGTTCCCTGTGCAGCAAGAAGTCTGCTTCTCCCTCTCCCTCTGCTCCTCTCCCTCTCTCTCTCTCCCCCACTCTCACAAATAATTTTTTTTAATCTTCAAAAACATTAAAAATAAATAAAAAGCCTTTTCAGAGAACACCTAACATCTACATCTTGGTTTCTAACCCCACTTCCTGATAAAAAGAACCAGGACACTTTGAAGAAATGGTGACCTTTAAGACTACAGCAGAAAACTTGCATGATCCTGGAGCATCTTGTAAGATAACACGCAGTACAACACCTGATGATGAGTTATGCCAGAAGAACACAAGAAGCAACTGAAAGAAATTCCAATGGTCAAAGAAGAGACCATGCAAGAAAATAAAGTCATATTGGAGTACGACCCAAAAGATAATAAATATCCACAAGTTCTTAGTGATATAACTGGTAAAATAAAATAAGGCAGAATAGACATATCTCCCATGTGGAAGAATTCCAAATAATTTACTCTAGATACTCTGCCCTCAAATACCAAGGGCATGACTCCCCATTCCTTCTGTGTGGGCTATGCATAATGACTTCCTTCCAAAGAGTAAAGTATGGAAATTGGGAAGAGAGTAACTCCACCGTGGTGAAATTTGATAAAGGAGGCTGGGCAGCATGACTACTACATGCAACGTGGTGTCCTGGATGGGATCCTGAAGCAGAAGAATATCAGGGAAAAACTAAACTGCCTTGGTCAGTGGAGACTTGATTCCAGCAAGGACTCCCAGAGAAACATATAGCTCTCCCAAAAGAATGTACCTGAGACAGAGACCAAGAGAGTACCTGCCCTCCAATTCTTAGCTTCTCTTTGTCAAATATTGTCCAAATGGGACATTATGGCCAAATATTGTCCAAATGTAATGTCTTTACATTTCCAGGTCTGTGCATGCTTCAGAATGGCCCAGTGGAGCCCCCATGGGTGTTAGACATGGTGATGGCAAAAAAAAAAAAAAAAAGTCCCCAAGGTAAAAAGCAAAATATAGCCATTGCTTCAGCGATGAGATCCTGGCCATGAGATCCTGGCCATCTACATTTGTAGCAACTGGATCCTGCAGCCATGACCAGAGGCAAGAGGTGGGCCAAGAAGATGTAGACAGAAGATAAAGACTATCCAACACACCAACCTTAAATTTCCAGTGAAAATCTCTCTCTTGGGCTTTTCAAAGCATATGCAAGCCAGGACATTTAACAGAGGAGCTCAGGAAGGAAATTTTCAGGCAGGAAATAATGGTATCCTTAGGCATTCCTCACTTATACCTTCCACACCTTGTTTCTCTAGGCATGTTTCTCCAACCTATTTCCCAGTATACTGTGTGAGTAAAAAGTCTTTTCCCTCATTTATGGCAATGTGGTTGAGAAATTGCAAACTTGGTCAGTTCGCAGACCCAAATGTGAGCGTTTCTTGTCTTTTCTTTACCTTCCTTCCAGGCTCAGTTTCTTTTCCTTCCTTTGCCTGTTCTCAAAGTTTAACATTCAGCAATTCACCTAGAAAGCGTGTTAAAATGCAGATGTCTGAACCTCATCACCTGAGTTTCTGATTCAGCAGGTCTGAGGAGGAGGCTAGGAATTTGCATTTACAACAGTCCTTAGGTGTTGCCGATAATTTTGGTCCAAAGAGCACACTTTGAGAACCACTGCTCTAGGCTGAATAGACTGGCTACTCAGACTTTGATTAGAAACTGTTGGCATTACTGCGAATGCAAATGGCACCTGTATTTCTCTGACTTGCTTATGGTCAATTCATGACAAGGACACAAGTCATTATATGTCATTCTAGGCAAGAAAGAAATGAAGAGGAAGTGATGTGGAAATTAATCCATGACTCACTCAAAAAGACGGAACAAGAGCTTGGAGAACAAACTTAATGCAAAGACTCACTCCAGAAATATAACCAGATTAGCTACGCACTGTGTCCTTGAGGGACACTATTTTCTTCCAGGAATTCAGAAACCTTTGCTATTGCAAGTTCCAAGCCACGAGGATTATCAATACTAGGCAGAGCAGAGTGACATAGGATCCGGGTAATTCCTGTCAAGCAGGTCATCACATTCCAGCTAACCTGCACAGAGGTGGCAATAAGAAAAATAAAAGAGATGGGACAAGAGGGTGCCTCAGTTGGTTAAGCATCTGTCTTGAGCTCAGATCACGATCCCAGTGTCCTGGGATTGAGCCCTGCTTTGGGTTCCTTGCTCAGTGGGGAGCCTGCTACTCCCTCTCCCTCTGCTCTCTCTGCTCATGTATTGTCTCTCTCCCTCTCAGATAAATAAATAAAATCTTTAAAAAGAAAAATAAAAACCTCAATCCCCAACAGATATCAAGGCACAGCTTCTGTCTGTGGGAAAAGGTCTGGTTGAAATTAAAAGCCACAGCTGAGAGAACAGTTACGGTGGTCACCAACATTTCTAGTCCTGAGTGCAGGCTGGGGTTCTATCACCCTACTAGACTTGAAGTTATGCTGGCCTTCACTTCTGTGAGGGCTGAGGAGAGAAATGTGAACAGAGGAGACACATATGACTTTCAGCAAGAAGCCTACAAAAGCCACTGCCCCATTCAACCTATCACTTCCCCTCTGTCACAGTGACTGGTGATGTTCCAGGTGGTATAGACCTCTGTTGTATTCATCCCTGAATGAAGAAGATGGAGGAGCAGAGCTCCCCGCAAATGCAAGCAGGTTCTAACAGGAAAAAGAAATATATATTTATTAAACCTCTAAGATTTAGGGGTGTAGGTTATGTTACTTGAACATAACCTAGACCATCCTGAGAGACAGAGAGAGCCTGTATGTAGACCCATCCAGTCCAGAAAAGGGAAACACAGTGAATTAGGGGAGGTCCCATACCCCTAGATTTATACCTAGAAATACCAGAAGGCTCATTTTCTTGGAAGCAACAAATTTCCAAGAGAAAGATGAGAAGTTGGCAATCCTAACTGGGCCATCAGGGCCCAGGCCTTGTTCTGTGTTCTTACGTATGTGTTGAGCAGGAACATGTGAGAAAGGTGCCTGAGCTTACTGCTCCACTCCCTGTCTCTGGAGAGCTTATTTATGAAACAGGGCAGGATTTTAACCCATAGACATGGACAAACCATAGAATCACCCATGAGGACCTGGGGAAAGCAAAGTCAAAACACAAGGTGGTGGCTGTCACGTCTCTTTCACTGCACTCAGTCACCCGTCTGTTCTCAGGATCTGCCCTGTCTTGGAAAGCCTGCCTTCTCCACCTTCAGTTTCAATTTTCCATCTAAAGTGAATCTCACTACTGCCTACCTACATGGGTTTGTTGCAGGACAAGTTGCCTTCCCGCTGCTGTCTGCCTCGGGCCAACACCTACTGAAGACCGAAGACGGAAGACCGGAGGAAAATATCCCTCCCTTCTTATTTCAGAGCATCTCTTCTTTCTTGCCTGCCTACTAATTTCCTACTCCCTCTGTGGGGATGACCTTCACGGAGCACAGATGACTGATAACCAATGATCACAGTGAAAAATCGACAGTGTCAGCCCAGCTCTGCTGACCACCCACTTCCCAGGCTCTTTGTGAAAACTCACCCACCACGGGCCGCTCTCTCCTGCCTCCTGCCTAGTGTTTTACTTCGGCTCCATGCTTCTTCACCTTCACATGAGAACCGCATGTACAAAACAGCAGTGCCATTCCCAGCAAACCAAACAGAAGATCATCTCCCCAGCCTGAGAGGGGGAGTTGTGGGTGGGATCCCCAGAGTACCTTGCCTCGAATTGGCCCTCCAAGGACCCTTTAGGTTTTCCTGTTGCATAATTAATAACCTCTGCAAAATAGCAGTTCCCTCCTAGGAATCACAAACATATTAGGTTTATCTCATTACCCGATTTTTCCAGGCTTTCCAGCTCTGAGAATTTCCATCTTCATTTAAATCACAGACTTCAGGCTTTGCCTGCTGGCTGGATCATATGACCTCTTCCAGTGCCCAGCCCTCAGCCCATCAGAGTAAGTGGCTTTTGATAGCAGCACGGATCACTTCTGGAAGTTCTCTCAAGCCTAACTTTGAAAGTTCACCTTTCTTGTAGTTTTTGTAATCATTATACCAAAAAGACAAGCTGCTCTTTGGATTTCAGCTTCCACACCGTGAAAGCCAAAGACTTCCCAAGTTTGAGGTATGTCAGTCAGGGGTCACTTAGAAACCCAACTTAACAAGATTGCCTCCCTCACTGTGTGAGCTATTTAATTCTTTTTAGCTCTGTTCTGCTGCTGACTGATTGGCAGACAGAATTATTTCAAGGTTACTTCCAAGGGACAGTACATACCCATGTGCAGCATGCTGGCTGGAAATCACATGTGGCAGAATAATGGTCTACGTCCTTATTTTTACCCAAGCAAATATGAAAAATGTACATACTTCTATTTTTTTAATTAGATATATGTTTTATAGATTCCATACTGCTATTAATTATAAACATCAGGTTTTTTTCTGGCTCTTTTTCCTCTAGCTGGACCTTAAATATTGGAGTTCTCCAAAGTCACGTTCCTGTTCTTCCTTCCTCCCTGGACATACTCCTCCTGTGAGTTTTCAGAACCACAATATCCGATGACTTGAAATCGCAACCCTGCCCATCACCCTCTCCCCCAGTCAGATCTCCTCTCCTGAGCTATTTATCAGGACCTTTCTTCTTACCTGGATGCTGTATATTTATTTTGACTCCAGTGAAGCCCCAGTTTACCACGTGCAATGTACTTCTCACCTTTGCATGCTGCCCCACCCTCTGCCCACCAGCGTCTAAGAGCTCACCTGTCCCTGTGGTCACCATCCCATCTCTCTGCTTCTCCTGTTCTCCCTGTGGGGGCAGGCAACACTCATAGTCGCCAGTATCGAGGGTTCTTGCAATTCCACATATATGGAAAGTCACATTTCCCTACCCACTAATGAAAAGTATGGCCGTGCTACAGAGATAGGAGCAGATGAATGTGTGCCTGTTGCTTCCATGCAAACAGATTGAAGAGCTGCTGCCCTGTGTTTCATGTTCTGGTCCTCTCACTTAGTACGTGGCAGGAAATGGTGAAAGAGTGGCATCATGGCGACCTCCCTTGATCAGGGTCCCTGAGTGACTAAGGAGCCACAAATCCCGGTACCAGACCGCCTGAGCAAGAAATAGCCATTTGCTGTTTTCAGCTTCTGTGATTTGGAGTTTATCTGTTAGCACATCACGACCCTACCTTCTCTGACTTGCACACCTCTTCTGGCTGATGGGACCCACTTAACTAAGCGATCAAGCATCACTAACACTTGCCTTTCCTTAATTTTCTATATCCAGACAATCAGTAAGCTCTGATTGTTCTCCTCTTGAATATCCCTTAAATCACTTTCCTTCATTCTGTTCTAACTGCCACTATCCTATCTGTAATTACTCACATTTGTACAAAAGTTCCTAAACTTTCTGTGTGACCCAGTCCCACCTCTTCACAAATATCCTTCACGTGTCTGCTGGAGTATTTCCAAATGAAAAGTCTGATTTCTTTACCCTCATTGTTAAAATTCCTAGAAAATATCTGTTTTGGGTTCTTGGGAATATAATCATCTATTTTAAGGAATAAATCTTTGAGAGTATTGGCTTTGTGAATGGACATGGTGATCCTAGAAATCCAAGTCTCTAAAAGTACATCCAAAAGACAGGGAACTTCGTCAGAGAAGGAGAGCAACTCTTTCCCACACCAGTATTTTGGGGAAGTAGAACTTCCCACCCCCAGTATCACCTCCATCAAAAGAGAAAATGAGGGTGGACAGGGGAGGCAAAAGGGAAAGCGAGACGAACAGATGAAGGACCTGAAAGTCACCTGCCTTCTCAATTCTTTCAGTATCTAGAATTTATGACAATCTTACTTTCCCAAGTAAGTCTCAAAACCATTCCCTAGACCCAACCACAAGCTCGCTCACTCTGTATTTCTCATCAGTGTTCTGCTCCTGTGGCTAACCACTCACTGTGAAAGCAACAAGCCAATGCTATTATCCCTGATTTAAAAAAAAAAAAAAAAGTTTTTGAAAAATGAGACACAGAATGACCATTTAACCAGACCAATTCTGCATATTTGTAGCCCAGCAAGATCTCTTCGCAGGGATTCTGGTTAGCAGCTAATTTCTCCTTACACAGGGACTGACTCCTGCTGCTTGCCATTAGTTTTTGGTGCGGACTACGAGTTTAGAGAAAAGTACTGCCGAAAAATAATATTGCTAAGCGTTATTTTTATTAGTTCTCCTTTTATTCCTGTGAGAGTTTCTCTCAGGAAGCGCGTGTTCTCTCTGGAAGACAGTGTATGGAATATGCAAAAAAAGGAACAGGAGTGGTGGCTGCACGTACATTCTCTCTCGGAGCTGCAAAGCCCCCAGGGGTCTCACCTGGAGCTGTATTTAAACTCACATATTTAAATCTAGAGGATAATTTCAACTGCTCAGTGCCCTATGGGATCTACAACTATTATTCCCACCTTAGATATAAATAACCAAATGACAGGCAGAAGAAAGAAAATTAGTTCGGATACGGTCTCCATGAAAAAACTCTAGAAATTGCTGAGACTGCCACAGTGATGCTTTCCTAAGGGAAAAAAGTGATACTAATACAATAATATTAATAATTAGTAGATTATTGTTTTCAGGCAGATTCTTTCAAGATTAAAATGCATTTAAACACCTCAGGACAGCTTTTGCATCCCTAGAATCCAAATTTTGAGTACCTCCTCATTTAACCACTTTCAAAACTTAACAAAATTAGTAACAATGGGGAGCAGATTATTTTCTTCAGAACGGATATTTTTAAGGGCATACATTTAAAATATATAAGTCCCCACTGAAAATTTCTTTAGGGAAAAAGTTGGGTTTTTTTTCCCTTTCCTAGCTCTTCTGTCGACATCTCTCCACCTTCCTCCCCTACCCCAGTTCTCCCATAGGACTCTATCTTAGTATATGGGAGGGAGTAACTGGGGAAAGTGCTGGGGGAGGAAAAGAAATTAAAAGGTTAAGAGCAACCCATCAGGAAAAAGAATCCTCCTTCCTCCAGGAGATGGAGTTGATGGAGGCTTCCACTAAAGTCTCAAGAGATACTGGGCAGGGGTCCAAGATTCAGGTAAACCGAATCAAAGGGTTCTGGCCAGAGAAGCACAAGCCTACACATGCCGAGTGCCACCAGAGACAAGTTGCACTTTAGATCCCTCTGTCATGTGCCGGTATGACAGACTACTGTGTGCATGATGAGTTGGGACCTATATTACTGCCAGGAGAGGTAAGACATGTGCTCTTCTGTCTCCCGTTAACCCATCCTGCCTCTGAGCACTCGGAAAGTGCCGAGGCTGACTTCGCTTCCCAGACACACGGCCTCCAGCTTCTGCATATGGGGTCACCAACACATCACCTAGGGCTCCTTCCTGAATACACACGCCATTTTGTGTACAGCACTGGCTCTACTTGCTACTTGGGTGTCATTTTAAAATTATTATTATTATGGTGTTGTTTCAGCTCTGGCTGTTTTTTCATGGATAACTTTGGATGAAATACTAAGGAAAAACAAGTGGAAACTGGCAGTGAACAGAAGATAGAACTGCCGGGAAAATCTGGGCTTACGGAATTCAGAAATGATCACGAAGAGAGCAGGGCACAGATAAGAGAGGACATGGAGAGGAAAATGAACATCAAAGGACTTGGGAATCCCACAGGAGATAAAACCCAAGTGCTGAACATGGTCCTGCTGCCCCACAAGCAACCCCAGCTCCCCAGCCTCCCCTCTGACCACCCTAGCCCCTCTTACATACTGGACTCTTGTCACATTGGCTTTTCTGGGTTTTTCAAATGTGTCAAGTCTGTCTCACCCCCTGTGTCTTTGTACGTACTGGTCTCTGGGCTTGAAATACCCTTGTTCCCACACTTATATTATCCCATTTCCAGCCATCTTTGAGGTCTCAGATTAAATGCCACTTTGTCCAAGAGGCATTCCCTGAGCCCCAGTCTAAACAAAATGTCTTACTGAGATCCTCTCATGGGTCCTGCACATTTTCACACTTACCACAGTTCATAATGATACACGTAGCCTTTGCCGCAGCCACCTAGTTTTATGCATGTCATTTCTGATGCCTCACTGTGCTATCAGTTTCATGAGGCATAGGGAATTTGTCTGTTTTGCTCATGAGCGGGGCTCTGTAAACTCAGCCCTTGGCACATGTTGGGAGAGTGGTGGTGGTGGTTGGATGAAGGAGGGTGAACACAGGGGAGGAACTAACAAGCTGGTAAAGCAAACAAAAAGATTATATGGGTAAGGAAGAGTTAGGAGGCAACGACTATTTTAGATGATAGCTGTAATAATAATCCTCATTGTGTGTTCACTCCTTTACACTTCTGAACAAATTTAACCCCCTTTATATCAGGCAAAGCCCCAGTAAGAGGAGAAGCCTAGTGGATGGGTGCATGAGAAGCAATTGGTAGCTTTTTTAAATGTTTATTTATTTATTTATTTATTTTAGTGAGAGAGAGAGAGAGAGCGCGCACATGAGCAGGATGGACAGAGGGAGAGAGAATCACAAGCGGACTCTGTACTGACCACGGAGCCTGAGGCAGGGATCCATCTCAGGACCCTGAGCTAAGGAACCTGAACCGAAATTAAGAATCCAAAGCTTAACTGACTGCACCACACAGGCACACTGGCAATTGGCAGTTTACTGACCCAGCTCTGGAGACGCTTGCTGTGTTTACGGTAAGAGGTTCCTTTTAGCAACAAAACCTTGTGGTTTTGTCCCATCTTAGGATTTCCAGCATGCTTTTTTGTGACTCTCTTCTGGCACCCTCACACCTGAGATGGTTCCTAGTCTGGTTGCGGCAAGATTGTCAATGCTTCAGCCATAGGTTTTGCAGACTCTTCCAAGGTTAATATTCCTTAGGCACTAAAATCTTGTCTACAACTTACTTGGCACCATTCAGATCGTCACGTTTCATCTAGCCATATTCCAAAACTTTTAACATTGAGACAATGAAAACAATTTAATTAAAAAGAAGTAAAAGGCGAGTGTGTTACCTTATTAGAGATTTGTATCTGATTCTACTATAATTCCCAATCTTCTCTCCCTGAGGGACTGCCACATCCTAGCTTTGCTCATGGTCCCAGGTGGTGTCCATATATATCAAGATCACATAATTATCCCTACCTAATTTTCTTTTTTATAGAGCTCTTATATTTCTCAAACTCTATCCAAAAGGTCATTGCAGACTCTCACTACATTTAAGTCCATGTGGACTTAATATTTAAGACTAAGTTCTTTACTTGCTACTGATATTGCTGCCACTGTCACTCTTTACCTTTTTATCCATTTCCATTGGCCCTCGCACTTCCAGGCCCTGTATTGCATCATTGTAGGGAAGAACAGTCCATGGGGGAGACCACCACGCTAATTTTTATCTGATGCACTTTGTGCAGTTGGCACGCAGCATTATTCTGTGCTTAGCTGAGCTTTCAAGCCCTCCGACACCTGCAAAGGTATCCCAACCTGTGCTCCTCTCAGTGTGCTCACTGTAGCCTTAAGAAGAAGACAATTCTAAGCACCTGGGTGGCTCAGTTGGTTAAGCGACTGCCTTTGGCTCAGGTCACGATCCTGGAGTCCCGGAATCGAGTCCCCCATTGGGCTCCCTGCTCCGCAGGGAGTCTGCTTCTCCCACTGACCTTTCTCCTCTCTCTCTCAAGTAAATAAATAAAATCTTTTTAAAAAGAGGAAGACAATTCTTTGCAGCCCTGTTGGCACACGTGACTGAATGGCCAGGAGCTAGAGTTGTATGGTCTGCCCGGCTTCACCCTGTCACCCTTGCTGGTCTGTGGAGACAGACCCTTGGGTTTCAATGATCACTCCATTTTGGTCAGTCCTTGGGTCCCCAACATTTTTATGATCTGATTTAGGTCAGGAAGGAACAAGTCATGGGAAAGGCACATTGTGAAGACTACTATTTTCTCAGGGGGAAAAAAGTCCTCTTTTTGCATGTGGTTCATAAACCTTTCATCAATATATAAACAATCTGGTTTGTGCTCAAATTGCTGCTTTCATGCGACAAAAAAAAAAAAAAAAAAAAAAAAATCCTTAATTCTTTTTTCATTTTAACTCTTTCCTAAAATAATCAATTGTTGCAATTTTTTTAATAAACATATAATGTATTTTTATCCCCAGGGGTACAGGTCTGTGAATCGCCTGGTTTACACATTTTACAGCACTCATCATAGCACATACCCTCCCCAATGTCCATTTCCCCACCACCCTCTCCCGTCCCCCCTCCCCCCAGCAACCCTCAGTCTGTTTTTGGAGATTGAGTCTTTTATGGTTTGTCTCCCTCCCAATCCCATCTTTTCATTTTTTCTTTTCCTACCTCCCCCCAAACCCCCCGCATTGCATCTCCACTTCCTCATATCAAAGAGATCATATGATAGTTGTCTTTCTCCAATTGACTTATTTCGCTAAGCATGATACCCTCTACTTCCATCCACGTCGTCGCAAATGGCAAGATTTCATTTCTTTTGATGGCTGCATAGTATTCCATTGTGTGTATATACCATATCTTCTTTATCCATTCATCTGTTGATGGACATCTAGCCTCTTTCCACAGTTTGGCTATTGTGGACATTGCTGCTATAAACATTCCGGTGCACGTGCCCCTTCGGAGCACCACGTTTGTATCTTTAGGATATATACCCAGTAGTGCAATTGCTGGGTCATAGGGTAGCTCTATTTTCAGTTTTTTGAGGAAGCTCCACACTGTTTTCCAGAGTGGTTGCACCAGCTTGCATCCCCACCAGCAGTGTAGGAGGGTTCCCCTCTCTCCGCATCCTCGCCAGCATCTGTCATTTCTTGACTTGTTAATTTTAGCCATTCTGACTGGTGTGAGGTGGTATCTCGTTGTGGTTTTGATTTGTATTTCCCTGATGCCGAGTGATGTGGAGCATTTTTTCATGTGTCTGTTGGCCATCTGGATGTCTTCTTTGCAGAAATGTCTGTTCATGTCCTCTGCCCATTTCTTGATTGGATTATTTGTTCTTTGGGTATTGAGTTTGATAAGCTCTTTATAGATTTTGGATACTAGCCCTTTATCTGATATGTTGTTTGCAAATATCTTCTCCCATTCTATCAGTTGTCTTTTGGTTTTGTTCACTGTTTCCTTTCCTGTGCAAAAGCTTTTGATCTTGATGAAATCCCAATAGTTCATTTTTGCTCTTGCTTCTGTTGCCTTTGGCGATGTTCCTAGGAAGAAGTTGCTGCGGTGGAGGTCAAAGAGGTTGCTGCCTGCATTGTCCTCAAGGATTTTGATAGATTCCTTTTGCACATTGAGGTCCTTCATCCATTTTGAGTCTATTTTCGTGTGTGGTTTAAGGAAATAGTCCAATTTCATTTTTCTGCATGTGGCTGTCCAATTTTCCCAGCACTATTTGTTGAAGAGGCTGTCTTTTTTCCATTGGACATTCTTTCCTGCTTTGTCGAAGATTAGTTGACCCTAGAGTTGAGGGTCTATTTCTGGGCTCTCTCTTCTGTTCCATTGATCTGTGTGTCTGTTTTTGTGCCAGTACCATACTGTCTTGATGATGACAGCTTTGTAATAGAGCTTAAAGTCTGGAATTGTGATGCCACCGACTTTGGCTTTCTTTTTCAATATTCCTTTGGCTATTCGAGGTCTTTTCTGGTTCCATATAAATTTTAGGATTATTTGTTCTATTTCTTTAAAAAAAAATGGATGGGATTTTGATAGGGATTGCATTAAATGTGTAGATTGCTTTAGGTAAAATAGACATTTTCACAATATTTGTTCTTCCAATCCATGAGCATGGAACATTTTTCCATTTCTTTGTGTCTTCCTCAATTTCTTTCATGAGTACTTTATAGTTTTCTGAGTATAGATTCTTTGCCTCTTTGGTTAGATTTATTCCTAGGTATCTTATGGTTTTGGGTGCGATTGTAAATGGGACTGACTCCTCAATTTCTCTTTCTTCTGGCTTGTTGTTAGTGTAAAGAAATGCGACTGATTTCTGTGCATTGACTTTATATCCTGACACTTTACTGAATTCCTGTAAAAGTTCTAGCAGTTTTGGAGTGGAGCCTTTTGGGTTTTCCACATACAGTATCATATCATCTGCAAAGAGTGATAGTTTGACTTCTTCTTTGCCAATTTGGATGCCTTTAATTTCTTTTTGTTTTCTGATTGCTGAGGCTAGGACTTCTAGTACAATGTTGAACAGCAGTGGTGATAACGGACATCCTTGCCATGTTCCTGACCTTAGCAGAAAAGCTTTCAGTTTTTCTCCATTGAGAATGATATTTGCGGTGGGTTTTTCATAGATGGCTTTGATATTATTGAGGTATGTGCCTTCTATCCCTACACTTTGAAGAGTTTTAATCAGGAAGGGATGCTGCACTTTGTCAAATGCTTTTTCAGCATCTATTGAGAGTATCATATGGTTCTTACTCTTTCTTTTATTAATGTACTGTATCACATTGATGGATTTGCGGATGTTGAACCAACCTTGCAGCCCTGGAATAAATCCCACTTGGTCGTGGTGAATAATCCTTTGAATGTACTGTTGGATCCTATTGGCCAGTATTTTGGTGAGAATTTTCGCATCTGTGTTCATCAAGGATATGGGTCTGTAATTCTCTTTTTTGGTGGGATCCTTGTCTGGTTTTGGGATCAAGGTGATGCTGGCCTCAAAAAACAAGTTTGGAAGTTTTCCTTCCATTTCTATTTTTTGGAACAGTTTCAGGAGAATAGGAATTAATTCTTCTTTAAATGTTTGGTAGAATTCCCCTGGGAAGCCATCTGGTCATGGACTTTTGTTTGTTTGGAGATTTTTGATGACTGTTTCAATCTCCTTACTGGTTATGGGTCTGTTCAGGTTATCTATTTCTTCCCGGTTCAGTTGTGGTAGTTTATATGTCTCTAGAAATGTATCCATTTCTTCCAGATTGTCAAATTTGTTGGCGTAGAGATGCTCGTAGTATGTTCTTATAATTGTTTGTATTTCTTTGGTGTTGGTTGTGATCTCTCCTCTTTCATTCATGATTTTATTTATTTGGGTCCTTTCTCTTTTCTTTTTGATGAGTCTGGCCAGGGGTTTGTCAATCTTATTAATTCTTTCAAAGAACCAGCTCCTAGTTTTGTTGATTTGTTCTATTGTTTTTTTAGTTTCTATTTCATTGATTTCTGCTCTGATCTTTATGATTTCTCTTCTCCTGCTGGGTTTAGGCTTTCTTTGTTGTTCTCTCTCCAGCTCCTTTAGGTGTAGGGTTAGGTTGTGTATTTGAGACCTTTCTTGTTTCTTGAGAAAGGCTTGCACCGCTATATATTTTCCTCTCAGGACTGCCTTTGTTGTGTCCCACAGATTTTGAACCATTGTGTTTTCATTATCATTTGTTTCCATGAATTTTTTCAATTCTTCTTTAACTTCCTGGTTGACCCATTCATTTTTTAGAAGGATGCTGTTTAGTCTCCATGTATTTACGTTCTTTTCAAATTTCCTCTTGTGATTGAGTTCTAGTTTCAGAGCATTTTGTTCTGAAAATATGCAGGGAATGATCTCAATCTTTTGGTACCGATTGAGACCTGATTTATGACCCAGGATGTGGTCTACTCTGGAGAATGTTCCATATGCACTAGAGAAGAATGCATATTCTGTTGCTTTGGGATGGAATGCTCTGAAGATATCTGTGATGTCCATCTGGTCCAGTGTGTCATTTAAGGCCTTTATTTCCTTATTGATCTTTTGCTTAGATGATCTGTCCATTTCAGTGAGGGGAGTGTTAAAGTCCCCTGCTATTATTGTATTACTGTCAATGTATTTCTTTGATTTTGTTATTAATTGGTTTATATAGTTGGCTGCTCCCACGTTAGGGGCATAGATATTTAAGATTGTTAGGTCTTCTTGTTGGACAGACCCTTTGAGTATGATATAGTGTCCTTCCTCATCTCTTATTATAGTCTTTGGCTTAAAATCTAATTGATCTGTTATAAGGATTGCCACCCCAGCTTTCTTCTGATGTCCATTAGCATGGTACATTGTTTTCCATCTCCTCACTTTAAATCTGGAGGTGTCTTCGGATCTAAAATGAGTTTCTTGTAGGCAGCATATTGATGGGTTTTGTTTTTTTATCCATTCTGATACCCTGTGTCTTTTGATTGGGACATTTAGCCCATTAACATTCAGGGTAACTATTGAGAGATATGAATTTAGTGCCATTGTATTGCCTGTAAGGTGACTGTTACTGTATATTGTCTCTGTTTCTTTCTGATCCACTACTTTTAGGGTCTCTCGTTGCTTAGAGGACCCCTTTCAAGATTTCCTGTAGAGCTGGTTTGGTGTTTGCAAATTCTTTCAGCTTTTGTTTGTCCTGGAAGCTCTTTATCTCTCTTTCTATTTTCAATGATAGCCTAGCCGGATACAGTATTCTTGGCTGCATGTTTTTCTCGTTTAGTGCTCTGAATATATCATGCCAGTTCTTTCTGGCCTGCCAGGTCTCTGTGGATAGGTCCGCTGCCAATCTAATGTTTTTACCCTTGTATGTTACAGACTTCTTTTCCTAGGCTGCTTTCAGGATTTTCTCTTTGTCACTAAGACTTGTAAATTTTACTATCAGCTGATGAGGTGTGGACCTATTTTTATTGATTTTGAGGGGCGTTCTTTGCATCTCCTGGATTTTGATGTTTGCTCCCTTTGCCATATTAGGGAAATTCTCTCCAATAATTGTCTCCAATATACCTTCTGCTCCCCTCTCTCTTTCTTCTTCTTCTGGAATCCCAATTTTTCTAATGTTGTGTCGTCTTATGGTGTCGCTTATCTCTCGAATTCTCTCCTCGTGGTCCAGTATTGTTTGTCTCTCTTTTGCTCAGCTTCTTTATTCTCTGTCATTTGGTCTTCTATGTCACTGATTCTTTCTTCTGCCTCATTTATCCTAGCAGGGAGAGCTTCCATTTTTGATTGCACCTCATTAATAGCTTTTTTGATTTCAGCTTGGTTAGATTTTAGTTCTTTTATTTCTCCAGAAAGGGCTCTTATCTCTCCGGAGAGGGTTTCTCTAATATCTTCTATGCCTTTTTCGAGCCCGGCTAGAACCTTGAGAATTGTCATTCTGAACTCTAGATCTGTCATGTTACCAATGTCCATATTGATTAGGTCTCCAGCCTTCGGTACGGCCTCTTGTTCTTTTTTTTGAGGTGAGTTTTTCCGCCTTGTCATTTTGTCCAGATAAGATTTGCCTTCTCTTGCTGTGGAATTCCGCTGTTCTTGGTGAGCGAAGTTGGTCTTGGATGGGTTTCTTGTTGATCTTCTGGGGGAGGGGCCTGTTGTGGTGATTCTCAAGTGTCTCTGCTGCAGGCGGAATTGTACTGCCCTTGCCAGGGGCCTGGCTAAGTAATCCACTCGGGTTTGCTTTCGGGAGCTTTTGTTCCCTGAGCGCTTTCAGTAGAGTTCCGGAGGACGGGAATGAAGATGGCGGCCTCCCAATCTCCGGCCCGGAGGAGCCGAGAGCTTGGGGGTCCGCTCCTCAGTGCGCCCTTAGAGAAAAGCGCCCAACCCCCCCGCCTCCCTGGCCTGCGGTCGTGCCTTGAGGAAAGCACTCAATTGCTGGAACCTGGAGAAAAGCGCCGGGTCGCTTCCATCTCCGCAGCCTCCAGCCGCGCTCCGAGCCCACCCAGCCTGCCACCGGCACACGGTAACCCCGGGCTGAGAGCTCACTCCTCCGCTTTGTCGCTGGAGCCGGCTTCCCCGCTCTATCACCTGCGAGCTCTGTGGAACTCAGACACCCCCAGTCCTTCTGTGACCCTGTGGGACCTGAGGTTATGCTGATCCCGCCTGGGTTTCCCCCCGGTTTAGCCTCTGGAGCGATGTCTCCCAGTGGAGCAGACTTTTAAAAGTCCCGATTTTGTGCTCCGTTGCTCAGCCATTTGCCGGGAGCCGGCCCCTCCCCCCGGGGTCTATCTTCCCGTCGCTTTGGATTCACTTCTCCACAGGTCCTACCTTTCAGAAAGTGATGGATTTTCTGTTTCTAGAATTGTTGCTCTTCTTCTCTTCGATTTCCCGTTGGATTTGTAGGTGTTCACAATGGTTAGATAAGCTGTCTAGCTGATCTCCTGCTACCCAATGTCGTCTCAGCCTGCTACTTCTCCGCCATCTTGACTCCTCCCCCAATAGTTGCATTTTTAAACATATTAACATATTTGATATTTATATCCATCCTCTATGTTGATCAGGATAGGTATCACTATATCTTTTTCATAATAAGTATAAGGATGCTTGTACTCATGTCAGCATAAGGATACTGAACTCAAGATATTTAAAATATCAGTGGTCACACAGTCAATAGAACCGAGAACATACAACTTAGTCCTTCTGATTCTGACCACACTGTCTTTTTGACATCAGTATGTGATCACTAGTGCTAGCAATAAAGCGATTCCCTTTATCAGTGCTCCTCTGTGCTTTTCTTTACACGCCCATGCATTTCTTGGGTTTTGGAGATATGGTTGGGTATGTGTAGATGGGAAGAAACTGTGAGGAGCAAATCATAGAATATCAATAAACAGAGAAATATGAATGGAAGGATGGTTTTCCAGAAACTCATAGCATTGGGGGAGTGAATTTAGAGCTTCCACAAGATACATAAGTAAAGGAAAGAATGCGATTTGGGTTCCCTCTCAAGTAAACAGAGTGTACACACTTATTCCAACAGTATGAACAATTTTACAAGTAGAGGCCTCCCGATACCTTGAGAACTGATGATGTTGGACTACACGGATGAGCCAAAAATAGGGTACGGCATTCCCGAACTCCAGTCCCCACTATATCACTTGTCACCTGTCTTCCTAGTCTAATATTTTCTATTTATAACCAAAGGAAAGATTTTTTTTTTCTTCCTCAGGAAATGTAGACATTAATGAAATGTTTTGAGCAAAGCTAACAAGTCTTTAACATCACTGTTATATCAGTGACTTACTACTAAGCCCAAAAGCCATGAAACCATAACATTAGTCAACCTATCTCGTGTTCATCTCAAGAGAACTTATCACACACACAGCCTGAGCTCTTGAAGAGCTTTTCTATTGAAGTGGTTGTACCAATTATCTATTTTTTCCTTTCAAGGCAACTTCTTCGTAAGAGAAAAAGAATGGCAGTGGAGAAAAGTTTTGTTTGCTTGTTTTTACATTTTTTGAGTTATTATAATGATGTTATCATTGAAAAGGCATGAGAGGTATAGAAGCATAGATTAGGGAGAAATTAAAAAGATAGATGATAGATAGATAGATAGATAGATAGCATGGGACTATTGTAAATGGCAACCATCTTTGTTAAAATGTGCCTCAAGAACATTCAAGAGGAGGACTGATCGAGTATTAGCAAAGATCAAAAGGTATCTATCATCTTTCCTCTCATGGAACACCTTAAAAATAATCCCATCACAGAAGTCGACAAATGGGCTTACATAGAGGAAAGATAGCATCTGTGTTTGTGAGTCCTCGGATCTGGGATGAAGTAGAAGCCAGCAGGTGGTTCTAGGGGTTGTGGCCAGAGAGGAAACCACCCTGGACACAGAGCTTCTTTTAATGAGTTTTACTTTAGAGTTTTTATTGTCCTGTAATGGCCACAGGTTTGGTGGTGCTTTAAGAAACTTGTCAATATGGTGTGATACTAAGCAAAATAAGGACTACTGGGGATTTATTAGTGCTGATTTCAGGTTGGGGAGAGAACCAAGAGGAGGTGTCAACTCACGTTTATGTCTGTTCCATGACTGGATAAATGTATGTTACTTTCTATTTACAGAAAATAGCACTTGGCCTGCTCTTGCGGTGCTAAAATGGATAAGGACAGTTCTGTCAACTGTACTTTAAGCTGTCTAAATGGTTTCTACAAATTCCCACTTACAATGGACAAGGTCAAAGCATCAAGGAGGTGCCACCTCATTAAGGCTGAAAAGCACCTGGCTCCCAGCCCCTCACAACCATCCTTGATGCTAAAATTAGTCCGATACAGATGCCTGGACACTTTACCTTCCCATCTCACATTTGGTCCCATTAAGCACAGAGGACAGTTAATAAGGGGGAAAAAATTAGTCTAACCAAAGTAACTGGACTCCAGTAGAATGGGGGGTGAACACTGCCATTCAGTCTATTTCTGAAAGAACAACGGGGTTCTTATTCCCGTAATACAGAGTGCTTGTATTCTTATTTAATTCTTTCTTAGGCTTCGGGTGCACTCTACCTTCAATTCCTTCAAGAGAAAAGAGTGCTACATAAACCTGCACAAAAGAAAACACCAAAAAAATCAATCACATGAAAAGAACCAAGATAACTAGTGGTTCATGAAATAATAGTGAACCCCGCATGATGCCTGACTCTGTAGCAATCTGTTTTCAGGCAGTTGTGTTGTTTATGAGGCCCAAAGAAAATACACAGTATTCTTTGAATGTATTATTATCAGAAGAACTAGGTTATCTTCATGCTTACTTATGACAAGAAGGAGCCAAATGTTAGGATTGGAAGAGAAATAAAGATTTTTTTTTCCTCTTCCTTCTCTGAAGATGAGTATTTCTGATATTTCTCTGAAACACTTGGCAGCCTGTGAGGTCTAACTTATGCAGGTGACCTGCCAGTTCATGGTCAGGGCCAGAGGCTAGGTCTTCTGAAAGCTTCAGCATTGTTCTCTCCACTGGATTTCACCACTGCTGGCCATGGTAGTGGGAGTTCCCCATCATATATAAAAATAATATGTTTTCTATAACCCTAGTTTCCATACTTCAGTAGGCATAAGAATTATCTAAGATCCTTAATAAATTTAAGATTCTAGGGGCCACCTGGGTGGCTCAGTTGGTTAAGCAACTGCCTTCAGCTCAGGTCATGATCCCAGAGTCCCAGGATCGAGTCCCACATTGGGCTCCCAGCTCCATGGGGAGTCTGCTTCTCCCTCTGACCTTCTCCCCTCTCATTCTCTCTCTCTCTCTCAAATAAATAAATAAAATCTTAAAATAAATAATAAAATAAATAAAAAATAAATTTAAGATTCTAGACAATTATCCCCTGGTATTCTGATACAGCGAGTGAAGCAAAAACACTAGTTTTAGAAATCTACTTTTAACAAGCCCATGGATGTATGGATGATCCTACTGAGATTAGACCACAGAACCCACTTTGAAAACCACATGACTGGTTACGATACTGACAAATGGGTTAAGAGACAATAAAATTCTTTTTCCATTTTATAAAAGATGATTAAATAACTTCCCCCTGCTTTTCCCTCCCACACTGAATAGAAGGAATTGTCATCCTAGTGAAACCTGGGATTAGAAAGATTTCAAAGGACCTCCATCCGATCTCTGCTTTCTTTCAGATTCTGCACCACTGACTTATGCCTAATTTTTTTCAAGACCATCTTCTAGTGCTAAAAGGAGAACTAGGGATGATCAAAAGATAAACACACCTAATAAACATGCCACAAGTTTACCTTATCACTCTCTGGTTCACTTCCTTGAGCTGATTCAACTTTGCACCCAGTCTGTTCATGGCTCCGTGGCAGAGTCTGTGATGGTCACTTAGAGATACTGAAAGTCGTCACACACGTAACATCATCAGACACCTGTTTCTCTTATGACAACTAACACTCACCTTTTCAATGGAACAGAAACAGTACAAATGCATGGGTTGGAAGAGAGAGAGAATATTCCCAGCACAGGGAAACTCTGCAAAGCATGTAACAGACACAAGGACCTGAGCTGGGAAGAAGTCAGGAAGGGCAAGCGGGAAGTAACATTTACTGAACTTCCAGAGCGATGCACCACTTATTTTATTTACATAGTAGAGAAAGAGAAACAAAGAGGCAGCAGGGTTTCTCTGCAAAGAAAGAACTGATCTTTGTTGAGCAAAACTGTGTAATTGATGGGCAATTTAGATACTATGAAAATAGTCCATCCCTGTGTGGTCCAGATAAGCCAGGAGAGAGCTGTCAGGAAAAACTGTGAAAGACTTTGAAATAGGGGGGAAAAAAAAATTAGGGAGTCTGTCTAGCATCCCCTGGCAGGTTATCTACTCCTTTTATTGTCTTTGAGTTCTTTCAAAACTGTAAATTATAGAATATTGATGGAAATGCAAATAAGTCATATCCACAGACATGTGCACTCTGTCCAAAAGAGATAGTTTCTTATTGCCCTGTGAATATTGATCAATTTTGTCACTGCATATATGAGTTTATTTGAAATTTCCTTTGAAATTTCCTTTCATTAAGTGAGTTCAATGAAATATTTGTCACATATTCCTTTTTATCCATTTATACAGTCATGATTTTACCTTTCTGGATATATATATTCTTTAACAGAACCAGAAAAAGAAAATTGCTCTGCATAAGAAAGTAAGATATTTTTAGTTTCCCCAGAGAGACTGAAAAAAAGAGGGAAATGGGGAACAGAGTGGCAGGTGTAAAGGTCAGTAAATCTGACAAGAGAATAAAGCTTTATGTGGAGAGACCAGTGAACTGTCCCAATGTCAAGGATCACCTAGGGACTTTTAACATTGGCTGTGCTTTCCCCCTCATTACTTCCAAACTTTTAATGCATTCTCCCCTTCCATGTGAGTACTGGGCAGTGAGGTTCAATAAGGAATGGCCGGCAGGTGGAGAAGGCAGGGCTGAAGTTGGTAATGCAATAGATCCTGAGGTTAAAGCCCCAAAAAGCTTAAGTGAAACAAGAATTTTCCAAGTCCTGCAAGGTATCTGTAAGGATACTAGGCTATCCAATGCAAGATGGATGAGTGTCCAACTAATATTTATTAATGTTATTTTTTAATTACTAGACTTTATTTTTAGAGCAGTCAGGCTCACAAAACTTGAGCAGAGTACAGAGTCCCCATGTACCTTCTCTCTCCCTGCATACACAACCTCCCCCACTATGGACACCCTGTACCACCATGGTCCACTTGTTACAACGGATAACCTACACTGACACATCATTATCCCCCGAAGTCCATGTATTTCATTAGGGTCCACTCTTGCAGTTGTACCTTTTATTGGTTTTGACGAAGGTATAATGACCTGTATCTACCATTGTGGTTTTTGATGTTAAATTTTAAGGCCAAGTGAGTACCAGCTGAGTGACGCAGCCATATCTAAAGGCTCCCATCCAGGTTCCGCATTTCACATCTTCCTCTGGGTAACCAGGCAAGGTAGCTCTTATTAGCTCTATTTTGTACAAGAGGAAGCTCTGACTCAGGGATGTAAATCGGCTCATTCAAGCGCGAACAGCTTCTAAGAGGTGGCGCTGTATAAATTGGTCTGATTCCAGCATCACTCTTGCCATTATTTCGTGCTGCCTCTTAAGCTATTTGTACTTGTGAGAATAGGACAAGGGGAAATGATTTTGTTTCACTTTATTGAGGTACTAAGCAAGCGAAACTCTGCCCAAAACATGCGCAACACCCAGAGAATCAGGGAGAAACCTATCACAAGTAAGCTACACCTCCGCCGGCAGAGTTGAGCCCATAACCACACTGAGGGAAAGTGCCTGGACATTTTAAGCACTTTTGGGGACCTCTCAAAAATAAGGGGGAAAAAAAAGAGAGAAAGAGAAAAAAATAGGTTTATAATTGCAGTGCTCAGTCTCTGAGCTCCTTAAATGCAAAGGATTAAGTCCTCACACCTCTCAGGATGAATGATAATTTACCAGTAAAGAGAGACATATTAGACCTGTCATAGGCAGACTTTGTAATAATCAAGGCTGCATTTGCAAGAGAATCAAGGTTCCACATTGTCAGTTTCAGCTTTTCTAGTTAAATTAACTTCTTCTCTAACAACACATCCTTCTGGGAGGAAATGAAGGAAGAGTCAGGGAAAGGATATATTCAGATGAAAGCAATATGCCACTAAATTTATCGGGTCAGGCTATATTTGTTATGAGTTAGAAGAAAATACTGAGATCAAAACACCTGTGCACATGGTTGCGAATCCAAGCGCTTCTCTGACTTTCTGCTGTAAATCATTGTGCCTTCTCTCTGCCTCCCCCATGCAATGACATGACCCTGGAATTGTCACCCTCTAGTCCTCCAAAAGTCAGCTCACTCCCTCCCTTTGCCTCTCCTTCCCTCCCCTTGAGTACTGGCTGAAAGGGCATCTGCCACTGCCCAAAAGAAATCTTCCCTAAACGCCCTAGCTTAAACTTGACCTTCCCTCACCACTTACTTCTCTTCAGTTACCCTCTGACCCTTTTCCTACTCTTCTTTGTTTTTCTTCAAAATACTCATCGCTAACTAAAATTGTATCACCTCTTTTTTTACAAAATTATATTACATGTACTACATTTTATTACATGCTTATTGTCTATCCCCTGCCCACGCAACCACAAAAACTTGAGTACCATGAGAACAGAGACATTTTTGGAAATGTTCATTGATGTTTTCTCAGCACCTAGAATAGTTTCTGGGACACAGACAATGCTTCATAAATATTTGTTGAATCAGTAAATGAATGAAATCTGTAATAAGCGGTTAGGGAAGGAAGGAGCCACATGTGGACCGATCTTCAATTTTCTGCTCTCCTCTCAACTGAGTGATCCCCTTGGACTAAAAGGCCAGTCTTGGGTCTGCAGTCACCCCAGTCCCTAGGGGGACATATTTAGTTGTGTGTGTACCTTTGTGATAACCTATTACGCTGGTTGAGGCTTGGCCAGATGGTTTCTTTGCCCTTTGACAGACCATCAAGGTACTGGTACAACTGACCAGATCCTTTTGCTTAGAAACCCCTGGCAAACAGACAAACAAACCATAATGATACCCCAAGGGGTTTGAGAAATGGACAGATCCACAAACACAAGAAAGCTTTCTTAGTTACAAGGTTTGAAGGAGAGTATTCAGAATTACAGAATTGAATTCAGACCATTCACAATTGATCTGGCTACAGTCTATCTTATCTGAGGTATATTAGTGTTTCCAACCCTTCAAGATTCAGAGGATTTTTTTCCCCTCCCAAAACCTGTGTCTGCCCTTCAGTCTGCATATAGGGTTCTGATTGTTCCTGGTCCGGCCTCGGGTAGTGTTGCTCATTGCACTTTTGAGAGTTGTTGCTGTGGCCTTTATAGAGGTAGTGTCTTGGCACCTTAGAAAGGAAGGGCTGGGATTGGGGTCTCTGTGCATGTATTAGAAAAACCACCTTGGTGGCTCTTCCAGTAGGTTCTCCTGGCCAAGTCACCCATTGTGTTACCTCTCTTGATTCGTTACTTTCAGTCCTATGCCTAAAGCATAAAAGCAGGTGAGAGGGCTAATACTACAGAATGAAAAGTTCATGGACTTCACAGTAACAGTTGAGAGCATGCTTTGGAACTTTCTAGACATATGTAGCCTGGGGAAAATTACATTTTCCAAGTTTTAGGAAATTTATCTCCAGTGTTGAAGTAATGATAATGATATCACAGGGCTGGAAAAACACAATATATATAACAAGCTATACATAGTAGTAACTTACTAAAAACATTGTTTTCCAACCCGTTTCCCCAAGTGATTGAAGCGGCACGTGCGTTCATTTAGGAAACCCCACCCTCATCCCTAAAATTTTTTTTTTTTAAGTAAGCCTCTTGGCTTCCTCTTTCCATGTGTTCTCTCTATGGTGATTACCATATTTTCTGAAGTCAGTAGATATTCATGAAGTCTCCTCACCCTGTCCCACCACTCTGCTTACCCCCACCCCAACTTACTTATGATGTCCTACACACAGAGTCATACATGAGTATCTCTGACTCTCGGCTACATTCCTAAACAGAGATCCTTAACAGTTCCTGTAGCAAATGAATGGTCAAGATACATAAATCCCAAATAATCTCACTTTTCAGGTTAACCCTTTATATACATTCTCTCATTTAATCCTTACAACCCAGGACTATAATTATGTTATTATAGAAATTGAGAATTTCTACAGATCAAAAAATTTGACTATCTTGACCAGTTAGTAAATGGCAGAGCTGGCTTCAAAACCAGTCTGTCTGACACAAAAACCACAAATTTTATGGTGTCACAATATTGCCTCCTATGACAACTCATCATTTAATTATTCCCATGAAAGAATAGGTTATATTTTCAAGATACCTTAATAGCATCCATATAGAACACAGTATTTCTAAACATCAGATATTATTGGTTATTTTTGTGTCATATAAGGTAAATAAGATGAGACTCTCTTAAGATGAATAATTTCATTAGAATCATTGATTCAAGAATAGCAGTGGCCAGGGGTGCCTAGCTGGCTCAGTCAGTAGAGCATGAGGCTCTTCAATCTCACAATCTCAGGGTTGTGAGTTCGAGCCCCACATTAGGTGCAGAGATTACTTAAAAAAAAAAAAAAACTGGAAGAAAAGAAGTGGCCATAAGACACTGAGTGTCCTTTCCTACCATACAGGCACAGTATTAGAACCTAGTGAAACATTAGCTACCTCTTGAACAAAACAGGGATCTGACTTACGGTCAACTAATCATTTGTGGATGTTAGATTGCCAATAAAAATAAATAAATAAGTTCTACTGAGGCACCTGACTGGCTCTGTTGGTCAAGCAGCTGTCTTCAGCTCAGATCATGATCCTGGGGTCCTGGGATCGAGCTCCATGTAAGGCTTCCTGCCCAGCAGGGAGTCTGCTTCTCCTTTCTTCTTCTGCCTCTCCCCCTAGCTTGTGCTCTTTCTCCCTTTCTCAAATAAATAAATAAATAATCTTAAATTTTAAAAAAGTTCTACCTCCTAGTACATAAAACTAAAACACTTGCCTGACCTTGGAAAAACATCCTCCATCATACATAGAATACCTACAGGGCATTCTCAGATCACCTTCCTATTCCTAAACTTCAGAAACTAAAATCTGTAAGTCCGACTGCAGAAAAACTTGCAAGAACTGTAAGTTTCACTATAAAATAACATAAATCCATTTAAGCTCTACTGGAAATGATTTAAGTAATTATAATAATTATCCTCAGCATTATCTCACACTTGCTAAAATAATACTCCCAGTGTTTCTAAAATAATTTGATAATATGCCACACATGTGACATAAAACTTCATTAATTCCAAAGTGACAGCAGCAAATTTCTCTTCCTTTTAATACTGGAGAGAAAAGACCTATCTCTCAATTGAGATACATACTGTTTCCACTTAAAAATCTCTTAAGAGGGGCGCCTGGGTGGCTCAGTTGGTTAAGCCACTGCCTTCGGCTCAGGTAATGATCTTAGAATCCTGAGATCAAGCCCCATATCAGGCTTCCCCTGCTCTGCAAGGAGCCTGCTTCTCCCTCTCCCTCTGTTTGCCAGTCCCCCTACTTTTGCTCTCTCTCTCTCTATCAAATACATAAATAAAATCCTTTTTAAAAAATCTCTTAGGGGGGCGCCTGGGTGGCTCAGTGGGTTAAGCCTCTGCCTTCAGCTCAGGTCATGATCTCAGGGTCCTGGGATCGAGCCCCATATCGGGTTCTCTGCTCAGCAGGGAGCCTGCTTCCGCACCCCCGCCTGCCCCTCTGTCTCCTTGTGATCTCTCTCTCTGTCAAATAAATAAATTTAAAAAAAAAAAAATCTCTTAGGAAGTTGTAGAAAGAAAAGCATCAAGAAGTCAATAAGGCTTTGGGTGGAGCATGAAACAATGTATTTGGTAAAGTTTCTCTTCAACTGAAGAATAAGGCAATGGTGAGAATCAGCAAAAATTTTAGGGTATGAATACTGATCTACAGAAGTATCTATAGCATCCTATGCTAAGGTTTCTTTCAAGTCTGAATAGAGGCTAAAAACAGTCACCTAGGCCCTCAGGACTCTCCCGTTCCCATCTTGCATGATGTTGCATTTTTATTAAGGTCCCTCAGGAGTTAACAGTCTGTAATTCCATGGGAGAGCCATAGGAATTTGCAGATTATTTATAGAATGTGAATGATTTCTAATCTCTTCCTTAAACTGAAGTTCTGTAATGGCCACAGACTGTGACTTTTCCTCATTAAATGTTGGTGGAGATTAATTTTTGTTCACTGATATGCTATACAATCATCGGCAAGTGCATATTACTGTTTTTTCCTCCAGTTTCCTGCAGATGAAAAGGAGATAATCTCCCAATCACCCAATAAGTGTAAACGCTCACATCCATATCACAAGCCTTAATCTCTTTCTTGAGCTTTAGGACAAACTTCCGGCCGTTTTCCACACATTTAAAACTATTTGGGTAAAGCTGAACTCTTCATCTTCCCCTTCCCGTAAACTGCTTCTCTTCTGAGACTCCCGGTCTTGTTCAATTAGTGTCGTTATATCCAGACCAAGTGTGTGAATTTGGGAGTGCTCCTCGGCGGCGTGCTGTTCCTCTTCCAGTGTGTGCAGTTACTTAAATCCTGAAAGCTCTATTTTTTTTTTTTTTTTTTTTTGGCAACACTCTGCTCTTAATTAGCTATATTCTTGGGTTTTGAGGGGTTTGGGTTGGTTGGTTTTGTTTTCGCCTCAACTGATTCTGTAGCTTTAGTTAGCCTCAAGAACATTTGTCGCCTGTTGTTGCCCATCATGTGCCCATCCTTTCTCAATCAAACATAGAAATCAGGTTAGTTCATTTGCCTCCTCAAAACCTGTATGGCTTTCTCACTACCTCCAAGACAAAGTCCCAGGTTCTTATCACAGATTTTTTAAATAACCAGTTGCAAATGATCATTCTAGCCTTGCTGGAAGCCTCTCTCCATAATGCCATGTGGTCTAGGTTCTAATCATCTTCAGCATGCTCCCTTCACTTGCATGTCTTGATATGTTTGCTCCTGCGGGTCCCTCAGTTCTCAAGTCTTTATTAAAATCCTTCTCAGCCTTCAAGACCCAATTCACTTGCCACTGTGTCTTTGAATAATCTAACCTCATGTCAGAAAAAAAAAAAACTCACCTCATTTGGATGCTTCTGGTTTATTTGTACATTCGCCTAAGACTTAATTTCATTTTCCTTTCATGCTATCTCAAAAGGCAACATAAGGAATTTAAGAGAGCAGGCTAATGACAGTAGAAAGACATAGGCTACAATTGTAGCTTTACCCCTTCCTCACTGCATGACCTACAGCAACATTCTTGGCTCAAACTCTCAATCTGTTTTCATCATCTCCAAAATGTGGATAATAATAGCTACTCCATATAATTATTATGAGAATTAGAGAAATCTATGTTTCTAAGTATCTGCTGTAACTTAAATACGAAGTGTCACACAGAAATATTTTCTCTAGATGGTTTGCATTAGACAAATTCCTCTGACAGTTTCCTTCTGGAAAAATAAAAAGCAGCAACTTGGAAAATCTGAGACATCAAAGCAACAACAAAATTGTTTGAATTTTGTAGATGAATTGGAGAAGGTCCATGGATTATTTTATCCCTCCTACATCCAGAACGACATAGGAACCCTTCAGGATACAGGGCAGGGCATGAAGTATATCTTCTCATACAGAGGGTATGATTCTCACACGAGCTGTTTATATGCCTGCTGACTCTTTCCCGTCCTGCTCTTTCAATCGTAAGCTCTTCGAGGATATGACTCTTGTCTTACTCATTCCTGGATAACCTCAGTGCCCAAGTGGAGTGAACTGACATTACTAATGTTGAACTGAGTTGAGTTATGTTTAACCAAATTGAAACTAATCAAATCTATGCTAACAAAATGTGTGCATCCAAGAGAAAGAAATACGCTGTTTGACCTTCATTTCCTTCCTACTCTGTTCTAGCTCCTTGACCTGCCACTCCTCATTTATATTCACACAAAAACCCTCGCACTGGCTCCCTCTTCCTTGTCTTCCATTAGCTCCCATCTGTTGCTTCTGCTGTATTACATCCTTCCTGGGATGCGTTGCTTTCCCTCATTATTTCAGTTTGGTATATCCTCCCCCTTCATGAGGGACACGTTATTTGTACAATCCGTAGAGTGTTTCATTAGCAAAGATGTGTACACTAGGAGGGAGGTGTGTTCACTACTCATATTTGTCATTATGCGGGGACTACAATCGCCTTCCTCGTTTTGGCTCTTCCGCGCCTCCTCAATTTGTCTTCTTTTTCTCATCTCCTTTCAAAAACAGCCTGATTCCAGCTCTCATGGTTTGCATTTGTAACAGATTAGTTGGGCCTTCTGACCTCTATAGAACCTCGCAAGCTGAAAATATGCACAGGGGCTTCTCAGCCAGGGGATTTCTGATTGTTTTCCTCGGCTCCCGTCACCAGATAAGCCCAGGCACTTCCCAAAATGAGTCTACGGCATGTTTGCTGACCTATTAAACCGTCTCCTGAAAGCAATCATTGAACTCATCCATCTGCTCTGTCAGTACACATTCCTCTCCTTCCCCCAGTGAAATTAAGAAGATTGAATCCAAGGGTAATTGTAATCTTGTTATCAATAATAGCTCTTTCATAACATATTGTAGGCAAAGTATTATTTCTATCAGCTGAAAAGGCGGTGGTTAATAGGATTTTTTTTTATCATTTCTCTTAAACTGGTGTCTATGAACCACCCACACAATCTAATAAGCACATAAAATCCTGATCCCCACACCCAGAAATCCTGATTCAGTGGGTCTGGAGTAGAGCCAGGTATCTGCATTTAAACAAAGTCTTTAGATGATTCTAATTCTTTAGATTATTCTAAGGAAGATAGCTTGCAAGTAATTTATTAAGTAATGCCATTTCGAAGTGCAAAAAATATCTGCCACATTTCAAAACAACTATAAAATTTAGGGAAAAAAAGAAATTCATACAAATGGACATTAGGGGATAAGACAGTGGGTAAAATGACTGTTTTCAGCTAATTGTCTGTTAGAGAATGGAGATAATTCAGAGCCTAAAGTTCAAGATTGTGTTTAAGAGTGTCTGAGACAATTACCACCTCACACCTGTCAGAATGCCTAAAATTAACAACACAAGAAACAACAGGACTTGGCAAGGGTGCAGAGAAAGGGGAACCCTCTTGCAATATTGGTGGGAATGCAAACTGGTGTGGCTATTCTGGAAAACAGTATAGAGGTTCCTCAAAAAGTTAAAAATAGATCTACCCTATGATACAACAATTGCACTACTAGGTATTTACCCAAAGGATACAGAAATACTGATTCAAAGAGATACATGCACCCCTATGTTTATTGAAGCATTATCAACCACAGACAAACTATGGAGAGAGCCCAAACGTCCACTGACTGATGAATGGATAAAGAAGATGTGGTCTATATATACCATGGTATATTACCCAGTCATCAAAAAGAATAAAATCTTGCCATTTGCTACAACATGCATGGAGCTAGAGTATATTATACTAAGGGAAATAAGTCAGTCAGAGAAAGACAAATACCATAAGATCTCACTCATAGTTGGAATTTAAGAAAGAAAACAGATGAACATATGGGAAGGGGGATAAAAAGGAGAGAGGGAAACAAACCTAAGAGACTCTTAATGACAGAGAACAAACTGAGGGTTGATGGAGGGAGGGAGAGAGGTGGGGGATGGGTTAGATGGGGGATGGGCTAGATGGGGGATGGGTGATGGGGATTAAAGAGGGCACTTGTGATGAGCACTGGGTGTTGTATGTAAGTGATGAGTCCCTGAATTTTATTCCTGAAACCAATATTGTACTGTATATTAACTAAAATTCAAATTAAAAAAGTGTCTGAGACAAATCTTTATTCCTGCATTTTGATATTTCAACCACAACCAGTAATAAACAATGTTTCCAGAATTAGTATCTACTGCTGTGTAATGAATTAATCCAAAATTTAATGGCTAAAGTTATTATCTCACAGTTTCTGTGGGTTGAGAATTCAGGAAAGATTAGGGTGATAAACCATTCTGGTTTACCTGGGACTCAGGGAATTCCTGGGACATGGGATTTTCAGTGTGAAAACCAAGAAAGTTCTAGGCAAACCAGGATGGGTTGATCACCTTGGGCTTTCCTGGGTGGTTCTGGCATAGGGCATCTCAGGCTTCCAGAGTCAGGATGTCAATAGGGTCACAGTTTGACTGAGGCTAAAGGATCAGCTTCCAAGGTGGTCTACTCATATGGCTACTGGCCAGATGCTTCCATTCCCTTTATTCCTTCCATTCCTTGCTGGATACGGGCAGAAGAGTTCAGTTCCTCACTACATGCTTCTCTCCATGAGTAGAAACATGAGTATCTGTACAATATGAAACTAACTTTACCGGGACAAGGCAATACAAGAGAGGGATCAGGGAGGACGTTGCAGTGCCTTTTTATGACTTGGTCTCCAAAGTCATACATCATTATTTCTGTTTTACTCTATTTGTTAGAAGACAATCACTAAATGCAGCCCACAATGGAAGAAAATTAGTATCCACCTCTTAAAAGGAAGTGTGTCAATGAATCTGTGGATATATTTTAAACTACCACAGCAACCAATGTTTTCTTCAAATTCTAAACCTTTCTGGGAGATAATCTAGTAGTTTATTCCTGCCCCATAACACCAAAAGAAGTTTAAGTTAGAATAAAATAATCTCCTGACTTTTATTTTGGTAGCTGCATTGTAGCTGACCTTTCTTACTTTTAGGAATTATGTTCTTGTTGCTTTAATAAAACTTTAATAATAGAGAATAAACGTAAATGCTATTTTACTCAAAGAAAGTTCATATTTCTGAGTAAATGCCAGTAGGTTTTCTTTCATAACAGAAGGTAAGATGGAAGCTTGGCAAGTTCATAATTAACCAGATCAGTGTGTCCACTCAAAGCAAAAAACTGGTGTCCCAAATTTATTGTTTCATTTTTATTTACTTTTCTGTGAAATCAGTCACTATGCAGAGACTGGAAGCCAGACTTTAGTATATTAGCTATGTGACCCTAGGCAAGTAGTTTTCTTGACTACTTCCATACACATAAAATGAAGAAACTTGTCTAACAGTGATTTTAAGTCCTTTTTAGTTGTAATAGCAGAAAATTATCTGAATCAGTAGGAAATTTTCCAGATCTTCACAGAGAATAAACTGAGCCTATTTCCTTTTCACTTGTTGAATCTGGATGGGTGAAGCATACACCCGTGTACCAGTCCATTCCATTGATGAGTTTAGTATAATATTCCAGTCGCTCCTTAAGGGTAACCCAGTATCTGAGAAATAATACAATTATCTGATGACCTGGATAAACCATAGATCGTCAACACAAGTGGCTCTAGGTATGTATCACACAAAAAAGCAGACCATCTTTGAAAAAGTTCCTGAAAAGAATGATGCATTCTTTTTTTTTTTTTTTGAAGAATGATGCATTCTTATATATGCTTAAAATCCTCCTGACTATCCAAATCCCAGAGACTGTCCAGATCCCAATGGTGCAATGTGCAGTCCCGTCATCCTTTAACCATTTATTATGCCACATGTAACTGACATGTCATATGTATCAACCCAATTCTTGAATCAAATCCCCTCTATATCATCTGGGAGGGTCATAATTTTCACTTAATGTAAGCACTAACAGCCTTAAGCATTATATAAATTTCTTCTTCTATATTTATTTTCCTTCTCCTTTGTATTCCTAAAATCTAACTAATTTAGTACGGTCTAATACAGTTGGTTGGGGTTTTTGTTTTCCTTGAAATTATTCCTCTAAAAATCCCAAGATGTGTCTTCTGTAATACAAAAAAGCTTTTCACACATAGTTCAAAACAGTACCCTAAAATCATAAAATAAAAATTCCAAATTTGTAATAGGAAATCATTGCATTTTAGCAACTCCACTTATTTCCCAAAATGCTTCCCCACATATTGCTTTATGTAAATCTTTACAGCAAATCTGAAACTGACAAGCAAGTATTTTAATTCCCATTTACAAATAAGGAAACTGAGGCTCAAAAGAATCTCTGATGTGTCCAAGGTCACACCATCTACAATCAAGAATGTGTCTACAGTAGACCCACATTCTAGACTCAAAGATACAACTCTTCTGTAACTTGAGTTCCTTTCCAAAATGCGAGACATAAAGTATTTATATCCCTTACATAAACACAATCCTTCACAAGAACAGGGGAATATAAGTTCTCTCACCACAGATAAAGAACGAACAACTCTGAACCTTTACCAGGCAGAGTAAAATGAGTCAACAGGTATTAACAGAACGTGACACATTCTTTTACCTATTACGCACAAAGGAAGGTCAGAGAAGTCTAATGTAAGAGCTGTCAAGCTGTGGAATGTTCCTCGACTCTAATCCCTCCCTACTGTGTGACATCCTTGGAATTACACAATGACCCGCGTCTTCTGCCTTAAGCACAGAATAACTCAGAACACTAATACTAGTTATCTTCAGTATTTGGCACACATACAGATACCATAGGGCCCGGGTACAACATGATGACATTTAACTTAGGCAAATTCAAATATGCGAGGTCACATAAAAAATAGTATTTTAAAAAATAAGCATGTTTAGGGTTTTTTTTTTTAATTTTTTCTAAATTCCAGTTAGTTAACATACAGTGTAATACTAGTTTCAGGTGTACGGTATAGTGAGTCAACACTTCCATACATATCCATCCCCGACCCTCCTCCCCTCGGGTAACCATCAGTTTGTTCTCTATAGCTAAGTGTGTTTCTTGGTTTGCTTCTCTCTCTCTCTCTTATTCTTTTTCCCTTTTGTTTATTTATTTTGTTTCTTAAATTCCACATATGAGTGAAATATGGTATTTGTCTTTCTCTGACTGAGTTACTTCACTTAGCAGAATACTCTAGCTCCATCCACACTGTTGAAAATCGCAAGATCTCATTCTCTGTGTGGCTGAGTACTGCTCCTTGTGTTTATACACCACCTCTTCTTTATCCATTCATAAGTCAATGGACATCTGGGCTCTTTCCATAGTTTAGCTATTGTAGATAATGCTGCTGTAAACAACAGGGTGCATGTATCCCTGGGCGTTAGTATTTTTGTATTCTTTAGATAGATACCTAGTATGCAATTGCTGTATCATAGGATTTCTTTTTAACTTCTTGAGGAACCTCCATACTGTTTGCCAGAGTGGCTGCACCAGTTTGCATTCCTGCCAAGAGTGCATAAATATTCCCTTTTCCCCACATCCTGGCCCACACCTGCTGTTTCTTGTGTTGTTAATTTTAACCATTCTGAGTGGTGTGAGGTGGTATCTCACTGTAGTTTTGATTTGTATCTCTCTGATGATGAGTGATGTTGAGCATCTTTTCATGTCTGTTGGCCATCTGGATGACTTCCTTGGAAAAAATGTCTATTCATGTCTTTTGCCCATTTTTTAAATTGGTTTTTCGGTATTGAGTTTTATAAGTTCTTAATATATTTTGGGTACTAACCCTTTATCAGATACATCATTTGCAGATATATTCTCCCATTCCAAAGATTGTCTTGTACTTTCATTGACTGTTTCCTTCACTGTGCAGAAGTTTTTCATTCTGATGAAGTCAGAATAGTTTATTTTTGCTTTTGTTTCCCTTGCCTCAGGAGACATTAATCTAGAAGAAAGTTGACCCAGCTGATGTCAAAGAAGTTACTGCCTGTGTTCTCCTCTAGGATTTTTATGGTTTCAAATCACATATTTAGGTCTTAAACCCATTTTTTAATTTTTTGTGTATGGTGTAAGAAAGTGGCCCAGTTTCATTCTTTTGCATGTGGCTGTCCAGTTTTCCCAGCACCATGTGTTGAAGAGACTGTCTTTCTCCCATTGGATAGTCTTTCCTGCTTTATCAAAGATTAATTGACCATACAGTCACAGGCTCATTTCTGGATTTCTGGGATTTCTATTCTGTTCCATTAATCTGTGTGTCTATTTTTGTGTCAGTGCCATACTGTTTTGATCACTACAGTTTTGTAATATAACTTGAAGTCTGGAATAGTGATGCCTGCAGCTTTGCTTTTCTTTTTCAAGATTGTGTTGGCTTTTTGGGGCCTTTTGTGGTTCCATACAAATTTTAGTATTGTTTGTTCCAGGTGTGTGAAAAATGCTGTTAGTATTTTGGTAGGGATTGCATTAAATGTATAGAGTGCTTTGGGTAGTATAGACCTTTTAACAATATTTGTTGTTCCAATCCAGGAGCATGTAATACTTTTCCATTTCTTTGTGTCCTCTACAACTTCTTTCATCAGTGTTTTATAGTTTTCAGGATACAGGTCTTTCATCTCTTTAATTGGGTTTATTCTTAGGTATTTTTTGTTTGGGATGCAATCATAAATTGCATTGATTCCTTTGTTTCTCTTTCTGCTGCTTCATCATTGCTGTATAGAATTGCAACAGATTTCTATACTTTGCTATCCTGCAACTTTACTGAATTAGTTTATCGGTTCTAACAGTTCTTTGGTGGAGTTTTTCAGGTTTTCTATATAGAGTATCATGTTATCTGCAAATAGTGAAAGTTTGATTTCTTCCCTGTCAATTTGGATGCCTTCTATTTCTTTTTGTTGTCTGACTGCTGAGGCTAGGACTTCTAGTACTATGTTAAATAACAGAGAGAGTGGGCATCCCTGTTTTCTTCCTGACCATAGAGGAAAAGCTCTGTTTTTTCCTGCTGAAGATGATATTAGTTGTGGGTTTTTCATTTATGGCCTTTAGTATGTTGAGATTTATTCCCTCTACACCAACTTTGTTGAAGGTTTTTGTCATGAATGGACATCCTACTTTGTCAGATGCTTATCTGCATCTACTAAGAGGATGATATGGTTCTCATCCTTTCTTTTACTAATACGGAGTATCATATTGATTGACTTGTGAATATTGAACCACCAGTGCAACCAGGAATAAATTCCACTGGATCATGGTGAATAGTTGTGTTTTTTTTTTTTTTAATGTATTGTTGGATTTGGTTTGCTAGAATTTTATTGAAAAATTTTGCATGTATGTTCATCAGGGATAGTGGTCTCTACTTGTCTTTTCTGGTGGAGTCTTTATCTTTTGGTATCTGGATAATGTTGGCGTAACAGAATGAATTTGGAAGTTTTCCTTCCTTTTCAATTTTTTGGAATAGTTTGAGAAGAATAGGTATTAATTCTTCTTTAAATGTTTGGTAGAATTAACCTATGAAGCCATCTGGCCCTGGACTTTTGTTTGTTAAGAGCTTTTTGATTACTGATTCAATTTCTTTTCTGATTATCACTCTGTTCAAGCTTTCTATTTCTTCCTGTTTCAGTTTTGGTAGTTAATATGTTTGTAGAAATTCATCCATTTCTTCCAGGTTGTCCAATCTGTTGGCATATAATTTTTCATAATATTCTCTTATAATTCTATTTCTGTGGGTTTGGTTGTTATTTCTTCTCTCTTATTTGTGATTTTATTTATTTGGGTCCTTTCTCTTTTTTATAAACCTGGCTAGAGGTTTATCAAGTTTATTAATTTTTTCAGAAAACCAGCTTGTGGTTTCGTTGATCTGTTCTATGGTTTTTTCTTTGTTTTAGTTTCTTTTTTTTCCCAAAGATTTTATTTATTTATGTCAGAGAGAGAGAGAGCGCACAATCAGGGGGAATGTCAGGCAGAGCAGACAGAGGAAGTAGAGCTGACAGAGGGAGAAGCAGGCTCCCCGCTGGGCAGGGAGCCTGATGTAAGACTCGGTCCCAGGACCCAGAGATCATGACCTGAGCCGAAGGCAAACATTTAACTGACTGAGCCACCCAGGCGTCCCATGTTTGTTTGTATTAGTCTCTATATCACTGATTTCCACTGTGATATTTATTATTTCCCTCTTCCTGCTGACTTTAGGCTTCATTTGCTCTTTTTTATTAGCTCCTTCAGGTATAAGGTTGTGTTGTTTATTTGAGCTTTTTCTTGCTTCTTGAGGAAGGCCTGGATTGCTATATACTTCCCTCTTAGGACCACTTTTGCTACATCCCAAAGGTTTTGGACTGTTATGTTTTCATTTTCACTTGTTCCCATGTATTTTTTTCATTTCTTCCTTGATTCCCCAGTTGGCCCATTCATTGTTTAGTAGCATATTATTTAGCCTCCATGTATTTGTGGTCTTTCCAAATGTTTTCTTGTGGTTGACTTCAAGTTTCATAGCCTTGTGGTCACAAAAGATGCATGGTAGAATGCCTGGGTGGTGCAGTTGTTAAGTGTCTGACTCTTGGTTTTGACTCAGGTCATGACCTCAGGGTCATGAGATAGAGCCCCATGTCAGGCTCCACACTCAGTGTGGAATGTGCTTAGGACACTCTCTCCCTCTCCCTCTGCCCCTCCCTTCTGTACTCTTTCTCTCTCTCTCTCTCAAACAAGTAAATCTTAAAAGAAGAACAAGAAGAAGAAGAAGAAGAAAAAGAAGAAGAAGAAGAAGAAGAAAAAGAAGAAGAAGAAGAAGAAGAAGAAGAAGAAGAAGAAGAAGAAGAAGAAGAAGAAGAAGAAGAAGAAGAAGAAGGAGAAGAAGAAGAAGAAGAAGAAAGGGAGAGAGAAAGAAAGAAAGGAAGAAAGAAAAGAAAGGAAAAGAAAACAAAACATGCATGGTATTATTTCAATCTTTTTGTATTTGTTGAGGCCTGATTTGTGGCCCAATATGTGATCTATTCTGGAAAATGTTCCATATGCACTTGAACAGAATGTGTGTGGATGGAATGTTCTGAATATATCATTAAGTACATCTGGTCCAGTTTGTCATTCAAAGCCTTTGTTTCCTCACCTCTTGATTTCAGCTCAGGTCATGATCTCAGGGTCATGAGATCAAGACCCACCACGGAGCCTACTTAAGATTCTCTCCCTCTGTCCCTCCCCTCCAACATTCTTGCACTCTTTCTCTCTCTCTCTCTCTCAAAAGCAAAAACAAAGCCATTATTTCCTTGTTTATTTTCTGCTTAGATGATCTGTCCATTGTTGTAAGTGGGGTGTTAAATTCCCCTTCTGTTCTTGTTACTATCAGTTAGTTCCTTTATGTTTGTTATTGTTTTATACATGTGTGTCCCCATGTTGGGTGCATAAATATTTACAATTGTTAGATCTTCTTGTTGGATTGTCCCCTTTATGGTTATAAAGTGACCTTCTTTGTCTCTTCTTGCAGTCTTTGTTTTAAAGTCTAATTTATCCGATATAAGTATTGCTACTCTGGCTTTCTTTTGACCTCTGTTTGCATGATAAATATTTCTCCACACCCTCCCTTTCAATCTGCAGGTGTCTTTAGGTCTAAAATGAATCTCCTGTAGGCAGTATATAGATGGGTCTTGTTTTGTTTTTTAATCCATTCTGACACCTTATGTTTTTTGATTAGAGCATTTACATTCAAAATAATTATTGATAGATACATATTTATTGTCATTTTATTACTTGTTTTATGTTGTTTCTGGGTATTTTCTCTGATCCTTTCTTGCCTTTGTCACTTTTGGTCTCTCCTATTGCACTTAGAGTGACCCCTCTAATAATTCTTGCAGGGCTGGTCTGCGGTCCGACTCCTTTAGTTTTTCCTTGTCTGGGAAACTCCTTTTCTTTCTTTCTATTGTGAATGATAGTCTTGCTGGATAGAGTACTCCTGTCGGCAAATTTCTCTCACTTGGTACTTTGAAATATCATGCCACTCCTTTCAGGTTTGCCAAGTTTCTATTGCAAAATCTCCAGCTAGGCTTATGGGTTTTTGCTGGTAAGTTAAGGCCATATTTTGTCTTGCTGCTTTTAATATTTTCTCTTTATCACTATATTTTGTGAATTTAATTACAGTATGTCTTGGCATACTTGACCTCCTTTTGCTGATTTTGATGGAAGGTCTCTGTGCCTGCCAGATCTGCACGTCTGTTTCCCTCCCCAAATTAGGGATGTTTTCTGCTATTATTTTTTTAAATAAATTTTCTACCCTCCTTTCTACTTCTGGAACTCCTGTAACACAAATTTTGTATGTTTGATGGAGTCACTGAGTTCCCTAAGTCTGTTCTTGTGTTACCTAATTCTTGTTTCTCTTTTTGATCAGTTTATTTTCCATTTTTTTTCCTTTATATCACAAATTCATTCCTCTGCTTCTCCCAGCCCACTGTTGATTGCATCAAGCCTGTTTCCAATCTCATTTATTGCATTCTACAGCTCGGATTTTTTTTAACTCTTTTATCTCTGTGATAAGGGTCTCCCTGATGTCTTCTGTTCTTTTCTTACTCCCCATGAGTATCCTTATGATCGCTGCTTTAAATTCTCCATCAGGCATGTCACCTGTATCTGTTTCACTTCGCTCTCTGGCTATGGCCTTATCTTTTTCTTTCATTTGGGATAAATTTCTTTGTCATGGCATTTTTCTAAGTCTCTGTTTTCTTCTGTTTGTTAGAAAATCCAGTTATCTCTCCTGCTCCTGAAATGATGCCCTTATGAAGAAGAGGTCATGTAGTGCCTGGGGACTGGAGCGTCAGGGAATGCCTCTGGTGTGTGCCGCGTGTGCTCTGCTGTTGTGCTATGGCGGCTCTAACCTTCAGGCTGGTCATCTGCAGAGGCTCTCCTTGCCTGTTGCAGGCAGTGTGTTTAGTCCCTGGACTGAATAGAATGAGTTTTACCTAGGAGTGCTCTGATCTGCTTTGTAAAATGAGACCTGGTACCAACTCCATGAGACCTGAGGCTCCGAAGAACTCTCTGGCTGGAAGATGAGATGTGGGCAGGGCTTCATGCTGATCTTCTGGGGGAGGGGCCTGCCAAACTGGGACAGAGGCAAGCTTGACTTAGAAGGTCAGTACTGTCAGAGCACAAGGGGGTTGGGCTTGGTGTAAGCATCTTAGGCAGCCAATGTAAGTGCTCCCACAGGTAGCTCTGTGTTGCTCTGTGTTTGTGCTGAGGGACGTAGAAGAGAAATGGTACCAGCTGGCTCCTTTGTCCCCAGAGAAGCCTCTCCAGGAATGCTGCCTCTCATGGATGCCTCTGAAAAGAGCAAGTAATCTTCCTGCAGTGTCCCCTAACCATTTCTCAGATTGCTGTTTCCATGCTGCCTGCCCTTGGGTTGTTTACCTGCCTTTTCTCCACGAGCAGTGCAGGGCCCTCCAGACTCTATCCCAGCCAAGCCTGCTGCTTTAAAACTCCAGGCTTTAAGCCCTGCTTGTTGCAAGAAGTCACAAAATTCAGACCCACTTGTTTTCCCAGCCAATGGCACTGGGGAAACCTTCTTATGCTTTCCCCTTTGTTCTCCTCCCTCTCTTATCCCTCTCCAAGACCATGGCTCCCTCCCCTCTACAGCACCCATGATCCAGTTCTTCTCTACACCATGTCTCTGAACTTCCTAACTTCTTTGATGTGGCTTCTTCTCTCCCTCTAGTTGTGGAGTGTGTTCTGTCAGTCTTTAGGGCAATTTCTGGGGCACTTAAGGATGATTTGACAGTTATCCAGTTTTGTTTGTGGGACGAGACAAGCCTAGGTTACCCCTACTCTGGCACCATCTTAGGACTTGTTCCCCGAATAAAATATGTTTAGACCACATGGTTCTAACCACTTTATTTAATACAAAAGCCAAGGAAACAGACACTTCTTTCAGGGCTGGAGGGAAACACTAGCTGTGCATTGGACTTATTAGGACAATACAGTGTGCATGAACTCATAGTTTATTCCTCATGGGGTATGTGAGGAATTCTAGAATAATTGTGACTATATGCAAGTTTTGTGATAAGCCATGACTTTGGAGCCTAAATACAGAGGATAAGAACAAGTGGTAGGAGAAGGGGATAGGCACAAGTTGACAAGGACAAAGTCTGCCCTCTGGTAGCTAAGCTTGACTCTAAGAAACAAATCCAACCTGGCCTCATCAGTAATATAGAGGGAACCCAGGTTTCCCAGATGCAGAATGGATGGACTCCCATAAGGAAGACTTGACCCGGATAATGAATTTAGACACATGTGGCTGTGTCTTCCGGCACCAAAGCTGATGCACATTGACAGTCAGCTGACTTCCTCTTTACTGGACAGAGTTTAAGAAAAGAACATATTGAGTTACATGGGAGGGCTCCAAAAAGACTGTGAAGATTTCAGAGTCATGTATTCAAAGGCTTTCCCATAAGATCTCTCGCACACTTTTCTCTTCTCTATACCCCCACCTCTGTCGTATTCCCCCTTTGCTTGCTTGAAAAGACAATCACTGCATTAAGTGATTAAGTGCTTCTTTCCTTCTGACTCCTGGTTCACAAGACCACAGTATGCATTTCAATTAGTTGTGTCCACCACTACCCCCACCCCCCTGCCGCATGAAGGGAAAAAGAAAAGAAAAAAGAAAAACCAGACCTTAGAGAATAGAGTTGTTGGGAAGCATTTTCAATATCCACATGCAGTTTTTACATCGTGCAAAATTATGGTAAGAGGGCAAATGGGCTTGAGATTCAAATGTTCCTCAAATGAGCAGTTGTTATGCTAATTCCCTGTTTGACATCTTCTGTCAAACTGGATAAATGTGCTCTACAAAAAATATTATTTGTAGTTGGAAACCTTAGTTCCAAGTTCCAACAGGAGGGCTAGCAGCTGTGAAACTTTGGGTAAATTGCAAAACCTTCCTAAAACCCTCTTTCCTTGTCCATAAAGTAGAGAAATATTAATATCTGCATTGCGAGCTGATTATGAGGATTAAACAAATATGTGAAACTGCTTTGTAAACTAGAAAACGCCTGCTTTATAAACTAGGAAAAAAGTATGAAAGACAGATCTGCATAGTGGTAGAGGCTAGGTACTCCCGAGATGGGCTGCCCGAGTTAGAAAGCTGGTTCCGCCTTTCCTGTGATCTAGCAGCACTCGACCACTGGGTGCCTCAGTTTTGCTTCTGTAAGCAGCAGATGTCATGGTGCTGACTCACTGACATGGTGCTGATTCATTTAGCCTAGCGCCTGCAAGCGTGACTTAACTGTCTGCTACTATTCTTATATAACTGTTACTGATGTTTTTATTATAAAAAATGACAGCAATGTGAATGGAGAGGAGATCCACAATAGAAAGAAAATGATGGTCCTACCCCAAGTCAAGTTGCTCTTAAGAAAGAAATAAAATAGGGGCGCCTGGGTGGCTCAGTGGGTTAAGACTCTGCCTTCAGCTCAGGTCATGGTCCCAGGGTCCTGGGATCAAGCCCCACATCAGGCTTTCTTCTCAGCAGGGAGCCTACTTCCCCCTCTCTCTCTGCCTGCCTCTCTGCCTCCTTGTGATCTTTCTCTCTCTCTCTCTTTCTGTCAAATAAATAAAATCTTAAAAAAAAAAAAAAAGGAAAGAAAATAACTGTGTGCAAATAATCCTGGAGACTCAGAGTTTAAAAGTGAGGCCCCATTATTTGTAGGAACTGCTTTGCAAGAAGGAAGAAGGGAATGTTCTCCAGTTAGAATGCAGCCAAGTTCCTTAACACACCAGTTGTTCCACGTCTCTTTTCCGGGAGCGCATCATGATATTCACTTTAAGAATTGCCTTGGGGTCATCAGGGGAGGAAGGATGAGTCTTAGGTGGAGCTCATGAGGACCCTTAAAGATCAGGGAAAGATGCCTCATAGTACTCAGCAAGGGATGGGAGAGCTAGCCCTATTCCTGAGTTAGCTCTCTCCAAGAAGCAAAACACAATTTAAAAGGGTAAAGAAAGCGCAGATGTAAACGATCCCATAGTGTTAATTCTATTAACACTTTAGACCCATAAATGGTCACAGCATTTGTCCCAGACGATGAAGAATCTGGCCTTTCCCACTACAGAGGATAGTGCAGAGAGCACAATGTCCCTGGCAAGTCCTCTTCTGTCTTTCAGGATCTTCTATTTAATATCAATCTTAACCACCACAGGAGAACAGACAGTGAGATCAGGACATCAGCAAAAACAACAATAATTATAACATTTTCATTTATCACACTCCTGTGATGTGCCTGCGCTAAGTATTTTATGCATATTATCTCATTTAATCCTCCTTAATATCTTGTGGAAATAGGACTATGGGAGGCAACTAAGGTTTTGCAGACAAGAGCGATTTGTCCAGTCTTACAGCTAGAAAATACTGAACCCGGGATCCCAGCCCCGTTCCAGCTGACCCCAGAAAAAGTCCCTTAGACCCACATACCATATTGAAGTTAGGAAAGTCCTTATTTCTCACACATGAGAGGCTAACAGAGGGGCTGCGCTGGTTAGTGAATCAGTGACAGTGGTTTCATATCCACTGTTGCACAAATTGTTGAATGAGTCAGCACATACAGGAATCTGCTTTTGTTGATGGTGGTGGTAATTTGATGGATGACATGGAAAAATCATAAGTGGGGAAAATAAGTCCCTTTTCTGAGAAAGCTTAAAATACAAAGACACAAAGCAAAGGGTCAAGGAAGAGAAGTCACATGGAAAGCGAAGGCCCTGCTTGCTGCGGACAGGAGTGATCTGAAATGGGTGGGCGGCTCCCTGGCAGCGTCGGGGTAAGACCAGGTCTTTTTCCTAGTGGCCAAGGCACAAGCTGTGTGGAGGGACTGTTGATGTTTCCTTCCCCTGCAACTGAGCACAATGCAGGGAGAGAGTATCATTAATAATCATTAGTGTAAGGCTTACAGGTGCTACAGCAGATGTTGCCTGGCAGGGAAATTGGCAGCATCGAGCACAAACTGGGAGGTAATTTTCATCATGGGACAATTCTCAGAAGATGTCCAGCATAATTCAAAATGTGTTCCCTCTCCCAGCCTTCCCGAGTCAGGGGACCTCCACTGCATCAGACTCTCCCAGAAGTTAGGGAGCCCCCATGTGCTCCCAATACCCCACGTCCTTCCCCCACCAAAACCTCTATCCCAGGGGAACCTGGGTGGCTCAGTGGGTTAGAGCCTCTGCCTTCAGCTCAGGTCATGATCCCAGGGTCCTGGGATCCAGCCCCGCATCGAGCTCTCTGCTCAGCGGGGAACCTGCTTCCCCCTCTCTCTCTGCCTGCCTTTCTGCCCACTTGTGATCTCTTTGTCAAATAAATAAATAAAATTTTTAAAAATTCTGTTTAAAAAAAAACCTCTATTCCAGTGCATTCTAGTTGTTTACATGTATTCCTCACGCACTAGACTGTCAGTTATTTGAAGACAGGAGGCATCTTTCATTCATCTTTGTATCTCCAGCATGCTGCACATGATAGTTGCTCAGTTATTGCTGAGTGAATGAATAAGGAATGAATGAACTGACAGAAGCATGGATGGATGGATGGATGATGGATGGATGGGTAGATGGATGGGTGGTGGAAAAGGAAGCCTAACAAGTATAATTTTTCAATCAATTTTGACCCTCAAAAATAACCTTGGCAGCCATTTACTTTCATGAGAATATCACCTTTGCCTTTGGAAAACATTTTTTTTTAATGTTACAATGTGTTTGCATACCATAGTCCAATTTAATTCCCAACATTGTCCTTTAAGACATATAGGGAAGATGGGATCCACCGATTTCAAAAATGAGGGAAACAGTTCACCAAGGATAAGTGACTTTCCCAATGTCAGGTGGTAAGTATGTGGCAATCTCAGATTTTAATGCAGGTTTCCCAAGGACTGCCACATGGGCTCTTTCCACCAACACATCCCCCGGCTCCCCAGGCATTAGTTCACTGCTACTAGAGAAGCAGCTCTCTGCTGTCTGACCACCAACCAAGAAGTCAAGCTGAGCAGCCTTCTGTATACTTACAGCACAAAACACAGACTCCTTAAGCTCTCCTGCCCATTTGTTCTCTATGGACAATCAGAGGAGACTGCCATTTCTACTCCCCTCGAACTGGTGACCAGAGATGAGTGCTGAGGACAGAGAGGCAAGGACTGTGCCACATTATCCTGAGAATCTCCAGAAGTCAGGCCCAGTAGGGGAAGGGAAAGAGGTGTTCTCTACTCTCCAGAGCTGAGTGCCTTAGTGAAGACTGGAAGTGAATGCACGGAGAGGGAAACGGCATTCAGTAGCCATTGGTTCATCCACATAAATGGAGAAATCCCACTCAAGGTGGCATTTGGTCAAGGGACCCACTTCACTATGAAGGGGATTCTGGGGCATACCTGGAACCATGGGATTCACTGGCTGGGTCACATCCTGAACCATCCAGAAGCAGCCAGCTTGACACTGTATTGGAACGGCGTGCCTCCCCACTTCCTATCCTCACGGTCCTAAGTCTGACATATGATAAGGGCAAGGGAAGCTTTGAGATACTAAAGTTTTAAAAAGGATCGCCTTTTAATAACTGAAAGTATCTGGGAAATTATGGAATCTGACCCAGATGAACGAAGGGATCTTTCGAGAGAGAAGGGAGATTTGGCATAGAGTGGTTGGGAGAGTGACTGTAGAAAAATCAGATCATTTCACCTTTGTGCCTCTCTTAATCGGGAGTGCTTAATAAACCAGCTGAGTGTGTTGCTGTCCGTCCACAATCAGCAAGGCCTGTTCTGGGAGGGCACAGATGTTGCACCCACACTGTACAATTCGGTGTGTGCACACTGACAGTTTCCAAAGGTTTCCTTTTTTCCAATGGCTGCAGAATTACTCCCAGCCCCAAGTGCTTTCTGAGCCTGGATTGTAATTATTAAGAGTCCTTTCTGCCATACCCACCCTCTCTGCCTCCATAAAAGAAACTTCTTCCCTATTGTCTTCCTCATTTGGAATTCATTCTTCTAATCATCACAGCTTTGTCTGGACTAAAGAGCGCCCTGGCCTCTTTCTATATAATTCTCTCTCACTTCAATTATGGGAGAGGGAAGCTGCAGCTGACTCACTTCAAAGTTTCACTCCATTAAAAAAGAAAATCACTGATTGGAAAACACTTTAAATAAAATGTCCTAAATATACTTAACTGTTCTTTCATTTTAAATTAATATAGGAGGTACAGGGTTGCATGGGGCGACTCAGTGAGCTTTAACAATATGCCTTTGAAAGGTGGGAAATTGTTAAGTGGCTTTATATTGCTAAAGAGTTTGGAAATCTCCTAGAATGTGAATTCATTTGTTTGTTATTGTTTTCCACCATATAGAGAATGTCATTATATAGGTATATATATGTATGCATGTATGTATGTGTGTGTGTTTGTATACGTATGTGTGTGTATGTGTGTATATATATATATATATATATCCCAAATGAAGAATTTGTACGTATATATATATACGTACAAATTCTTCATATATGTATATATGTATGTGTGTGTATATATATATGTGTTATACACACACACACACACACACACACACACACTTCTCACAGGAAAATACATAACTAGTCTTCGAGCAATCTTTGACCAAAGAAGCCCAGAAGAATCAGGACATACATACTGTGACTTCCCTTCTGTCACTCTGAATGAAGCACTCATGTTTCTACCTACAGCCAGTGCCCCCCCCACCGCCACCTGCCCCCAAACCTCATTAAGAAATATCCCATCTCTCCTCTCCTGCAAGGACACATGACTTGTCTCTCTCTTAGGTCACCCATGTTTCACTTGCACTGGATTTTTCCTATCAGCATAAAGCACGTTGTTATTACTCCAACTGAGGGGATAATGTTAATAAACATTTTTCCACTCCCTCTTCCTCCTCCAGCTGCAGTCCCAGTTCTCTCCCCCCTTTACAATAAAACTTCCTACAAGAGTTGTCTCTCTATTCAATTTCCTCACCCCCTTCCTTCCTAAACTCATTCCACTTAGGCTTTGGCCACTAAAACTCCACTGAAGCTGCTCTTGTCAAGGTCCCCATGTTGCTAAATCCTGGGTTAAGTAGTAGCTCTCAGCTTAATTAATATACCAGCAGCATTTGACAAAGTTGTTCACTACCTTCTCTAGGATACACTTTTTTTTTTCCCTCACTTTTTATCCAGGACACCATGTAATTCTAATTTTTCTCCAAACTCTGACCACACTTTCTTATTGACCTTTGTAAATTCCTGTCCTTTTCCCTGACTTCAGAGTCAAAGGGTTTAGTCCTTGAACACCTTCTCTTGTTGGGGTTCCCCTCCAATCTCTTGGCTTTAAGTTCTCCCCAGATGCTGATCTGTCCCCATTATCTTAAAAATCTCCAGCCCCCCCCAAAAAAAAATCTCCAGCCCAATCATCTCCTCTATATTCCTCCATATTCCTCTACCCAGCTGTCCACTAGACAAATGCCCAGTAGACATTTCAAATTTTATATGTCTAGAACTGAAATCCTGATCCTCCCCATAAACCCTGCTCCATTAGCAGTGGTAACGCCAACCTTCCAGCTATGCAGAATCATTTTTGCCTCCTGTCTTTCAAATTCCACTAACTCTTACTTCTGCCTCCCTGGTCCTAGCCACCATCATTACTTGCCCAGATTATTATGATGGTCTCCAAACTCATCTTCCTGCCTCCACCTTTTTCCTCTCTATAGTCTACACTCAACATGCCAATCAATGTCAGGTCACATGGATATCTGACGGTGTTGCAGCATTTCTGATGTTAACATTGGCAATTATTCTCCAAGGCCATTTTCATAGGACTTTTCTGATTGATACTAGAAAGATATGGAGGAAATACATACCACTGAATGAAAGAAGCCAATCTGAAAAAGCTATATATTGCATGATTCCAATTATATGACATTCTGGAAAAGGCAAAAGTATGGAGACAGAAGACAGAGAAAAGATCAGTGGTTATTAGACATTGGAGGAAGGAGATGATAAGCAGAGTAGAAAGGATTCTTAGAGCAGTGAAAACAGTCTGGAAAAAATTTCAATTAATCAATAAACAAAAGACATAAGATACTGGTGCTTGGCTCAAAATCCTGCATGACTTTCTATTTTGTCATAGTAAAAGCCCAAGTCGTTACAGGCCTTGCAAAATGATCATCTTCCAACTCTGACTCATGTCCTCCCTGCTCATTCTGCTCCAGCCACAGAGGCCTCCTTGCAACGCCCAAACAAGTTAGGTAGGCTTCCACTTCAGGGCCTCCCCACTGCCTGGAACACTCTTGCCTATGAGTGCACATGGCTAACTCCCTTGTTCTTTCAAGTCTTAACTCAAATACCATCATTCCATTGAACTCCCCTTTTCTGATTTCCCTTCCCCTTTATCCTACCTTACTCTCTTAAAGTAATTATCAACTTCTAACATATAAAATAATTCACTTATCAATTATATTCTTTGCCTCTTTCTAATAGAATCTAAATTCTATAAGAACAAGGAATTTTTTTCCCCATGTTTGTTTTTCTACACTGCTATCTCCAATGCCTAGAATAGTATCTATCACACAGTAAGTCTTTTGTGAAAACTTACTGAGTAAATTGAAGGTTCAACTCAACAATCCTTTACTGAGCACTCGCTTTATCCAAAGTATGTGCCAGGCACTGACAGAAGATAGGGCAATGAACAGAACGCAATTCCTGCCTTCAAAGACTTATTATAGTCGGGTATTAATACAGTTGACCCTGCAGAGACTACCCATGAATCATGACTGTTGGGACCCTAAAGTGCTTTCGTTTTTACCAGTTTGCCACAGGTACAAATTCACTGATGCTTGAAATTCTATAATTAATCACTCATTTGAGCAAATTACTTAACATTTTCTAATTCTTCTGTTTTTTATTTGTAAAGTGAGATAATAGTGTCCATTTCACTGAGTTGTTGTGAGGATCAAATGAGAGAATCTTGGTAAAAAAAGGCTTAGTAGAGTCTCTAACATGGAGCAGCATGAAAGGATGTCAGCTGTTCTGTCCATTCTCTTGACTAAACATTCTTATCTTTAGTAAAAAACAAAATCTTTTCATGGAAGTACTGGAGAGCTTTGAAAATCAAATAGAGCAACTGCCAAGACTATGACACAGAGTTACTTTCAAGCAAAATGAGGGAGAAATAGTCATATTTGTCATATACATCACCACCTAAAAAAGGACGTTTGTACATACTGAATTCCAGATCAGGGATTTAACAAGGACCAGAAGAGATATAAGAAAAGGAAAACTGGGGGCGCCTGGGTGGCTCAGTGGGTTAAGCCTCTGCCTTCGGCTCAGGTCATGATCCCACGGTCCTGGGATCGAGCCCCGCATCAGGCTCTCTGCTCGGCAGGGAGCCTGCTTTCCCCCTCTCTCTCTGCCTGCCTCTCTGCCCACTTGTGATCTCTGTCAAATAAATAAATGAAATCTTTAAAAAAAAAAAAAAAAGAAAGAAAGAAAGAAAGAAAAAAAAAAAGGAAAACCAGAGAAAGAAATGATCCAGCCTCCTTCTGTAGAAGCAATGGTGACTTTCAAGGATGTTCTCAATGATGGCTGTTTCCTACTTATTATTTATTATTAATAATAATGATGTTATTATTATTAATAATATCAAACCAAAGTAAAGAAATACTGTTAAAAGGCAGATTCTAAAAATAGTTTTTGAGCCACTAATGTGCTGGCTTCTTTCACATCCTTTATAAAATTTCATTCTCAGAACACCTGTGAGTGTTGTGTATTACACTCATTTTATAATATAGTCAAGGAAATAAAGGCTCAGTGATATTAAATTGTCTAAAAACAAAGTAGATAAGTAATGGAGAGATCCAGGATTCAAAGCTAAGGTTGTCAGTCTAAACTTTAACACCACTCTATCTCACTTCCCAGTAAAATCAGAAAGCTATAGAGAAGGAAATGCAAACCACACTGAACAATTCCCCGCAAAAGGGCCAGGAAAGGAACCACAGTCGCTTACAGGAGCCGATTTTGCTCATGCCTTCCGATTCACATTTAGTGGCTTTACGCTGGTAGCTTGAAATAAGCCATCAAGGCAACAGTTATGCCACTGAACTCAGCAAAAGCTACAGATCAGGGCTTTCTTTTCTGAGAGCCAACTTGACCAGCACGCACAAGTAGAGCCCTTAGGCGTTCATACCTGGAATCCAAGAATGCCTGACACCAGTGCCTGAGAGCCACTCATAGGTTTTATTTATTTTTTATTATTTTGAAGATTTTAGTTAATTATTCATGAGAGACAGAGAGGCAGAGGCAGAGGGAGAAGCAGGCTGCCCACTGAGCAGGGAGCCCGATGTGGGGCTCCATCCCACGACCCCCAGGACCCGAGCCAAAGGCAGATGCTTAACCGACTGAGCCACCCAGGTGCCCCCACAGGTTTTAAATGACCAGACAGCTCCACCCCATTGGCATGCAAGGAGTGCCAGGCTCTCACCACCCAGCGATGATTCCTACCATCAACATCACATCAAGAACAAATCCATCAGATCCCTTCCAGAGATCCTGTCTCAGTGGAGAAAGGGAAGAAAGAACTGAGGACCCTGGCTTTCAGAAAGAAGGAAAGAAGAAAGACTCACCTATGTGGCAAGCAGCCTCAACAGGGGAACCCTGCGGCTACCACAGACCCACTTTGCCTGCCACGGGGCTGTCCGTGGCTGGCTCCGGCTGCATGACGTGAGAGGGAGGGCAAGGACATATGCCTCAAATACTACTTCCTCACCCAGTCATGCCTTTTAACCATACCTTCATTTTTTCCCCCTATTTTGTCAGTAGAAAAACCAAAGCATGAAAAAGCATATGTCACTGAGGCCAATTTAAACAGATACATATCAAGACTTAGCTGGAAAATGGGATGTTGTGTTCCAAAAAGTTAGAAGGTTCTGGCAAAATGGAACCACTTTCTCTCCCAGTAAATAGAGGAAATGCCCCTCCCCAACCAAGGAGGGACATCCTGGATTTTGCTGGATAAAATGAAAGGAATCTTAACAGGGAGACCATCCAACCCAGCCTGAAGATATGAACAGACGTGTGGAAGGAGGGGGCTGTACTGTTCTCAGGAGCTGCTTCTCGACGCACTAAGAGGAAGGAGAGAATCAAAAGAGTTCGGTTGGCTAAAACAGGCCGGGGTTGTATTTCTTCCTGACACACAGTATTATTCAAATGACAGCAGATATGACTGAAAACATTTATCACATTCTCTGACTCGCTTTAATCTCCCACAAAGAGAAGCTGCACTCAGCGCACCGGGCAGGGGGGATAATGAGGCAGCAGACCAGGCTGCCAGAGCCGGGCATTGATTTTAGGTGCCAAAAATAGAACCTGCTACGGTTTCCAGCCGGCTGCCCCGTGTCTGGAAGTGGATTATCAACGGAACAGCACGAGCACTGAGAGATGTTTCCAGGCAATCAGATTGGTTTATACACAGGGCATTAATTCTCCAGAAATATGCCATGTTGACCAATCAAAATGGCTTCCTCTTTAAGGAAAGCCTGTAGTCTCTAAAGCAGCATTCACAGCTTCAAATAGCAATAATAACCTCTGTTTGTGGGGCATGTTCCAGGAATTAGCACCTGGCTCGGGTTAATGGTATAAAGCACAGCTTCTCCTAACTGGCCATTAATCCCAAGTAAATACCCAGCAACTCGATTTCTGTGGCTTTAGGATAAACCTGAAATCAAATGGCCTAGTCACACCAAGCAGATTTAATGCAGGAAAAGCTAATGACCACAATAGCCTCCCCCTCTGGGTACCGTAGGGGGGGAAGCTAATCTAAAAAGCATTTTTCCTTTCATGACGTTTGGCAAAACGCTGACTTCCAAGCAAGAGCGGAGCCCCCTCCGTAGATGGAGATGCCTCAAGGACCCACAGTCAGGCAGGAGTGAACTGCGAGCTATTTTTCTAGTCAGTGATGATGGATTTTGAACCCATTCATTCACATCGTCTGGCCTTCCCTCACTCTTCCCACCCTCTGAGCAAATAACATGTGTCGAGAGGATGGCTAGCTCTGCTCAGTCTGCCGTCTGACAAAGCGGTCAGCCATGTTCGCCAGCGACGGAAGCCTGGCTGGGCCCTGGCACCGCGGGAAGAAGGCCCACACAGCCAACTGACTGAAGCTCAAACAGATGTGCTTGATCCTCATAGAATGTATTTCTTTCAGGTCTGTAATTCTCTGCGGCGTCATCATGCCCAGTGCTTTTCAAACTGGATTCTGTGACTTGTAGGTTTCAGAGAGGAGGACCATGGACTTTGGAGGGGTATGGAGACAGTGCCAGGAAGGAGGATCCAGTGGTCAGACTCTAGGTTTAAGCTGCAATGAATCTATGCCATTTCTTGTTTTACAGACTAAAGGTCTTTGTAAATTTTCCTTAAGAAAAACAATTTTGTTCAAAAACATCCGGTTCTAGTCAGCTTCCTCACCTTATGGATGAGGAGATAGTTTGCCCTTACTCCCCAGCTTCGGCACTGCTCCAAGCCCATAAAGCTAGGCCACGTGCCCTCCCCTCAGTTCTGACAGCTTTTATTACTTGCTGCACTTCCTGGAAGGTTACAGCACTGCCTCATTTTGCTAATTACTATTTTCTCCGAAAAGTTGTATCCTCCTCAAGGATAACAAACATCTCATCCTTTTAGTGCCTAGCCCAATATTTTATAGAGAATAAACATCACTTCCTTGGAGAAATGATCAGTAACAACAACATCGAAGGTGCTGGTCAAAAAAAATGTAACATCTAGATAACAGTTTAAACAGTTTGTTTTGGGGTTTTGTTGACTTGGGAGTTTGGTTTTGTTCATTTTCTTTCTTGTCTTTGTATTATCATGAAGTATTGATAATGGTAAGCCATAAATCTGCTGACATTTGTTAAATGAGTCAGTGATGGCAGAATTCATCCTTACCTAATGATCTTAAGTTAGCTACTCACTGCCCCAGAATTCATATTCAGGTGTAATGGGCAGTAGGCAGGTAAAAAAGCACGATGTTGTACCAAAACAAAACAAGAAGTTTTTGTACCATAACTTCATGTAAATCTCTGTCAAGAACTGGAAATGTTCTAAGAACTTACCCTACTTGCCAGCCTACATATTAACCTATCACAGGCTCATAGATGTTGGCAGAAAACATGAAACTCCTGGCTCATAAAGTCCTTTATACCCATGGCAAAGCACACATCGTAAGTATCAGTATATTTGTGGGTCTTGGGTCTCTTGTTTCCAAGTCCCACAGGGGTGATATCAATGGGACCAGAGATGCCTGGACAGGGAATGGATTGCACTACAAGAGAGAAACCCGGAGCTTAGGGAACCCCAATCTTTTTAAATGAGCAATAGCCATGCTTGCCATTTGCTTCAGAAGTAGACACTATCTCCATCTCCCAAGGCTGATCTCTATACATTCTTGAAAAAATAATCCAAGACAAAGACAACCGATTCCTCTCTTCCTAAGACATGCAGAAGCATGAGAAACCCATGAAGAATTTCTCTCAACAAAATCTCATGAGGCAAGACTAGACCTATGGCTATGCCTATCCATCTTTAAACCTAGCGACAGAGTAATTATCCTTTGATGACATAAAGCAATGATGATATATCCAAAAAGGAACAAATACTATATTAGCTCACTAGATGGCTCTGAAAATAAACAGTATTTTCAGAGCTTTAATAACGCAAATTCCATTTATTTATTTTCAACTTTTATGATTAACCCATAGGAAAATCATGAAAACCTTTTGGTTACTGGAAAAACAGCAAATATCATTGATCAAGATATTTCTGGAATGGTAATATTAAGCTGACATTGAGATACACATACACTATCACTTCAAACACACTGAGAAAATTGAATAAAATACAACAATTTAAGTTTTTGGAAACATAACTACACTTAACACCAAGAAAAGAAAATCCCCAAGTGCTGGAAACAAAAGGACCTGGAAGTCACAACAAGAAGAACTAAAACCAAAACACTTCACAGATTTCTAGAAATCAAAACAGGCTTTAAAAGTTAGAGAGGGGCAGCTGAGTGTCACGGCTGGTTGAGCATCTGCCTCTTGGTTTTGGCCCAGGTCGTGATCTCAAGGTCATAATGATGGAGCCTCTTGTCAGCCTCCACACCCATGTGGACTCTGCTTGAGATTTTTTCTTCCTCTCCCTCTGCCCCTCCTACTCATGTTCTCTCTCTCACTCTCAAATAAATAAATAAATCTGAAAAACAAAACAAACAACAAACTAGAGAGCAGTAGACAAGTCCTGCAGAGAAGAAAGTCCAAGGCATTGCCTTTAAGAGCACAGGGACACAGAGCTATGCTACTTGCATGAACCTAAGAGTCACAAAGACTTACCCTATCTGTAAAACACGGATTTTAAAAAATCCCACTTGACACTGAGGGGTGCAACAAAGAAGACTTCCATCCATTTAAGCCCATCTTAAGAAAAAAAGTATCTGAATCAAGGCCAATGCCATTTGGAGTGGTGTCTGAATTCATACACTCAAAGGATACATGAATTCCAAACCCAGGAATCTGCATTAAAAACTGATCCAGATTTTATCAGGATCAGGATAAAACTGCACTGTAAGGATGCTTCTATAGACAAGGTTTATAGCTACTACTTTCATGGAAAATGGCCATGAATCTGGTTTCACAACCAAATATGATAAAGAACGTGAGGAAATAAAATGTAATTAGAAAGAGTTAGGACATGTAAGTAAATGGAAGAATGTGCAGCCAAAAAAATTAAAAAATAGTCAAGCAATATGAAAGAAGTTTTGAAAGTATTATGTTTAAAATATTTAAAAAGATAGAAAACAAATAAAAACCTAAGGGAAATTATAGGACAGTATGAAAAAGTTGGCAGGGTTTTAAAAAGCAAAGGGAATTCCATAAATGAACAATACCGTCCATGAAATTAAAACATAATAGAAGGCTTTATCAGTACAGACAAAAATAAAATTAATGACTTGGAAGAAAAATCTGAGAGAATCATCCATAATTCAGCACATGGAAAAGATAATTAAGAGATGTATGGGCTAGAGAAAAAACAGGTATAACACACATCAAAGAAGCATTCTTGATTGGGGGAAAAAAAAATACAGAAAAAGAGAGAATTGTTATTCATAGAGCTAATAAAAGAGATTTTTCCAGAATTTAAGAAAGACACATTAAAGAAGCATACCAAATCCTCTGTAGAATGAATAAAAATAAGTCTATGCCTAGCCATATTATAGTGAAGCTGTAGAACATCAAACACACACACAAATTATAAGAAGAGCCGCATTTGTTTGGGTATGTGGTTAGCTACCAAAAAAAGAAAAAAATCCAACGGCTTCCAAAAGACTGGAATTTACTTTCTCATGTAATGGTCTGAAGCACCTCTGTCCAAAAGAAGTAAAACACAAGCCACATATATAATCGTAAATATTCTACTAGCCACATTTTAAAAAGTTAAAAAGTTATGTTAGCCTTAATATTTTACTTGATTTAATGCAACATGCCTCAATAGTATTTCAGTATGTAATCAACACAAAAATTATAATAATAAACTTTACATTTTTTTAACTAAATCTTTTCAATTCTTTATAGCAGGTCGCAATTTAGACACTACCTTATTACTAGAAATATTTGATTTCATAACATTGTCAAAAAAGTAGATTCACAGACTGAAACTGCTCCAAACATTTTTTTAAAGTTTTCAAGTTTTAAGTCAAATATCAGCATTTAAGTTTGCTAGTTAAATTTAAATGCAAGGTAAAATTCTGTTGCTTACCTGCAGTAGGCACATTTCAAGTATTCATGGGTACATATGGCTAGCAGATACCGCTTTCATCAGCATAGCTTTGCAGGTGAGTGTGCTAGGATGAGATGCTAAACCGGTCCAGGATAATTCTTCACAGTCCTGCAAGTGAGAAGGGGGAATATAGCTAGGGATCCATGTGTATTTCCAAGGAGCCTCTACTGGAAGGGGTATTTTCACCTCCCTTTGACCAGTCCCCAGAAGAGTTTCTGACACACAGCAGGTGTGTAAATAACATTTGTTGAAAGAAAGAACGTTATATAGACACCTTCTTATCCACCACTAAATTACACTCAGGTTAAAAAATTCCACTTTTTTGGGACTTGTGACTGGCGCGGTTCGTAGAGCAGGTGACTCTGGGTCTCTTGGGTTCATGAGTTCGAGCACTACATTGGGCATAGAGATTACTTTAAAAATTCTACTTTCTTGGCCATCCTACGGAAGTTATTGGACTATCTCCTACCTAGTAGGGTTAGACAATTTTCTTCTCTGTTCAAAACCTGTAATGGCTCCTTTAGGCAAACAAATGAAATACAAATTTCTGACTATGGCACTTGAGACCATCAACAACACACCCTGTAACTACTTGTGTGTGTGACTACTCTCTGTAACAGGATAGAGCCTGAAGTTTTGGGAGGATGCTTATCTAAAGGTATAAGAAATGTCCTTCTTCATTAAGAGAATTCCAAAAAGTAGCTGCATGTGTAGATTGCTCATAATAAATTTGCCAATAGCATAAGGATCATGCATCTATAGGAGTCAGTTTCTTGCAAACAATTCCAAATAGCTCTGTTGGTTATTTTATTTGGTTTTCAGACAGAGACTACATAACCAATTGGGCCAACTCAAATCCACATATTAATCTGGTTATATACACTTAATAGCAGTTTTTATCCAACTAAAAATAGAATATTCAACAATATTATTAATATTAAATAATTCATTAATACTAAACAATTTAATTAATATTAAACAATTAATTGGTTAATTAAAATAGGATATTAAACAAGAGAAAAATTTCCACAATACTTTTTTTTTTTTAAAGATTTTATTTATTTATTCGACAGACAGAGATCATAAGCAGGCAGAGAAGCAGGCAGAGAGAGAGGAGGAAGCAGGCTCCCTGCGGAGCAGAGAGCCCGATGTGGGGCTCGATCCCAGGACCCTGGGATCATGACCCGAGCTGAAGGCAGAGGCTTTAACCCACTGAGCCACCCAGGCGCCCCTCCACAATACTTTTAACTCTCCTTCTAATCACTCTCTCCTCCAGCTGGCCACAAACACTCCTTCCGAAGTTCAGCCTCCAGATAGTGCTCCAAACACATTATATGCTTTCTCTCATACATGTATGCTCTTGCTACACTATCTGCCAAAAATGTTCTTTCTTTCTTGACCGATTGGACAACACTCTTTTCTTCTTTCAGTGGTCAGCTCAATTATTTTCTCTTTCCTAAAGTCTTTTTGTGGTTTATCAAATCTGAAGTAATTGCTATCTAATCTACTATATGTAACAGTATTCTGTGCATTTTTATTGAGGTATAATTGACATATACCATTATCTTACTTTCAGATTGAAATATAATAATTCAATACTTGTATATATTACAAAGTGATTACCACAGTAAGTCTGGTTAACATCCATGACCACACACAGCTACAAAAATTTTTTTTCTTATGATGAGAACTTTTTCTTGTGACAAGAACTACCGTCTTAGCAACTTTTAAAAAAGCGTATTTATAAAACTTGTCCTTTTCCCCATAGTTTATAATTTGTATGTCTGTCTTCCTTTTAGATTATAAATTCTAGTGGTACAGGTAATATACCTTAGAGATCCCTGTGCCCATAAAGAGCAGTTAATAATGCCTACATTATCTGCACCCTAAGAAAGTGATAAGGACCAAGAAACCATGTAGATTGAAGTGTGTTTTAGAAAGTGCAAAGTGTTCTAAAAATGTGGATTAGGTTATTATTAATGTAATGTGGGGGATACATTAGATGTACCAAAACATCCCTCATGAAGTGAGCTGTATCTCCTACAAAAGCACTTAATGTGGAAGGTTCTACTCCAAGAGTGTCTGAGGATAGAATCGAACTGAGTAGAAAAAAGGGAAGAAATTGCCAGTTTCTCTGGAGGATGAGGAGGAGGGAAGGGAAGAGAGGAGAGAATGGATTTTGTGTGAGGTCAGAAAGCTGCATATCCCTTCATGTGATCCTTCCTTGTGACCGTCTCTCCCCATCCTCAGCCCTCTTCAACAAAGTCATTAGACAATGGAATGATTGAAAGTAAGATGACAGAGTTTGGGGCCAGGGGATCCAAAGTGATGGAATATTTTGCTCAGATCTGAAGGGCAAGAGAACCCCTGTGGGACCTTTTGGTTGCCTTAATGTTGGTTTTAATAGTAATCATGATGGCAGTGGTACCTGTCCAGAAACTAGTTCAGTTCTATTCACATAAGAGACTCATTTTATTAAATGAGGAATAGTCATTCTACTGGAAAGATGGAGAAACTCCTGAACAAAGTGGTTTCACTAATGCAGTCATTTTCCAATCTTCTTAGCAGTGAGACTCTTTACAAATAAAACCTTTGCTGATCCCCATTACATAAAAAGGAACAAACAACGAACGGTTCCCTCAGAGGGATTAAATCTCTAGAGGTCCACGGATATCCGTTTATTGTTTATGTAATAGGATATAAATACTGAAGTTTAAGCTAAAGCATCACTATGAACATCACTTATATTTATAGCAGATGACTGAGACAAGGTTCCATAAATCCTGGATTGCTCAGAAAGATCAAGGATATAAACCGGTTCAGAAGGTAAAGAAAGGATTTGTGACATTTTCTTTAGAGAGAGCTGTTGATCTGATGAGTCCTCCACCACAAAGCAGGGAAGAAGAGCAGTGCTGGTGAGACAGAGGCTAGCATTTAACCCAGGAAGTAAATTAATAACATGGAGCTTTAAAAGCACTTTCTGGGGGCACCTGGGTGGCTCAGTCAACCAAGCATCTGACTCGGTTTAGGCTCACGTCATGATCTCAGGGTCTTGGGACTGAGTGGCACACGGGGCTCCATAGTCAGCACAGAGTCCACTTGTCCCTCTCCCTCCTCTTCTGCTCCTCCCCTCACTCTCTTACATAAATAAAGAAAATCTTTAAAAAAATAAAAGTACTTTCTGAACATTCCATGCAGTCGTCATGAAGCTAAAGTAACCATCTTACGGTAGCAGGAAGAGGGGGTTTTATTAGGATTTCTATACACTTGTGTGGTCTTTTAAGGAAAAAGTTTACAAGAGTATGTCCTTGAACCAAATGTGGACTATTCACGACAAAGAGATCTGGGCCATAGCTCTCTGAAATCCTGCCCAAAAAGATTCAGTGGAAGCACAAGAGAACAACAATTGGGGTAAACCACCACAGAATCAGGTGCTGAGCAGTGTGTGACAGCTTGAGAAATAACATTCATCACCTGTGTTTTATAAGTTGCCAATTACTGGAAGCTCTGAAGAATCTATTAAAGTACCAAGAGAGAGTCAACTCCAATGACTGGCCAGGGCCAAGGACCTTCGAAGTAGCCCAGTCAAGCAAAGCCTGCCTTACCCCTTCTCCTGTTCCCTAGTCCCCCAACCAGGGGCCCAAAAAAGCATAAGTTGCTAGTATGTAAGAGTGAGTGACAGATAAAAGAAACCAACCTAAAGGAAGTTACAACCAACTACACAACCAGGGAAAGGAAAGGAAGACACTGAGTGGAAGATTGAAGAGAATTGATTAATATCTTGGATCAGATGCATTCCAGTTACCAAGAAAAAGCAGTATTTGTTCTTTTTTTACCTATGATCGTATGAATGTCACTTTCCTATGAATGAGCAGAAAAAGGATGGGATATGCCAAATTTTCCATGTAAGGACAAAGGAAAATAATTCACCCATGGAAAATTTGTTATGGATCAGAGTTGGTAAAAAAAATAAAATAAAATAAAATAAAGTGGCATTCTGATTACATCCTAGGAGTTCTACATTCACCATACCAGCTACACTTAGAGAAGTTCTAGAGCACCTCTTTAAAGCCCCCAGAAGCTTAGAATCCAGAAAATCAGAGTTTCAGGTGAGGCCATTCAATACTCATCATTCATTCAATAACCATGTATGGAGTGCCTACTCTGGGCTGAGCACTACATTAGAAGCATCCGCCTACAAATGTCTTTTATTCTTGTGACAATACACATTTTCCAGGGATTAGGAGAGTAGGATGTAGATAGATGTAGGATGTAGGAAGCCAAGGCTTTCTCACACACTCAATTTCATTTATTTCCTTCCAATAATGATGTAGTCAGGGCCAGGTGGTCATCTCTACTCTTTTCTAAGAAAAATAAAGCCAGAGGAGTTAGATAACTTACCAAGAACACAGTCCTGGAGGGTGCTGAAGTTGCTCCTCCTTATCACGGCACCTATCTCTCCTGGGGCCTGTCCAATACAGGGAACACACTCAAAATTTGTTGTCTATCAATTCACATGCTTTTTGCAAATAGTCTGTGCAATACGCATATATAACTGCATTCTTTTCATTCTACCTTGATAAACCTTCATTAATAAACTTCATCCCTCATTTTCTTTCTCTTTTTTGCCCATTGGATTAGTATTAGTGCAGAAGTTTTGGCCCTCTACAAAGGGGTTGTGATAAAAAGAAAAGTTTGGAGACTATGTTTTCTCTTTTTAAGGTTATAGATGTAATTCCTTTGGGTTTTTTTTTAACCCATATTTGAATATTAAGTATTTCGAAAGACTTCTTTAAAAGAAGATAGACATCTAACACAATGCAAATTCTTAAAAAGTAATCATTTCAATTCTAGGATACATCAATCACTTTTAAGTTAGGAAACTCTTCATTCCTGCATTTTCCAGTATATGATAAAAAAGCAGGTAATATATTAGTCTACTTGGGCTGCCATATTCGAGTATCATAGACTGGACGGCTTAAACAGTAGAAATTTATCACAGTTCTGAGGGCTAGAAGTCCAAGATCAAGATGTCTCTATCAGGGTTAGATTTTGGTGAGACATCTTTTCCCAGCACATAGATGGCCACCTTCTCACTGTGTATATACACGCTCTTTCTTCTGTGCACATGCAGAGAGAGAGAAATACCTCTCTCATGTCTCTTCTTCTTTTAAAGGGAAGAGTCCTATCAGACTGCCTCAGCCTTGTGACCTCATTTTCAGGCCCTGTCTCCAAATACAGTCACTTTGGGAGTTAGGATTTCGATGTATGAATTTTGCAGGTAAACAACTCAGTTTACACAGGTAGCAACTGATCCCCAGTGTTGCCCCAGAACATAATAAATCCAAACTAACATCCCAACACCCAAGCTGATATTCAGAAAAGGACTGATTGAGAAAAAACAGGGAGTTCTTTTTTCAGAGAAAAAGGCGGGGGGACCCATGTTGTACAGATACAAACTCACCATAACTCTGTAATCAAGAGTCCTTCTCCCCTCTGAACCTCTTCTACCCAAACAGCCATCACTGGAAGACTATATTACCTCATACATAAGCAGGTAATCTCTGGACACAGATTTATAATTTACCATTTAGATTAGCTAGCTGTGACTAGCTAAATGGGACTAGTCACCTAATGTCTCCCATTTTTTTACTCATTTGTCTCCCATTTCTCTTTCACTAATGTCTCTTGATCTTTACCTCTTTAATGATGACATCAAAAGCATTTATTTGACAGAGATGCTGTGCAGATTGAGAGACTCGGTGTGATTTTCTCTGAAGATCCTTCCCACCTCACCCTGAAATGCTCCTACAATCAAGCACGCCTAGTACTTAATTAACCTCATGGTGACTACTCTAAAATAACCTTCTCCGGATCCATTGCTACTAAGATGTTACCTCTGGAAACAGTCAGAGGGAGGACTCAGTAGAGGGGTGCTTTGCAGAAGACAGACTGAAAGGCAGGAGCCCCTCTCCAACTATGATGGTTTCACTACCTAATATTTTTAAAAAGGAAAGAAATGACAAGGGCAAGGGATCTCTGTATCTTGTTTACACTTGTCCTCAGTGTCTACCAAAGATTGAAAATATGTTTTAAAAATTTTTGTTGAAGGAAGTAAGGAGAAAGGAAGAGAGAAAGGGAGGAAGGAAGGAAAAGAAATCTTTTTTCTTTATTTTAGATACTTAATATCTAACATAAAATCAAATGAGACACAAAATTGCCAACCCTGACTGTCTCATCTAGCTCCTCATGTGGTTCTTTTATTAAAGAAATTTCTAATTTTTTTTAAAACTAAGATCCTTTTTTTCACCAAGTCAGAGCCATTTTACAAAGTAAAGTAAGACTTTCAGTTTCTGACCCAACCTGTAAAGACCTTGGAAGTCACAGCTCCCATTCTCACAAGGAAAATTCTGAACAAAATGAAAATCAGTAATTTTTCTTCGATCCATCAGAAAATCGGGGTTTCAGGAAAAACTTACTACCAAATTTGGAGGCAGATAGGAAAAGACAGAGAATTAAAGCTAAACAGAGCAGAAGCCCAGGAACAGAATTCTCTGCAGAATCTACTATTAATAAGAATACTTTAACATATAATTGATGAATTACTGGAGGCCCAGTAGGGCCTAGTTTGAGAGTTATGAACTGGGATAGGGCCCAGTCAGAGGAAGCCCTCAATACTTTTGTGAGTTTTACCACTAGGAGCCCTAACATGTGTTCAGTGACTACAGTTATAGATAACTGAAATAAAAGACAGGAATATTACAAGAGATAGGAAAGATATGCTAAGAAAGGAGAGAAAATAGGATCATACAAAGTGCTTGATTAAAATCAGGGCAGAAAAAGAGTGGGAGGAAAAATGAAACAAAAATCAAAAGCAACAATTACAATTACAATTAAAACATGGTAGATATTAAGCCACCTGTATCAATGGTGTTTTAAATATGAATGGTGCAAATACACCAATTAAAAGACAGAGACTGCTAGAGTGGATAAAATAACAAGACCAATTCTATGTTGTTTATGAGAAACTTTAAACTATAGAACACAGATGGATTAAAACTAAAATGATGGGGCACCTGGGTGGATCAGTGGGTTAAGCCTCTGCCTTTGACTCAGGTCATGATCTCAGGGTCCTGGGATTGAGCCCCACATCAGGCTCTCTGCTCAGCAGGAAGCCTGCTTCCTCTCCCTCTGCCTGCCTCTCTGCCTACTTGTGATCACTCTCTCTCAGTCAAATAAATAAATAAAATCTTAAAAAAAAAAAAAAAAAGCAAAATGATGTATTGGTAAAAGCTTTCTCCCTAGCATTCTATAGGTTTCTTTTTCATTTTGTTTCTTTTGCTGTGCAGAAGCTTTTACGTTTGATGTAGTCCCATTTGTTGATTTTTGCTTTTGCTGTTGCTTTTGGCATCATACCCAAAAAGTCATTGCTGAGACCCACACTGAACAGCTTCTTCCCTAGGTTTTCTACTAGGAGTTTACTGTATCAGGTCTTATGTTTAAGTCTTTGGTCTATGTTGAGTTCATTTTTGTGAGTGGTGTAAAATAGGGGCCCAATTTCATTGTTCTGTATATGTTTATTCAGTTTTTCAATTTTTGGAAGAGATTATGCTTTCCCCATTGGACGTTCTTGGTTCCCTGTTGAATAATAGTTGTACAAGCAGGAGTTTAATTCTGGGTTCTCTGTTCTGTTCCATTGGTTTGTGTCGATTTTCATGCCAGTACCATACTGTTTTAATTACTACTGCTTTCTACAATAGTTCAAAATCAGGAAGTGTTATCTCTTGCTTTGTTCTTTCTCAGGATTTATTTTGGCTATTTAGGGTCTTTTGTGGTTCCATACAAATTTAAAGATTTTCTTCTATTTCTGTGAAAAATGTCATTAAAATTTTGACTGGGATTGCACTGAATGTATAGATAGCTTTGGGTAGTATGAACATATTAACAATGTTTATTCTTCCAATCCATGAACACAAAATGTCTTTCCATTTGTTTATGACTTCTTCGATTTCCTTTAACAAACTCTTACAGTTTTCATTGTATAGATATTACATATCCTTTTTCTCTTGTTGTGCAGAAGCTTTTAAGTTTGATGTACAAATCCTACATATTACAGTTAAATTTATTCCTAGGTATTTTATTGCTTATAATGTTATTGTGAATGGGGTAGTTTTCATTTCTTTTTAAATATTTCATTATTAGCATATAGAATTATAACTGATTTCTGTATGTTGATTAATGTCCTGACACTTTACTGCATTTGAAACCATGTATCAAATAAGGAATTAATATCCAAAATATATAAAGAACTCATACAACTCAATCACAAGCGATCAAGCAATCCAATTTAAAAATACACAAAGGAAACAGACATCTTTCCAAAAACATCCAAATGGTCAACAGCTACATGAAAAGGTGGTCAATGTCATTAATCATTAGGAAAATGCAAATCAAAACCACAAGGATATATCACCTCGCACCTGTTAGAATAGCTGTCATCAAGCAGACTAGAGATTACAAATACCAATGAAGATGTGGAGAAAAGGGAATGCTTGTACAGTGTTGGTGATAATGTAATTGATATAGCATTAGGGAAATAATGTGGAGCCTGCTCAAAAAATTAAGAATAGATCTACCATATGATCTGGCAATTTCATTTCTGGGTATATGCTCAAAGGAAATGAAAACAGGATACTGAAGACATATATGTATTCCCATGTTTACTGTAGCTTTATCCATATCAGTCAGGATACAGAAACAACCAAGTAATCCTGAATGGATGAATGGATAAAGAACATGTGACATATGTAAAAATATAGATATATGTATACACATGCACATACATACAATGGAATATTATTCAGCTATAAGAAGAACATCCTGCCATTTGCAACAGCAGGATGGAATTTGGGAACATTATGCTAAGTGAAATAGCCAGACAGAAAAAGAAAATAGTGTATGATATCACTTATATGTGGAATATAAGTCAAATTTGTAGAAAAAAAAAGAGTAAAATGCTGGTTACAATGGGATGGGGATTAGAGGATAAAAGAGATGTTGTTTAAAGGTACAAACTTGCAATGAATAGTAAATCAGTCCTGGATATCTAATGCACAACATAGTGAATATAGAAAACAATACTGTATTATAATCATCCAACTTGCTAAGAGGCTAGATCTTAGTTACTCCAACCACTGAAAAGAAATAATTTTATGACATGATAAAGGTGCTAATTATTACTACAATGGCAATCATATTACAATATATAAATGTATTATACTAACATATTATACACCTTAAATTTATACCATGTCTTATGTCAAATATATACCAATTTAAAAAAGGAAAGGGATGCAGAACGATACACCATGCTAACAGTAATCAAAAGAAAGCTACAGTAAGTATATTAATTCCACATAAAGCAGGGTAATGAGTATGTCAAAGACTCACTTGATAGCAGAATATTAGAATTCTAATCACAAAAATTCTAGTGCATTTCATATTAAGACTGTACTCCTAACCCCACCTTGTCCAATATTTCTTTATTTTTTTCCTGTCACCTTAAAAGTCAACGTGCCAAGACAGAGGTCCTAGATGGTTTATACTGATTCCCCAGGATATATATTATGATTCCATATCCAAACCAGTCTGGATTATTATTTCCAGAATTTTTCCAAAACATTCCGATCCTTTCCCTACCTGGCAAGTAGCTAATCTCGGATTGACAAGAAGGAATATGAATCACGCCTACCACCAGGTTGGAGTTAACACCCTGGCTAGAGTCCCAGTCCCCAGCATCTGAAATCTGCTCAGAACGTTTAACCTCATGCAACCACTGAACACCTCAGTCAGCCATATCCAGCTGATATACAGGACCTGTTCGGCTGACTACAGAGAACTCAGATCCAGGAAGGATCCAGGTTTCATGGGACCTGAAGCTTTTACAACTTTGAAGGTGTCCTTGAAGCAAAAGAATACAAAGGTAGAGTACACAAATAAGAAATTACAACAAATGATAAGATTTTTTTTAAAGTGGGCAGATGCCATAAACACCACAAAAATCCAGAAAATAACATATTTTCATTAATTAACCTGGTACAGGAAAATCTACAATATTTTCTCCACAGCTTTGACTGCTTACTTTTTGATAACCTCTTCATATAACAATACTATAGAAAGAACTTTCTATAAAGAGAATAGAAAAAAATTGAATCTTTCATTTAGTTTTGGTTGCTCAAAATTCCCTTTCATTGCCAATAGTTTAGAGAAGTGTCAGCATCCCAATTCATTATTAATGATGTCACGCACATGTTTAAGATTGCCAAGTGCAGAGAAATTCTTCAAGCTCCTTTTATATTGAATTTGTAATATTTCAGGGCATTTAAAATTTTTTTGTGTAGTGACTACCTTAAATCCTCTTTTAAGTGACAACCTTCTAATTTGCCCAGTTTGCCCTGAAAGCAGCACAGTTGGTGGTAGTGTTTCTAGAAGCCTACACTGGGTTGACTTGACAGTAACTTAACTGCAGGGAAGGAACAGATAATTACATAAATGGAGTTTCAACTAAATACGTCTTCAACTCAACTCTCCTTAGGGAGATTCTTGAAATGCCCAGTCAGTGGGGACAATGGCTGATTGGGAAAATTGAAGTGGAAAAAGACCATTTGCAGTAAAACTATCTTACTTTTGCAAATTTTCCAGAGCATATGACCATGTGAACACAGTACTGAGACCTCTCTCAGGGACTTGCATAGGCTTTATTAGCTCTATGGTGTATCCTCCTCTAGGTCAGAATTCAGGGTAATGTTGTTTTTATGGAAACAAAATAATGCGACCGTGTGTTTCTGTGTGGCCCAGGGGCTGAGGTGGAACTAAGGAGGTTTTTATTCTTTATCTACTTGCAAGGGTATATCTTTATATCCTTTAAAATATCCAGAGCTACATTTTTTTCCTCCCTATTTATAATCCCTCTCAATCTCTTCCCTGTGGAGTCTTTTAAAATCCTTCCTACCATTTCAGCCTTCCTAGAATGGGACAATGAGTTTTGTTTTAAAATGCAGACTGTTGATTTCCAGCTGAGGGGGAGAAAAAGTGAAAACAATGGAAATAAAAGGTCAGAGAATCCCTCAGGTGAGTCACAAAGCTGTGTGTGTATTTTTTTAAACTTCACGTCTAAGATTTGGCTGAAAAGTGACGATTCTGAAAGGTTGAGCGGGAGTTTATGAAAAATCACAATTGACGTGACTCGGGCTCCACACCCTGCCTGCCGATGACTTGCAGAATTATAGAGCAACCCAGAGTGGGAGAAATTAGCAAATCCTGGCACGGACAAAGACAAGATTGAGGTGGTGATGGAAAATGAGCAATAGGGCCAGCAAGGTAGGGGGATTTGCAGGGACAATTCTAGATCATGGCCCTTCAAGTGTAGACACCGGGCGGGTCCTGGACAAACTGTAGGAGGGAAGGGGACAGAAAAGGCCAAGTTGGAACCCTTGACTTTTTCGAGCCAACCAGGAGAAAGTGTTGGCACAAGAACAAGCACTCTTGCCATTAAAAATAATCTAACGAAAATCAAAATGCCCATCCTTTCACTGTTAGATTCTTCTAAGTTTTGGCAAATAAACTCACCTTCCCCAACATCTGTTTTCACAAATGTTTAATAACCTTGAGGAGGTCTGAACTTGTACTCACTGCAGACTCCCCACAGACACACAATCTCTAATTTAGAAAAGATACTCTAATAGTTAGAAAGGCAAGATTTAAATGTAGGGATAAATGTTGGTTTTTTTTTTTCCTTCCAAGCTTTGTTGGAAGTATGGAAATTCGTATTCTAAATAGAGAATGGTTTCATGGGATCATTTTCAGAGTTCTAACATGAGAGATGAAATTACTTAAAGAGCCTGATTTCAGCCTAGTTAAAACTGCTAGGGAAGGCAATTCAGTTTCCACTGTCACCAAATGCCACGCTGACCCAGATTCAGAGCAGAGTGAGCACCTGAGTGTCACCAGGCAGTTCGAATGCTCATTGAACAGAGATTCTATTTAAACATTTTTAAACTGCCATTTCTTTAAAAAGAAAAAAAAAAAAAAGCCCCAGGGCATGCAAAGAGTAAAATATACCAATCATTAAAATATTTAAATTCACCAGCAGCAGTGATTAATAAAACATTCAAATGAAAGAGTTCACCAAAAAAAAAAAAAGTAGTCCCAAATTGTCTAGTCTAAAATAGCGCTCACAACCCAGCCAGCTCGTTTTCCTCACCCCTTTCAGCCCTGGCCCTCCCGAAGTTGACTGCAATTCAACAAAAACATGCTAAACACCTGTTCCTGTTCCAGAACAGGCACTCTGTGGTTAGAAAGATGATCACATGTAGTTCTCACTCTCAGTGTATTTGTAATTAATAATCAAGACATGATATTCTTTCTTGTATCTATCCCTGGTATATACATAAGGCAGGATCATAAACCAGGGCTACTGGTCAAACATAGCTTTCAGGCAGATTTTTGTTAAGCCAACCCGGTTTCCCAAAAATATTTTAATTACTTGCCGATATTTTTCAAACCAAGTGATCACACACACACACACACACACACACACACACACACACACACACACGAGGGCGCATGCGCAGCTGGGTTCCATTTCCGCCCTGCAATCTGCTCAGAACTGGTCCTAGCTACCAGTCAGGTGAGGGCTTCAGGAGCGCACCAGTCCTCATAATGCCCATTGTTTCCCCTCTCGACAACCTCCTTTATTTAAGGGAGCAGGCTGGCTCATACCCACATTTGAATTCGCAACCTGTGCCGGAAAGATGCCAACAAAATGCGGTGGGAGTCTCCAGAATGGACAGGCAGTTGGTGGGCAGGAAGAAATGTGGATGAGTGGCAGGAAACGGTGTGCGAGTCAGGTGTTGACAGACAGGCAGGACTGTACAGGCAGGAATGAAGGAAGAGGGCATCCCTCGAGAAATGAGCCATATTCGTAGCAAGACAAAGGCAGGAAAGGGCCGAGAGTAAGCCCGGTAGTCTGGTATGATTGCATGACCCACACATGTAATGGGAACTACAAAAGCAGGAAGGTTCGGCTGGCATCAGCCAGAGAGTAGATGCCTCCAGCTCGGTCTGGTGCTCTACGTTTTAGAGTAGAGAAGCTATGAAATCAGAACCGTGCTTTTGGATAACTTTCCTATTAAACTCGTAAACTATAAGAATCCCTTGAGTTACTGTGACAACTATCCCCAAACAGCGGAATTCTTGTCCTTAATTGTATTCTGTGTCCCTTTTGCCGTATGAACTCATCAATAACATCACATCCAACTGACAGTTTAAAACTCAAGAAACCACTTTTCTCCAGGGTACAGATGGAATATGGATGTAGTGGGGAGGATATTGAACTTCCTGTCAGAAGACCAGGGCTCTCTTATCAAAGTCTGCCACTTACTATGTGCTCTTGGACAAGTGGCTGACCTTCCGTGACATTTCCTGTAAAATGTTGGTGATAATAGCCTTCTTCATAGGGTTGTTGTTAGAATTAAAAGAAACAAATGGTATAGCATTTGAAAGTACTTTGCAAACAACACAGTGTAATGCAAATAGAAGTTATATTATTATAGACACCAGGTTGGTTAAATTCTAGTCCTTTCCTTAAGGAGTTCTTTGCCTTACATGCTCCTCAAGATTATCTGTCTCTTATGTGTTTAACCCCTTTATTTTATCCATATAGCCTTTTAAGGGTCATATTCAGTTAGTTCGCTTGATAACATCCCAGAATTTAGATCCAAATGTTGGGCTCGGCTGGTTTCCAGTAACCTAAGCCCACTGTCTATCCTCACACTGCCCTACAAATCTACTCAAATTCATTCCTTACAAGTTTCTTGTATAACTTATGCACAGCTCTCCTTTTCTTGACTCTGGCTTTATTAGCATCCTTTTTATTGTTCATAATACTCAAGTTTCTCTAACTTATTTTCAGATACCCCAGATAAAGTGCTAGATAACAAATCATTCCAATAAATAGATATTTAGATAGACAGGTAGGTAGGTCGATGATAGATGGATGATAGATGATAGATAGATGTAAAAAAACAAACAATACCAAAGATCTGAAACACACAAGGGAGATATCTCAGGCCATTTTTTGGAAGAGAGACAGTAAGCAGAGATGGTAAGGTGAGTATCAGTATGCCAGACATGTGTATGCCCAGAGAGAAGTTGCTGATATCACAAAGTCTGCACTCAAATACATAGTGCTGGCCACATGGGGCTAGAGACTTGGAACTCAGGGAGACTCCTGGGAGACCCTCCTCATACACAGCTTGGGCCCCAGGCAGCGCTCTATCAAGTAAACCTAAAGAGTTCCTCTTCTTCTGCCAACTATATCAGGGAGGTCTGCCTTAGGCAGGTCCAAAGGGGAAAGGAAAACTGAGACAAAAGGAAATGCAGCTAACTCTGGTAGCTTGGGAGCTCCTGGCTCTGATCGTCTATATGACGATCCTGGGTACCATATGCATGGGCTGGGGACATGGGCAGAGACTCCCCAGCCCTGAACTTAGTCCACGGCAGCTCAATCTGAGAGTACCTGTCAATACCTGGCAAAAACAGACTAAAGCCTCTCTACTCCCACAAATAACTTTTCAAGAATAAGAGGCCAGCAATTAGTCACATATTATACAAGAAAATAAGGTGGCACACAGGCATGAATAAAACCACAGACAGAAGAAACAGACCTAACAATGATTCCATATATTTGAACTCGGTCTGGGAGGGGAGGACATGAACATATACAAGTCAAATTCAAAACAACTTTCAAACTGAGAGCAAACAGAGCAACTTTCAAACTGAGAGATGTATAGAATGCCACTTAGGATGGGGGAGGACTGCCTTCTGCATGGGGAAGCTTTGTATCATAATCACAGCTCTGCCATCCACATTGTTCCAAGACAGAAAATGCTAAGAGGTCAAATGACAATAGATACACAGAAAGCACTGAGCGAGTTGAAGTCACCTGCTAGCATTATCAATGTCTCTAAGCCTCAGTCTCCCTATCTACAAATGGGATAGTAATTATTTCAAGGAAGATTTTGAAAGCTAAATGAGTTGACTTATACAAAAGCTTGACATATTATCAGTGTTTATAACGTCACCCGCTTCTGTTAGAATTTTTCAGACAAGTACGAGAGCAAATATCTTATTGCTATTACATAGGATGCTGTTTTAGAAGTGGGGTGGACATAAATCTTCCCATACCAACCGTAAAATCCTGCCCAATTCTGGAAACAAAAAAGGAAAAATTCAAGATGGCAACCAAGTTATGCAGGAAACACCAAAGACCATGCTTAAGCTCATCAATTCAAATCTCAAAAACTATGAACAAACCAATTTCCTGCTGGATAGCTTTACATCCAAAGAAAATACCTGTAGTATGGACAATCAGAAGCAATTTCAGAAAGACTGAGATCTCTTGCAATTTTAAGTGGTCAGGAAACCTCCAGAGCACTGAGAAAAGAGTAATCCAAACTGATCAGCCCAGAGGCCCTTGTCCATGGAGGGGCAAGCCTTCCTCCCCACTGTAGTAACCAATCAAGTGAGCACAGAGCCACTGTGATTGTAGGGTTTCCTCCACCTGCGATCACCATCACTCTCTGCGTGAAGAGGAAGAGTGAGCAGCAATCAAGATAATGCAGCCTGAGTCATTTCTAGCTGGTGCCCTTATAAATATGCTTCAGTTGTCCAGAATAATTGCTTCCGGTAAAGGCCAAACATACAATTCTGACAGGGATGTCCTTATGAGTTTGTGTTGCTTGTAAACCTGTCAGAATGGATGCCTCCTTGTATTTCCATCTTTAAACCAAGCTAACAAGTCAGGCTATTTTTCAGGAAATCATTCTATGTGTTCCATTAAAAGCCAAGTTTGAAAGCTCTATGAGCCCCTGGGTACCTATGGTTTTAATGAGTTGGCTTCATCTTTTCCTCCAATAAAGTAGACATTCAGTCTCCACTACTCTCTGTCTGTCACCCAAACCTGCTCCCCCTTTTGTGTTTTCCATCTTGGTAAAAGCTACCAGTAGTTATCTGGTAGTTCTGGAACCTGAGAATTGTCCTCCGACATTCTCTTTTCCGAAGCATCCACAACTAATTGACCAGCTATCCTAACGCTGTATTGTGAAGATCTCAAGGTTATGACTGCATCTCCATGTGCACGGTCACTGCCCAGTCAGACTCTCGGCCTGTCTCACTGGGGCAAAATCTAAAGGTCTCTTCACTGCCCCTTAGTCTTACCTCCTAGAACCACCCTTCCCCAACAGACTGCTCACTAGAAAACAGAAACTGATTCACTGTCTTCTTTAAAATCATTCACTGGATCTTTAAAATCATTCACTGGATCCCATCACCTTTAAGAAGAAATTCAAACCCATTAGTATTGCGCACAAGCCCTTCCAACGCATCATTTTGTCCCTGTACCATCTCTGCCCCCCCAGATCCTCCATGTGCTGTGGCTGTACAGAACTACTTGCCAATCAGTCAGGATACCAGGACCTGGCCCCAACACCACCACCACCACCCCCAGGTCTGAGTGGTTTGTCTCCCTAATAAGCTTCTCTACAGATCCTCTCTCCCATTCTCCACTGATTCATCTGGTTGATTTCTAATCATCCTTCATGACTCAACTGAAACGTTAAATTACTGGGAGGCCTTTTACTACCTTCCCTCTATACTCCTGCAGAATTCATGTGAAAGCTAAATGAGGCACCAGGGACCTGGGGCTTTAATTAGGCTGGTTTCATGTTTTTGTTGTTCCTATTTGTTGTTCCTCAGTCTTAGCGCTACTGACATTTGAGCTGGATCATTCTTTGTGGGGACTATCTTGTACAACTTAGGGTGTTTTGTAGCATCCCTGCCCTCTACCCATGAGACACCAGTCGTACCTCCCACTGAAAATGTCACCAGATATTGCCAAATGTCCCTTACGGGGCATTGAGAACCACGGCTACAGTATTCTACAGACACCATTCCATGGCTTTATTAGCATTGTAGCTCATTTGAACATCCTCCCCATTCAGAAGGACCTCCTTGTTGGCAGAAACTACTTTTGCCTCATTGGTGCATCCCCAGTGCCTAGAACAGTTCCCATCACATAATAGGTAATTAATATTTGTTGAATGAAAATAAATGAAGAACCAAGTGCTAAGCAATCATCAGATAGCACTGCTCTACATTCTCAGATATACCCTAAAGAAATCTCATGATGTAAAGTACACAATCAGGGGCCAAGAAAACAAAACTCTGAGCTCTTAGAATCATAGACAGAATAAAAAGAGATTTAGGAGTCAATTAGCTCCCCGACCAATTTCTTTGATTTCAGAAAGCAGAGACACAAACATATAAAGTGGCTTTGCTTATGCCACTTACAGTATATGCAACAGAAACTCGGATTCTCCCACTGACCCTGGCCAAACTACCTGCTTCACAGTACATGCAAACAGAAGAACTCGTCATATCAACTTCATCTGCCAGTGGACAGAAACTTCAGGCAGCCTCTTTGAATCTATCCTGATGGCATAGCTGAGATTTCTCTCACTGTGGTAATTTTGAGATCCATTTGAAACTTTGGGTAAAACTTCAGCCACATTGGAGCCTATCACTTTGCATGGGCAGCCATATAAACTATTTACGGTATCCCCATTTTAGACCATCTTGTTCTGAGGACAAACCCATTCTGGTTTGAACACGATACTCCAGGATATCAAAGATGAGAGGCAAGTGCTGAAGATGACATATCCCAAGACTCAGATGCTCAGCTGGAGGAAAATAAACCAATCTAAACAAAGCCATAAAATGCCCATTAGACTAGATATTTCCACCCCCCCACATCCATAACAATGATATTCTGCCTTGAGAACCTCACTCATCACCTCAAGCTCAGAAAACAACTCAGTTTATGCTCTTCCAGGACCCAACACTGCAGACCAGATCCAAGTTGTAAGAGTGATATACTTGTAAACTTAAAATGGACAGGTAGTGCCATTAGGCATTTTCAAGGCCATACAATTCATATTCTGGTAACCACGGGGATGAGATAACCGTGGAATTCATAAAGTGCTGACAGCAGAGCTGCTTACCCAAGAGATGGGTCCACTGAATGGTGACCTCTTTTTTTCATCTCCTCTGGTGTAAAAGCTTCCTCTCATGTGTGCTGCAAAAACAGGCAGAGATTGTCTTTCATTTGTGCTATACAAGCTCCTTCAAATGGGAGGAGAGGGGTTTTTGTTAACCAGAGGTTTTGACTGAGATAATATATTTCCTCCTCTTCATTTCTGGGACAGAAAAAAAAAAAAAAGTTAGAAGATTATGGCTATAGAAACCCAAGTGCTTTTTGAAAAAAGATAACATTTTTAAAAATGTGGAACTAAAGGAGCCTTCCAGACTGTGCATGGTTTAGTGATGATGAAGATGAAAACGGGTGATACAGAGCATTTCAAATCGCCTGGGTCTTGTCCAAATCCTGAAATGGGCTTTATGGCCCAGCTGAGGCAAAGCCATCTCAGTCAGAACTCTAGAAACTGTCTGAAAAGAATTCACTAATTGCCACTGCAACTTCCAATAAAGAGTAAAACTGACCTTGGAAACACCCATGGTGTATTTCTGAAACACCTCCTTTTTTCAAACACTGGCCATCCTGCTAGCATTAATCCCTATGATTCCAAACCTGGCTCTAGTTGAAAGGGGAGTCCCATCTATGATGTATTAATACATAATGAATCTTCATATTCTTGCATTTGAAAATCCTTGGAACCACCTGGCATTAGAGCTAATCTTCCTGAGGCAGGAAATTAACACCTTTCCAAGATGTAAATGGAAACATGCCCGTCTCTCTAGACAGAGACTGATAGAGACAGAGTTCTCTTTGAAGTTTTTTTCCTTCTTTGGATCTGTCATGCATTCATCATTATATTTGCATCCCTTTTTTTCACTTTTACCTTGAATTTCCCTGATGTTCAGTTATTCTTGCTCAAATGAGGACAAGTAAATTGAGATAGGGGCTCAACTGTTGTATGATAGGTGATATAAGACCCTTCTGTCGTGTGGCTGACCCTTATCCAGCTCCTCTTCTCTCCCAACTCCACACCTCCCCCAGGACCTCAGTTATTATCTCTACACTGATAAATGCCAAATGTGTATCTTGAGCCCAGATCTCTTGTTTTCATGTAATGCTTCTCCATCCCACCAGGATAATCAAAGGACATCTCAAAGTCAACGTATATGAAACCAAACTCAACTCTTCTTTGGCTTCCCAACTTCCTGTGCTCTGTAACTCAATGAATGACATTTAATCTACCTATTTGTCCAAAGCAGAAAAGGAGTCACCTTTGACTCACTTTTCTCCCTTACATCACATCCAACAATAAATCGTAGTCCTGTCAATTCTCCCTCTTTGATATGTCTCAAATCTGTGCTAGTTCTAGTGCCATTAAGTTCAAGCCATTGTCATCTCTTGCATTGCCTGCTAACTTGTTCCCCTTCCTTCATCCTGATGCCCTCTAAATCAACCTTCAAGTATAAGCCAAGGCAATCTCCCTAAAAAAACAAGTCTAATCTGCCTGCTCTGCTTCAAACTCTTTTATTAATGTTATCGTTTTCTGGATACAGTTTGTTTCTTTTATTTATTTTTTTTAAAGGTTTTATTTAATTTGACAGACAGAGATCACAGGTAGGCAGAGAAGCAGGCAGAGAGAGAGGAAGGGAAGCAGAGAGCAGAGAGCCCGATGTGGGACTCGATCCAAGGACCTTGGGATCATGACCCGAGCCGAAGGCAGAGGCTTTAACCCACTGAGCCACCCAGGCGCCCCTGTTTCTTTTATTTTTTTAAAGGTTTTATTTATCTATTTGACAGAGAGAGAGCACAAGAAGGCAGAGTGGCAGGCAGAGGGAGAGAGAGAAGCAGGCTCCCAGACAAGCAAGGAGTCCGATGTGGGACTCTATCCCAGGACCCTGGGATTATGACCTGGGCCAAAGGCAGCTGCTTAACCGACTGAGCCACCCAGGCGTCCCTGGATACAGTTTCTTAACAACTGAGCTCCTGCTTTCCCTCTCTGCCTCAAACATTACCTCTCTTTACCTTTAACTCTATGTCTTAAGCATATTGTACCACTTGTAGTTCGCCAAAAGGCCATATATCTCTGGTTTCTTAGGGTCTATGGATATCGGGAGGGGAGACAAACCATGAGAGACTGTGAACTCTGAGAAACCAACTGAAGGTTTTGGAGGCGAGGAGAGTTGGGGGCTGGGTGAGCTGGTGGTGGATATTAAGGAGGGCACGTACTGCATGGAGCACTGGGTGTGGTGTATAAACCATGAATCCTGGAACACTGAAAAAATAAAATAATTTTTTTTTAAAGGAGTGCCAGGTAGATTATTCCTGATGCCCGCATCTCCAAGCGTGGACTACCTGGCACTCCTATGAAGTCTGCTCCATCACAGCACCCTCTTGATAACCCATGGAGATCTCACTATAAGCCAGGTGCCATGCTAAATGCCTGTATGGGTTATACCAGAGGTTCTAAATGAAGGCTTATGGGACAAAATTTAATATATGGGTATTTGGTTTGACCTAACAGAGTTTAATGTTATTAATCAAATATTGTTTGTTTGTTTTTTTTAAATCAGGATACTTCATAAAAAATCTGGATTTATGGCTTCCTTTGAAAAAAGGATTAAATCTGACAATTCCTCATTTCTGAATGTGACAACAAGAAGGTATACTTGAATCATGGCTGTACCCCTCAATGGCTGTGTTGGTTTGCTAGGGCAGCCATAACTAAGTACCAGACTCTGTGGCTTAAACAAAAGAAATTATTTTCTCACAGTTCTGGCAACAAAAAGTCCAAAATCAAGGTGTCAGTGGCAGTCGTTTCCTCTGATGTCTCTCTCTTTGGCTTGCAAAGAGCCACCTTCTTACTGTGCCCTCACGTAGAATGGTCATGGTACATACACATCCCTGGTGTCTCCCTATGTGCCCAAATTTCCTCTCTTATAAGAACACCAGTCAGACTGGATTAGGGCCTAGCTTGAAATCTTCACAAACTTAAAGCTCTATCTCCAAATACAGTCACAACCTGAGGTACTTAGGATTCAACATATGAATTTGTGGGGGACTCAATTCAGTCCATAACAATGGCCTTATACTTCCAGTTATACACAGTCCTCACCATACCCTATTGTCAATCAGACAAGCACTCGTATATCTAGTCCACTAGATTCATCTGAACTTATCCTCTCAGCTCCTATAGTCATTTAAGTTCATGAGCCTGCTATCCTCTCACTCTTTTATAAAATTTTTGTGAAATAAATCTCACTGTTTGGTGAAATAAGTTCTCTGACTCCAGGTCCCAAGCTCTTAACTAAATAACATGTGACACTATCTTCCACCATGCAGTATTAATCTCTTTATATTTCTTTCACCCTAGATCTGAGAATCTTAAAAACAAAGGCTTGATCTTATTCATCATGGCAGCCTTAAGACCACAGGGCAGCTTAGTGCAAAGACAGCGACCTCTGGAGCCAGTTTCAATCTTGCCTCTCCTCCATCATACCTGTGTGACTTTAGACAATTTATTTAATTTCTTTGTATTTCATCTGAAAAAATGGGGATAATAATAGTAGGGTTATTAAGAGAACTACATGAGTTAATAGATAGATAGATAGTACTTAAGACACGACCTGACACATAATAGTTGTCCAATAAATGCTGGTATTATTACTAGTGATATAATGGCTTTTTTAAAATTTATTAACATATAATGCATTATTTGTTTCAGGGGTACAGGTCTGTGAATCATCAGTCTTACATAGTTCTTAACGCTCACCATAACACATACCCTCCCCAATGACCATTACCTAACCACCCTATCCCTCCCAATATAATGGCTTTTTATAACATCTCCAAATATTCACATTTACTGAGCCCATAATATATACCAGAGCATAAAAATCATAAAGAATAATGAGATAGGTTGAGAGAGAGAGAGAATATCAAACATGAACTCTGAATGCAAAGAGACTAATTACAGGTTTGAGTTCAGATGACTATTTGAATATACAATGAAGCTCCTGAAAGATATTTGCCACATACCCATTGGCCTTTAAAACACATTTCAGGGGAGGAGTCAAGATGGCGGAGAAGTAGCAGGCTGAGACGTTATCAGGTAGCAGAAGATCAGCTAGACAGCTTATCTAACCACTGTGAACACCGACAAATCCAACAGGAAATCAAAGAGAAGAAGAGCAACAATTCTAGAAACAGAAAATCGACCACTTTCTGAAAGGTAGGACCGACGGAGAAGTGAATCCAAAGTGACGGGAAGACAGACCGCGGGGGGAGGGGCCGGCTCCCGGCAAGCAGCAGAGCAACAGAGCACAAAATCAGGACTTTTAAAGGTCTGCTCCACAGAGGGACATCGCTCCAGAGGCTAAACCAGGGGGAAGCCCATGCGGGGTCAGTGTAACCCCAGGTCCCGCGGGATCACAGAAGGACCGGGGGTGTCTGAGTGTCGCAGAGCTCGCAGGTATTAGAGCAGGGAAGCCAGCTACAGAGACATAGCTGAGGAGTGAGCTCTCAGTTTGGGGTTACCTTGAACCGGTCGCAGGCTGGGTGGGCTCTGAGCGCAGCCGGAGGCCAGGGAGATGGAGTGACTGAGCACTTTTCTCCAGGAGCGCAGCTGGAGACCAGGGAGATGGAAGCGACCGAGTGCTTTTCTCCAAGCGTGACCAGAGGCCAGGGAGACGGGGGCGGTTGGGAGCTTTTCTCTGAGGGCACACTGAGGAGCAGGACCCCAAGCTCTCGGCTCCTTCGGGCCAGAGAGTGGGAGGCCGCCATTTTCATTCCCGTCCTCCAGAACTCTACAGAAAGTGCTCAGGGAACAAAAGCTCCCAAAAGCAAATGCGAGCGGATTACTTACCCCAGCCCCTGGTAAGGGAGGTGCAATTCTGCCTGGGGCAAAGACACTTGAGAATCACTACAACAGGCCCCTCCCCCAGAAGATCAACAAGAAACCCAGCCAAGACCAACTTCACTCACCAAGGAGAACAGCGGAATTCCAGAGGAGGAGAAAGCAAATCTTATCTGGACAAAATGACAAGGCGGAAAAACTCACTACAAAAAAAAAGGACCAAAAAAAAAAAAAAAAACAAAGAACAAGAGGCAGTACCGAAGGCTAGGGACCTAATAATACGGACATGGGTAATATGACAGATCTAGAGTTCAGAATGTCGATTCTCAAGGTTCTAGCCAGGCTCGAAAAAGGCATAGAAGATATTAGAGAAATATTTTATATCACTCCAGAGATATAAAAGCCCTTTCTGGAGAAATAAAAGAACTAAAATCTAACCAAGCTGAAATCAAAAAAGCTATTAATGAGGTGCAATCAAAAATGGAAGCTCTCACTGCTAGGATAAATGAGGCAGAAGAAAGAATCAGTGACATAGAAGACCAAATGACAGAGAATAAAGAAGCTGAGCAAAAGAGAGACAAACAAATACTGGACCACGAGGAGAGAATTCAAGAGATAAGTGACACTATAAGATGACACAACATTAGAAAAATTGGGATTCCAGAAGAAGAAGAAAGAGAGAGGGGAGCAGAAGGTATATTAGAGACAATTATTGGAGAGAATTTCCCTAATATGGCAAAGGGAACAAACATCAAAATCCAGGAGATGCAAAGAACACCCCTCAAAATCAATAAAAATAGGTCCACACCTCATCACCTGATAGTAAAATTTACAAGTCTTGGTGACAAAGAGAAAATCCTGAAAGCAGCCTAGGAAAAGAAGCCTGTAACATACAAGGGTAAAAACATTAGATTGGCAGCGGACCTATCCACAGAGACCTAGCAGGCCAGAAAGAACTGGTGTGATATATTCAGAGCACTAAACGAGAAAAACATGCAGCCAAGAATACTATATCCAGCTTGGCTATCACTGAAAATAGAAGGAGAGATAAAAAGCTTCCAGGACAAACAAAAGCTGAAAGAATTTGCAAACACCAAACCAGCTCTACAGGAAATATTGAAAGGGGTCCTCTAAGCAACGAGAGACCCTAAAAGTAGTAGATCAGAAAGAAACAGAGACAATATACAGTAACAGTCACCTTACAGGCAATACAATGGCACTAAATTCATATCTCTCAATAGTTACCCTGAATGTTAATGGGCTCAATGCCCCAATCAAAAGACACAGGGTATCAGAATGGATAAAAAAGCAAAACCCATCAATACGCTGTCTACAAGAAACTCATTTTAGACCCAAAGACACCTCCAGATTTAAAGTGAGGGGGGTGGCAAACAATGTACCATGCTAATGGACATCAGAAGAAAGCTGGGGTGGCAATCCTTATATCAGATCAATTAGATTTTAAGCCAAAGACTATAATAAGAGATGAGGAAGGACACTATATCATACTCAAAGGGTCTGTCCAACAAGAAGACCTAACAATCTTAAATATCTATGCCCCTAACATGGGAGCAGCCAACTATATAAACCAATTAATAACAAAAGCAAAGAAACACATCGACAGCAATACAATAATAGCAGGGGACTTTAACACTCCCCTCACTAAAATGGACAGATCATCTAAGCAAAAGGTCAACAAGGAAATAAAGGCCTTAAATGACACACTGGACCAGATGAACATCACAGATATATTCAGAACATTCCATCCCAAAAGAACAGAATACACATTCTTCTCTAGTGTACATGGAACATTCTCCAGAATAGACCACATCCTGGGTCATAAATCAGGTCCCAACCAGTATCAAAAGACTGGGATCATTCCCTGCATATTTTCAGACCACAATGCTCTGAAGCTAGAACTCAATCACAAGGGGAAATTTGGAAAGAACACAAATATATGGAGACTAAACAGCATCCTTCTAAAGAATGAATGGGTCAACCAGGAAATTAAAGAAGAATTTAAACAATTCATGGAAACAGATGATAATGAAAACACAACTGTTCAAAATCTGTGGGACGCAGCAAAGGCAGTCCTGAGGGGAAAATATATAGTGGTACAAGCCTTTCTCAAGAAACAAGAAAGGTCTCAAATACACAACCTAACCCTACACCTAAAGAAGCTGGAGAAAGAACAGCAAAGAAAGCCTAAGCCCTGCAGGGGAAGAGAAATCATAAAGATCAGAGCAGAAATCAATGAAATAGAAACCAAAAAAACAATAGAATAAATCAACGAAACTAGGAGCTGGTTCTTTGAAAGAATTAATAAGATTGACAAACCCCTGGCCAGACTTATCAAAAAGAAAAGAGAAAGGACCCAAATAAATAAAATCATGAATGAAAGAGGAGAGATCACAACCAACACCAAAGAAATACAAACAATTACAAGGACATACTATGAGCAACACTACGCCAACAAATTCAACAATCTGGAAGAAATGGATACATTTCTAGAGACATATAAACTACCACAACTGAACCAGGAAGAAATAGAAAACCTGAACAGACCCATAACCAGTAAGGAGATTGAAACAGTCATCAAAAATCTCCAAACAAACAAAGTCCAGAGCCAGATGGCTTCCCAGGGGAATTCTACCAAACATTTAAAGAAGAATTAATTCCTATTCTCCTGAAACTGTTCCAAAAAATAGAAATGGAAGGAAAACTTCCAAACTCATTTTATGAGGCCAGCATCACCTTAATCCCAAAACCAGACAAGGATCCCATCAAAAGAGAATTAAAGACCAATATCCTTGATGAACACAGATGCAAAAATTCTCACCAAAATACTAGCCAATAGGATTCAACAGTACATTAAAAGGATTATTCACCACAACCAAGTGGGATTTATTCTAGGGCTGCAAGTTTGGTTCAACATCTGCAAATCCATCAACATGATGCAATACATTAATAAAAGACAGAACAAGAACCATATGATACTCTCAATAGATGCTGAAAAAGCATTTGACAAAGTGCAGCATCCCTTCATGATCAAAACTCTTCAAAGTGTAGGGATAGAAGGCACATACCTCAATATTATCAAAGCCATCTATGAAAAACCCACTGCAAATATCATTCTCAATGGAGAAAAACTGAAAGCTTTTCCGCTAAGGTCAGGAACACAGAAGGGATGTCCGTTATCACCACTGCTATTCAACATAGTACTAGAAGTCCTAGCTTCAGCAATCAGACAACAAAAAGAAATTAAGGGCATCCAAATCGGCAAAGAAGTCAAACTATCACTCTTTGCAGATGATATGATACTATATGTGGAAAACCCAAAAGGCTCCCCTCCGAAACTGCTAGAACTTGTACAGGAATTCAGTAATTTTATTTCAGGATATAAAGTCAATGCACAGAAATCAGTTGCATTTCTTAACACTAACAACAAGACAGAAGAAAGAGAGATTAAGGAGTCAATCCCATTTACAATTGCACCCAAAACCATAAGATACCTAGGAATAAACCTAACCAAAGAGACAAAGAATCTATACTCAGAAAACTATAAAGTACTCATGAAAGAAATTGAGGAAGACACAAAGAAATGGAAAAATGTTCCATGCTCCTGGATTGGAAGAACAAATATTGTGAAAATGTCTATTCTACCTAAAGCAACCTACACATTTAATGCAATCCCCATCAAAATCCCATCCATTTTTTTCAAAGAAGTAGAACAAATAATCCTAAAATTTATATGGAACCAGAAAAGACCTCAAATAGCCAAAGGAATATTGAAAAAGAAAGGCAAAGTCGATGGCATCACAATTCCAGACTTTAAGCTCTATTACAAAGCTGTCATCATCAAGACAGTATGGTACTGGCACAAAAACAGATAAATAATAAAATAATAAAATAAAATAAAATAATAAAAAAACAAAAATAGATCACTGGAACAGAATAGAGAGCCCAGAAATAGACCCTCAACTCTACGGTCAACTAATCTTCGACAAAGCAGGAAGGAATGTCCAATGGAAAAAAGACAGCCTCTTCAACAAATGGTGCTGGGAAAATTGGACAGCCACATGCAGAAAAATGAAATTGGACTATTTCCTTATACCACACACAAAAATAGACTCCAAATGGATGAAAGACCTCAATGTGAGAAAGGAATCCATTAAAATCCTTGAGGAGAACACAGGCAGCAACCTCTGTGACCTCAACTGCAGCAACTTCTTTTTTTTTTTTTTTAATTTTATTTATTTATTTGACAGAGAGAGATCACAAGTAGGCAGAGAGGCAGGCAGAGAGAGAGAGAGAGGGAAGCAGGCTCCCTGCTGAGCAGAGAGCCCGATGCGGGACTCGATCCCAGGACCCTGAGATCATGACCTGAGCCAAAGGCAGTGGCTTAACCCACTGAGCCACCCAGGCGCCCCTCAACTGCAGCAACTTCTTCCTAGTAACATCACCAAAGGCAAGGGAAGCAAGGGCAAAAATGAACTATTGGGATTTCATCAAGATCAAAAGCTTTTGCACAGCAAAAGAAATAGTTAACAAAACCAAAAGACAACTGACAGAATGGGAGAAGATATTTGCAAACGACATTTCAGATAAAGGGCTAGTATCCAAAATCTATAAAGAGCTTTGCAAACTCAACACCCAAAGAACAAATAATCCAATCAAGAAATGGGCAAGAGAACATGAACAGACATTTCTGCAAAGAAGATATCCAGATGGCCAACAGACACATGAAAAAAATGCTCCACATCACTTGGCATCAGGGAAATACAAATCAAAACCACAATGAGATACCACCTCACACCAGTCAGAATGGCTAAAATTAACAAGTCAAGAAATGACAGATGCTGGCGAGGATGCGGAGAGAGGGGAACCCTCCTACACTGTTGGTGGGAATGCAAGCTGGTGCAACCACTCTGGAAAACAGTGTGGAGGTTCCTCAAAAAATTGAAAATAGAGCTACCATATGACCCAGTGATTGCACTACTGGGTATATATCCTAAAGATACAAACATGGTGCTCCAAAGGGGCACGTTCACCCGAATGTTTATAGCAGCAATGTCCACAATAGCCAAACTATGGAAAGAAACTAGATGTCCATCAACAGATGAATGGATAAAGAAGATGTGGTATATATATACAGTGGAATACTATGCAGCCATCATAAGAAATGAAATCTTGCCATTTGCGACGACGTGGATGGAACTAGAGGGTATTATGCTTAGCGAAATAAGTCAATCAGAGAAAGTAAACTATCATATGATCTCCCCGATATGAGGAAGTGGAGATGCAACGTGGGGGGTTTGGGGGGTAGGAAAAGAAAAAATGAAAGAAGATGGGATCGGGAGGGAGACAAACCATAAAAGACTCAATCTCAAAAAACAGACTGAGAGTTGCTGGGGGGAGGGGGGACGGGAGAGGGTGGTGGGGATATGGACATTGGGGAGGGTGTGTGCTATGATGAGTGCTGTGAAATGTGTAAACCTGGCGATTCACAGACCTGTACCTCTGGGGCTAAAAATACATTATATGTTTATTAAAAATTAAAAAAAAAACACATTCCATTATTCACTCAACTTAACCCCAGCATCTGGAAAAAAATTAAATAAGTCAAAGAGAATTTCATCAAGATGGCAACATAGAAGTCTCCTGAATTTCCCTCCTTGCATGGATGAACCCATATATACAACCACACATGGAGCAACTCCCTCTGTGAGAAATTCAGACACTGAGTGACTTCTACACATCAGGTGACAGACAAAATATCCACATCAAAATGGGTAGGAAGGGCTGAGACACACCGTCACCAAAAACCCCAACCCCAGCACGGCACCAAACAATTTAAGGGAACCCTCAACTCCCAGCCTCTCCCTGAGGACCAAAGAGTTTGGACCACACATCTAGTACGCCAGCATTTAAGGCTGCTTCTGAAAGATGGACTTTCAAATCGCCTTCTTCTGACATCCAGCAGGGCTTGCATTCATGAGTCCTGTGGGATTCCTGCAACCAAAAAGCAGATTTCAGATGAGCACAAAAACACACTCACAGCTACATAGCTGAGTAGGTAAAAACACTCATCTCCCAGTTTCTGTCTGGAAGGGGTCTGACTGCATATTTTTCCAATGACTTCCTGAGGGTTCTGCTTCTATTCAGCCTCTAACCTGGGTTCTGACTATGATCCTCCTCAGAGCCCCAAGAGTTATGGCCATTTCCCCCACCTTCTCCCTCCAGTTCATTCCAACAATAAACCCAAGTCCCAGCATCTCCCTGGAAGGAACCTGTCCACACATCTAGTGCCCCAACTTTTACAGCTGCCACCTGAAGAACAGTCCTTCCAATCACCCATCTCTGATAGTTCACAGGGCTCAGCATTCAGGGACCCAAAGCACCTTCTTAAACAAACAGCAATTTTCATACAAATATGCAGGTACTCCTTGCAGCTCTCCTCCCCAGGCTTGGCATACATTGAGCAGGCAAAAACACCCATGTCCCATTTTCTCCCTGGAAACGATTTCACTACCTATTTTCTCAGATGCTACCTGAGGTTCCATTATCTGCACTGGGAAGTTAACTAGGATCCTCCTGGGAGCCTTATATAGGTGGTGATCATGTTCTCTACACCATTTCTCTCCAGCTCCCTCCAAGACCAAAACCAAGCCTCCAGCTTCTTTCTGCAAGGAAACTGTCCACACATCTAACACCCCAACTGTTAACGGCTGCAACCAAGGGACTGGGTCCCAAATCACCTAGCTCTGAGAGTTGACACAGTTTGGCAATCATGAATTCCCCTAGGAACACACAAAAAAGAAACAATTCTATTTAGGTGCACAAGCATTCCCAGTGACTATTCAATCTGGCTCAGCACAGAGTGAGAATGAAAAACAACAACCACCACCACAGTAACAAAAAGGAAAAACAGCTCCTAGTTTATTCCCAATGGGGCTAGACTGTAAATCTAGCATCCTGCATCCCACCTGGAAGGGAAGTTGGGCTGCCAGTTATCATGGGTCAGGGAGGTAAAGGGTCAGGCAATTTGTAGCCTTCCAGGAACTACTAATGAGTATTTCCTATGCCTTCGGGATACTGATGGGTGTTGGTACACCTTAACTATGAGGAGCCACTAAGAACAAAAATGGCAGTTTGGACAGTCACAAATGCTTGAGAGGCAACCAGGAGCTTGGGTCAGCCTGACTGAGGAGGTCCATCTCTTACACAAGACCAGTCCTTCAACACTAGAAGAGGTGCTTCTTTTATCTTATGTGCAGAAATCAACACAGAGAGTTGAGGAAAATTAAGAAACAAGGGAATATGTTCCAAACAAAAAAAAGAGAAATCTCCAGAAACTAATCTTAATGAAATAGAGACAAGTGATCTATCCAACGGTTCAAAATAAGAGTCATAAAGATGCTCATTGAGGTCAAGAAGACCTCAATGAGCATGTGCAAAGTGAAAATGTCAACAAAGAGTGAGAAAATGTTAAGAAATACAAAAAAAAAAAATCAAAGTTGAAGACTATAGTAACTGAACTGAAAAATTCTATAAAAGTCTTCAACAGCAGACTAGAAATTGGGGGAGGGGAAGGATCAGCAAAATGAAGACAAAAATGTAGGATTCATCCAATTACAGTAAGAAAGAAGAAAAAAGAATGAAAGAGAAGGAAGTTAGCCTAAGGGATTTATAGGATACCATCAAAAGGACCGATGTATGCATTATAGGGATCCCAGAAGGTAAAAGGTGGGTGCAGAAAGCTTATTTAAGAAATAATGGTAAAGGGCACCTGGGTCGCTCAGTGGGTTAAGCTTCTGCCTTCGGCTCGGGTCATGATCTCAGGGTCCTGGAATCGAGCCCTGCATCAGGCTCTCTGTTCAGGAGGGAGCCTGCTTCCCCCTGCCTACTTGTGATCTCTCTCTCAGCCAAAAGAAAGAAAGAAAGAAAGAAAGCAAGCAAGCAAGCAAGCATACCTAACCTGGGGAAACAGACATCTGTATCCAGGTAGTCCACAAAGGGGAATATAGAAAGGGAAAAGCACAGTCTCTTCAATAAATGGTATTAGGAAAATTGAATATCCACATGCAAAAGAATGAAACTAGACCCTATCTTACAGCATAAACAAAAATCAACTTAAAATGGATGAAGGGTTGAAGATTAAACTTGAAACCATAAAACCACTAGAAGAAAACATGGGAAGTAAGTTCCGTGACATTAGTCTTGTCATTGATGTTTGGGATCTGACACCAAAAAAAAGGTAACAAAAGCAAAGCAAATCATCAATAAGATGAAAAGGCACCTATGGAATGGAAGACAATATCTGCAAACCATATATCCAAAAGGGGATTAATATCCAAAATATAACAAGACATTCCTATAACTCAGTAGCAAAAACAAAGAGACAAAAAAAAAATCCCAGTTACAAAATATGCACAGGAACTGAACAGACATTTTTCCAAAGACCTAAATGGACAAAAGATACACAAAAAGGTGATTAACATCAAAAATCATCAGGGAAGTGCAAATCAAAATCACAAAGAGACTTCAAACCTGTTAGAATGTCTATTATCTAAAAGATAAGAGATCACAAATTTTGATGAAGATGTGAAGAAAAGGGAAACTGTGCACTGTTGGTGGGAATGCAAACTGGTGTAGTCACTGTGGAAAACAGTATGGAGTTTCTGGAAGAATTTCAAAATAGAACTATTGTGTGATCCAGCAATCCCACTTCTGGGAATATACCCAAAGGAAACTAAGTCATATCTCAAAGAGATATATGTACTCCCATGTTCATTGAACCATTATTCACAATAACCAGGACATGGACACAATGGAAATGTCCACTAAAGAATTCATGGAAAAAGAATACACAAACACACACACACACATTAGAGTATTATTTGGTCTTTAAAAAGAAGGGAATCCAAAAAAAAAAAGAAGAAGAAGAAGAAGAAGAAGAAGGGAATCCTGCCATTTGAGATAACATAGATGAACATGGAAGGCATTATGCTTAGTGAAATAAACCAAACAAGAAAGACAAATACTGCATGGTATCATTTATATGTGGAAGCTATACATAGTAAAAAAAAAAAAAAAGAAAGAAAGAAAGAAAGAAAGAAAGAAAGAAAGAAAGAAAAGAAAAAAGTCAAATTCATAGTAACACAGAGTAGAATGGTGATTGCCAGGGGCTGAGGAAATAGAGGTTGGTAAAAGAGTACAAACTTTCAGGTATAAAATAGGTAAGGTCTGAGGGTCTAATGTATAACATGGTGACTACAGTTGATAATACTGTGTAATTTAAATTTACTGAGAAAGTAGAACTTGTATTCTCACACACACAAAAAGACCACAAGTAAATATGTGAAGTAATGATGTTTTAATTAAGTTGATGGTGGGGGGCACCTGTGTGGCTCTGTTGGTTAAGTGTCCAACTCTTAATTCCCACTCAAGTCATGATTTCAGGGTTGTGGGATCAAACCCCTCATCGGGCTCCACACTGGGCGTGGAGCCTATTTAAGATCCTCTCTCCCTCCCTCTCTCTTTCTCTAATAAAAAAAAAAAAAATTTTTTTTAAATTAACTCGATGGTGGGACTCCTTTCACTATATATATATATATATATATATATATACATATCATCCCATTGTACATTTTAAATATATTACAATTTTGTCAATTATACTTTAGTAAAGCTGAAAAAGAAAAAAAAGAAGAAGAAGAACAAGGAGTAGGCAAATTCTCTGAACCCCAAACCGGGAAATTTTATTATTTTATGAGTGATTTTTTTCATAAATGTTTCTTGAATTGTTAAATCAACAGTATTTTAATATCAATTTTCTCCTCTCTGGTCTATTTCTAATCATGTATCACATACGTGATTTGCCTTTTGATCACACAGTTGTTGTTTTTAATTGATATATCCAAAGGGACGAAACAAAAGGCTATGTCCAAAATTAAAGTGACAGAATATCCCATCATTAGCTTTGCCTTATCCTAATCCTAGGCTACAAATCCTGGAGGGTTTTTTTTGTTTGTTTGTTTTCTGTTTTTTTCTGAGCAAACTAGTAGTGTCTATTTGGGACTAAGTTTCAGAACTCTGAGCTATGACTTTAGCTGACCATCAGAGTTTTATCTGGGCCACATGTTCAGTTGGTTAGAACGTGCCGATCATCAAGCCCAGGGCCATTTCCCATAGGAACCAGAGTTTCCCCGCAAGAGACAAATGTGCACAGACACGGACAGTATCCCATCCCTAGCCAGTGATCTCATAAATGCCTGTCCCACTCTCAGGGAGACTGGTGTCGCAGTGAAGCACAACTCCCATTTAAAAAAAAAGGAAGAAAGAAGAAGAAGAAGAAGAAGAAGAAGAAGAAGAAGAAGAAGAAGAAGGAGAAGAAGGAGAAGAAGGAGGAGAAGGAGGAGAAGAAGAAGGAGAAGGAGAAGGAGGAGGAGGAGAAGGAGAAGGAGAAGGAGAAGGAGGAGAAGGAGAAGGAGAAGGAGAAGGAGAAGGAGAAGGAGAAGGAGAAGAAGAAGAAGAAGAAGAAGAAGAAGAAGAAGAAGAAGAAAGAAGGAACAAGAAAACCCTAATCATGTCATCTCAGTCAACAACATTCTAATGGCTATCACTTACTGCAAACTCACTTTGTACTGGACACTCTAATAAATGCTTTTCAGGTTATTTCATTTTATCCTCACAGTGCTACGAGGTATTATCCCAACTTAACCTCCAGAAAACCAAAACAAGCGACTTGGTCAGAGTGTCAGAGCTGAGCATACTCCCCATCCGGTGGGAGACTTCAGAGCCCTTGTGATTTCCTCACCTCTTTTCCAGCATCAGCACCACAGGGCAGCAGGAACCAAAGAGATCTAGGACCTTGTCTTTGCTCTGTCTCAGAGTTTCTGTGGGACCTTGGAAGAGAATGGCCCATTCCATCACGGGAGCTGCAGCAAATGGATTCGCTGTGGGAACACAGGAGTATGCTTTGGCATTCACACAGATCTCTCTTCTAGTCTTGATGTCTTCAATACCTTCACTAACTGCACACTCAGCTTCCAAATATTCTCTTAAGTGTCTCTTCTTGAAGAACCAATTGGACACATTTCTCTTTCAATCTATTGTGTACCCTTTGTCTCCACTCCCACCCAGCACTGGTTTCCTGCACATCTCACACTCCCAGAATCTCATCCTGGGAAGAGATTGGGCAAGTCAGTTTCTCTAAGTATCAGAAAACTCCTACTGAATAAGGGATTTGGAATAGATTACCTCTAATATACTTTTGAGCTCCTATGCCTTATCATTAATAAAATGATTACTCGAATTCTTACTTCTAGGAAGAAGGAAGTCTTCCCTTCATGGAGAGAAGCATACACATCAACCCTAAGTCCCAGGTCTTACTTGGTGACAGCTGCTGTACATTTGCCTACTCACCTATGAGAAATGGAAGGGAGGGTGGAAGGGAGGGAAGGAGAAAGGAAGGAAGGAAAGGGAGAGGAGGGGAGGGGAGGAAGGGGAGGCGGGAAGGATGGAAGAAGAAAGAGTAACCAGACTTCTATTTTAACCCCTCCAGGATCATCTTTTCTTTTCTCACCCAAATTTCAAAAACAAACCCTATTGTTATGCTTTAACAGGATGACTTCTGTCTTGAATGAATGCTCCCCAGGAACATAAAATGGAATAAAAAATAATGAGGAGGAGGGAATCAATTTGAAGTAATTCTGGTTTTATATGATTGTATTTAATCAATTTTTTCTACTCATTATTGCACATTCAATTCAAAGTTTTCATGACCAAAAGGGGGAAAATGCCGGAAGGGATTAATTTCCCCTTGTTCTGCTAATGAAACAATTTTCCACTTGTCATTCTGAATGTCTCAAGTGAGGTAGCATTTTCCAACCACTGTCAAGTAGAAGTGAAATAGATTGGGGTATGGAGGAGAAAGCAGGGTGTACGACATCCCCTGTCTCCACAGAGCTCCACCTTCCACATTACTCCAACCTTCAAGTGCATTCTGAACTTTCCTGTCTACAAAAGATAACCAAGAGACCTAGAGTCCCCTTGGGAACTTCCTTACAGCTTCCTGGAGACAGGCTCTAAAAGCAATGTCCTTAGGAAATCTGGCTCTGTCACCTACCAGCTTGTGAACTTGTCCGAGAGATGTAATTGTCTCTGAACCTAAGTGTGTGTCTTCAGAACGAGTGATGACAGCAACTATCTCACGGATCTCATACAGGAATCATGTGAAATAATAGTATAGACATGTTTTGAAGGTTGTAAGGCAGAATGAGCAAGAGTCTGGATGCTGGACTGTGCCTCCTAAACTTGACCCTCAACCCACCCTTCATAAACATGGATATCCATTATATAGATTATATAATCTTCGGTGATTTGCTTACTTCTCTATCCACAGTTTTCTAATCCATTGAATGGGAATAATAATCACACCTATCATGAAGATTAAATGACATAATACCATCAATTCCCAGCACACAATAAAAGACCAGTAAATATTAGCTATCATTCATGCCACCAGAGAACTGGGAAAGGAGCATTTAGGACTAGATGGGTCAGGATGATTTCTGCAGGTGTTCCTTAGTACGTATATTAAGCGGCAAGGGGGGGAGACAAGGGGAGAAGGAAAAAGAAAAGAAATATTTCCTTAGGGTGAAGAGGGAAAAATCCAAAAATAAATTGCGCTTAATTAATGTGCTTGGCCAAGGACAAAGAAAATAGAACACTTCTTGTACCTAATGAGGCTTAAGGCACCCAACTTCTGCCATTCACCACCTCTTAGCCTTGACCCTCTCTCTCTTAGTTCAGTGGATTTTATTTCTATTTCATTCTTGAAAACAATCAGTTGCGGAAATTTAGAGGGAGTCTCTCTATGAGTTTTTAAGAGTGCATCAGGGTCATAAAAACAGAGTGGTTCTATCTATATGGAAATGTAGATTTCAAATATCTCCATTCTAATAATCAAATTATAAGGGAAATGGTCCTCTAATAGGGAGCTAATAAAAGTTGATTCTTGAGGCTGCCTGGAGCTGTAAGCAATAAGGAACAGATTTATAATGTGAAGCTTTGTTTGTTTTCCTCTGTCCCCCAACTCTCATCCTCAGGATCTACGCCAATCACCCCAGCCTGGATTAGAAGGAAAGAGATCAAGCAATCCGAGTTCTCATTTGACTAAAATTTCCCACAGTATCTACACATACACACACAGTTATTTTTTAAACATTCATGTAAGAGTTTGCCTAAAGATGCTACATTTACTTCCCTGTTTGACTGGAATTTTCCCCTTCTGTACATTGCATAAATGTTTCCCATGGAATTATTGATTAGCCTTTGAGACTGTGCTTTGGGTAATGAGGGGACTGTTCGTGGAGCACAGGAGAGCAAATTTGGCATAACCAGCTTTTATGTAATACAAAGGAAGGGAGAGGCAGGTTTTTTTTAAACCTCTTAATTTTCTAGATGCTTTCCCTGAAAATGTGGCCTTTTAGACCTTAACCAACTTAAGGAGTCTATGTTTGTTCTGCACAGAAAGCAAGCATGAGAGGAGAGAGATGGAAATAGATCCGTCTTGATGGTTATAAGGAATTGTTTCCCAGATGAGGAAACATAATCACCAGCCACACACCTCTGGCTGCGACCAAAACACAGATTCTTCTCACTGGTTTACCATCATGCTGATAGTAAGTCACAACAGCCTGAGTGGCAGTGCAAATACGGGCAACGATCCAGCCCTCCCACCCAACTGATTTTCCTAAATGACAAGGATAGAACTCCTGCACGAAGCCATGGATAAAACGTCTTCAGACTGGGAAGACCTTTTCCCCTCCTACCCATCATGGTGCTGAAACCACCCACTGTCATCAAGGAGGAAAACATCACAGGTGTTGTGTTACAGTGCATGCTCTAAGAGTAACACTTTCATGGTGAATTTCAACAAAAATGCCCCAAGCTGTTGATACCAGAAGGAGGGGATGGCATAATGGTGCAGCACAGGAACATTAAGACACTATTATCAACGCATTCAGGTGCCAGAAAGAACACAGGCATATTGCTTGGGTTATTTGGAGGATAAATACTGCTGCAATAAATATTTCGGGTGAGCACAGAGTTTTTATTTTTCATCTTTGTTTTTTTAATTTTGAATTTAGGCAAGGCCCACCTTCTCCAAATTCCCGACAGATTCAACCAGCTTTTTTATTTTTTTAATCTTCTGCCTGTCCAAACTTCACACATTTATGTTACCTGTCTCTTCCTTTAAGAATTTAAGTTGGAGACCTTGGGAGAGATGGGCTATAGCTACATACTTTTAGAGCAGATTTAAGAGAAGCTATCCCTTCCACTGAAAGCTGCTGATAAAAGAATTAGGATTAGGTTTGCTTTCAGCAAGGACATGAGCAAAGATGAAGACTGAGTCATCAAAGCTTGAAGCAAGAAATCATGTGACATCTACAGATGAGAGTCTCGGCCCATAAAACAGTAGCCATATGTGGCCCTCAAGCACTTGCAATGTAACAAGTCTAAGTGGAAATGTGCTACAGCACAAAATAAATGCACAGCAGATTTTTAAATTTTATAGCCCCCCAAAATGGAAAATACCTCACTAATAATCTTTATACTGATTACAGGCTGAAATGACAATGGGGCATATAGGGCTAACTATATGATTACTAACTTGATCCATTTTCACTTTTAATGTGCTACTAGAAATTTTAAAGTTATATTTGGGGCTCACATCATGTTTTTATGGACAGCACTGGTCTTCAGGGAACCATAACTGTTCCCTTAGGTGCACAGACTTGGGTGTTTGGAAGTTTCTTTGGTGAAAAGAAGCCAGAGACTAATATCAAAAACCACTCTGTATAACTTATACATATACACAAGTTATATGTACGTGTGGTAAATCACATGTAGTAATCATGACACACAATGGATTCAGGAATTCTTAAAGAGTTGAAAAAAAGATACTATAGTTAGTATGTGTGGATCCTTCAGACGGATGGACTCTACTGAGCTAATTAATTAGTAGTAATTATGGAATCTTAACTAACAACATGCATTTAATCTTCATATTGTACATGCCATCCTTATTTCTGTCGGTTCTCTGGACAATGACCTGAGAACAGACCTCGGCTCTTGCAATAACCCCATGACCATTCTGCAGAAGCAACACTGATGGTGGAAGGAAGGAAGCACCAAACTTCCAGTCTGACGATGGAGGCTCACATGCTTTCTTCATGTGACTCAGTGTGTGGTCTGAGGCACTTCGTCTGCATCTCTGAGACTCAGTCCCTCCGCATATAATAAAATTGGGCTGGTAATGTCTATTCCATAGAGTTTCTATGAGGATCACAGGAGACAAATATGTGAAGGTGCTTTGTAGACTGTCCGATTTTACCTAAAACTTGGCTCTGTTAACGTGAGCTGGAGTTTTGCAGGAGCAGAGCTTAAAGCATGCCTGTGATCGCAGTGCTCTCCACTGATGATGTTCCTTTGCAAACTGCATTCACTCTGGCAGCCTGTCAGCAAGACAAAGTCTGTGCATCACCCAGCGAAACCTGCTAAGAAGTTTGAAAATGTTGTAAGGTAACCAGTTACTCTGTCTTCAGTATCAGACTACTGATGAGATCAAACTTTTGAGTTGGACAATGTTCTGAGTGGTTCAGGTTCTCTTTTGGTTGTTTTTTACATCGTTCAGTGAGTCTGCTTGTTCCCTCTCAGTGCACCAGTGGATCTGTCTCAAAGTAAGACACCACGAGCCTGCCTTGCACACCTTTCTTTCTCTCTTGCCTATGTTCAATCTTTTAAGCTGTGGGTACTCTACTCTCCTTTCTCTGTGTTCCAGACTCCTTCTGCTATTTTTTTAATTTTTTTTTTAAGATTTTGTTTATTTATTTGACAGATCAAGATCACAAGTAGGCAGAGAGGCAGGCAAAGAGAGAGAGAGAGAGAGAGAGGAGGAAGCAGGCTCCCTGCTGAGCAGAGAGCCCGATGCGATGTGGGGCTTGATCCCAGGACCCTGGGATCATGACCTAAGCCGAAGGCAGAGGCTTTAACCCACTGAACCACCCAGGAGCCCCATCCTTCTGCTATTAAAAAAAAAAAATCATCTACAGATAACTCTAGGTTGGTCCGTCCCAGCTTCTTCACTATAAACAGTTGTCCTCTGGGGTACCAGTATGGCTCAGTGGGTTAAGCAGCCACCTTTGACTAAGCTCACAATCCCGGGGTCCTTGGATTGAGACCCATATCCCACTCCTCCTTGCTCATGCTCTCTCATTATCTCTCTCTCTCAAATTAGTAAAATAAAATAAAATAAAATAAACTATTTTCCCCTAAGACAGTAATCATCTCTCCATGGAGATACTAGCGATTTTATAATCCAAGTTCTATAATACACCATTTTTGTGGATGATTCTTGTTCTTGATTTCTCCTTTATAGCTCTGGTATAGACTTCTTCCTCCCTTCTCTATCTTCATGGTCCTTGACTCCTTAAACACATTGGTTTGATTTCTTGACAGGAGGCAACTTGCCTCCTACCCACAAATGTACCCAGTTACTAATTTTCATGTTCCAGCCATTTGCTGGTGTGCCTAGTAAGTGTCTCTCTTCCTGGAAGTCTTTCCTGACCCTTGTAATGAGCTGGACAACCTTACACAAATTATATAATCTCTCTATGCCTCCAGATTCTTTGTGGAATGGAGACAGCACTAGCATCTACCCTAAAAACTCATCATGAAAATTATATATTTCCTAGCACCTTATAAGCACTCAAGAAACACTGGACATTCCTGTGGTATCAGCTGAATCCACCTTAAAAATTTTTTCAGATACTCCATGTCTCTAGTTGCCATACACTACATTTATCCCTAACACGTCCACGTGTTTTCTGTTGTAACAACATGTATACTTGTCTACCAGATTAAAAGTAACATTATTAAGAATTTTCTCTATATACTAGGCACTTTGCTTCTGTTAACTCATTTCATCTTGCCCAACACTATGCAATAGATAAAATTCCTTTTCATTTTCTCAGAAGAAAAGGAGGTAGAGTGATATACCCAAGGGAACACACTTAGTAAATGAGGAAAGAAGGACTCGAGCTTCAAGCCTACACTCTCAACTGCTCACCACACTTGACTGCCTCCCTTGAGAGCCCAGACTACCATGTGTGTGCCCCTGTGGCTGGTACAGTGCTTGCAGCATAAGTTTCCATTCACTCCTTGGTTCATTAATATAACACCTTTTTAAGGAAAGGCATAAATATTTTCATGTTTCCACCAAATACATTAAGACACACAAAAATGACATGACATTCGCATGGGTCCGTGGGTAGCTTTGGAAGGGTTAAGCTGACCTAGCTTTCTCATTTTAGAAGTGTTGCCATTTCCTCTTCAGGAAGGAAAAGACATAACACGAATAAATTGAAGGCAGATGTCTCATTTCTCCAATTTATTATTCTGGGGTGAAAATATTGAGTGACATAATGCATCACAGGACTGTCATGACTAAGTATGGGACAATACATCAAACAGGCATGGCTCTTGGAAAAACTACCAAACAGGGTTCTGCTAATGATGGATTAAGTTATTGGGATGTTTTAAGGTTATTAACGTTATGGGGGATGGGAGAATTATTTTAGGAAACAATGTATGTTCCTAAGCAGAAGTAATATGTGTTTCAAGTCAGGTTCAATTTAGGATCCCTGAAACGTCACAGAATACAGATATCCTTCAATAATAAATGTCGTCTGTTGGGCTCTCTGCCAACAAATAGTTTCTAAGGTGAGGATTTCAGGGTTTATGGAAGGAAGGGAGTAGCAGAAAAATGGGTCTGTGGGGTAGGCAAGGAAAAGTGTGTAAAGGACTTTGACTAGTATGTCAAGGAGTTTGGCCTTCATGCAATAGAGAGCAGAGAGTCATCAGCTTTGGGGGGAAAGAATGACAACAAGGTGGCCCATAACTCTAGATGAGTAAGTGGCATTGGGAAAAGAGAGAAATGTAGAGGCATCAGGAATATAAAGACAGGAACAGATTTCAGAAGATACGTAAGACGAAGAATCAACAGAACTTAGCAGCCACTTGGATAAGAGCAGAAAGGAGAACAAGACCACGGGTGGAAGAAAGAAGAGAAAGAAGAACGTGGTTGGGGGAGGAAAGCTAATGATGCATGAGTGTGGTTGGGTTTGGGGGAGAAGGATGGATGGGAAGAGAAAGGCAACTGATGACAAATCCCTGAATATGGCAGCTTACCTGCTCCTAGATTGAGAAGGAAAGCTAATCCCCAGGGTCTTGGATAGTTGTTACTTATGCCACGCCCATAGCCAGCCCAATAAATATCTGTTACTGGTGTTGGAGACATTAGAGGCAGTAAGGATTTGGAAATTAATCATGTACTACCTGTTGATATCATTTGTACCTCTATGTATGTGGCTATTTACTTTCTTTTTGTCTGGGCCTGGCTCCCACCTAGGGAGTCAACTCCACAGGCATCACTGCCAGCGATTTGGTCCACTGCCTTTTGTATCCCCTCTAAAAAGGAGCATGTTTCCTAGTTTCAGTGAGGTGCCCTGAAAACTGTTATTTAATGGATTACTTGGTTTACAAACCTTCCCTCTGAGACAACTCCTCCTCCCACCTCTACAAATTATCACATTGGCCTCCCTTCTTGGTCCCTAGATGACTTTCCTTGAGCCAAGCAGAATTAGTAGATGTGTCAAACTAAGTTAGCTTTTTTTTTTTTTTTCCTAAGGGTGACTGCTGTTATTATTATTATCATTTAAAAATATTGGTTACTGTCATACTTTCTACATTACTAGGGAAAACACTTTTGGCATTCCACATTGGCTCACCCATTCCTTCTGCAAACCATCCTACAGGCTTCTTGACTTCCGTGGTGCATTCCTTTGCCACCAAGCTCTGCTCTCTTCAAAACAAAAGTGACCTGCAAAGTATAGGTGCTGGTTTCCTTAACGATAGTCTGCTCTGCTTCTGATGGGGTATGTGGGAAAACAAAATAAAAACATGGCCAAAGGCAGCACAGAAAGAGGCTGTTCTGAATGCCCTGAATGCTTTCTAAATGGGAATTCCTTGGGTTTTATCAGATTTGAGACAATGTGATGTCTTCTTCAATCCTCACTAAGCAAAACATATTCTCCCTTCTGAAGACTCCCCAACCAAAATGATGTAATGTGTGTTCTCCAAGAGCTTAAAGGAAGAAAGCCCCCTGGTAGTGCTTCTCGTAAACTTCCTCCGTTGATGAAAGCTGGTGGGTGATAGTGTAAAGAGGCAAAAAGACCCGGGTTCAAATCTCAGTTTTACCCACAAGGTTTGTGTGAACCAGAGCATGACATTGAACTGCTATGAGCCTCAGTTTTCGAACGGTTAAAACGGAGATAGTATCCTTTACCTTCAGACTTGAGTACCTAATAGATATTAGGTACCAGTACAGTGGCTGACCTAGAGCAGGCACCTAAGAATTCAAAAATTCAAAACTCTAATTATTATTATCTGGAAGGGGGCATCTGTCTTCCCCAGTCAGAAGAACACGCGACTCTTGACCCTGGGGTTGTGAGTTCAAGCCCCACGTTGGGTACAGAGATTACTTAAAAATAAAATCTTTATGATTATTATTATTTAGAAGATGTAATTATTATATGAGTAATGACCAAGCAATATTCCCCCTACACTGTAGGACTGGGCAAAAGCCAAACAAACAAACAAACAAACAAACATGGACCCAGAGTCAAGAGAACAGGGTCTCTCCCTCTCCCTCTGACTCTGACCTGGATAAAGAACTCACCAGAAATGTGCACTGCGCGATGTGACTAAAGGCATGAGGCACAGAATCTGCTCGGCATGGAATGGAGAGCTACTTACTCCTCTTCTGCTTGCGTTCTCTCATGGGAACTCAAATTATCATGGTCCCATAACTCGATTCTAATAAACCCTATTCCTCACAAGTTATCAACTCTTCTTTTTTTCTTTTCTTCTTCTTGTTCCCCCATTAGCTACAGAATCAAATGTCCGGCCCAGGTCCTGTCAGCTAAAGACGACAGCATTCTACGGTCACTTAGTCTGCTCTGCCCCGGCTGGTGAAGCTGGTGTCCGCTCTAGCCTCCACAGCCCTGCACTTAAGCTGCCTCAGATAGTAAGGTTCTTTCTTAAAATAACAAAAGAGACAAGGTACTTGGCATATATCACTGGTCATCGTCACAACACTCTATGACAAAACCATCACTGTCCACCTCTCCCTCCAAGGAGCCCAAGGCTTAGAAAGGGCAAGTAACATAGGGGCAGGAAGCTAGACAGGCAGTAGGGAGCTGAGATGCAAACACTGTCCACTTGCAGGACTTGTGTTCTTCCCAAGTACAGAAGCTGCACACTGGCAGCCCACAGATGTGTTTGGTTCGGGGCCATACAATCCTAGCCTTATGGTGTTTCCCAAAAAAATATGAATTCACTTCCAACATTTTTTTGAAAGGTAGATTTATTTTTAAAATCTCTCTCTCTTTTTTTTTTTTTTAACTTAAAAAAAAAAAACTGTCAGAAGAACTGGCAACACTAAGCTTGTTTTTCTCTGGGAAACTGTCTGGTGGAGCTGAGAAGCAGCAGCTTCCTTCAGACAGACAGGATACCCGGCTTCCAGCTGGCCATAGTCCTCGCCACTCCTTTACGCTCCCCCACACCTCTCTTCCCTCATCCTTGGGTTCTCTGCTTGGTCCTGCAGGCTTTTGACTTTGTCCTGTGTGTGAAGTCCTGGTCGTGGGGGAGAACATGGCTGCCTCCCTGTTATGGGTCTCAGGAGACAGCCAGTTTCAGTCCCTGCCCCTGGACCTTGTGCCTCCCCAACCTACCGTAATGACTTCCTGATTCTGTCCGTGGGTCTGACACTTCTGACGCATACTTAGCCCTAAGTTGTCATCACTGAGATATGCTAAGCCCCTCACTGGCCTGCAATCAGGGTCTAATTCGCTAACCTGCTCTGAACATCCACGTTGCACTGACCTCCCACCTGTGTTGCTCACTAGGTCTGCCCTCTGGTCTTTGACTAATCCCATTCTACCAATCCAGTTTAAGACTCCTCTGTAACTCCAGTCTTCTCCCCGCTACCTGCCCCACGCTGCCAGCTGGCGGTTGCTGGCTGACACGGAAGGACTTCCCTTCTTGTCAGCTCTCCTGCTCCCCTCCCCCATCATCTTGGCTCCCCCAGGGATCTCCTCACAGCAGAGCCAAGAAAGGGGCTGAAAGACCAGAAGGGACTGATAAGTTCCCTGAATAGTACAAGCCGAGGAAGTTTTAAAAGCCTTCTGGACTTTATGCATCACGGATATTTCATAGAGAACTTGACAAAGACTTGTAAAATACATTTCATATAAGGAGGAAAAAAAAAAAAGTTGAAAAGGGCAAAAAGCACTGCCAGTTTGACAAGAAGAAAAAGGTGTACACCAAAATATCGGGCCTGAAAACCCTGTTGAAAGCAAAGCCGCCTCTGACCTCCATGCCTCCCTAAATGAAAAGCAAACTTCTCCTCCTCCTCCCTCATCCCTGAGTTTGTCAAGCCTGACTGATGACCCGGCTTTGGCGAAGGACATCCCTGAAACGTTCCCACATCTAAAACGAGAGCTCCCGTAGCATTTATCTGCAGAAGAAAAGGCACACTACTGTAAGAGATAGCGGCCTGGTAATTAAAGAGAAAAGAGGGGAAGGGAACAGGGTTGCTGGTAGGACGACACGCCACCTAACTGATATTCCCCATCAGGCTTCACGGGGACAGGCGCAGTCTCTAAACTTGGTGAGCAAGAATCAGACATAAGGACACAGTCCTTGCTACTCTCCAAATAAACTCTCCAGTCTTAAAGACGCTAGTTATCTCTGTTTCAAACCCATCCTATCCTGTATATTCCAACAACTGCCACCAAGGTTACAGCTGACCCTTCCTCTTCACCAGCGAGTCTGACCCATCTTTTTTTTTTTTTTAAGATTTTATTTATTTATTTGGCAGACAGAGATCACAAGTAGGAAGAGAGGCAGGCAGAGAGAGAGGAGGGGAAGCAGGCTCCCTCCTGGGCAGGGAGCCTGATGTGGGGCTCGATCTCACAACCTGGGGATCATAACCTGAGCCGAAGGCAGAGGCTTTAACCCACTGAGCGAGTCTTAGCCATCTTTGAGGACCCAACTCAAATTCTATCCATTTCTCAACTGTCCGCCTCCTACACCCTCTCCCTTCTCTAAACTTGATGAAAAATACAACCCGTGCCCACATCATTCACCAACCAGATGGTAGGCTCGTCAGAATCAAAGAAAAGACCTGCCATTGTATCCTGACCACAGTGCTCCCCGCTGAGTAGCCTTCGATAAATATTGAAACAAATATGGCACTCTGAGGTATTCTTCATTACTTATCTCACTTCAAATGTATTTCTTTAAAGTCCAATAAGATTACAGTTCCTTGAGGCCAACGACCATGACTTCTGGTATTTCTCTGACAGTCCAGATGGTATCAAGCCCACAGCAGGAAATAAGTATTTCCCTCCTAGAGCTGGTGGATTGACAAAAAAGAATGTCAAGCTTTCAAAACAAGTTAGCAGTCGCAGTGCCAGACCTACCTCCACTTGAACAGGAAATATCACTTTATGGCTGGAACAGAATGATGCAGGCTATGGATAGCCCCGCCGTCCTTCAATGCCATAATTTCAGGAAGCTCCAGGGAAAAGCCCTGAGTTTGCCTCTGGGATTTTCAAACACCACTTCAAAAAAATGAGTGACTGGCATGTGAGCAGCCGTCCTAAGAATCCCCACTTCTCCCATTCCGTGGGTTGCCTCTTTGTTTTGATGACTGCTTCTTTTGCTGTGCAGAAGCTTTTTATCTTGATGAAGTCCCAGAAGTTCATCTTTGCCTTTGTTTCCTTCACCTTTGGAGACATATCTTGAAAGAAGTTGCTGTGGCTGATATCAAAGAGGTTACTCCCTATGTTCTCCTCGAGGATTCTGATGGATTCCTGTCTCACGTTGAGGTCTTTTATCCATTTCGAGTTTATCTTTGTGTACGGTGTAAGAGAATGGTCAAGTTTCATTCTTCTACATATAGCTGTCCAGTTTTCCCAGCACCATTTATTGAAGAGACTGTCTTTTTTCCACTGGATATTTTTTCCTGTTTTGTCAAAGATTATTTGACCATAGAGTTGAGGGTCCATATCTGGGCTCTCTACTCTGTTCCACTGGTCTATGTGTCTGTTTTTATGCCAGTACCATGCTGTCTTGGTGATCACAGCTTTGTAGTAAAGCTTGAAATCAGGTAACGTGATGCCACCAGTTTTATTTTTGTTTTTCAACATTTCCTTAGCAATTCGGGGTCTCTTCTGATTCCATACAAATTTTAGTATTATTTGCTCCAGCTCTTTGAAAAATACTGGTGGAATTTTGATTGGAATGGCATTAAAAGTATAGATTGCTCTGGGCAGTATAGACATTTTAACGATGTTTATTCTTCCCATCCAAGAGCATGGAATGGTCTTCCATCTTTTTGTGTCTTCTTCAATTTCTTTTAGGAGTGTTCTGTAGTTCCTCGAGTACAGATCTTTAACCTCTTTGGTTAGGTTTATTCCGAGGTATCTTATGGTTTTTGGTGCTATAGTAAATGGAATCGATTCTCTAATTTGCCTTTCTGTATTTTCATTGTTAGTGTATAAGAAAGCCACTGATTTCTGGACATTGACTTTGTATCCTGCTACATTACTGAATTGCTGTATGAGTTCTAGTAGTTTGGAGGTGGAGTCTTTCGGGTTTTCCATATAAAGAATCATGTCATCTGCGAAGAGAGAGAGTTTGACTTCTTCCTTGCCAATTTGGATACCTTTTATTTCTCTTTGTTGTCTGATTGCTGTTGCTAGGACTTCTAATACTATGTTGAACAAGAGTGGTGAGAGTGGGCATCCTTGTCGTGTTCCTGATCTCAATGGGAAGGCTGCAAGCTTTTTCCCATTGAGGATGATATTTGCTGTGGGTTTTTCATAGATAGATTTGATGAAGTTCAGGAATGTTCCCTCTATCCCTATACTTTGAAGTGTTTTAATCAGGAACGGATGCTGGATTTTGTCAAAAGCTTTTTCTGCATCAATGGAGAGGATCATGTGGTTCTTCTCTCTTCTCTTATTGATTTGTTCTATCACATTGATTGATTTGCGAATGTTGAACCATCCTTGTAACCCAGGGATGAATCAAAACAAAGAGGCAACCCACGGAATGGGAGAAGATATTTGCAAATGACAGTACAGATAAAAGGTTGATATCCAGGATCTATAAAGAACTCCTCAAACTCAACACACACAAAACAGATAATCATATCAAAAAATGGGCAGAAGATATGAACAGACACTTCTCCAATGAAGACATACAAATGGCTACCAGACACATGAAAAAATGTTCATCATCACTAGCCATCAGGGAGATTCAAATCAAAACCACATTGAGATACCACCTTACACCAGTTAGAATGGCCAAAATTAGCAAGACAGGAAACAACGTGTGTTGGAGAGGATGTGGAGAAAGGGGAACCCTCTTACACTGTTGGTGGGAATGCAAACTGGTGCAGCCACTTTGGAGAACAGTGTGGAGATTCCTCAGGAAATTAAAAATAGATCTTCCCTATGACCCTGCAATTGCACTGCTGGGTATTTACCCCAAAGATACAGATGGAGTGAAAAGAAGGGCCATCTGTACCCCAATGTTTATAGCAGCAATGGCCACGGTTGCCAAACTGTGGAAAGAACCAAGATGCCCTTCAACGGATGAATGGATAAGGAAGATGTGGTCCATATACACTATGGAGTATTATGCCTCCATCAGAAAGGACGAATACCCAACTTTTGTAGCAACATGGACAGGACTGGAAGAGATTATGTTGAGTGAAATAAGTCAAACAGAGAAAGTCAAGTATCATATGGTTTCACTTATTGGTGGAGCATAACAAATAATATAGAGGACAAGGGTAGATGGAGAGGAGAAGGGAGTTGAGGGAAATTGGAAGGGGAGGTGAACCATGAGAGACTATGGACTCTGAAAAACAACCTGAGGGTTTTGAAGGGGCGGGGTGGGAGGGTGGGGGAACCAGGTGGTGGGTATTAGGGAGGGCACAGATTGCATGGAGCACTGGGTGTGGTGAAAAAACAATGAATACTGTTACGCTGAAAATAAATAAAAAATTTAAAAAAAAAAAAAAAAAAGAATCCCCACTTCTGAGTTCCCCAAGCTTATCCTCGAAGGGAAGGACACAGCGCACTTTTTCAGTTCGCACGTCAAAAGATGGTTTTGTTTTTTAAATGCTTCTGCCATGAGTTCCACCTGGGACTTGCAAATCCGTATGAGATCCTGATTCGCACATCATTGCTGGATGCAGGACTCAGTTGAGGAGAGCTCAGCTGTCAATGGGAAGTGAAGCGGGATGTCAGCCTGTTCCTTCTTCCCTGCTCCCTCCCCCCACCCCTTGAATCTCCTGGGCAGGTTCAGGGGGAAAGCAGGGAAGATAAGCAGATAGGATTTGAAGGCCTGGGATAAGAATGCACGGGGAAAAAGAAAGACTGTCATTAGGTTGTTTTCCTGTCTGTAATAACTGCTCTGAGACCATCAGCTTTAAGTAATAAGTTTTTGAAAACCAAAAATTTTAGATACAATTTTCTATAAGCAAATCATTTGTGTGCACAAAACTCTGTGTTTTCTGGTGCAAACAGCATTTTCACATGCAAATTGGGCTGTTAGAGCTTGAACTAATTGCGCTGTGCGTGGAATTCAATGCGTTTTGCAAGCACAAGTGGGAAGTGGTACTGGTGTAGCTACAGAGAATGTGGAAGAAGCGGCTGGCAGGCAGCAGTACCGTCTGCCTGCAGCTGGACGGCTCAGTTTCCTTGGAATGCTGCAACACCCTTGAGAGGCAGAATGGACAAATTCTCGGAAATGAATACATTTTTAAACAAGTTGCTGGTTAATTATCACTGACTGCCCTCTGCATCAACTGGGTTTACTCTGGGCTCAAACTTACACATCCACCCAACTTAGTGCTCTGACGTGACCCAGAAGAATAGGTCAGACCGGCTGCTCCAAGCCCTTCTGCCATCTTGGAATTTGCATCAGCCTGGAAATTGCCAGCATACTGAACTTGGGTACTTGAGAGAGAGAGTGCCTTAAAGGCACTATTTACAAAGGAGTGGGCAGGGATTAGGAAAAGCAACAAGGGTTTGTACAACACCTTCAAGATTAGTAAGTGGTTGCAGTCTCTAGACCTGAAGGGGCAAAGACATAGGTCAGTTAAAAGAATCTGAAGAGACAGCTTTAAAGAAAGAACCACTCAACAGGAGTAGTGACCTGTCAGTTAAAGAAAGAAGACAACCCACTGTGACCCCCAAAGGAGAAAGGGATCGATACTCTGACTTCATTCCTCTCTCTCCCTCTGATGTCTTGCCAGCATCTCCCATTGAGCTGGAAGGCAGAAGACCAAGACATCTCTTGATTGTGTCTATACCGGTCAACCTCCCAGACCCAGGATGGGACTTAAAAACAGGTGTGGAGGGACAAACCAAAGATAGGCTGCACAGGTTCCCCAGAGCCAAAGATTCTGCAGCAGACACTTTTCCTTTATTTAATATTTCTGTATATCTGGGCCCTGGGCCCCAGAATGTCTCTGAGAGCTACATCACACTTTTACCTTATCCAACACTGTTCCCCAGCCTCAGTGGTAAGTTTCATGATTAACAATAGCTGTCTTAAGACAGTTTAAGAATCACTCTTAAGATCTCAACAATTTTAGCTTATAATGCTAGTGCAGAAATGATTGTGACGTTCATCAAAGGTTATGGAATTGACTGATTTCAGTTTATTCCCTAAACGTGGTCCAAAGCTACTGCCTGGCTAACATAAGCCAAATATGAACAGAGACCTTTTCCTCCAATCCTCATCTCTTCTTCTCCTTGGTATGTTTTCCGACGAATCCTGTTCTCATTAGTTTCACTCATTTTAAAGAGTTTGTAAATACACTGTTTGTATTTAAGATGATCACCACCTCACAGTTCAGATTTAATTGTGTAGTAGTTCTTTAATGTGTGCTATTTTTTTCTTCCTATCTAAACCAAGAGCTACCTGAAGGCAGAGGACATGTATGATATTTATTCAGATACCTATGAGGGTCTCCATAACTACTTTTCCTTGGATTAATTCCCCAGTAATGTGCAAGTTCTGGTAATGAGCATTCATAGAACAGTTTTTTTCTATGTACCTAAAACTCCCACAAAGTGTAGACTACTTGTAAGCAAAGCCAAGTATGTTCTACCCCAGGACCTTAGACAATAGAGAACAAAAAGCCTTCCTACATAGTAATAATTATAGGTGACCCTTAAACAATGTGGAGGTTAGGGGCACAGAAACCCGTATACACACACAGTCAAAAATCTGCATATAAATTTTGACTCCCTCCCAAAATTAACTACTAATAGCCTACCTTTGACCAGAAGCCTTACTGATAACATAGTCAATTAATACACGTCGTATGCTATTCTATAATATATTTGATTCTTACCATAAAGTAAAGTAGAGAAAAGAAAATGTTATTAAGCAAATCGTAAGAGAAAATATATTTATAGTACTGTACTGGAAAAAATCTGCATGTAAGTGGTACCACACAGTTCAAAGTTGTGTTTTTAAGGGTCAACATAGCCCAGAATGTTGCACAAAAGAAGAGAGCAGAAGGGAGGGAGAGGAGAGAGATAACTGAATGTGCTCCTTCTCTGTAAGCACACTCTCTGCATTGGGCACATGGGTAGTGGTTAGATACAAGGTAAGTAGTGTTGCTGGAGAGTAACTTGATCCATAACTTAACCCAACAGTGTCACTTAGATGCTATGAAGATAACTGACCTCTGGGTATTTAGAATATGGTCTTTGTCCTTCCTTTTATAGACGGTTCTGTACATCTTTATGTAGAGCAAGCCAACTTGATGTGGGTGATACCATGATTCTGATATGTGTGTCTTAGGAGTCATAAAGAGATGGTAAATATATCTATAAACACCTTTGAGAGACTACATAATAAAGAAAACTTTCTGACAAATTAGTCACCACATCAGAATGCAAAGCTAATAATACATCAGCTCAATGATGGAAATACTGGGCAAGAGTGGTACTAGATTGAAATTAATCAGTCTAACACAATCTGGAAATTTTAAGGAAAAAGATAATTTTTAAGGAAGATATTTTTCAAAATATATTCATTAAGATATAGCTTCATCTTTCCATTCTGCTTTGGCCCTGCCAATACTCTCTCCAAATTAAATAGCTTGGTGTTCCTTAAGGCAGAAGATCTGTCAACACAGTCAATATGCTTTCAACCAAACAACATTTGAAGATCAAAGTTTTTGAGGGGGATGGCAAAGAGCTATTCATACAGTGATCCTTCAGCCAGTAGTCTCTGAGACGATGAGTATTTCATGAAATTGTATTCATTTCAATATATCCAATAAATTAATCATAGGAGCAAAACATGATTTTGTTTATTCACCTTCCTAAGACTTTGCAGAAACAAACTATAAATCAGAACCCAAAAATTTTTGTCAGATCATGGGTCAGAAGTGGTTATTACTATAACAGAAGGTTCACCCAACTTGAATGAGACACATTCACCACCACTACCTATAATTTAAAAACACAAGTTGGATCCCACTCTGTAAGAAGAAATATTTTAAGTGCTGGGGATGAAAGGGTCAATGAACAGACAAGGAACCCTAAAGAATTTTTTATTCCAATCTGTCTAGGTGACTCTGTCTTCACATAGAAAAGTTAATGCTAAGTCTACCTCTGATTCTTCCACCAGAACCATGCTACCCATTGTACTAACCTTCCAAAGTAAGTGTCAGATGTGGACCATCTCTTGCTGCCCAGTCTGATAATTCAGTAATGAACCCTCAATGCCGCTGCATCATCTTCAGGATCTGCAGGGTCTCCTGACATGAGTACAGCCTCTTGCTGCCCCTTCTGGGTAAGGATGCATGCGGAAGGCTATTACTGTTGTGTGTTTTGTTTGTTGTTGTTTGGAGATGGGAGGTGTGAGGATCAGTGATGGACAAGGCAAAGTAAAGAAAGTGAATCATTACAGTTGCACAGTATGCACAGTTGCATAGCCACATGGGACTATTTAATTTAAATGCAAATTAAAATGAAATAAAATTAAAAATTTAGTTCCTCAGTTGCATAGCCACATTTCTAGTCTTCAACAGCCACATGTGTCTAGTGGCTGACATATTGGATGGCATAGATATAGAACATTTATTTCTATCATCACAAAAAGTTCTTTTAAGACAGTGCTACACTATAGTATGTTACTAAGCCTTCTGGCGGTCTATCCTCCTGGCTCAAGTTTCTTTACCATTTATATAGATAACAGTTTATATTCTGCCTGGCATCTTCTTCCTTCATTGTGTCTCAAAAGACTATCATGTTTATGAGCAGCTAATGCTTTTACGGGTTCCTCTGTATGAAATTTGCTCATAATATTACCTCGGATACTAATTAAGTGGGATTTGAAAGTGAGAACACATTGGCACTGTTAAGGTTAATGGCTTAATCCTTTAGCACAGGAGACAATTTCAAAAGCTTGTTTGAAAGATTTTTATGGAAGCAGAGGGAATGTGTTGTTTCATTATCCATGAGCATTGTCTATTCTGCTCTCCTTAGGAACTGTGCCATCTATATGTCCTTCAGGTAACAGATGCTTAGAAAATGTTTATTGGGCTTAGCTTTTATTAACAGGAAAGTAAACTGCTACTAGAAGAGAGATTTTTTTTTTTCCCAGACAATTCTAGAATCACCAAGATCTAGACTTGCTTTTTAATCTATTTCTTAGAAATAAATTTTATTTATTTAGGAAGAGTATAGGTAAAAGATAACAACAGTAGATGATGCATCAAAAAATAATTTCACTAGGTGAAATTAGTCTGGAGGATGGGGGAAATAGCGGTTGGTAATGGCTATAAACTTTCAGTCATAAGATGAATAAGGCCTAAGGATCTAACACATTAAATGGTTCCTATAGTTGATAACACTGTTTGGTATAATTAAACTTGCTGGGAGAGGACTGAAATATTCTCTCTCTCACACACACACAATGATTGTAAACTAGGTTATACAGCAAAGCACCATTAAGGTTGCAAATGGAATTAAAGTGACTAGTGAGCTGACCTTAAAGTAAGATTATCCTAGAGAATCCTAATGTGTTCAGTGGACTCATGAGGGTCTTTTTTATTTTTTTTAAGATTTTATTTATTTATTTGACAGAGAGAGATCACAAGTAGCAGAGAGGAAGGCAGAGAGAGAGAGGGGGAAGCAGGCTCCCTGCTGAGCAGAGAGCCTGACGTGGGACTCGATCCCAGGACCCCGAGATCATGACCTGAGCCAAAGGCAGCGGCTTAACCCACTGAGCCACCCAGGTGCCCTCATGAGGGTCTTTAAAAGGGGAGAGAAAGGCAGAAAAGAAGTCAGAGTCACAGAAGAACATATGAGGACAGAAGCAAGAGTCTGAGTGACATGATGTGAGACAGTCTTGCCCAGCGGTTACTGGCTTTGAAGATGGAGGAAGAAACCACAGCCAAGGAGCACAGATGTCTTCTGGAAGGTGGAAAAGGCAAGGAAATGTACCCTCCCCTAGAGCCTCTGGAAGGGAATAGAGGCCTACCAGCACCCAAGTTTAGCCTAGTTAAGACCCATGCTGGACTTCTAAATCATAGAGTTATAAGATAATGAGCTTCTGTAGTGTTAAGCCTCTACATCTGTGATCCTTGGTTACAGCAACCATGGAAAACAAATATAGCTGGGAGTCTTTCTTCCCTTTGATTTCCTAAAAGAGATGTCAATTTATTATACTTCTTACTCCTAACCATTACTAAATATGCAATTGTCTGTGGAGAACACCATGTTGACAGAGGTATATGCCAAAAGAAAATCTGGAACTTTACCCAGAGGAAAAGCTGCTTCACCATTTTAAAATAGCATCTCACGTCCTATGTCCAGTGATTTGCTTATTTAAGAAAATTGTCCATTTAAAATTCTTTTGTGGGTGGGAACTTGGTGCCATGTAAACATTTGTTTGCTACCATCTCTCTCCCAGGTCCAAGCACCAGCTTTGCACATGGCTTATTCAATTGATAATTGTTAAGTAAAATTGAAAGAACCACGATTATCAGGCTAATTGTTGACCAGTAGTTATTTGGATTTGTCTCCAATGCAAATGCCTCCTCTGCTTTCGGCTCAACGTAATCAGGCTTTTTTTTCTTTAACTTTTTATTTTATCATTATTATTATTATTATTATTTTAATAAGAAATCCTTGAAATGCTTCTGCAGCCTTCAAAGAGTCCCTCACTGGTATGACAATTTTCACTTGAAAGCTGGAATCTGAATTCAGCTTTTGCCTCAAGGCAGGGAAAGGAATTTGGCAGACCCGGTTGCATTGTATTATTTTCTTAGCTTCTCTGGAGAGAAGGAGGAACTGAAAAAGCTAAAGAGAACTGGTTCCCCAAGATAGCTATTTATCAGAGAGAGAAGAACCCGATAATCCAAACAGACAGGTTAAATTCAGTGTTGAGGGAGAAATTTCTTCATGGTGTGGCATATTGTACTAGATGGTGTCTATGATCTTTTACAGCAGAAGAATTCTTAGACAATCTCTGATCCTCAGAAAATCATGCCTTTCATGACATCCTTCTGGCAGCCTATACCATCCCCCTACCTTCTCCCATGTAATACTCCCCTCTCCCACCCCGGTGGCTCACACCCCATACCTCACATTGTCAGGGCTGGGACTGTTTCGTGTCACCACCATCCCTGGAGTCCTTTCTTAGTTCCTTTTATCCCTGCTCACATTTCTAAATATCACTCTTCCTCTGATGAAAATCTACCAGTCACCTGGCTTATAAAAACTTCTAGCCTATACCCATGGAATTATGATATGTAATGAGGCTGTCCCTTGTTCCTCCCCACTCTGCAGATACCCACAGATCGTGCATCGATCACTCTCTTCCGCCTAACCCAATCAAGAGTTGGAAGACGAGAGTTGGGTGGGTGACTCTGGCCATTGAAGTCAGCTTCCCACACCAAAGAGCAGGGCAGAAAAGAAATGAATGGATTCAAGAAGAAAGTGAGCGAGGCAGAGAATCCCTAGCACAGACCTCTTTGGTCAGGGCAACCTCGAGTCATAGATTTCCACTTCTGGTCTTTATTGAAGCCCAAACTCAACTCATCTAGATTAAATGTCTACCATGTTTGGGGCACATCTTTCCATATAAACATGCTACAACTGCTCTTCCTTTTCCTTCCCCCCTGTTTTTCTTCAAGGTCTTACTGAATGGCTACTTTCTTCTGGATTTCTTAAGTCCTTTTACATCTCTGACATAAATAAACCTAATGTCTCCCTTTGCCAGTATATTACATTCTCCTTCTCATCCTGTCTACTCAACATTGACAAGTACATTTGGCAAATGGTAAGCACGCAATAAACATTAGCCGTTTTTATTTTTATTCGTCTTCTAAGCAATCCATGTCTGATTAAAAAAGAAAAGCCTTTGGGATAACAAGGACATTTGTAAGATTAAAAAAACATATATCTGGTTAATCTAATTAAGATTTTAAACCTAACTTCCAGTTTATTAAGAAACAGAGTAGATAGAGAAACAAGTTTAACAACATCACAGAAAAAAGATCAGACAAATTAAGAATGTACATCGCTTTATGGGAAAACCGCTTAGTTTCTTCAACTAGAGATAGAACGTCAGTTGGGATAAAGAGGGAGTAAGAGGGACTTTCTAGAAGAGGATTCAGCAAACTTTTCTGTAAAAACCCAGATAGTAATATTTCAGGCTTTGTGGGCAACGTTCAGTTGGCTGCAATTGTTCAACTCCAAAAACCACAGACAATACTTGAACGAACGGCATGGCTCTGTTCCAATAACAATTTATTTACAAAATGGGCTACAGACCAGATTTGGGTTGCTGACCCATGTTCTATATTTAAGGAGCTTGAGAAACATGAAAATGTAACCAAGTATAAAATGGGCACTTTTATTTTTCTTTAAGATTTTATTAATTTATTTGACAGACAGAGATCACATGTAGGCAGAGAAGCAGGCAGAGAGAGGAGGGGAAGCAGGCTCCCTGCTGAGCAGAGGGCGTGATGCAGGGCTTGATCCCAGGACCCTGGGATCATGACCTGAGCGGAAGGCAGAGACTTTAACCCACTGAGCCACCCAGGCGCCTCTAAAATGGGCACTTTTAACTCAAAAGTTCTGAATAAGGTATGGGAATCAGGAGAAGAAAATGGAGAGAAGTTAGAGGTTTCAGGGGCCTTGGGAAGCCAGCTGAGAAATGAAATCTTGCGAGAGGAAGAGCACACGTACAAATTGACACCACCCGGTGACTATGTTTGTTATTTATCTATTTATGTGTCAAGTGGTCCTACTTTCACTCAGCTTCCTCTGACCTCTTTCCATATGGCTCTCAAAACAGTAATGACAGTGTATATCTTTCACACAGTTGCCAAAAAATGTAGAAATTTGGACAATGTACTGAAGGGGGCGTCTGCTCTCCCCCCAGTCCTTATCACCCAAACCCCATCCCCAGGGTATGGGTGTGGTCTCTTTATTCCCTTAATCAATCCTCAATATCACCTCAATTCCTTTTTATATCATCAAAAAGAAATCAGTTTAAATGGACTCTTTTCAGAACAGCAGTAACTTATGGAATCCACTGAACTCACCATTCTGTCCGAAAGAGTAAGATTAGGACCCCAAATGGTACAGTTTTCTCTTTTGTTCCTGCTTAATGTTGACCACAAATTTTAACATCTCTAGGTGTCTTACTCAGTTCAGGCTGCTATAGCAAATACCACAGACAGTGTGGCTTAAACAACAAACATTTATTTCTCACCATTCATTTATTTCTCACCATGTCTGATGACGGCCACGTACAGACGGCCATCTTCTCATTGTATCCTGATATGGTGGAAACCAGAGTGAAGACAAGCTCTCCCATGTCTCTTCTTACAAGGGCACTAATCCCATCATGAAGGCCCCATTCTCATGACCCAACTACTCCCAATTACCCCATCTCTAAATACCATATTTTGCAGATTCGAATTTCAACATACAAATTTTGGAGGGATACAAACATTTGGTCCTTAGCATTGGTTCCTTAGCCTCATTTTTTTTTTCACTGAAGAAAGAAAGAGTTTGAAGTAGAATATACTGACAACATTCTTACATTGACCAGAAACTTTTAACTTCCTATAATTATAACAAGAACTCACAGTCTCAGCAATAACTTAAAACTACACTAATTGTGCTAAGATTTTTATGGAACATTCCTACATGAGAAATAAAAGGATCCAAATTTCTTTAAGTATCTAGAGCAACATGAAAAACATGTCAAAAAATGTTAAATAAAAACAAGATCAATGAGTCACAACTTAGAAAAATTTCATTTCTGTGATCTCAGAATTGAAGAGGCAACAAAAAAGGGAATTGTTTCCAAAACAAGGAGAAGCTGTTCTCAGGCAATTGAGAAAATAATCTGGCAATATGAGCAATCAGCTTTGGAGGAAATATCCTTTGCTCAATCTAAACAAAGAATGAAAGAGAAAGAATAAGAGAGGAAAAAAACAGAAATCATTCAGTCAAAGGAAAATGGAATCAAAATAGTGGAGGAAATCACATCATAAAGTGCCTCACCCATTTTATAATAATCATACATTAACTAATGGTGGGTTTTTCTGCTTATATTTTCAAGAAAAGTGAATCATGCTTCTAAAGTTGTCTGTACAGGATCCATATTGTTTAGAAGCAAAATACTATGCTTATATCTAAGATATAAATGAGTATCATTAGTGGGGCTTTCTGTTAATTTTAATATTAGGAACAAATGCTATTATCCATTAGATGAGCTAGCCTTCCATTCAAGGAGACACTGGGGTGATTCAGAAAAGTGATATCCATTTTTGCTTTCCTTCTATATGTCAACTTCCATCCACATATAAAAGCTGGTGGAGTAGGAAGGGGAAACTGAATGGAAAGAAATCAGACAGAGAGAGACAAACCATGAGTCTGTGGACTCCAGAAAATGAACTGAGGGTTACAGAAGGGAGGGGGTGGGGGAGGGTTTCTGGGTGATGGCTATTAAGGAGGGCACATGTTGTGATGAGCAATGGGTTATACACAACTAATGAACTGTTGAACATTTACAACAAAAACTAATGATGTACTTATATGTTGGCTAACTGCACATAATAAAAATAAATAAAAAATAAAAAATAACAATTTTTTTGAAAGCTGGTGGAGTATACACACACACTAACACAATTTTAGTCAAATGAAAAGTTACTTCTTTTTTCTTTTCATTTAAAATCAGTTCAACAACATATAGTGCATTATTAGTTTCAGAGGTAGAGTTTAGTGTTTCATCAGTTGCATGTATTTACTGTTTTAAACACAAAGTGGAGGGTGTGGTTTATATACCTACATTTGATTTTGTTTCCATGGTTCTTATCTACTCACTAAACCAGGTCGTCTCTCAGGACACCTGGGTGGCTCAGTCACTTAAGCATCCAGCTCTTGGTTTTGGCTCAGGTTGTGATCTCAGGGTGGTGATCTCAGACTCATGGGATCTAGCCCCACACTGGGCTCCACACTCAGCAGGGAGTCTGCTTGGGATTCTCCCTCTCACCCTCCACTCCCCTCAAATAACAAATAAATAAATCTTTAAACCAGGTCCTCTCTCATTTTCACAGTGATTTCCTCAGAGCTCGTGATTTCTCATTATGCTTTTGTATGCCTTCAGTAGAACTTAGCAGTAATCATTCAAGTCCACTGTCTTTGTAGGCATCATTGTCCCGATCACCTGCAATGACATTGCCCTCCACCAAGACATGGACTATCATCTCAATGGTGAAATTATTTTGCCACTGGGCTACGACCTTGTTCCAGGGACATCCATGCCCAACCCTTCACTCAGAATGGTGTTCTTTTTGCCCATCAGGAATTAGGCAGCCCCAAATCTTCATTTTACCACCTGCTTTCTCAGACTAGTCTTAGTACCACTTAACATTGATTTGGATCTCCTGAGAAGAAAGTGTCAAAACAGGATCAGAAGTGTAACAGATTTATTAAGGAAGAAACAGAACAAGGTGGGAGAATCTTCATATTAAAATGCTGGTCTAAAGTGTTGGAAGAAGAAAAAGAAGGAAGGAGGTTTGCACAGGAAAAGCCTTCAATTGCTGCATGATCCAAGAAAGATTCAAGCAACCTGAGGGAATGTCCAGAAGAAAAATCCTCTGTTGGAAGAGTCCTGTAATATTTCCAGAATGAACTTTCCTTAAATTCCTTGCCATCCTCACTCAGGAGCTTGGAGCAGCCCACAGAGATGTAGATTTGGCATGAACATGACAGTGGAGCAAGAGGGGCAGCTTGGGGTCATCATTATGCTGCCCACAACAAAAGACCTGTGTGGCATATTTTCTCTTTTTTTTCCCCTGACTTTAGAGACACCAGCACCACCCAAACATGCAACAAATTTCAGAAGTAAGCCAGATGAAGAAAGTGTAAGTGAGATGGTATTTTGGAGGTCCCTGAAAGACCCTCTTGCATGCATCTGAAAGTTCTTAAACGTCTATTTGCTTCATGGACTTCCATTAACCCAAGGTGAAGATATTTCCACTTGAATAGTGTGGACGTACAGTTCATCTCTTAAGGATATTTACATTTTATGGCTGATCTCTCAGTGAACTAAGGGATAGTTAATGTAGAGGAAAATCTTTAAAAATCAATGACTTTAAAACTAGGCTCAGTTTTGCATTGCCACAAACATACTATCCAACCTTAGGGAAGTAAATAACATCTGTGGGACTCATCAGGGGTTCAACATTGAGTTAAGAAAACTAAGCTCCTGGTACTATGCTAATCTGAGGGCACACAGTCCCTGCCTTTGGGAGCTCAGTTGATAGAGCTTTGAATCAAATGTTCTCTGTGCCATCCTCAGCTTTAAAACTGTATTATTTCACAGCTTTTCTTAAAAATGAGTTATAGCTAGTTGGCAGGAAAGCTGTCTATAGTATGTCACATGAAATCATTTAGAGATTAGATAATTTTGTGAAGTTTTGGATAATTGGCTGTTATCATCAAGGCAAGATTCTCCAGAAATCAGCCATAAATTCTTTAAGGGTTAATTATGTATTAATTCATTTCTTACTGCTGTATTCTAAAATGGAAAAATTTCTAGAACCAGGCTTATGTCACCAAGGCTTCATAACATATAACATCATATAACAGAATGGTTTTCAGCTATGTCTGAATTCACTTCTTTCTTCCCTGATTAGCAACAGAGCATTGAAAAGCAATTAATTTTTCTAAGCTTTCATTTATTTTTTTATCCATAAAATGGGGATGATTATGGTGGATACCTCAAAGGGTATTTTGATAATTAAGTGAGATATTACACATAAAATTCTTAACAAAGAATCTGTCCAAAGCATTTATTAAATGTCTATGATTTTTCTCAAAAACTGCCGAATATTTGCCTGCAGAACCTGATATTTATTGGCCATATATATTGTGTTAGATTGGGTTCTCCAGGAAGCAGACTCAGACAGTGATGTGTATGCAGAAATTTTATTAGGAGTGTCTTCTGGACCAATAACTTTGGGAAGTGAAGGAAGTGGAACTGAGCAGAGAAGAGAAAAGGAAGCTGAACTGTAATGCATTAGGAACAAAGACCTTGAGCAAATCCAAAAGGTGCTCTGGAGCTGGGCAACCCTTCAGAGCTCCACACTGACCAGTTCCCAGATGTGCCCTCACCCCATATACTAGGTGTGACCTTAGAAGAAAAACTTGTTAAAAAAAAAAAAAAAAAGAAGATAAACTTGTGTCCTCTTTGGCTGAGGAAACTTCCACAGAACAACTCAGCTACTAACACTACCAGCTTTGGGGAGAGTCTGTCTTGTAGGATAGATCTGGGCAGCACACCACAGCATCCACTACAATCCCTTTTATACTTCTTAGATCCAGTTTCTTCATATACTAAGTTCTTGGAACAGATCTTCCAATATTCTGGTTGATCTCCTTCCCTAAGGAAATTTGTAAGAGGAAGATTAATAGGACCTACTTCTGAAGTTAATCTCGGGCTTTCCATTGATACTCATCATTTCCCTTCTCTATTACCCATTCTGGATTTCCCTCATCCTTGGTCAGCGCCTCTTCAGATTTAGGGGACATTTAGAGTGGGATAACCCAGAGCATCAACCCTCTCAGCCTGTGACTACTGCCTTGACTTTTTATCACAAAGATTGAAACAGGAGAGGAGTACCAAGAGGTACATTCCAGTAGATCAAGGGAGTGCCAGACATATTCTTCCTTGTCCTATTGCATAACAACAACCTCACCTCCTTGTGATGAAGGAAAATTGCCTGCACCAGGATAGTCACTCCTTTCTTGCCTGCTGGTATCTTGTTAGAAGGATCCCAAAGTGATCACGCAGAAGTTGCAACTTAAAATTTAAAGGTACCTTTTCAGGGTCCCCTGGTGTTCTCTCTGGAACAGGATCTTTAAAGCCACAGAGCACAAAGCTGCTGATACAGGCAGTACAAATGCCTTGAGTGAGTCACTGGGAATGATGATAAACCCAGCCACTTTCACTTTCTTCCAACCACTGGTTTCTAGACTCATGTATTTGCTCTCTGATGGCACAGTACCACATAATGGTCACTGCCTCCAAATCACTGGTTAGTCTCTGAATGATAGTGCCATAGTGGGGGCTCAGCTTTGACCTTATGGCTGGCAAGTTGGACAACTGGCAGAAATAGCAGCGAGATGAAGTTCAATAAGTAGAAGTTATGGTCTCTAGCCCTGCTAACCATCTGGCCATAGTATTAGGAAAGGGAGAAATATTATCTCATCACTTTGTGATGAGAAGCATCACATTATTCTGACAGTGATGGATGACCCAGAAGTCTCACACATGATTTTGACTAGTGCCCTCTGGTTTTTCTTATGCTTGATCCCAAATGCACCACTTCCTTCTTATGATATATTGTTAGTGAGCCTACCCTACCTTTTGATTTGATGAATCTGAGAGAACCCAGGTCATGAAGAGCAATTCTGGCTGCCTATTCACAAAGCCCAATCTCTCTGGACTATGCTGTTATAGAGATAGAGAGCAGGAGAATTAACATAGCCATAGAGTAAGATTGTAAATGTGTATACCACTGTCAACCCAAAGTAGATGTGAACTATTTCTGATTTTCCTTCTTGATAGGAATGAAAGAGGAGTACATTTTCCATTGGTCACATACAGTGTATCTATCTGAAACCATGTTAATTTGCTTTAATAAACACCCTACCAGGCAGTGGGCCACTGCCATCCTCCAGGATCTGACTCTGTAGGGGCCAAAATCATAAATTAGTTCTCTAGTGAGGACAACTACCCTCACATCTTTTAGAACTTTGATGGTAGCCTGATTTTTGTCCTTCCCACATTTACTGTTTGGCATGATATAACAACATTGGTTTTTGTTTCTTATTTAGTATCGGCCTGTGGGGTATTTCAGAAGTTTCCACTTGGTCCCTCCACTATTCTATGTCACAGGTGTAAGCGATCAACCACCACTGAGTTTGTTAACAAATCTGAGAGTTCTCTCATCAGTGAATTCTTTACCACTCAAATAAGCAGATAGTAGACTAGTGGATTACACAGTCTATCCAGTATAGCCTTCCAAAATCCCTAAGCCTCTTGATAACTACTGCTACAGTCTTCCTCAGTGGCTCTGACATTTCCAGATCATACAGGATGGCTGTCACCTTCTCCAAGCTTCTAGGTGCACCTAGATGCATCTAGATGTAACTTCATGCCAATCTATTTGCACATTAATACTATCTTCTAAAATTCTTGTCAGTTTGATCCTATATCACAAGGTGCTTCTATATAGATAAACTCTCCATTATCCAATCTTATATTTTACATCCTACCTTGATCCAGCATCTCAGGACCCAGGCCCATATGTGGCCAAGTACATGGGAGATAGGTCTTGCAATTCCTTCATCTTCTCTTAGCTGACCCAGAACTTCCCTAGCCAAGCTATGATGTAAATTAACCCTAATTATTGATCTGGCAACTAGTATGGGAGGGTTTGGGAGGTTCTTTCTCCTAATTATTGATCTGGCAACTAGTATGGGAGGTTGAAAGGCATATGTCTTTCAACACATTATCTTCATTATCTTCACGTAACAGAAGAGCATAAGCCTATAAGGTAAACCCTTGATGATTCTGACAATAACCTTTAGTGGTTCACTTATGTGGGCCCAGAGAGTTCAAAAAGATCTGAAGATTGAAGAGATTCAAGTGCAACCAACTCCAATATCCTCATCCAAAGGCTGATGAAGAGCCTGATTTTAGAGAGAAGATTTGCTGAGGCTGAAAATGCAACCTTTCCTGGGGCTATGCCACTCTTGTAATTAAGTTTTGGGCATAAGCCCCAGCTTTTTCTACACTCTGGCTGTAGTACACTCTATAAATACTGAAAGGAAAACTCCTGGCTTTCAAACTTAACATTTAATTGATGACCAATCACCCCAATTTTGTGTTCTCAATTCTTAGACTAGCCCCAGAAATTCCAGTTTTATTATTTCCCACTCAAACCTCCCAGACATCTAAGATACTACCTCCACCAAGACTTTCCCCCCAACATCTAATCAGAGTTCAGCATGGTGAAGTTGTAATAATCATGTCACTTCGGCATGTGGGAAGCCATCTATGCCCCTCTTTCCAACAGTGATTGGGTCCTCACTGCCAGCTCCAAAAGCCCATTTTAGTATCTGCCTCCTCAGATAACTCTTGGCATCAACAGTTCAGAAACAGACTCTGAGATGAAGATTTGCTGGCAGGAAGCTCAGTGGGGGGGTGTCCTCAGGACCAACAGGAGTGGGAGGTAAAGACAGGAGGATTACACAAGAACTGCAATACAATCACAACACAGTCCTCTGCCAACCCAATGCTGGAATGTCCTTCTGAGGTGTTCTGTTCAGAGATAAGGAGCTGTTAATTGTTCAATCCTACATCAACCAGTCATTGGCAGTGGGCTGCCTCTGGACGGGAGTTTGAGGTTGGAAGTAGCAATTCTTTTCAGTAGAGGACAATTCCCAGGGCACAACTCAGGTGAGATTTGGCAGCTGCCAACACTTTCTGAAAATGGGGAAATGAGTGCCTCAGTCCTACAGGAGGATCTAGACAGGGCCATACTATCCAATACACACAATCCTGCTGTGGTAGGCAAAACAGTGAGCCCCAAAGATGTTCATATCCCACCTCCTGGACCTGTGAACATGTTATATACATGTAATAAATGTAATACATTCTGTAATACATGGCAAAAGGTACCCTGCAGATGTGATTAAGGTGAAGGACCTTGAGATGGAAGAGTTTCCTGGGTTATCCAGGTGGGAAAATCTAAACATACAAGTCTTTAAAAGAAATATTACTGGCTGGGGACAGGATTAGGAAGACTAGCTTTGAAAATGAAGGAAGACACCACAAGCCAAAGAATATGGGTAGCTTCTAGAAGTTGGAAAAGTCAAGCAAAGAAATTCTTCCCTAGAGCCTCCAGTCAGAGACACAGCCTTGCTAACACTGCCTTCAGCTCAGTGATACCCATGCTGGCCTTCTGACCTCAGAATTTTAAGATAATAAAATTTTGTTGTTTTATACCACTAAATTTGTGGTCATTTATTTCAGCAACAATAGAAACCTGCTTTGACTGTAAAGAAAACTTCATTATCAGTTTTTGCATGAGTAACTCAAGTCTCTGCTTTATTAGCAGGTTAGAGAACTGGCTTTTGTTTTATCCTTTACCCCCTTCATCTGATGCCTAGATCATGGACAAACAGCCCACACATAAGATGACTAAAAATGCCTTTATCTAATCCAACCGTAAGCTATTTAGGGCTCTAGCACAGGTCTTCCCTAGGTTGAACACCAGGTTTTCATTATGAAGGAGTCTCCCCACCCCCACCCCACAATCTATCTTCAGACCTACTTTTAGACTCTGAAAAAGATCATAGAAAATGTTGATGATCATCAAGAAATTGTACCATTTTTAATTTTCCAAGGAAATTCAGAAAGATAGTTAGATCAAGGATTTAACTTCACTGTTTATACACCTAGAGCATAGTTTCTCAATGGCACTATTCACATTTCCGACCAATTATTTGTTATAGGGGCTCAGTCCATGCATTGGAGGATGTCTAGCAGCATCGCTACACCGCTACCTGTGAAATGTCAGTAGCAGCCGGCCATCCATCTTCCCTACCCCTAGTCATGGCAATTAAAAATGTCCCCAGGCATTGTCAAATGTTCCCTTGGGGGGAAGTCACTCCCCTCCTCTCCCAGTGAACCACTGTCCTACAGAGAGAGTAGTATAAAATACAGAAACTTGCAAGGGCTTTAGAAATGATTCAATCCTGCAATCTAACATTAAAAATATGAAGTACTTCTCAAAGAGTTTATGTGACTTGCCCAAACTCATGTAGTTAGTGGCATGGTAAATGACTACATGCAAATCTATCATTTCCCTAGACCACTAGAATAGAGGATTTGAAAACTGAACATTCCTTCTAAGAGTATTAATTAGTTTCCAGAGCTTCCTTCACATACACAGACAACTCAAATAAAGCACTGCAAGTTGACCCAGTTTTCTTAGCCTTCTGTGTTTTTTAAAGTTTCATTCTTCAGAATTTTTGCAGATAAAATTGCTTCTAATAGTGGTTGTCAGGAAAGCATTTCTGCTAATTAGTGGTGGTGACATGACAAAGATATATGGAGCCAAATAAGAAACTCCCACAATACCAATCTTCCTCCCTTTCTTGAGCTGAAATGCCTTGTTACTCTGTGTGCATAGAGGATAGGGACTGAGGAGTCCCCAATTTCTGGGCAAGGAGGTCATTCCTCAAACTTCCTCAGAGATTTGATCATCAACAAGCCATCGGTTGCCAGGCGTTGGTTGGTTTTGTTAATTTGCAACTCCATTTTTACTGAATAGAAAAGGAACATCAGCGGAGATTTCTAGGTTGTTCCAATCTTGATTCTTCCTTGTATTTAAAGGCATAACGATGTCAGTAGAATTAATTAAATTGCTGTCACCATTCCTCTCTCGTACATCACTCACTCCTGTGTTAACACACATTGAGATCAGCAGAATACACATTTACATTTGCACCCACCTACACATGAAGGAAAATATGCTAATACTTTTTTCACTCGTATCTTTTATCTGTGGTTTTGGATCACTTCACAAGCATATTTAAAGAACACAGGGATTGTGAGACAACTAGGATTTCTGAAAATGCTGAACATTTAAGCACCCTGAGGAGTCTGCTTCAGTCCTTTGCAAACACGGGGATTTACTAAATGATTAATCAACAACCTAGTCAAATTTTGATCTATAATTCAAGAAAAATAGGATGCCACATCCTATTCAGGGTATCTAGAATGACTATCCTCATGCCAGGAAGGGAGTTTGATCCCTGGGGAGGGACAGCACTGCACCTGTTCCTTTTCAGTTCAACCTTCCTGACTTAAATTCTACACAACATCAAGCAAGTTTCCACTTGTTAAATTGGGCTGAGGAGTTGTCAGGAGACATGTGGTTATGTGCCTGGCCCCCAGGAAATGCTGACTAATAATGCAGCTCTCCACTGCATTTTCACAAAATAGACCCAACTGGAAGGGTCATGCTTCTGTCTGAGATGATGCAGGTTTCTTTGCAGAACTGTCAAAACTCCTTTGGTTGTAGCCCTTATCATGAAACCTGACACCAGGGTTTCAATTTAAAACTACTTCAAATTGTGCTCCCTTTAGGGCTCCCCCCAGTTCTCCATGGGTACCCTATTTACTGGCATGAGGTGCCTAGATACCCCTTTGCCACCACTGCTAGTTCCCACATGTGAGAGCTCTGGGCTTTGCTTTAAGACTATATCATGCCAGATTGAACATCACAGCCTCTACCCTACAAGCTTGTCATCTGCTACCTCTGAATGGCAGAGCTTCACCCAAGACTGTGCTATTCTGTAGCCTGAAGAGGTAAGGCATTCCTTTCTCTTATGAGAAGGATGAAAGGCAGTTCTACCTTGTAATCCAGGATAGCCAACAGCACTCTAATTACAAAGAATAAGCTGGATACCACATCTCAAAACTTTCATTTGGCTTCTACATCTGTGAAATAGAGTGATAACTTCTAATATATATTCATCATTGGCAATACAATTACCATTATGGTGCCTTTCAAATTTTTTATTATTTGATGCCCACATCTTTCCTATGAGGTAAGCATTATTAGAAAGCATACCATTTTTTAAAAGAGGACATAGCCTACATTTGCCCAAAGGCTGACAAATTTTCCCAGTTCCCTTATTTCAATCAGCAGTATCAGAATCAAAAAGTTTTCAGACTCAGGGCACCCAGGTGGCTCAGTCGGTTAAGCCTCTGCCTTCAGTTCAGGTCATGATCTCGGGGTCCCAGGATCAAGCCCCATGTTGGGTTCCCAGCTCAGTGTGGAGTCTGCTTGTCTCCTCCCTCTGTCCCTCCCCACCCCACTCATGTTTAATCTCTCTCTCTCTCTCAAATAAATAAAATCTTTGTGGAAAATGTTTTCACACCCATATTAATGAAGCAGAAAATAACTATGGAAGTAACCAATTCCACTCTAAACACATTTTACAGTGTAGAAAATGAGGCCCAAATCATTGGAATGCTTTCTAATGGCCAGCGAGCAGGAAAGATGTAAGGCAAGACTCACCCTCTGGTCACATTGCTATTTCTACCACCACATCAACTATCAACCTGTAGCAGATACTGGCCCATCCTTTATCTTCATTCGTCATGCCACTCCCATATGGGTGACTAGAATGAGTATGGCTTGGGTCATGTGCAGTGGGTAGGGAGTTGTCTTTGATTTTTCCGATGGGTGGTCAAAAGGACTAAGAAAAGCTGAGAACTCATAAAGATTTTTAAAAAGGAGCTTTGAAAAACATAAAATATCTATACAGATGATGTTATTTTTCACCCATGGGAAATTCAAGTGTCCAACAGAACTTTCCAAGACATAAGACCTTGAAAACTCCAATTTGGAACATTCCCATGTATACTTCTCTACTTTAACTGGTCCCCAGACCACCTTTCAGTTTGAATACCAAGGATTAGTACTGGAAAAATCCTTTCCTTCCATGTCCTTTTCTGTCTTTTATGGTTGGGCAACTGGGCTTTCATTTCTAGCAAATTGGGGAGAGACCCAAACACTCCCTCAGTGGGAACAAAAGCAGCGAAAGGACAAATAATGAAACTGCCTTTCACACTACAAGCTTCACATTTCACTTTTCTTTCCCCTTTCTCCACATTTTGCTTCATTTAGGAAGAAAACCTATTTTTAAAAGCACCAAACCCCCTTTCTGTCAGTGAGCTTGGCAAGATTGATAAATAAGGGGAGTCATCTTAATGGGGGTGCTGTCAGCAAACTCCTTCTTTGAAACAAATAAATGTGAGAAATGAGAACATTCAAGAGGTCCCTGTATTCCATGAGAAAAAAGAAGATGCATTTCCACAGCCCTATCAGCCTAGACTTGGCCCAAAGGAACCTCCCTCATTATTTGAAAGGCTTGCTAATTAGCGTATCAGCACTAACCCGGTCCCTTCCCCCAAAATGCTATGGGAATGACTTTGGGCTACCCCTGGCTTTACACCATTCTTAGTCCTCCTATCTGTTTTCTGGTGGGCTCCAGGTGTTGCTGTCTGCTCGAACACATGTCTGGTTACCATAGATTTTCTGGGTTTAAATAAGAATCAGACTGCTCTCCTTTATCTCCATGCAGACAGTGCAATTTGTCAAACTCAAAAATGCCCATCGGTGTAAAGGATTTTGGGAAAGCAGAGGATTGAGTGAGGGACAAGAGACTGGTGTGGCAGATGAGCCTTTGAAGAAAACCAGTTTGATCAATCAACTGCTAGACAATACTGGTGCCCGTCTCCACCTCTAACAAAATCATGCAGAGGCTGCTTCAAACAGAGGGCTTTCTTCCACAGAGAGCAGGCAGGCCACTCAGTCTCCCCAGATAAAAGCAGTAGCCCGGTCCATTCAATTGCACGGAGGAACATTTCCATTCACTTCCTAACTGAATGCCTCATGCTCTCAGAGCCTGATTAGAAAGAACCAGATCCCTGGTTCTGTCTGAGTGTGACCTGGTGAGACTACGATCTTAGCTCCACACGGGTGCCATGCTTTAACACTGAATACTACCCAATCTTCTACACATGTGATGCTTTCTTAATGACTTGATGAATTGCCTTATACTATTGTTGCTGTTGTTTCCAGAAAGGTCTACCCACCTTGAGCTATGTGCTACATCATACCTCTTAAGGAGATTTCAAGATGCTTTTAGTCTGTGTGGAAGAATGTCATTAAATGTTCATTGAACTTGTTTCTTCTTTTTTCCAGGCTCGTAGTTAAACTGCATTTCCAAGCCTCCCTTGAAATTAATAGAGGGCAAGTGACAGAATTCTGGTGCAAGGAATTCAGGCAGAAGTGCTTCTTGCCATATCCAAGCCCAGCTCATAAAAGATTCCATGCAATATCGCTTGCTTCTCTCTTCCCGTGCCTGCTAGCTAATGGAGAAAAAAAAATCCCAATGACGTCAAGACCCAGGGGTTACTAGAGTTCCCAAAAAGAAACTTGAGTCCATGAGTGTGCAGAGCTTCTCCACCAACCTGCACTGGACCAGAACATGGGCAAAAAACAAACCCTTCTGAAGTTAATCCACTGAGGTTTGGGAGATGCTTGTTACATACTTAGGCTACCCTACCAAACACAAAGCAGTGAATGAAGTGTCTGTGTTAGTAACACTGCACTGTCATTAGCTTGAAGGAGTCCAAACCTTAAGTCACTTTTGATCCCCTGCCTCTAATAGAAAACATACCATATAACTATTTGAAGAGGATGAGAGGGGACAGGAGAACAAGGAAACATCTATAAATATGGTAGCATAGAGAGAGGAGCAAGATGGCAGAGGTGTAGGAGACCTAGATATCATCAGGTCCCAGGAGTTCAGCTGGATAGTTATCAAACCATTCTGGACACCTAAAACTCAACAGGAGATCGAAGAGAAGAATAGCAGCAATTCTAGGAACAGAAAAGCAATCACTTTCTGGAAGTTAGGATGTGCAGAGAAAGTGAATTCGAGGCAACATTTGGGAAGATGGACCTCGGAGGGAGGAGCCATCTCCCAGCAAGTGGTAGAGCAATGGAGCACAAAATCAGAACTTTTAGAAGTCGGCTCCACTGAGGGACATCACTCCAGAGGCTAAGTGGGGGATGGAGCCCTCAAGGGGACAGTGTGGTCTCAGGATCCACAGGGTCACTGAAAGATCAGGGGTGTCTGAGTGCAGTAGAGCTCCCAGGTATCAGAGCAGGGAAGCCAGCTGCAGAGATAGAGTCGAGGAGTGAGCTCTCAGCTCGGGGTTACCTTAAACCATGATCTGCGGCATAGTCAGGTCACTGCTCTTCGGGCAGGGACCCCATAAGTAGCACATACGGGGAGACTCACCTTCCTCCTCCAGGAGGAGTGGCATAGGAGCACACTGCAGGAATCTGCTGAGTCTGGAGACTCCAAACAGGGCCGTGCGCCAGACACAGAAACACGTGGTCACAGGCCGGGTGAGCACGAGTACAGCCGAAGACCAGGGAGACAGGAGGGATTGACTGCTTTTCTCTGAGGCCACACTGAGGAGTGGGGCCCCAAGCTCTTGGCTCCTATGGGCTGGAGATTGGGAGACCACCATCTTCATTCTACTCCTCCAAAGCTGTACGGAAAGCATTCAAGGAACAAAAGTTCCCAAGAGCGAACCTGAGCAGATTACTTAGTCGGGCCCTTGGCAAGGGCAGTACAATTCTGCCTCGGGCAAAGACATTTGAGAATCACTGCAATAGGCCCCTCCCCCAGAAGATCTGCGAGAACATCCAGCCAAGACCAAGCTCACTGATCAATGAGAACTGCTGAACTCCAGAGCTAGGGGAAAGCAACACATAGAATTCACGGTTTTTTCCCCATGATCCTTTATTATCTCAAAGTTAAATATTTTAAATATTTTAAATATTTTTGATGAATGCGGATGCAAAAATTCTTGCCAAAATATTAGCCAATAGGATCCAATAGTCCATTAAAAGGATTATTCACCATGACCAAGTGGGATTTATTCCTGGGCTGCAAGCTTGGTTCAACATCTGCAAATCAATCAATATGATACAATACATTAATAAAAGAAAGAACAAGGATCATATGATACTCTCAATAGATCCTGAAAAAGCATTCGACAAAGTACAGCATCCTTTCTTGATCCAAACTCTCCACAGTGTAGGGATAGAGGGTACATACCTCAATATCATCAAAGCCATCTCTGAAAAACCCACAGTGAATATCATTCTCAATGGGGAAAAACTGAGAGCTTTTCCCCTAAGGTCAGGAACACAGCAGAACTGTCGATGATCACCACTGCTATTCAACATAGCACTAGAGTCCTAGCCTCAGCAAATAGACAACAAAAAGAAATAAAAGGCATTCGAATCACCAAAGAAGAAGTCAAACTCTCACTCTCTGCAGATGATATGATACTTTCTGTGGAAAACCCAAAAGACTCCACTCCAAAACTGCTAGAACTCAGTAAAGTGTCAGGATATAAAATCAAGGCACAGAAATCAGGTGCCTTTTTATAAACTAACAGCAAGACCGAAGAAAGATAAATTAAGGAGTCAATTCCATTTACAATTGCAATTTAAGATACCTAGGAATAAACCTAACCAATGAGGCAAATAATCTGTACTCAGAAAACTATAAAGTATTCATGAGAGAAATTGAGGAAGATACAAAGAAATGGAAAAATGTTCCATGCTCATGGATTGGAAGAACAAATATTGTGAAAATGTCTATGCTACCTAAAGCAATCTACACATTTGACACAACCCCTATCAAAATATCATTAAATTTTTTCAAAGAAATGGAACAAATAATCCTAAAATTTATATGGAACCAGAAAAGATCCCAAATAGCCAGAGGCATGTTGAAAAAGAAAGCCGCAATGTTGAAAGTTGGCCACAAAAATACCAGACTTCAAGCTCTATTACAAGGCTGTCATCATCAAGACAGTATGGTTCTGGTGCAAAAACAAACACACGGGGGCGCCTGGGTGGCTCAGTGGGTTAAAGCCTCTGCCTTCGGCTCAGGTTATGATCCCAGGGTCCTTGGATCGAGCCCCGCATCGGGGTCTGTGCTCAGCTGGGAGCCTGCTTTCTCCTCTCTCTCTGCCTGCCTCTCTGCCTACTTGTGATCTCTGTCTGTCAAAAAAAAAAACAAAAACAAAAACAAAAAAAATAAACAAACAAACAAACACACGTATCAATGGAACAGAATAGAGAGCCCAGAAATAGACCCTCAACTCTATGGTCAACTAATCTTCGACAAAACAGGAAAGAATGTCCAATGGAAAAAAGACAGTCTCTTCAACAAATGGTGTTGGGAGAACTGGACAGCCACATGCAGAAGAATGAAACTGAACCATTTCCTTACACCACACACAAAAATAGACTCCAAATGGATGAAAGGCCTCAATGGGAGAAAGGAATCCATCAAAATCCTCGAGGAGTACACAGACAGCAACCTCTTCGACCTCAGCCGTAACAATTTCTTCCTAGAAACATCGCTGAAGGCAAGAGGAGCAAGGGCAAAAATGAACTATTGGGACTTCATCAAGATCAAAAGCTTTTGCACAGCAAAGGAAACAGTCAACAAAATCAAAAGACAATAGACAGAATGGAAGAAGATATTTGCAAATGACACAACAGGTAAAAGGCTAGCATCTGAAATCTATAATGAACTTATCAAACTCAACACCCAAAAAACAAATAATCCAACCAAGAAACGGGCAGAAGACATGAACAGACATTGCTGCAAAAAAGACATCCAAATGCCCAACAGGCACATGAAAGAGTGCTCAACATCAGGAAATACAAATCAAAACCACAGTGAGATACAACCTCATACCAATCAGAACGACTAAAATTAACCAATCAGTAAATGACAGATGCTGGCAAGGATGTGGAGAAAGGGGAACCCTCCTTCACTGTTGGTGGGAATGCAAGCTGGTGCAGCCACTCTGGAAAACAGTATGGAAGTTCCTCAAAAAGTTGAAAATACAGCTACCCTATGACCGAGCAATCATACTACTGGGTATTTACCCTGAAGATACAAATGTAGTAATCCAAAGAGGCACGTGCACCCGAATGTTTATAGCAACAATGTCTACAATAGCCAACTATGGAAAGACCCTAGATGTCCTTCAACAGATGAATGAATAAAGAAGTGGTATATATACACAATGGAATACTATGCAGCCATCAAAAAATGAAATCTTGCTATTTGCAATGACATGGATTATGCTAAGTGAAATAAGTCAATCAAAGAAAAACAACTGTTATATGATCTCTCTGATATGAGGAATTTGAGATGCAGGGCTGGAGGTCATGGGGGGGTAGGGAGGGAAAAAAATGAAACAAGATGGGATCTGGAGGGAGACAAACCATAAGAGACTCTTAATCTCAGAAAATTAACTGAGAGTTGCTGGAGGGTAAGGGAGTAGGGATATGATGACTGGGTTACAGACATTGGAGAGGGTATGTGCTATGATGAGTGCTGTGAAATGTGTAAGCCTGATGATTCACAGACCTGTACCCCTGGGGAAATGAATACATTATATGTTAATATAAAAAATAAAAGTAAAAAATATACCATATGTTATATGTCATAAGTTGAAATTAGATAAGCTCTGTAGTTGAGGTAAAATGTGCAGTGAATAAAAATTATAGAACAATTGTTTATGACTGGGGGCTCCAAAAAGCCTTCACAGAGGAAGTACAAAAGATAAGTAGGCTTTCTACAATTAGAGAAGTGGAAAGGGCTTTCGAGGAAGACGAAATTGCTAGTTAAGCAAAATCATCTTGAATTCTGTGACTGTTCTAAGAATGGCAAATGGTCAGCTGGAGGAACAAAAAAAATTTTTAAAGAAATAGCATAAACTTTACCAGAGTTCTGGAAAATCAACTCCGGCAATAATACAAAAAAAAAAAAAATGGATTTGCAAATCCAAGGTTTGGAGTTAGAAATCTGCTAAGAGGCCAATGCAATTATAAATGGTGTAGGATCCTCCCGGAGACTGTAAGGGACTCCGAGTGGCCTCAGGAACAGGAAATTAGGTCAACAAAGACATTTGGATTGACCAATGAATTGGCACTGAGCGGTCGGCACAATAAAACTACCATGCTAATGTAGATAAAATTTAGCTGTGATTGGAGAAATTTTAAAACAGAATCATGACTGTATGGTTCAATTTATCAGAAGGGTTTTCACTGTACACTGCAAGCACAGAGAATCTCTGACTTCCCATTACCACTAACAGTCTTGTGTGGGTACCAGCGAAGAACAACCAATGAGAAAGTACACAAGATGAAGTTATCTACCATAGCCTTAGTAACTGTAGCACATTAATGGAAGAATTAAGCTAGATTAGGGTAATGCAATCCTCTAAGATACTCCCTAGCTTCAAACCTTTCTAGAACTTCCTATTACCTACAGCAGTACTTCTCAGGTGATGATTCTTGGATTCCTGAATCTAAATCACCTGAAGTACTAAGAAGATATTCTCACCTATGACCTACTCAATTGTCATGTTGGCCAGCAAGACTGAGGAATCTATATTTATTTATTTTTTTATTTTTTTTATTAACATATAATGTATTATTAGCCCCAGGGGTACAAGTCTGTGAATCACCAGATTTACACACTTCACAGCACTCATCATAGCACATACCTTCCCCAATGTCCATAACCCCACCACCCTCTCCCTACCCCCCTACCCCTGGCAACCCTCAGTTTGTTTTGTGAGATTAAGAGTCTCTTATGGTTTGTCTCCCTCCTGATCCCATATTGTTTCATTTATAGGAATCTGTATTTAAACCACTGCCTACCCTTCTCCCACCTGGTGATTCTTAATCACACTAAGGTTTAAGAAACCATTAGCCTAGAAATTAATTCATGCTTTTCACTATGGTGCTTACGAACTCCTTCATAAACTTGCCCCAGGTATCTTTTATTCCTCCTCATTCTCTTCTTCTGGTCCTATGTTCTGACTTAGAAATTGAAGAACCATTTCAGAACATACTAGGCTTTTCCCCAACCTCAAAACCCAATGTATATTGCTTCTTTGTCTAGACAGATTCCTCCCTGGTCATTCCACAAAATTTCATTTATTTCCATAAATGGTAGATACTATGTTACCCTTTGAAAAAAATTTAGGAATCAGCACCTGAAGGCTTAATTGGATGTTTGCTATGTGTTTATGGTGATGCCTCAGTCAACTCCATATGCGAGGTATGAAAAGAGAATGGCTGAGCCAGGCCTGGGTTCTCCATGGTCAAGCTGACTCAACTGTAACAGCACTCCTGACTCTAGATCTAAACTCCTCTCCACTGGGTAGAGGAAGATGAGGTCAATGGCATATGGTAAGTGCTCATTAGATGTTTGAATGAAGGATTAGGATAATTGTCTTGATTCCCCCCATTTCACTGTGGCTAATTTAAACACTTTTTATGCCCTCCAAATTATGGCCAATTCAGTTAAAAGACCAGCCAAACTGTTTAAACGTTTTGAATACTAAACAATGGGTTGATTGAATAGATTTTTCACCTTCAACTGGGTAGGTTTGCTACATGGACCCATGACCTAATATAGAACACAAGACCGACCTCTAGTCTTTGCTGACCAGCCAACGCAGGTGCAGTAGAGATGTATGGACGATTCCAAATAGGCCAGGATTATTTACACAGGGGGAACTTAGCCCATCATGCCCGCAGCAAACAGGTGAGACCACAGAAGAGATACTGCATGCACCTGTCTCTATGGTCATGCCACAGCAATGAACCAGCCAAATGTGAAGAGACCAAGAGCTAAGGAACTCTTCCCAGAGGAGACTATCCTAGGGCAAATCTGCCATAGCACACAGTCTGCTGTTGGCATCCCATTTTTTTAGACATAATTACAAAATAGAAAAACATGTCTTTGCTACACTTCCTTTGTTCTTCCCTCTGGCCATAACTTTCACAAGGACCACAGACTGTCCACCAAGCTCTGCTTTCTTTTAACCCTGTCCTATTTCCAAAATTTACTTTTGACTTTTGCTCATCAGTGAAAAACACATAGTCCTTCAAATACGTAGATCTCAGGAGACAACCTGTTTGGGATATTGGTAAGGCTTTCCCACACATTGTCCTCTCTACCTACAATGTTCTCCCTTTTGCACGTGTAGGTCATTCTAGCTCCTCCTGTCTTAGCTTAAATGTAAACTTCACATTAAATCTTCTCTATCAGCCCACCTAGGAATGTGGTACCCTTCTCCTATCCTCCATCGGGTCACCCTGTCTATCTCACAGCATTCCTACCGTCGTTCAACTCTTTATTTACTTGTTTATTGCTCATCTCTTTTAGCATATGGTAAGCTCCATAAGAAGAGGAATTATGCATTATTTACTGCTGTGTTCATAGCTGCTAATATAAGTGCCTGGCACATAGAAGGCACTTAGTAAATATTTGTTGAGTGAATGGATGATTGGCATAGTCATCTCAAGAAGGACTTACATTTTTTGAAGAGTAACTCCTTAACAGCTCAGATCAAGTAACGGTTAATAGGCAAAAGAAATGACCTTTTGCTACTGTACCTACACTGAACATTTATATAATGCCTATGAGTTTGCACTGTTCACGGCCATGGACATAGGTCTCACACACACACAGAATCAATGTCGGTTGTGTTATATAACACTCTAGAACAAAGTTTATAAGTCAGGCGGAGGTTGTGTCTATCCAGTGGGCAGCTGGGCTATCCCACAGCTGATCCTTCATTCCCTTTATCTTTCTCCCCGCTACTGATTGTCCGGAACAGATTAATCATGGAGTGATCCAAATGTTTTGCAGGGCTGGCTGAAATGACTCATTTAGCCCATGTGCACATCACACAAATGTGCATACAGGCAAAGGAGTAGGAAAAAAAAAATCCCCTTAAATTCTCAGTACTCTGCCTATTAATGTTGACTATCATTCAAGCCTGATAATATAGAAGTAAAATATTAATGCACCTACTTAACACTAATGTCCATAATGATAATGAACGTCTTTGTAGCCAACTTAGTGCCTGGAGAACAGATTGTTATAAACATAATTTCTTCGTTTTGTTTTATGATAATTAGTAGTAGTCAGCATTAAATCGTAACTACCCAGCTTTAAGACAGCATTGAAAAGCACCAGCCCTCAAGGAGAATTATCCTAAGGGTAAATATAGGCTGAGACACACGATGGAAAACCCACTAACTAAGACAAACCCACTTCCCCCACCTCGCCGCATGTAAACACATACAGTTCTGGAAACGGACAGTGAAGCATGTTAAGGAAATATAAAATCATGCCTAACATGACAAATCCCAGAGCTACCTCCCAACTTCTGCACAGCAAGAAATCATCACACTATGCAAGGAATAAACAAGCACAACCCCCAGACAGATGAAGAGTCTATCTGAGGCAGCAGCTCCGAATAATAGAGAGAAAAAGGGAGAGAACAGTGGCAACCTTCATCTCCAAAAGGAAAAAAAATGAGCTTCTTAAAGATGGGGGACAGAGGGGCGCCTGGGTGGTGCAGTGGTTGAGCGTCCAACTCTTGGTTTCAGCTCAGGTCTGATCTCAAGGTCGTGGGATTGAACCCCATGTCAGGCTCCACACTCAGCACAGAGTCTGCTTGTGTTTCTCCCTCTTCCCCTGCCCCTCTCCCCTGCACATTCTCCCCCCCCACACACACACTTAAAATAAATAAAATAAATCTTTAAAAAAAAAAGAGAGAGAGAGAGAAAGATGGGGATCAGGAAAAGAGAGCTGCTTTCACCAACCTGAAAAAGACCACTCCCAGCATTTCTCCAGGCCAATTTCTGCAAAGCTCATGCAGCCCTGCTCAACGTCCTGTGGGGGTCAGCCAGATTTCTGCAGTGATCTTCACTGGGCGTTGTTACTCAGTCTTCAATGAGCAGTGACTCTGGAAGTGTACCCTCCAGATCAGCACCAGTACCACCACCACCACCTCGAGCACTTGCTTGAAATGCACTTTCTCAGCCCCCATCCCAGACTTACTGAATCACAAACTCTAATCAGCAGTCTGTTTTAACAAGGCCTCCGGGGGATTCTGTGTGTGACCAAATGGGAGAAGCACTACTCTGGGCAACGGCAGGGTGGTGTGAAACTCCAAGATCCACGTTAGCCCCTTGACATTTCAGAAGGAATTCTATCGCCTAGAATCCGTATGTTGGAGCCCTAACACCTTCAGAATGTGATTATATTTGGAGACAAAGCCGACTAAGTTAAAATGAGTTCATTAGAGTGGACCCTAGTCCAATATAGAAAAGGAGGAGATCAGGACAGAGGAGAGACATGAGGCATGCGCACACAGAGAAAGAAAAGGGCACAGGGAGGACAGCCATCTTCAAGCCAAGGAGACAGTTTTCAGGAGAAACCACACCTTCCAACACCTTGATCTCTGACTTCCAGCCTCCAGGACTATGAGAAAATAAATTTCTGATGTTTATACCCCCACCCCAGTCCATAGTATCTTCTTAAGGCAGTCCTAACAAACTGACACAGACCTCTCCCTCAGATTCCCCCACTTCTTCAGGGACCCCCTCTCACAGGCCATCCCCATGGGTTTCACTCACATTTTCTGTCACTGTGCTTAGCATGGTGTGACAAGAACTTTATTTCAGTTCTCGCTTGCTTACGAGATGACGTCTCATCCATCTTCAATCCCCCGGTGCCTTGTACGGGCCCAGCTCAGAGTAACCACTCAATTAATATAAGGAAGAATAATAGATGCTTGGAGAATGACTAAGGAAGGCTTCATGGTCTACCATGGATCCTGATTTATACAACAGGGCTATCCGTGACAGCAAAATTTATAGAGCTGCAAAGTGCCTCTGAGATCGAGAGGTCAGTGTGATATTTGCCCATGTCTAACCATATTAAAAAGACTAGGAGGAAATTCAGCTGACCTAGATGTAAGTAAATTACTATTCATTAGTCATGTGACCCAGAACACGTTTTTCTAAAACATTTTCAGCCATAGTTTCCTCACAGGTAAGATGGGAATTAAACAGCACCTTCTTCTCAGGTGAGCATAGGAAGGATTAAGCAAGATAATTTTGCCAATGGTTCAGTGCTATTACCTGCTCATAACTGACAATAACTAGGTGCTCAGTCTTGATGAAAACATGACTCTTAGAAGAAAATAATTTACCTGAAACCCAAGGAATCTTACATGATTTCTTTTCTGAAAGACTGAGTCTCGCGGAGACACTAATTTTTCTATTTTCCACTTTCTTCTTCCCTTTTTGTTCCTCAGTCTGAGCCACTTCTATGTTCTCTGTTCCTTTTCTTTCCTCCCAATACTGCTGTGCATTGATTTGCCAATTTCCCAACTTTGTCCTTTTTATCCATGTAAAATAAAATAAACCTACGGTGATTTACTATAATCTGAAAAGGCTATTTTCTTCTTAAAGTAACGTAGGCAACTTTGTTATTCAACTGCCCAAGATTGTTTCCATTTTCACTACTTCTGAGAATGGAACAGCTGTTTGCATGATGAAGTAATTGAGATGACATATTAGAACAAAAATAATCAGAAGCAAAGAGTGGAGAGCCTGTCATATATACCTGGCTCTTTCACCAACTTACTTTCCTTCCCTGTAAATATCATGGTAGACTTATTTTTTAAGGAGCATTTAATAAAAATTTTTCCCTATTATCTTGCAATCAAGTTAGGAGCCTGAGTAGCTAATCAGACAAAAGATGAGACAATGAATGTAAGACACTTGCATGGTTCCTGGTAACAGGTCCAGAAAATGGGTAGGGGACAGAAATTAATCAGAAGGAGATACAATAATGGCTTTTAGTTGTTAGCTAAGGCACCATGATCTACTTACACACATCCTCATCGATAGCGAGTGATCATCTACACAGGTGAAAAATCACACAACCAGGAGATACCTTCTAGGCAGAACTGTCACTACTATTCAGAGTCTCAGAAAAAGAAATCTAGAAAGAAATTTAACCAAATCAGGGATGTGCAACTCCCTCTATGCTATCAGATGCATTTAAGTACTTCTATATGATCATCAACTTCACATTTTTAGGCTTATATAATCATTGGGTCTTATTCATAATGATTACCATCTTTGTACTTTTCTCTAGTAAGTGAAATTAGCATTCTCTCATGAACTGTAAATGCTAAATTGCTAATAACCTCCCTGGGGTTTTCTTCACATGATGATGCCTTCAGTGATTTCATCATAGTGTATTAAAATATCACAATTTATACTCTTAAGCATAATAATTTCCCTAAGGCTTGATCTAAAAATGATAGATATATTTTTAAATAACAGTAAAATCTTGGATAAACACTTAAAAGTAACCAATCCCAAAGAAACAGCCTTCTTCTCCTTCTCCTCCTTCTTCTTCCTCCTCCTGCTCCTCCTCCTCCTCCCCCTCCCCCCTACATGCCTCCCCACCCTCCCCTTTCCCCTCCCCTTCCCTCTACTCCTCCTCCTCCTCCTCCTTCTTCTTCTTCCTGGACTGGACATCACCAGCAGAAACTAACAATTCTTAGAGAATTCAAAACTGTGTAACAAAAACCCAAATGTCTGGAGCCTCAGACAAAAAAAGTCCAGGTTACAAAAATCATTTTGAAAGAACTGGTGTATGTTAATTATTGTCAGCTAGGGCCATAATGCATGAAATTTCACACTTTGGTCAGACTAGTTCTGGGTAGAAAGCACCATGGAATCTAACGTTTATTCCACTGGAAAAGTAAGAAAACAATTTGCAATAAACCAATGGAAATAACTTCCCTTTTTCTCTACCATTTTATGGGCTCTGGGGAACTAAGATACACTGAAGGAGGTAGAAGCAAACAAAAAACAAATTATAGCACATGATCAGGGAATATAGGGATGCTTATTTGCCTACAGTTTCAAAAACACATCTCTGCTTGTGTTTGAAATTCCAGTGAGACCAAATCTCCAACTAAATTCTAGTTTAGGGAGAGAGAAAACTTTGGAAAACTCAAGAGTAAGCATTGCCAAAATAATTCATATAAACCTAAGATTCCAAGAAGGGCTACGTAGTAAATTGTCTTTTTCATATATTCATCTTGGGGGGTAAGGGAGTGTGTGTGTGTGTGTGTGTGTGTGTGTCCTTTTCTAGAAATAGGAGAATTGTATAAGAATGAAATTTTGTGTTCATTCACAAATTCATCCATTCGCTCATTCAGTTTATATTAATGTAGAACCTGCTCTGTGCCAAGCACTATTCTAGGTGTCAGAGATTTAATGGTGGGCAAAACAGAAACAAGCTCTGCCCTGGGGCACTTAAAGTCTAAATGTACAATGAAAGAATCACCCACCCATTATAACTGCAAAGAAGGAGGCACACTTTTGGTGCTTTGAGAACTTATACAGATAATGTGTCCAAATTAAGATGACAGGGAAGGTGAGCCCTTAGGAGAAATGCAGAAGTTGTCATCTCAAAGGAAAATAGTTTCCACCTAATGAAGAGGGAGGAAAGAGCCCTTTAGGCTGAGAGCATTCAATGACCTCCTGCTAGGGAGAGGAGGCAGGAGAGGTGGTGAGCCAGACTCACTGCCCCATCCTCTAGGAACCAGTGCCCTCCATGACAGGAGGCCAGCCAAGGAATGGAGAGAGACATTTGCAGTTGTGTTGGGACTGAGCCCTTAATTACCCTGTGGGATCTGCCATTATCTACTGGGAGATAATGTCTCCCAGTCAGAACGGAGTTGTCAGAATGGAGCTGAATTACAGGACACCCAGCTGGTGTCGCGGAACTGCTTAGCTCGGGGAAAGAACCCACACGTGGGAACTGGTGTCAGAATTGGGAAAGTAGACTGCAAAATTTACTCTTGCTCTTGAGGGAAACGAGAAGGCAGAGGAACAGACAGGAAATGACCCATGCGCTCAAATGAATCCAATGAATTTACTCACCATGAGACAGTGAGATAGAGGAGAGCAATCAGTGTGGAAGAATGAGAGTTTCGTTGAATAGCGAGGCTTTAGAGGGGTAAAGACTGTCCTAGGATGTGGAAGATGTGGTCTGAGGATATGGAAGCAGTGCTGTGGGAGTGACAGTAGGAAAGAAGGAGGACATCCTGGAAAAGTATACTCTCAAAAAAAATTTTTTTTTCAATTCATCTCAGAAGCTTCCAGATTCCCTATGGTCTTTGTGGAAGCAATATAACAGTAGCTGGAGCCTAGATATGAACATATAAATTTCCTGGGTTTAATCCCTGCCTTCCCTCCTGCCTGTAACATTGGACAGGTTACCTAACCTTTTCCATACCTGGCTTTCCCCAAAACAAAGTGAGGGTAATTGTCATCTAACCTCTCAAAACTGCTGTTAGACTGAAATGAGATTAGTAACGAATATTCTAAGAGGGTCTGGCGTATAACAGGCACCTGGTAAATGTTTGCTCATATTAAATATAATTCTACTGGAGAACGTTTTATCTTTTGACGCTAAAAGACATAAATTTGGTTTATCCAAATTAAGTAGAAATTTCTACTAAGGAGAAAACCTCATTTCAAGAGTATTTTAATTAACTGGAGTTTTCCTGTGTACTTTGTGATGGATCCAAAGTAATCCTTTTCCGGTTCAACCACCCCCAGAGGAGATCATAGTATAATCTCAGAAAGTTGTCACTGGGAGGCTCTGAGAGTGAGGAGGGACTAGCCCCCAGGGAGAAAGAATGGAAATGAACCAAGAACAGTGCAAAGTTCTGGCACCTCTATTCACACAAGAGAAGTGCGGACTGCCCACACGAGACCTTCCCCACCTTCTGCGGCAAAATTCCATTTCTGAGAAGCACCAATATTTGGTAGTGAATCCATTTCTAGGAAACAAGCTCAGCTTCGAGGTGCCATCTCAGGAGCCCAGGCAGCAACACTAGAGCCAGGCTGGAGTCCTTAGCTGGGGAAGTCAGCTCCAACAGCAAGAAAGAGGAGCCACGAGAGCACTGCCACGAGAAAGGACTGGCAGGGGACCTAGAGCAGGACAGGCCCAGCTCACACAGGAGGACAAAGATGAACAAGGAAGATGATGAACAAAATGATGCTGGAAACTCCCAGAAAGTAGTGCTACCAACTCCCAAGTGAAGCTCTGTGTGTTTAGTAATAGCTGAATGTTAACTTCGGACGATCCCCCTAGGTAGGTGGACCTTTCATTTTCTTTTGCCTGGGGCTGTCCCAATTTATAATTGCTATCCCAGCAGAAGTAATCCAGGGGACCCTTTTCACTGACAGAAGTACCTTGGCTTGAAAACAAAAACAAAAACAAAACAACCCTTGATTTCCTGGAGCTGCAGAATCTTCTAGAAAAGCAGAAATCATTGACCAGATTCAGAGCCACTCAAGACACTCTGGAAATGTATCAAGAAGAGGCTTAAGAGAGAGAGAAACCAATGGCAGTACAGGACAGTGTAGCCCCTAGTGCCAACAGGGAACTATGATACTAAAGGTGAATGGCCCTTGGGGAAGCCTTACAGCAAAAGATTCTTCTTCATCGAGAATCATAGTTGCTCCTTGAAAAACTTGTCATGCATTTTGCAAATATGAGGTGTAGCAATACTATTGGCTATCATAACTTGATTTTGAAGAGTCACAGAAGGCCACGTGTTTCACATGGACTGCTGAGGTCAGCCTGGTAGAAGACTCTTCCTACGGGAATTGAGTGTACAGAGGTGAGACTCATTTGAAAAGCAATCAGAGTCGTTAGTAAGTATTCCTTGCATATGTTCCATTAATTTCTTCCCAGATTCTTTCCATCAGAGAAGCAGAGTCTGCATCTGGTCCACTGAGTCTATTTCTTGGCCCATCCCAATATTCTACACTCGTTGCTAAGCTAACTGTAATAGTCTCTTGCCCAAATTGCTGAAAGCCACACAATCATGCCCACCACTGTGATTTTCATTGGAATCACTGTAAGAATTACATAACATTGAACACAGTTCAGTTCCTGTAATTGGGAGGAAAGGCTAGTTACTGACTCAAAATGGAAGCCATGTCACTGGACCACCCGCACCAAGGTTTCCAGTCAACAACAGCACTTTCAGTCCACACTTGTCAAAGACCTACAGTTCATGAAGCACTTGAGCCTTCAACCAAACAAGTACAAAAGTAACTGCAGGGCAATATTAGTGGAATGACAACCTATTCCATGTAAAGGAAAAGGACGTTATACTGTAGTTTCTGTTTTCTCACTAACTACTAGATAAGAGATAGTCTTAAGCTAAAATGTATTAAGAGCGGATATTGACTTACCATTGAATTTTCAGTATGTAAGCACATGTACAAAATGTGATTAAAATAAAGCAGAATTTTTGTAAAAGAAACATAGCAGGATATCAGCATCAATGAGTATTTTTCCCTTTAATGTGGTAGTTACGCATGTACCTACTCTACTGTTATTTCTCAAACACCTTGGAAATCATGCTCGAAAACTGGCTTTAGAACATCAGGTTCACTCTTCCAAAAATGTGCAATGGATGAAAACTGCATGCAGTGATGACTGTCCTTTGGAAGCAATCATAAGGCATGAGGATGAATAACTTTTATCTTAAGTAAGTCATCAGAATAAAGGCATGGCTATCATAGGAGAAGATCAATTTTTTGTCACTCAGGAAATGATGACAAGTGGTAGGGCCAAAAGTGGTATCCCGAAAAGTTGGAAGACATTAGACACAGAACTTTTCAGAAGGGAAACTAAGCCACCATGGGCTCCCCTGGAATTTAGCATTAAGAAGCCACAGAACAGGGGCACCTGGGTGGCTCAGTGGGTTGAAGCCTCTGCTTTTGGCCCAGGTCATGATCCTAGGATCCTGGGATCCAGCCCCGCATCGGGCTCTCTGCTCAGCAGGGAGCCTTCTTCCTCCTCTCTCTCTGCCTGCCTCTCTGCCTACTTGTGATCTCTGTCAAAAAATAAATAAATAAATAAATCTTTAAAAAAAAAAGAAGAAGAAGAAGAAGCCGCCACAGAACATTGAGTCCTCTGGATAAGAAAGCAAAATCCTCTATTTTTGAATGCCTAGTGAGCAGCATAGTGAATACCAATAGTAATCACCTAATAAATGTTTGAAGGATGAGACTTTAACAAATGGTTCTGTCATCATGCTGAAAGACAGTATTTATGCCTCCAAATATATGGAAGCAGTACAGGTGACATTTTGCATATTACTATCCCATGATGTCATTGGTTTGCTATTTGCAGAGTTTCTTCAGTGGATTCAAATTCTCAATTTTATTTTTAATTTTGAACTGTCATACCTGGGGTGCCTGGGTGGCTCAGTCGGTTAAGCATCCAACTCTTGATCTCAGCTCAGATCATGATCTCAGGGTCATGAGATGGAGTCCCGTGGCAGACTCCACACTTAGCAGGGTGTCTCCTTGAGATTCTCTCTCCCTCTCCCTCTGCCCCTCCCTCCACTTGTATGTGTTCTCTCTCTCTCTAAAATAAAATAAATAGATCCCAGGCACCTGGGTAGGCCAGTCGGTTAAGCGTCTGCCTTCAGCTCAGGTCACGGTCCCAGGGTCCCAGGGTCCCAGGGTCCCAGGGTCCCAGGATCCCAAGGTCAAGTCCCACATCAGGATCCCTGCTCAGCAGGTAGCCGGCTTCTCCATCTCCCCCTGCCTGCTGCTCCCCCTGCTTTGTGCTCTCTCTCTCTCTGTATCAAATTAAATAAAATCTATAAAAATAAAATAAATCTTTAAAAAAGTTGTCATAATTTTAAACTACAAAGGTGCAAGAAATTATATAAAAACCACCCAATCCACTCATCAGTCAGATTTAGCCAATGTTATTGTGTAACCATTTTCTAGGCTCAAACAGACAAAAAAATCATAGTCGACATTCACTAACGTTGTAGTAGGCAGGACATGTTAAAAGTAGCAAAAGTGCACTTAAGGAAGTAGTGTCCCTTCCCATCTGGCCGCTTCTATAACTTTTCTCTCTTTTTTTTTTTCTTTTTTATATATTCTCCTGACTCTTCAAATTACACCTTTAAAACTTTGCTTTTACTTTGTGCCTCTGCCTGGCTCTTGGAAAGACTTTTGTAATTTGTTGTTAATGGCATATTTTGGACTGTAATCTCCATTTCACTTATTCGGAGTACATTTTTCTCCCAAATTTCTCTTCCCTTCCATTCGGCCCAAGCTGCAAATAATAATAATTTCCTCCACACTCCCACCTTGACGGCCCTTTTATGCACTCCATCTTCTTCCCAGCTATGTCCCCCAATCAGGCCCTTTAGAATAAAAACAACAAAAAGCCTCTCATTTTAAGAGAGAATCAGGCCGTTTACGCTGTGTTATTTTACTGTATTTAGGGACCATGTTTATCATGTTCTAATGTTCCATGCTACTTGGCATCAAAGAACATTGCTTTATTGTGACATTTTCAAATGAAAACTACATGACAGTAACAGTTTCCAAAGAACTCTCATTTACCTTGGCAGCATTTACGAGTGGTGGGGGAAAAATACATAAAACCACTGCTTTGAGCAAAACGCTACAATGATTATTTAGCAAACAAGCTCACATATTAGAACGGCGGAGGGAAGATTGCTTCTACAGACTAAATTATACTTTACACACAGGCACTGCTGAATGGCTTTCTGCAGAGGTTACGTTTAAATTATAGCTCTTGCTAAGCAAACATCTCACGGTTTGTGTGTGAATTTGAATTATGCATCGAACAGGCAGCATGTTTATGGAAAAAAAGTCAAGTCAATAGATTGCTAAATTGCTACAACATTTGTAAGGGACAGAAATAGCTGTGGTGTCGGACAATGAAGAAGCTTTGAGAGAGGTCCCGCTTACTCTCCAGTAAGAAAATGGGTTGGCAATTCTGGACCACAGCGAGTGATCAACCTTGGGCTTCATTCAGAAGCATCCAAAAATTGCTAGTGCTTTTTCTTTAGAAATATAAGTCGCTGTCTTATGCTGGGAGGTTCTAAATCTGGCAGCGTGCATTGTGTGACCTCCAATTTTATTTTAATTCGGAGAAATAAGGCAAATCTATGGGAGCCGTCCTATTTTGGGGGAAATACACTGTTGGGCAGTCAAAACTGGCAAATCAGGTAGAAGGACAAGGTCGGGGAACAAATGAGCTACGTAAAGGGCATTCAACCTTTCAGACCCTGCCAAACTCCTGAGTACCGTCTTCAGAGTAGTGGTGTTTACTGCAGCAGAATGTGTCCCACCTGTGTTGGTGTGTGTACTTCCTCCATAAAGGTGCAAGAAGGGGCAAATGGCCTTTATGTTCCCATAGAACTCTAAGAGCGTGTGTTTCTATTGCTACTATATTATGCATTTTTCTATCAATAACCCTTGGGAATTTTGTGATCTTTCAATTCTTAAGATTTACAACTCTTCCGCATGTTGCAAATCCCAGTCAAGTTTCTGTTGCGCTACGCAAGGGTTTCTCACTGGAGAAGTATGATGGCAGCAAAGCTTCAATCTACTCTCCAGAGAACAAATATTTTTCATGGTCCCCAGTTCTCCCTGGGTAAAGAAGATGAGAAAGAAGAAGACGCTGACTGATACTCTATATGGACCAGCAAGGAGCCCAGAACACAACAACTGGAGGAAGACAAGCTATAAAACTCCTGCCATGTGATGGTCTAGAAAATTCTCAGGTGCATCCAACTACACTTCTCTATGTGCGTGCGTGAGTTTTAGGCTTAAAAAGTGGTCCCTGTGGGGGTGCCTGGGTTGTTCAAGTGCTTAAGCATCCAACTCTTGATCTCAGCTCAAGTCTTGACCTCAGGGGCATGAGTTCGAGCCCTGCCTTGGGCTCCATGCTGGGTGTGGAAACTACTTAAAGGGGAAAAAAAGTGGGTCTGTATGATTTCATGTATAAAACATTCTTCAAATGACAAAATTATAGAGGTAGAGAACAGATGAGTGCTATTCCAAGTGCAGAGTAGGGTGACAGAAAGGGAAGAAGGTGTCCATGGCAGGATCCTTGCAGTGATGAAATTGTTTTTATCTAGAGTGGAGTGGTGGTCACATATATCTACACATGTGATAAGTTGCATAGAGCTTCTTACAGGGTGAACTGTGTGCCCCAAAAAGGTATGTTGAAGTTGTGACCACCAGTATCTCAAAATGTGACCTTATCTAGAAATAGGATTGCTGCACAATGGCCACAGTTGCCAAACTGTGGAAAGAACCAAGATGCCCTTCAACAGATGAATGGATAAAGATGTGGTCCATATACACAATGGAATATTATGCCTCCATCAGAAAGGATGAATACCCAACTTTTTTATCAACATGGGCAGGACTGGAGGAGATTATGCTGAGTGAAATAAGTCAAGCAGAGTCAATTATCATATAGTTTCACTTACTTGTGGAGCATAAGGAATAACATGGAGGACATTGGGAGATGGAGAAGAGAAGTGAGATGGGGGAAATCAGTGAGGAAGACAAACCATGTGAGGCTGTGGACTCTGAGAAACAAACTGAGGGTTTTGGGGGGCAGTGAGCCTAGTGGTGGGTATTATGGAGGGCACGTATTGCATGGAGCTCTGGGTGTGGTGCATAAACAATGAATTTTGGAACACTGAAAAAAAATTAAACTAAATAAAATTTAAAAAAAAATAGGATTGCTGCACATGCAGTCAGTGAAAAGGAAGCCATCCACCACCAGCCTGAGCCCCTCATCCAGAGTAAGTAGTGTCCTTACAAGAAGAGGAAAACTGGAACACAGAGAGAAGATGACATGAAGGTAGACAGGCATGTGAAGACTCAAGTCATGCTGCCGTAAACCAAGGAACACTTGGGGCCACCAAAAGCTAAAAGAGGCAAGGAAGGAGCCTCCCCTGGAGGCTTTGGAGGGAGCACAGCCACACCAACACCTTGATTTTGGACATCTAGCCTCTAGAACAATGAGAGATTAAATTGCCATTGTTTTAAGCCCTCAAGTTTGTGGTTCTTTGTTATGTCATCCCTGGGAAATTAAAACACAACGAAATATACACCCATGCACAGACGAATGCAATTCAAATGGGTGAGATCTGATAAGGTCAGTGGATTGTATCAAGGTCAATTTCCTGGCTGTGATATCGTACTATAGTCGTATCAGGGTTACTACGGGACAAACTGGGTCAACATACACAGGGTCTCTCCATATTATTTCTTATAACTCCATGTGAATCTACAATTGTCTCCAGATAAAAGTGTAGAAGAGTGGTCTGGCTTCAAGTTAAGTCAGCTCCTTAAAATACCATCAGGAAGCAAGCCAGGAAGCTAAATCTGCCCCAGTCTAAAAATGAGAAAACTGAGGCTCAGAGAAATTAAACAGATTTCCGAAACTCCTAAGGATACCGAGAAATTCAGTTCTTGACTCTACAACGTGTAAAGAGCAGTCCACCTTGTTTTGCTCTGCTGTGGTGTAATTCAATGGTTTAAGTTCATTCAGGATGACAAAGATTTCAGATTGGGAGGGGGAACTTCACAAGGTCATGGAACCACTATTGACAGCAGAAGGAGGAGAAAGAAAAAAGTTGAGAGAAGAGATACAGGACACCCTGCCTTTTTTCCCAGGGAAGGGAGGTCCGCTATATCTTGTAGATATTTGAGTAAGAATGCTGACGAGAAAGTTGTCTCTAAAGCTGGTCACTGAGAAGAGGCATCACGTCCCACCTGGCCAATTCCCTTTTACAATGAAAAGGAAGGAAAAGCTGACTACCATGGGTGTAGGTCACATGAACATCCCTCTGAAAACATAGCCAGATTAAGACAGGAAAGCATTAATGTAATCTTGCCATTTGCAAGGACATGGATGGAACTAGAGGGTATTATGCTGAGAGAAATAAGTCAATCAGAGAAAGGCAATTGTCATATGATCTCTCTGATATGAGGAATTTGAAAGGCACAGTGGGGGGCTTGGGGGTAGGGAAGGAAAAAATGAAACAAGATGGGATCGGGAGGAGACAAACCATAAGAGACTCTTAATCTCACAAAACAAACTGAGGGTTGCTGGAGGGGAGGAGGGTATGGAGAGGGTGATTGGGTTATGGACATTGGGAAGGGTATGTGATATGATGAGTGCTGTGAAGTGTGTAAGGGTGATGATTCACAGACCTGTACCCCTGGGGTAAATAATACATTATAGGTTAATAAAGGTAATTAATTAAAAAAAGGTAGGAAGGCATTTTAAAAAGAAAAAAAAGGAAGAGATATGAATCAAAGCATCTAGGGTTTATTCACCACCAAACCCCAGAGCCCTACCAGTGCTCACACAAGCTATCACTTCTTAATTACATTTAAAAGAATTAGAAACAGGGAGCAACTTGTCAGCCTTATTACCTGTGCTGGGCAACTATTGTGCAAGTCTGAGGGAATTATATGAAGTGGAGAGGACACAGCAGACAGCAGCAGCCGGACCATAATTCTGGAGATCAATGACTCAAGGGATGAAAAGTCTCCCACTTCTTGCCGAGGCTTAGCAGGAAAATGGGGAGAAATGCACCAATTATGTTCACATTCATGTGTATATCAGAAGAAATGGGAAAAAGACTAGAATGATGCTGGCTACCTTGAATTAACATAGATCTTTTTACCTCCAAGAAGAGTGATGGATTTGGAAAGCCCAGATCAGATGTCTTGGAGTCAATGAATCATGGGGAAGGAGACGGTGAAACATTTCTCCGAAGGTGGATAAAAATTACAAGTCATCACAAACCAGAGCTTGAGAAAATCTTGTTGGCCCCTTGGGTCTCTGTAGTCATCATCTAACCACGCTTTTGGAAGTCGGGATTTATTGGATGGCGATGCAGCTCCGTTGGTCAGCTCTCTACTCCAGGGAGCGCAGGGATGTTCAAATTCAGTCTGCAAATACTGAGCTGGGAGGGGAGATCCAGAACAGATGCCTGTGGACATCTGTTTCTTTTCCTTTAGAGGGAGCCCCTTTATTTTCCTGTAATTGTATCTGGTGAGAGGAAATACAGAAGTAAATGGAGCAGAAGCCAGCCTGAATCTTTGCTTGTGGGCTCATTGTTTATTGACTCACAGGCTACCTATCCTGAGACAAATACAATTCCGGAGCGATTATTTTATGTTTTTCAGTGAAAGAATAAGATCCACACATGTATTATGTCCCGCTATTGAAACTCAGAAAGTTTACAAAGACTGTGTCAGATAGTCCTGGTTGCTGCGTTAGGAAAGTTGACAATTATGCGTGTTTCACCAAGAACTCAATTGTCAATTTCTCTCATACACCAGTACTTCTCAGAATTTAATGGGCAAGTGGATCACCTGGAGATCTCGTCAAAGTACAGATTCCGATCCAGAAGGTATTGGATAAGGCCTCAGGTATTCTGCATTTCTTTTTTATCCTTTAAGGCTTTTTTAAAAAAAATTATTAATACCTTTATTGAGGTACAAATGAAATATAAATTGTGATCACCTCAACCAAACTGATTAATGTATCTATGACTTTATCATTTTATTTTTTTCTGTGTGTGTGATGGTAAGACTTAATTTAAGATCTACCCTGTTAGCAAATTTCAAGTATATAATACAGTATTGTTAACTATAGTCACCGTGCTGTCCATAAGATCACCAAAACTTATTCATCTGGTATAAATGAAACTTTGTACTCTTTGACCATCACCCTGTTTCTCTCTCTCCCACCCTCAGTCCCTGGTACACCTTTCCGTTCAGTTTCTATGAATTTTACTATTTTAGAGGCCACATAGGAGATCGTACAGCATTTGTCCTTCTGAGTCCAAATTATTTCACTTAGCATAAGATTTATCCAAGTCGCTGGATATGGCTCGATTTCCTTTTTTATAAAGACTGAATCATATTCCACTCTGTTTGTGAACATGTGTGTGTGTGTGTTTAGACAGACAGGAGGCCAAGGGCCAGGGTTGGACACAGAGAGAGAGACAAAGGGGAAAGAAAGAGGAGCACATATGGCAAAATGTTAACAGTCCTTGACTCTAGTGGTATTTCTACATCACGTTGTCTTTATCCCATCATCCAGGGACAGATATCACAGTTGTTCCCATGTCTTGGCTGTGGTGACCAGTCTGCAATGAACGATGCTGTGGAGTCCCAGACCCACTCTGCATACTAAGGATCTAGTGCACAGTATCTGGGATACAATTCAAGTCCAAGGGGAATGTGTACATTTGTTTTCTTTCTCAGCTAGGTTCTTTGGTTTCCCCAAATTACTATGAACATGAAACATACACAAAAGTTGAAAGAATAATACAATGAAACTGTATAACCACAATTCATTTGCTCATTCCTCTCTCCTTTCTGCCTTTCTCTATCCCCCTCCTCTGCATACATGTGTACATACATATACATACGTATATGTATATATGTGTATATGTACATATTCTCCAAGCCACATACAGTTGCAGATATCATGACTGTTCCATAAACACTTTATCATGCATTTCCTAAGAGAATAACTTCAATGTAATTATTCCATTTCACAGAACAAATATGAATTCCAAGCCCATAACATTTACTAATACCCAGTCCATTTTCAAATGTCCCCAGTTGTTTCCAACATGCCTTTTATAATTACTTTATAAAAAGCAAAAATCCAATCAAGGTTCAGGCATTGCCTTTGTTGAAAAATAGTCCCTCAACTTTCTTGGGTTTTTTGGTTGTTTACTTTTCATGACATTGACTTTTTTTTTTTTAATTTTATTTATTTATTTGACAGATAGAGATCACAAGTAGGCTGAGAGGCAGGCAGAGAGTGAGAGAGGAGGAAGCAGGCTCCCTGCTGAGCAGAGACCCTGATGTGGGGCTCGATCCCAGGACCCTGGGATCATGATCTGAGCCGAAGGCAGAGGCTTTAACCCACTGAGCCACCCAGGTGCCCCGACATTGACTTTTTTAAAAGTTCAGACCATCAGTCTTTGAGAATGTCTCATAGTCTATGTCTACCTAACTTTTCTCATGGTGTTATAGAATTTTGACTTTAATTGAAAATTATGCCTAGACACTTGAAGGATACATTCAAGTTAAACATTTTTAACAAGTTAAACATTTTTGGCAAGTACATCTCAGAGGTGTTGCATACATCAGATTGCATCCCATCAAGAAATTCATGAAGTCAGGTCATCCCACTGTTAGGGATGTTAACTTTGTTCATTTGATGGCAATAATAAGAGACCCAGATGTCTCTATTTTAAAAGTGCATTTTTTTTCTTTTGCATTTGGCAGTCAGTAATTAATCTGTGAGGTGATGTTTTAGCCATCTGTGAATATCCTGCTTCCAAACTTTCATCCAACGGCATTAGCATTGATTGCTGAGGCTTTCTTGAACCAGTGAATCATTTATTTCATTGGGGATTGAAAAATGGCGATTTCCTAATTCTCTCATTCCTTCCGCATTTATCAGCCAGCGTTCCTCTGTAACAGTAAGTCCTTCCCTCTTCCCTACTCTGCAGCCCCATCATGATGGATTCATGACATTTTGTGCATTTAATGCACTGTAACTGATCAAAGGCATTATTGTCTTTGATGTTCAAATTGTCCCAAATTTGCCCATTGAGAGCCCCTTCAAGCTGACTTTTCTGTCTCTTAGACATAATCTCAATAGTCCTTGAGAGTTTCTTTTTTTTTTTTTCTGGCATAAAATGTCCTATGCCCACCTTGTTTTTTCCTGCCCAAATTGGAATCAGCCACGTCTGCAAGGAGCCCTGGCTGCCTCTAATGGAGAATGACATTGAGAACCAAGATCTAGACACCAGGTATGCACTTGCTATTCAAGGGTCATTGTTTCCAGGTATGTTCAGTGACAGAGGTTGGAATGTTTTGTTTTGTTTTTCTTAATTAGAAACTCACATGGAGGGGCATCTGGATGGCTCAGTCGGTTAAGCAGCTGCCTTTGAGTCAGGTCATGATCCCACAGTCCTAGGATGGAGCCCCACATCAGACTCTCTGCTCAGCGGGGAGCCTGCTTCTCTTTCTAACGCTCCCTCTGTGCTCTCCCTCTCTCTCTCTCTCTCAAATAAATAAATAAAACCTTTAAATAAAAAGAAGTTCATACTGATATTTCAGATTTGAATTTCAATTACAGGAATTTTTAATTTTACATTTTATTTTCTTAGAAAATCTTGAGTACACTTATGTATTTGCTTTATCCTACAATATATTTTTTAAAGTCTAAAAATTACAATTGTTACTGCTAATTATGAACAACTACATGAAATTTGAGATTTCTTTGAAGTCCTTTTTTTTTTTTAAGATTTTATTTATTTATTTGACAGACAGAGATCGCAAGTAGGCAGAAAGGCAGGCAGAAAGAGAGAGAGGGGGGGAAGCAGGCTCCCTGCTGAGCAGAGAGCCTGATGCGGGGCTGGATCCCAGGACCCTGGGATCATGACCTGAGCTAAAGGCAGAGGCTTAACCCACTGAGCCACCCAGGTGCCCCTGAAGTCCTTTTTATCTTAAAATATATTCTACTAAACGAATCCAAAAGTTACTTGCAATAATTATTTTCCCTATCGGTTTGACACAGATTTGTATTTTTCTTTTTATGTTCGATCTTAGTTGAGTTTTTGAAACTCTAAAATACGTGTGGTTTATATGTAAGTGATGAATCACTAAATTCTCCTCCTGAAATTGATATATTATACGTTTGCTAACTAGAATTTAAATAAAAACTTGAAATTAAGTTAAATTAAATTAAATAACAAATAAAGTCCAAACTGGATTCTCAAAGAAGTCTCAGCCCATTTTCATCTGCCTCACCCTTTTCCCCACCCTGTACTGGTAACTATTTTCATTAGTTGCTAATTTAACCTTCCTGTGTTGCTTTTTGGAGAAAAAAAAAGAGGAAATTTATTTAGTCACTCTATTTTCTCCTCTTTCTTAAACAAGAGGCAGCATACCACATAATGTGCTCTCTGACAGTCTTTGTGAAGTGTTGTGAGTACAAACTCATAGACTCTGGGTCACAGAATACATATGTAAGCACTTTATCAGATATTGCCAAATCCCACAGCATAGGAGCTGTGCCTTTCTGGAATACCGTCTGCCATGGATGAATGTGTGTTCCCCCACAGTCTCGCCCACCCACTGTTTTGCAGATGGTTGACTATTTTTAAAGTATAACAGGTGAGGGGCACCTGGTTGTCGTGGTTGGTCAAGCGGCCAACTGTTGATTTCAGCTCAGGTCATGATCCCAGGGTCATGAGATCAAGCCCCTGGGCTCCACACTCAGTAGAGGGTCTGCTTGAGAATTCTTTCCTTCTCCCTCTGCCCTGGAGTGTGTGTGTGTGTGTGTGTGTGTGTGTGTGTACTCTCTCTGTCCATAAAGTAAATACATAAACCTTTAAAAAAAAAAAAAAGTATAACAGATGAGAAAGTGTATCTCCACAGAATTTTTATTTGCCTTACTCCTAAGAGTGAGGTTAAGATCTTTTCAAGTATTTAAGAGCAACTTGCCTTGGGTGTCTGGGTGGCTCAGTGGGTTAAGCCTCTGCCTTCAGCTCAGGTCATGATCTCAGGGTCCTGGGATTGAGCCCTGCATCAGGCTCTCTGCTCAGCAGGGAGCCTGCTTCCCCTCTCTCTCTGCCTGCCTCTGCCTACTTGTGATCTCTGTCTGCCAAATAAATAAATAACACCTCTTAAAAAAAAAAGAGCAACTTGTCTTGATTTACCTATAAAATGTCTTTTGTCCTTTTTCTTATTATATTTTTGGTCTTTCTCTTCTAATTAATATTGTTATATGGGTATCAAACAATGTAGACTTTATGGCAAAAAAAAAAAAAACAACAACAGAAGTAAAAAATAGGATATTTCTTAATAGTGGTATGTCTACTTTACCTTGGAAAATATGACAACTCTAAATTTGCATTCACATAATAATATCACCTAAAACCCAAGAGAACTGGCTGAAATAGACATATCTATACCCTGAGTGAGAGATTCTAACATACTTCTTTCTGTAAGTGATAGAGTAAGAGAAAAAAGCCAGAAAACCGTGAAAGGTTTGGAGCGCCTGGGTGGCTCAGTAAGTTAAGCCTCTGCTTCCCCTCGGGTCATGACCTCAGAGTTCTGGACTAGAGCCCCTCATCGGGCTCCCTGCTCAGCGGGGAGCCTGCTTCTGCCTCTGCCTGCTGCTCCCCTTGCTTGTGCTCTCTCTTTCTCTCAAATGAATAAAGTCTTTTTAAAAAACTATAAAAGGTTTAAACATTAGTACTGATAAACATGATCTGATTGACATATATAAAATTCTGCATCCAGACAACTGTAGAATGTATATTTCTTTTTCTTTTTTTACGATTTTATTTATTTGACAGAGAGATCACAAGTAGGCAGAAAGGCAGGCAGAGAGAGAGGAGGAAGCAGGCTCCCTGCTGAGCAGAGAGCCCGATGCGGGGCTCGATCCCAGGACCCTGGGATCATGACCTGAGCCGAAGGCAGAGGCTTTAACTCACTGAGCCACCCAGGTGCCCCTAGAATGTATATTTCTATATGACATGGGGGTGGGGGGAGCAGGGGAGTTCCAAACAAAGTTACACACAACATGAGACTCTCCTCATGGAGTATAAGATGACTAAAATAAAGACATATAATTTTAGGTGTACATGGACACATAATAAAACTATATGAAAAAGAAAGAAACACATAGGATTCAGGGTGATGGTTACCTAAAGTGCCAAATCCCTCAGGAGATAGAATCGAAAGGCCACAAGTTTCGATTAAGAAAGTCCAGGTCCTAGGTCTTATTTGGGATAGTCATTTTATAAGAGCTTTACATACTAAATTTAAAAATCAAACAAATGTGAGCTGATGGTAAGTCATGAACCAAAACAATGCTTAATCTACTTTTATGCATCTGCAATCTAGATAAAACCCACACGAAAGAAAGAAACTTCCAATCCATGAAAGCTAAGAAAAGAGCAATATCCGGGGATACCTGGGTGGCTCAGCTGGTTAAGGGTCTGCCTTTGGTTCAGGTCATTGAGCCAGGTGGGCTCCCTGCTCGGTGGGGAGCCTGCTTCTCCCCCTGCCTACTGCTCCCCACTTCTTGTGTTCTCTATATCTCCCTGACAAATAAATAAAATCTTAAAAAAAAAATCTAAAGAAAGAAGAAGAGAGATTAAGATATAAATAGACATTAATGAAATAAAATAATAACAATGAAAACAGTAGAAATGATCGATGGGAGAAAAAAGTTTTTCTTTCAGGAGATCAGTAACAGAAACAATGCTCTGGAGAACCCAATCCAAAAAAATGAAAGAGAGGGTCAATACTGTGCCGCAACATATACTAAATATGCAATAAGTCAGAATTTGTCTTACAAAAAGACTATTCAAATATTCTGGTCTACTGAGCATGATAGTAGAGAAAAGAGAAAGCAAAAAAAAAAAAAAATGATGGTTTTTTTTTGGAGTCCATAATCATAATTCTAGCTCCAGTGCTCAATAGCTGTTTTTTAAATGATTTCCAAACATTTTGCATATCCTGACATGCATACGGTTCTTTACGCCTTGATCTTTAAATCAGCCTTGATGCCACTGTGCTAACTTGAGAGACCACGGGCCAACTCTGAGTACCTAAGCGTTTGGTTTGCACACAGATGGAATGAGGGGATGAAGTTTGGGGCTCTGTCGGAGGAATTCCAAATACTCCTTGTTACTGCTTTCCTTTTACTTATTTATAATGCAAACAAGAAGTTAAAATCATAATTGTTTTACCTCTGCCCATTAGAATATGCCATTAAAAATCATCTTAATGAATAGGTATTACTGTCTGGTGATGACTGCTTTGACCCCCTATCTAACAGGCTCCATTTATGTCTTGTTTGATGAAAGTTCTCTGCATCTGCAAAGCAAAAGGGCAAACTGATTTATGAACAAGACTTATTGTCACACAGGCAGATTTGTATAATGAGAAATATATTAAATCTAATGAAGGGAGAGCATGCCTACCAAGGCAGCAAGTCTGTGTTGTGATTAAGTGATTCAATATCCCTCAATGGATTAATTTAGACAATGCACCGGGGTACCTAGCCACTGCCAGACCCCTTTGCTCTAATGACAAATGTTAAGCAATCCTCCATACTTGTGCATATGTATTGGCTTTTTAAGGTGTGATGACAAAGTAAGGTGTCACCCTCAGACCTCTACATTAACAAGATGAATCCTGTAGATGCCTATGTCCTACAGATAGAACCAGGAAGATCTATCAACAATGTCATCGTTTAATACCTGCTTATAGTAAAGCATTTACTATCAAATAGACACACTCTTACCATTTCAACCAAGGCCAGCTTACTGTATCTGACAAACACTAATGCAATCCACGTTAATTCCCTCTCCGGGCCCCAGCAGGGCCCAAGTCAGACACAGGACGATCAATCATGGGCTGTGGTTTCCGAAGAGGAGAAGGCCAGCTACTATTTAATCGTTGGCATGTACGCGCCCTGTACAATAAGCAATGTCATTTGCAAGATTTGAAAGCCACAGTGCACCTGTCAGGGCCCAGCAGTCACCTTTCTACAGTTTGGAACAAGCCCAGTTTCCAGTTGTGACTACATAAAGCAAACCCCTGTAACCTTCAGTGACAGAGAGCACGAAGGGAGCTGAATTCTGCATTCCCAATAGCAATGATTCCAACACAATGCTCTTGGGATCCGTGAGTAGCTCAGCCTATCTCACATAGAGGAAAATGAACCATCTTGAGCCCTCGGTGCCACGTGGCGAAAGTATTCGGCCCTCTGAGCGTCTCTGCAGGTAATGGATTCAACAATTCTAACATTTTTCCCCACCCCTTTTTTTTCCTCGAAGAGAAAAGTATTGCAGGAGTACTGGCACCAGAATTAAGAAACTGGAAAAAAAAAAAAAATAGCCATTTACAGGGTGTCCAGCAGCCTTAATAAGGAGAAGTAGAATTTCCAGCACCTTGGGCATCCGTTCTGATGACTCAAGGGCAGAGAGGAATCTAACAAGTGTAGGTTCCTCCCTTTATAATAACAGGGAGGAAGAAAGAAAATGTGACTTGCATGAGGCAGGTGGTAAAAAGAAAAAGCTGCCCTACACACCAAAAATAAAGGTGAGGAGAAGGTTTCCAGCTTCTGTTTTTGGGTTCCCCTAGACCACTGGGTCCCTCCAGGCCTAATGAAACCATCTCAGGTGTTTGCTGGGAAGAGTATAAACAACTCAGGTCTGAGGTCAGAGTCCTGGTCTGCAGCCTACCTCTATGTGACCCCGGTGGTGTTCTCTGTTCCTTAAGGAATTATGATTCTTAATAATTTCATCATGCCTGAATTGCTTAGACTAATGTAATTTTAAAGAACATATTTATCTACTAATAAGTCTTCAGTGAGCTTTAAAGAGGGTGGCTTCTTGTACTAAAGAAGCCTTTTTGATGAGGTATGGGGTAGAGAGGACATGCAAATGAAGAAGAAACAGCAGGAAAAGAGATAAACTGTCCCGCATCCACAAGCTGTAATGGATTGAGGAGCCTTGGGGAAGAGGTTGGGAAGCACACACTGAAACCACAGTGACTCTGAGGAGAGTCTGCTGCGGAAAGACAGAGAGACCTCACAAAGCGGCAACCAGTGGCCGTTACACCGTGAATACCACCACACAGGCTTGCAAATAAGAGTCTCAAAACATGAAGTCCAATAGAGTAACTATCTGGTATTAGGCGATACCTAATGCCATGATTCTTCTTAGGAGCCAGACCCCTTACCCAGAAAGGCTACTGTTCCTGAGAAGATACGTGTTGATAGGAACATAAGTTTTCATATTTTTCCAAGTCACATTCATCTCTATTCACCCCAGGAAACTGCAAGTTCACTTCCAGATGCTTCTCAAAGCAAGTCCAGGTGCTACAGGTTCAAGCACATCCATGCTGGAAGCTTGGTCCCAGCGACTCATTAAGATCTTTCCCTGTAATCAGAGCTACTAACACAATTTATTTTATTTGTTTAAAGATTGACTTATTTGTTTGAGAGAGAGAACAAGAGGAGGGAGAGGCAGAAGGAGAGAGAGAATCTCAAACAGACTCTCAGCTGAGTGCAGAGCCCAACATGGGGTCCGTCCCAGGACCCTAAGATCATGACCTGAGCCAAAATCAAGAGTCAGACGCTTACTGACTGAGGCACTAGGTGCCCCCTAACACTGAAAAAATTTTTAAAGATTTTATGTATTTATTTTTTTTATTTGAGAGAGAGAATGAGTAGGGGGAGTGGCAAAGGGAGAGGAAGAAGCAGCTCCTCACTGAACAGGGAGTTTGATGCGGGGCTCCATCCCAGGACCCTAGGATCATGACGTGAGCTGAAGGCAAATGCTTCACCAACTGAGCCACCCAGATGCCCCCTAACACTGACAATTTAAATAGCACTTACTATGTACCAGACATGATTCTACACATTCTACATATATTAACTCATTGATTCTTCACCACAACCTTATGAGGTAGCAATGATGTTATCCCATTTTCCAGCTGGAGAGATTCAGGTATGTAAAGACCAGATAATCTGCCCAAAGACTCACAATATTTGGAGGAATGGGATTCATTCTGAGCTGTTTGGATCCCAAGTCTGTGCTCTTAAATACTAGACTAGACTGCCTTTCCATATCTATATTAATATAGACAGAAAGGGAGATGGGTAAAAATATAAGTTCAGATAGATAGATACAGAGATGGAAATAAGACTTAAAGAAATACAGATACAGGAGCAAATATATAGACATAAATATGGATGTGGATACAAAAACATACACAGATCTTAATGGATCACTAGAGGAAAAAAATATATGTATATATACAAGTCAGCAAATAAAAAGAACTGGATTAAAGGGACACTGAGACAGACTGGAAGTTACCATGTGTTCATTTGTTCAAGAAGCTTGATCTTACAATTGAGACTCTGTGTTTGTATTTGTTTTCATTTCTGTACATATGAACACCAAAAAAGAGTTTTTTCAGGATAGGATGTCTAATACGATATGATTAGATCTGAAAATGGGAGAATTTGGAGATAAGAGGATTAGAGAAGTCTTTGCTTCTGGCCACGATAGAGTGACCAGATTTTCTGTGTTGCTGTTAACAACTAGAAAATTGGACAAAATCTATGAAACAAGGGGTTTTTAGATGTTGAACAACAGGAGGCACAGAATGGTGATCCCTTAGAGGATAAAAGCACATGGGTGAGTTTTATAATCACCCCGGGTTTGTTCCATGAGGCACTCCTCAGGGAAGGGAAGCTCAGACAGAGCACAGCAGTTTCATGGAACTGAGAAAACAGATATGGGAGTCCAGGGACCCTGAAGCAGCTGAAAAATTATGGGTTACAGCACCAACAAGAAGGAAACTCTGAAGAAAGAGATCTAGAAAACTCTCCGGGCTTACCCGTAAGTCTGTCGCTGAGAACTGAGCAGCGTACATTGCAGGATAAAACTCCATGACGAAGGACAAAGAACTGCATTTAACTTCTCACCTGCCAGAATAAAGAGGCTTCCCTGAATACCGGAGTGTTCAGGAGATCTGGTCAGGTCCAGGTAGGAGGAAACACTACACTTCTGCCCTTAACAAATTACACTGACCTGTAAATAACTTACGTCTCTACCAACACAAACTGAAGTTATTTAAAAGAACAACAAAATCCAGTTACTCAACAACATAAAAATAGCCAACATATATTTTGCAAAAATAACCATTCACAAAAAACAGCAATAAGATTTAACCCATAACTGGAAGAAAAACTGACCAATAATAGAAACAGACCCAGAAATGCAAAGATAATGGAATTAGCAGACAAGAACTTTAAAATCGTGATTATTAAGGAGGACACGTATTGCACGGAACACTGAGTGCTATTGTAAACAATGAATCTTGGAACGCTACATCAAAAAAAATAAAATAAAGTCATGATTAAAAATATGGTAAGGATAGAGAAAAACACGAACATAAGGGGGGGAAAATTACATTTTTAAAATGGAACTTCTACAGCTGAAAAATACAATGAAATGAAAAATTCATTTGAATGAGATTTAAAGAAGATTAGACATTCCTAAAGAAACAATCAATAAACCTAAACACTAGCCATAAAAACTAACAAATTGGCAAAAGAAACAAAAGAACAAAATGAAATACACACACAAGAGTGAACTATATGGCTATATTAAGTGTATCACATGTCTGTGATTGTAATTTCTACATAATAGAACGAGAGGAGAGAGAGGGATGGGACAGAAAGAAATAAAGAAATAGAAAAAAATAAGAAATCATCCATATGTTTTCCAAATAAGAGGTAACAATCTTTGATGCAAACTTTCCACAAAGTTCAACAAACCCAAGTGTAAGGGCCTGCTTAGCCAGAGCGAGCCATTTTGTTGTTTATGCAGTAAACTTAGATTGACCCTTCCCCCCCACCCCCCGAACTTACTTAGAAACAAGTTTGGGAAACCAGTAAAATATGACTGACCAGCCCCTGATAACAGAGCCCATATACCAGGACGTGTTAGGTCAGAGGGAGGTAACAGAACCCAGAATACAAGGATGAGCCAAGCCAGGTGGAGACGTCCAATCAGGAAAGCACCTCCCTAACCACCCAAGAATGTGGGCCCTGCCTTTTGGGCGCCAATTCCGACCAGAGCGATAGGCTCAAATAGCTACTACAGGGTGAATTGTAATTCAATTGGTCGCCTGTGTGTGGCCAGGCTCGACCACATGGCCTTTGCTCTATAAAAGTTAGTGTGTGAGGCTGGGAGGGGTCGCCTCTGCAAGACACGGCCCTGGCCGGTCAGTTTGATTCTCGATGCTTGGCACGAAATAAAGCTTTGGTTGACCTTCGCTTTGTATCAGTCTCGCTCCTTTGACCATGGACCCAACACAAGTAAGATAAATACAAAGAGACCAATACATACCAAGACACATGAAAATTAAGTGACTACAAAGCAATAAAAAAGAAAAATCTTATAATCAGAGGGGGAAATAAATAAATAAATAAATAAATAGAGGGAAACCAAAATAAGAAATACTACTGACTTGCTGTTAGAAAAAACACAAGTCAGGGGTACCTGGGTGGCTCAGTCGGTTAAGTGGCTGCCTTCAGCTCTAGTCATGATCTCACCATCCTGGGATCGAGCCCTATGTCAGGCTCTCTGCTTTCCAGGGAGTCTGCTTCTTCCTCTGTACTCTCTCTCTCACACATAAACAAGTAAAATCTTAAAAAAAAAAAAAAAGAAAGAAAGAAAGAAAAGAAGAAAAAAGAAAAGAAAAATGCAAGTCAAAGAAAACGGGGCACATAATAATAATATATGTAGAAAAAAATGTCTGACAACAATAGCACCAAAGCCATATCAATGGAAATTCCATATAAACTCCATGTAATACTCAAAATACTGTGATATTTGGCTCAGGTCATGATCTCAGGGTCCTGGAATCAAGCCTCGCGTCAGCCTCCCTGCTCAGTGGGAGGCCTGCTTCTCCCTCTCCCAATCCCCCTGCTTGTGTTCCCTCTCTTGCTGTGTCTCTCTCTGTCAAATAAATAAAAAAAATTTCAAAAACATTATATTGAACAAAAGAAGCCAACACATGAAAAGTATATACTGTGCGAAATTCTAAAATAAGCTAAACAGAAAACAAATCAGGGTTTGCCCCGGGGTTGAGACTAGCGTGGGGATTAACTGCACAGCAGCCCTAGGGAACATTTTAGAGTAATGGAAATGTTTTGTATTGATTTGTGTGGTGGTTACTTGGATGTATGCATTTGTCAAAATTCACTGAGCTTGATGCTTAAAATTGTTTTGTTGTATGCAAATTATACTCAATCAAGTTGATTTTTTTTTTTAAGTTCCTAGGAGATCTTGAACCACCATCCTCCCCCACCCTCCATTGTTCAGCAGGGAAGCTAAAGACCAGAGAGACTAAGTGATTTATCCAATGTCACATTGCCACGTTAAGCACAGCTTAGAGTGGTGCTTAAAACCTGAATATAACACGTTGCTTTTGACAGCCAGGCTTAGAACAAGAGAAGAAAGGAAAAAACAAAATGGATTAATTATCCTGGAAAATAAGTTTATCACAAAAGGGAACAAAAAAGCCCTGGATTCTGTTTGCTGGGGTGGCAGAAACAACTTTTAGGGGTTGGTAGTTATAGGGATGAAGGGTTTTGTCAGACCAATTTGGTTCACATTGTCTTCACCAATTAATTCCTCATGTTGGCTTTTCTTCCCTGAGTCCCAAAAAAAACCCCATTGAAAGTATCCTTTCTACAGAGATGGGCTTTCTACTCAGAATCATTTATTTTATTACATGCTAAAATCTTTGTACAGTAAAGTGATGTTTTCAACTTTCTTTAAAATGATCCAGCAAAATCAAATTATGCACGTATATTTACACACATATCTCTACATGTGAAGAGAGAGAAGAGAGGGGATAAAAATGACAAAAGGGGTGAGAAAAGCAGGTTTTTTAAGAGGTTTTTTCCCCCCTAATTTATTTGACAGAGAGATAGAGCACAAGTAGGCAGAGAGGCAGGCAGAGGGAGAGGGAGAAGCAGGCTCCCCGCTGAGCAGGGAGCCCGACTGGGGGCTCAATCCCAGGACCCTGAGATCATGACCTGAGCAGAAGGCAGAGGCTTAACCCACTGAAAAGAATTTTAGATATTATATTGGAAGTGGCCAGGGTCAGAGCAGGAAGACAAGAAGCAGCAGAAGGGAATTCATTTGTTAGAGACCCACACTCGCTGCAGAAGAAGCGGGTAGAACAAGTTTGAGGTGAAGGATGGAGGAAGGACAAGCGAAGGGTGGGGATGGGAGGGTTGGAGAGGAGAAAGGAAGAAAACTGCGGAGGGGCGAGCATACGCCTTGCAGAACTGCAAAGCTCTCCTGCTCGTAAACATTGGCATGACACACGCCATTTTGCCTAAAAATAGCACAGACACCGTGTGTTAGATACAATGCTCTCTCTTCTTGGAGGAGATGCGCCTGTCACCCTAAACCGCAGAATCAGGGTGGGCTACCTCTATGCTCTCCTTGGAGGTGATTAAAGAAAGGCTTTGGTGCTTTCTCAGGTAGGCTCAGAAAATGCTCAGCTCCCCGACTTGGATAAGTGTACCCTTTTCTGATGTCCTCAGCTGTGGGAAGTCCCACTGCTACCTGCAAGAGCCAGAACCTTGCCCCTCTCCACTGATGTCTGTCAGTCTGTCTCCAAGGGAGCCCTACCAGCCAGGCTCAAGGCTGGGGGACAGCCCCGCCCATCACCACCCTCCCGCCTCACCACCCCAACTCGCCCCGCCCAGCCCAGCCCCCTTCCTGGGAAACCAAAGAAAACAAAAGAAAAGTCCTCCTAAACAATAGGGCTGTCGAGGGAGAGTCTGGAAAAACGAAGGCTGGAGAGGCCAAACATTGATAAACTTAATTAAATTTCTAATGAAACCAGAGACAGCCTGTAGTGATTACTCTCTGTAACTGAGACTAATATTCCAACTAGGCTAATTCATCCCCTGATGCTCTAAACATAGTTACGGGCTCAATCCATACTTCTTCCCTCTTGTCAACAACAGATATCCATCATCTTAGAAGCTCCGGTTTCAGTACACGAGCGCGGGTCGCTGGTCTCCTCGGAGCTATCTGTGCATGGCGGAGGTCGGCCAGTGCCTTCATGACAGCGGGATTGGTTTTCTCTTCCCTCCCTTTTCTGAAATGCCAGAATGTTTCTGCTGCTCTCAAAAGCCCCATTTCAGATACCCCTAATCTTGTTTTCCTTCTCAATGCCAAGCTAATCCTCCTCCAAAATATAAAAATAAAATAAGAAATGTGGCTGAGAAAGGGTTTCGTTGTGGAGACAAACAGCTATGAGCCACAACTGGTTGCTAACACAGTGGAGCCCAGTGTACTCATCAGAGACACCCCTGCCCTCATGGGGCTAGGTAAGCACTGGCTAGACCCCCAGAAGCCACCAAACAGGACACAGTGGGGGTAAGTGTGGGACCAGGAGGCCTCAGCTAGCATCCCAGCTCCTCCATGTACAACCAGGAGAAGTTACTCAGTATTTCAGAGCCCATATTCCATCTCATGTGTAAAATGAGTATTGTAAGAATTTTCTCCATTCTGTTGGATGGGCTAAATGAGACAAAATAGGGGCGCCTGGGTGGCTCAGTTGGTTGAGCGACTGCCTCCGGCTCAGGTCATGATCCCAGAGTCCTGGAATTGACTCCCAAATCAGGCTCCCAGCTCCATGGAGAGTCTGCTTCTCCCTCTGACCTCCCCTCTCATGCTCTCTCATTCTGTCTTTCTCTCTCAAATAAACAAACAAAATCTTTTTTAATAAATAAATAAATAAATTAGACAAAATGACAATTTTCTGTTGCTTATTATTATAGATCTAAGACAGTGAAAAGCACTTTGCATATATATTTTCATTTAATCCTCTTAAAACCTCTTTGAGGAAAGGAAATCACACCTTATAGAAAGGGAACACCTTGTCCAAGTTCACCAGAAGAGCCAAGATGAGAACTTGAGTCTGTCTGATTCCCGAGCCTCCTCTCTCCTCGACCACCACCTTACAGATCCATTCCATTACTAGAAAGGCCAAAACCATAGGCAATCTTTAAAAGCACTTTCATTACCTTCAATTAAATACATTTACTTGAACTGATCATTTTTAACTTGTCAAACAGGAATCTTCCTCCATATGCTTTAAAGAGTACATAAAAGTCATTTGTAATGAGCACATTGTTTATATGTCAAAGGTATTACAAAGTGCTTCAAAATAGTTTGTTTTCTTAATTAGATTGAACAGGCTTCCTGCAATCTTCCTTACTTTATTGATTTACTTAATGAACCTTTTTTTTTCATAGATAGGACAAATGTAAATTTCAACTTGGCCTGTGAACAAATTATCTTAAATTCTGAATCGGTGGGGCCTTAATTAATGAGGCTTTACTCTGTATCTTCAGTGAGGCACAAAGATTTATTATGTTAAAATAGTCATAATGAGAACAATTCTCCACATGTGGCTGAGGAAGACGGCCTTGCTCAGGTCACTGGAGAAGGAATGGCTTTGCCCCCGCCTCCATCCGGGCTACTGGAGGTAGCTGCCACATTGTCACATTAAGGGCTTAGTCAGAAGCAAAACGCAGGAGATAGGATTGGAAGGAAACAAGCAATAAGGGAGGCCCTTGGAGAAGGACTGGTTCAAGACAGGGGGGGCATCAGGAGCAAAACCTGGCAAGTGCTGTGTCCCGATCAGGATGCTAGGAAGCAGAGCTCAGCCTGGACATCAGCCATTCTGGCCACAGTGGTAATCCCCAAAGCAAGAGCAAAAGTGTGGCAGGTCAGAGCAGCATGTGGTCGGAGGCCAAGGAGGAAGGAAAACAATCAGCTCCTGGTGATTTTAGCTGGGGTGACTGAAGGGGTCTCGGTGAGGCTGCAGAGAAGGGGTGGAAATGGGAAGACGGAGCTGCGAGCCTCCACGGACCGCAGTTGCCCTGGAGAGCGGCCCTCGGAGGCCGCTGTGGTTCCAAACTGTCAACCATGCCTGGGCAGTACCAGCTTCTGGGGAACCTTGGAGGCACCTGGAGCAGAGCCAAATGAGGTGGACACCCAAGCCACCAGCCACTCACTTCTTCTCACCTCTAGGACACCTCTAGTCTAAGGGCTAAACTAGACCATGCCCCGGGATACTGGTAGTAAAGACCACCAGTCCAGTTACTCAGAAGAAGCTACATAAAAAGACAGATATCAGTGGGGATGTCTGGGTGGCTCAGTCGGTTAAGCATCTGCCTTCCGCTGGGGTCAAGATCCCGGAGTCGTGGGATCAAGTCCCACATCTGGCTCTTTGCTTGACGGGGAGCCTGCTTCTCCCTCTGCTCCTTCCCCAACTCATGTTCTCTCTTTCTCTCTCTAACAAATAAATAAAACCTTTTTAAAAATTTTTAAAAAGACAGCAATCAATACTAACCATTCGGGGACTGTTTTCTTTGTGTCTGGTAATGTGCTAAGTATTTTAAAAGCATTATATAAGCCCCACCATCACCTAAATATCTAAGTCCTACTAAACCATTTTCCATAGAGGAAGCTGAATTTGAGGAGTTTCAAATAACTCCCCTGAGGCCACGCTACCAGCAAGCGGCAGAACTCCAATGGATCTGACTGCAGCTGACAGCAGAGCCCAAGTGAAACAACACCGTGATGCACCCCTGAGGACAGAAAAAGGGGATCTGCTAGTCAAAGACCCTGAAGGATAGCTAAGGAGCTAGTGAGGAACTGTGAGCCAGCACGGCCGACTTCGGGCATGCAAAGCACCAAGGGGCCTGTCAACTGGGTTGGGGAGTCATAAATGGCCAGCCACCGGTATGACCCCAAGTTGAAGTCTGACCCAATGTGACAAAGGGTTGTTTGCCTCAAGGCGGGACCCTGTGTCCAAATCAAGACAGACCTAGATCTGCGGCTGAAACAGCAAAGGGATACCTGGGTCCCATTCCTCATGCAGATGCACAATAGGAGACAAGTGGGATCTCGGGAAATCCCAATAGGTGGCGCCAGAGGGCCTCTCTCCACCCAAGAAACAGCGCTGTTGCCCCATTACGGATGTAAAACGCCACCATCCTGCAGAGGAATAAAATGCTTTATAGGAAGGAGGTCCTTGAAAGTAAGGGTAGAAAACTTGAGACCAGTGGCACTCCGGCCTCGGCTCAAATCCTTATACTGCCAGGACTCATTAGCTGTGCTATCCGGGACAAGCACCTTCTCCTCTTAAAGCTCTGTTTCCCACTTTAAAAAATAGGGATGCCAAAAATAGCAGTTGACTTCATAAAGTTGTCCTAAGGACTAAAATAAATTGTGTATACAAAATGCTTAGCCAAGTGCCTGGTACACGGTGCTCATAAATGCTGGCTCTAACGATTATTTATGCTTTTAAAAACTCTCTCACATTCACGGTTTCATCGGAATTGGGGAAATCGGATAGCAGGCTCAGCATACAAATGTGAGAGCATGTAGAAGACTTCAGAATTTCCTTGGTTTTGTCTCTGTTCAGTTTCTTCAGTAAGTGGTATTTCCAAATGGAGCTGGCAAGCCAGGAAATAGCATGCCAGTGACCATTTACTACTTCCTCTGCCCAGGTGGAAAAGGACAACAGTGAGGACATTATTCATTGAACTTTAAAGGTTTTTAACAACTAAGCACAATAACCTTATGTTCCAAGCTGTCTCGTGGCATAGATGCCGAGTAAACACAAGGGAGCAAACCCAAGCTGGCCTTCAGGAATTCCGAGTCCTCGCCTTCTCAGTACTTACAACTTAGCAGAATTTAGAACAGGTCCCTTAGGCTTGCCAGATGACACAAATAACTGACTTATGTTGTTGCTATTTTAAGGGAAATATGTGCTGTTCTCCCCAACATATTGTAAACTCCTTGAGGAGTACAACTTTGACTTTATACTCTCCTTGCTATCCCCAGAGCATCTAGAAGGGTGGTGTACGCATTTAAAAGTGCACAATAAATGTGTACTGATTCATTAATAGAGAGACTCGATATTCAGAAAACAAATGCAATGTCCATGAGGTGAAGGCATCTGTGAACTCTGTTCACTCATCCCTAATAGCTCCAGGTAATCAGTGTGCATAATTAAGAACTTGAGGGGAATACGCAGGAACAATTGGGGTGCTTTCCCAATGCCTAGCCCAACTGTCCTAGAGAATAATGTACTGCCAAAGATGCCTGCCACTCATGCTGCTAGAACGCTCCAGGCCCAGAGCACTCTGGTGCTGACTCAAGCCCGACGACCTCTCTGGGACTCAGAGCACCCACCATCCTTGCTCAGAAGAGGGAAAAATGTAACCATCCGTGCTGACCGAAAAACCAGTTCCAGGAAACTCTGAGGATGAGATGTGACTGTCACAACCAGTCACTCAAAAAAGCAAACAATCTCTTTGCCAGGACATGAGTTTAGAGCTGCTGGATGCAGGATGGAAGAAAAGGTGGGCACTGGGGGCCCCTCCCAAGTCCAACAGGACAACTGTATTCTTTCCCCACCTACCGTAGACAACAGAAGAGACTCTGGCACAAAAAACAAAGTATCACAAAAAATCAAGCACCTGAGAGTTGAAATTTTTGAAAGAGCCATTTGGCAACTTCTATTACTTGCTTGTTGACAGTGTAAACTTTACTTGGCAAGTTGAAAAGCTACACCAAACAAACCCTATCTCTGGCAATTAGAAGCACTTAAATAAGCTAATATAATCAATTATGTCTTTTAATTTGCCAGACAGCATTTACAGCGTTTAATTTTCTGCTGCTACACCTTCCAAATTATCTTCAGGTGGTGTTCAGAATCTAATGGGAAGATGTATTGCGGTTGCATTGATATTATCTGTGCCGAATTCCCCATATACCCTTGCCCCCACCCTGATTGACACCCTCTGTATCTGAGACATAGAGATAAAATGATGGTAAAGAAGAAAAGTCATAAGAGGTTTACTTAATTTCTTATTTCACAACATTTCTATCATTCTCTTGTCACTTCTCCTTTATGAAAATCAGTTGCAGTAATGATAGACTCCAAATACAGAAAGATACTGTCTAAAGGAAACATGTGATACAAAAATTAAAGGAGAAAAAGAAGACAGACAGGTCAACAGGCAAGATGGCAGATGAGCAGGAGATCTAAATTTTGTTTGGTCCCGGGAGACCAGCTAGATAGTTACCAAGCCATTCTGAACACCTACAAACTCAACAGGAGATCGAAAAGAAGAGCACCAATTCTAGGAACAGAAAAGCGACCGCTTTCTGGAAGGTAGGACGTGTGTAGAAGTGAATCTGAGGCAATACATGGGAAGACAGACCACGGGGAGATGGGCTCCGAGTAAGCAGTAGAGCAGTGGAACACAAAATTGTAACTTTCAAAAGTCTGCTCCACTGAGGGTCATCACTCCAGAGGCTAACTGGGGGGTGAAGCTCTCACTAGGACAGTGTGGTCTCAGGACCCACGGGGTCACAAAAAGACCAGGGCTGCCTGAGTGTGGCTGAGCTCACAGGTTTTGGAGCAGGGAAACCGACTACAAAGATGGAGCCAAAGAGTAGGCTCTCACTTCAGGGTTACCTTATACTGTGATCCGAGGAACAGTCAGACCACTGCCCTTTGAGCAGGGACCCTACAAGCGTCCGATTCAGGGAGACCTCCCACCTTGCCCCACCAGGAGGAGCAGCATGGGAGTACACTGCAGGAATCTGGGAGACTCCAAATGGGGCTATGCACCAGAGACAGAAAAGCTCAGTCACAGGCCAGGTGAGCACAGAGCACAGCTGGAGACCAGGGAGACAGGAGCGATTGACTGCTTTTTTCTGAGGGCTCATTGAAGAGGGGGGCCCCAAGCTCTCAGCTCCTTCGGATCAGAGATTGAGAAGCCACCATCATCATTCTCATCCACCAAAGCAGTACGGAAAGCTTTCAGGGAACAAAAGCTCCCAAGAGCAAACCCGAGCAGATGACTTAGCCTGGCCCCTGGCAAGGGCAGTACAATTCCAACTCGGGCAAAGACACTTGAGAATCACTACAACAGGCCCCTTCCCCAGAAGATCAGCAAGAACATCCAGCCAAGACCAAGTTTACTGATCAATGAGAACTGCAAAACACCAGGGCTAGGGGAAATATAGCACATAGAATTCATGGGTTTTCCCCCATGATTCCTTAGTTGTTCAAAGTTAAAATTTTTAAATTTTCCTTTTTTCTTTTTCTGTTTTTGAAAGTTTCCTCTTTCCTATTTTAACCTATTCTAACAATTTTATTTTATCAATACCTTTTTTAAAATCTTTTTAAATTTTCATTATTATAGTCATCCTCTACCTCTTCATTGTATTTAACCTTATTTGTTGTAACATATAAGTTTTTCTTTCTTTAAAATTTTGAGATACAGTTTATTCTAAGGGACCAAAATGTACCCTAAATCAAGCATATGGCTTTGTTCTAGTCTCCAACCTGATTACATTGTCTCACTTTTTTTATTTCCTTTTTTCATTTTTCAACCACCTTCTTATCAAGTCCTTTTGTAAAATCTTTTTTAATTTTCAACTTTACAGTCATACTCCATCCCTTCATCATGTTTACCCTTATTTTTACATGTATTTAAGTTTATCTTTCTTTAAAATTCTGGGAGGCAGTTTCTTCTAACACACAAAAATAAACCCAAAATAAAATGTGTGGTTCTGTTCTATTCACCAGCCTCTCTCTTTCTCTCTCTCTCTCTATACATATGTATATACATATATATACACACATATACATATATACATGTATATACATATATAAATATATATTTTTATATATTTTAATATATATAAAATAAATATATAAATATAAATAAATATATAAATATAAATATATAAAATATATATAAAATATATTTTAATATATAAATATATAATATATAACATATATGATATATATACAATATATAAATGTATACATAAATATATGAATAACCCAATATATATATATTTTTTTCCTTTTCTTTTCTTCTCCCCTGGTATTGGGTCTCTTCTGATTTGGTTAGTGTATATTTTTCTGGGGTCGTTGTTACCCTTTTAGCATTTTCTTCTCTCATTCATTTATTCTTCTCTGGACAAAATGACAAGACAGGAGAAACACCTCAAAAAAAAAAAAAATAACAAGAGGCAGTACCAATGGCTAGGGACCATATCAATATGGACATTAGTAAGATGTCAGAACTAAAGTTCAGAATCATGATTATAAAATGCTAGCTGGTCTTGCAAAAAGCATAGATGATACTAGAGAATCCCTTTCTGGAGAAACAAAATCCCTTTCTGGAGAAATAAAAGAACTAAAATATAACCAAGTTGAAACCAAGAAAGCTATTAATGAGGTACAATCAAAAATGGAGGCTCTTACTGCTAGGAAAAATGAGGCAGAAGAGAGAAATAGTGATATAGAAGACCAAATGACAGAGAATAAAGAAGCTGAGCAAAAGAGAGACAAACAACTACTGGACCACGAGGGGAGAAATTGAGAGATAACTGATACCATAAGATGAAACAATATTAGAATAATTGGGGTCCCAAAAGAAGAAGAAAGAGAGAGGGGGGCAGAAGGTATACTGGAGCAAATCATAGCAAAAAAATAACCTAATTTGGGGAAGGAAACAAGCATCAAAATCCAGGAGGCAGAGAGAAGCCCCTCAAAATAAAAAATATACATAAAAATAGGTCAACACCCTGTCATCTAATAGTAAAACTTACAAGTCTCAGAGACAAAGAGAAAATCCTGAAAGCAGCTTGGGACAAGAGGTCTGTAACCTACAATGGTAGAAAAATTAGATTCAAAGCAGATCTATCCACAGGCACCTGGAAAGCCAAAAAGGACTGGCATGATATATTCAGATCACTGAATGACAAAAATATGCAGCCAAGAATACTATATCTAGCTAGGCTGTCACTGAAAATAGAAAGAGAGATAAAAGCCTTCAGGAAAAACAAAAACTAAAAGAATTGGCAAACACCAAACCAGCCCTATAGGAAATATTGAAAGGGGTCTTCTAAGCAAAGAGAGAGCCTAAAAGTAATAGACCAGAAAAGAACAGAGACATATACAGTAACAGTCACATTACAGGCAATACAATGACACTAAATCCATTATCTTTCAATAGTTACCCTGAACGTAAATGGGCTAAATGCCCCCAATCAAAAGACACAGGGCATCAGAATGGATAAAAAAAATCAAGACCCATCGAAATACAGTCTGCAAGAAATTCATTTTAGACCCAAAGACATGTCCAGATTTAAAGGGAGAGGGAGGAAAAGCACTGACCATGTTAATGGAAGTCAAAAGAAAGCTGGGGTGACAATCCTTACATCAAACAAATAAGATTTTTAAGCCAAAGACTATAATAAGAGATGAGGAAGGGTACTATATCATACTTAAAGGGTCTGTCCAACAAGAAGATCTACAAATTTTAAATATATACGTCCCTAACATGGGAGCAGCCAACTATATAAACCAATTAATAACAAAATCAAAGAAACACATCAACACTAATACAATAATAGCAGGGGACTTTAAAACTCCCGTCACTGAAATGGAAAGATCATCTAAACAAAAGATCAACAAGGAAATAAAGGCTTTAAATGACAAACTGGACAAGATGGACATTGCAGATATATTCAGGATAACGTTCATTCCATCCCGAAACAACAAAATACACATTCTTGCCCAGTGCACATGCAACATTCTCCAGAACAGATCATATCCTGGGTCACAAATCAGATCTCAACCAGTACCAAAAGACTGGGATCATTCCCTGCATATTCTCAGACTACAATGCTTTGAAACTAGAACTCAACCACAACAGGAAAGTTGGAAAGAACTCAAATACATCAATGCTAAAGAACATCCTACTAAAGAAAGAAAGGGTCAACCAGAAAATTAAAGAAGAATTTAAGAAATTCATGGAAACATATGCAAATGAAAACACAACTGTTCAAAATCTTTGGGACACAGCAAAGGTAGTCCTGAGAGGAAAGTATATAGCAATACAAGCTCTTCTCAAGAAACAAGGTCTCAAGAAAACAACCTAACCCTACACCTAAAAGAGCTGGGATAGAACAGCAAAGAAAGCCTAAACCCAGCAGGAGAAGAGCAATAATAAAGATCAGAGCAGAAATCAATGAAACAGGAACCAAAAGAACAGTAGAACAAATCAACGAAACTAGGAGCTGGTTCTCTGAAAGAATTAATAAGACTGATAAACCCCTGGCCAGACTTATCAAAAAGAAAAGAGAAAGGACCCAAGTTAATAAAATCATGAATGAAAGAGGAGAGATCACAACTAACACCAAAGAAATACAAACAATTATAAGAACGTATTCTGACACCAACTCTACCCCAGCAAATTTGACAATCTGGAAGAAATGGAGGCATTCCTAGAGACATATAAACCACCAAAATTGAACCAGGAAGAAATAGAAAACCTGAACACACCAATAACCAGTAAGGAGATTGAAGCAGTCATCAAAAATCTCCCAAAAAACAAGATCCCAGGGCCAGATGGCTTTCCAAGAAAATTCTACCAAACATTTAAAGAAGAATTAACACCTGTTCTCCTGAAACTGTTCTAAAAAACTGAAACGGAAGGAAAACTTCCAAACTCATTTCATGAGGCCAGCATCACCTTGATTCCAAAACCAGACAAAGACCCCATCAAAAAGGAGAATTACAGACCAATATCCTTGATGAACACCGATACAAAAATTCTTACCAAAATACTAGCCAACAGGATCCAACAGTCCATTAAAAGGATTATTCACTATGACCAAGTGGGATTTATTCCTGAGCTACAAGGTTGGTTCAACATCTGCAAATCAATCAATGTGATAAAATACATTAATAAAAAAAAGAACAAGAACCATATGATACTCTTAATAGATGCTTTAAAAAAGCATTTGACTAAGTATAGCATCCTTTCTTGATCCAAACTCTCCAAAGTGCAGGGATAGAGGGCACATACCTCAATATTATCAAAGCCATCTATGAAAATCCACAGTGAATATCATTCTCAATGGGGAAAAACTGAGAGCTTTTCCCCTAAGGTCAGGAACATGGCAGGGCTGTAATGATCACCACTGCTATCCAAGATAGTACTAGAAGCCCTAGCCTCAGCAATTAGACAACAAAAAGAATAAAAAGCACCTGAATTAGCAAAGAAGAAGTCAAACTCTCACTCTTTGCAGATGATATGATACTTTCTGTGGAAAACCCAAAAGACTCCATTCCAAACTGCTACAACTCATACAGGAATTCAGTAAAATGTCAGGATATAAAATCAAAGCACAGAAATCAGTTGCATTTCTTTACACCAACAACAACACAGAAGAGAAGTTAAGGACTTGATCGCATTTACAATTGCACCCCAAACCACACAATACCTAGAAATAAATCTAACCAAAGAGAAAAAGAATCTGTACTCAGAAAACTATAGAGTACTCATGAAAGAAATTGAGGAAGAAACAAAGAAATAGAAAGATGTTCCATGCTCATGGATTGGAAGAACAAATATTGTGAAAATGTCCATGCTACCTAAAGCAATCTACACATTTGATGCAATCCCTATCAAAATACCATCAATATTTTTCAAAGAAATGGAACAAATAATCCTAAAATTTATATGGAACCATAAAAGACCCCCAATAGCCAGAGGAATGTTGAAAAAGAAAGCCAAAGTTGGTGGCATCACAATTCCGGACTTCAAGCTCTATTATAAAGCTGTCATCATCAAGACAGTATGGTACTGGCAGAAAAGCAGACACATAGATCAATGGAACAGAATAGAGAGCCCAGAAATGGACCCTCAACTCTATGGTCAACCAATCTTTGACAAAGCAGGAAAGAATGTCCAATGGAAAAAAGACAGTCTCTTCAACAAATGGTGTTGGGAAAATTGGACAGCCATATGCAGAAGAATGAATCTGGACCATTTCCTTACACCATACATAAAAATAGACTCCAAATGGATGAAAGACCTCAATATGAGAAAGGAATCCATCAAAATCCTTGAGGAGTACATAGACAGCAACCTCTTCAACCTTAACTGCAGCAACTTCTTCCTAGAAACATCACCAAAGGCAAGGGAAGCAAGGGCAAAAATGAACTATTGGGACTTCATCAAGATCGAAAGCTTTTGCACAGCAAAGGGAGCAATCAACAAAACCAAAAGACAACTGACAGAATGGGAGAAGGTATTCGCAAATGACATATCAGATAAGGGCTAGTATCCAAAATCCATAAAGAACTTCTCAAAATCAACACCCAAAGAACAAATAATCCAACCAAGAAATGGGCAGAAGACATGAACAGACATTTCTGCAGAGAAGACATCCAAATAGCCAACAGTCACATGAAAAAGTGCTCCACATCAACTAGGCATCAGGGAAATACAAATCAAAACCACAATGAGATACCACCTCACACTAGTCAGAATGACTAAAATTAACCAGTCAGGAAATGACAGATGTCGGTGAGGATGTAGAGAAAGGGTTACCCTCTTACACTGTTGGTGGGAATGCCAGCTGGTGCAGCCACTCTGGGAAACAGTATGGAGGTTCCTCTAAAAGTTGAAAATAGAGCTACCCTATGACCCAGCAATTGCACTACTGGGTGTTTACCCTAAAGATACAAATTAAGTGATCCAAAGGCAGACATGCACCTGAATGTTTATAGCAGCAATGTCCACAATAGCCAAACTATGGAAAGAACCTAGATGTCCATTAACAAATCAATGGATAAAGAAGATGTGGTATATATATACAATGGAATACTATGCAGTCATCATAAAAAAATCTTGCCATTTGCAAAGATGTGGATGAAACTAGAGGGTATTATGTTAAGAGCAATAAATCAGAGAAAGACAATTATCATATGATCTCACTGATATGGGGAACTTGAGAAACAAGACAGAGGATCATAGGGGAAGGGAGGGAAAAATGAAACAAGATGAAACCAGAGAGGGAGACAGACCATAAGAGACTCTTAATCTCAGGAAACAAACTGAGAGTTGCTGGAGGGGAAGAGGGGTGGGAGGGATGGAACAGCTGGGTGATGGACACTGGGGAGGGTATGTGCTATGGTCTAAAAAAATTTTTAAAAACATTAAAAAATAACTTAAAAAGGAAGAAATGAAGAAGAAGGAAAGGAAGGAAGGGAGGGAGGGAAGGCGGGAAGGAGGGAAGGGAAGGGAGAGAGAGAAAGGGAGGGAGGGAGGGAGGAAGGTAGAAAAGTAAAACTAGAAGACTGGATCTCTTATTGCGAGCTGGTATCATTTGAAAAGAAAATTCCCTGGTAGAAAAAAATAAGACGTAGGACTTCACTCAGCATAAAACAGATGTACTGATCTATTTAATGTCTTTCAGCAGACCCTCAATATACGAATACCAATTAGATGATGGTATTTAAAGTATTGTAACAGTTTAGAAGTTTAGCATAGGATGTGGATAAAAGACAATGGTCCCCCACAAAAGAACTACTTCTTAACTGCAGGACAAGGACCACAAATAATTCTCCCCCTACATCTGGAAAGCACGAGAATCCACATATAATGAACAGCAGTGCTTTCTTATGTATCATCAGGAATAAGCAACCATAGAAAGGTAAAGAGCAGCTATCTTCTTAAAAAACTGCAACCAGATGGGGCCAGAATGACATAAGTCTCTGGTCACATTAAAAATCTTAAATGAAAGAGAATAAGAATTCATCAGTGTTTTCCCAGTTCTCTCTATGAACAGCAAAGGACCCATATTTGACAAAAGTAAATATTTCAGTCCACCCAACAGATACTTCATCAAATAAGAATTATAAATCTCAAGGGCCCATCGCAGACGCTCTGTATCATCCCCAGAAGATTTTTCAACTGGCTTTGTCAGACCAAATTCACTACCAGAAAGTAGTTTGTTCAGCTTTATTTATAATTGACAAAACTTGGAAGCAACCAAGAGGTCCTTCAGTAGGTGAATAAATTTAAAACTGCTGGCATATCCAGACGATGAAATATTAATCAGCACTAAAAAGAAATGAGCTTAAGGAAAAAAAAAGCCATGAAAATGGAAGAACTTCAAATGTGTATCACTAATAATATCAATTCACAGAAATAAGTTGCATTTCTTTACACCAACAACAGGACAGAGGAAAGAGAAATTAAGGAGTCAATCCCATTTACAAATGCACCCAAAACCATAAGATACCTAGGAATAAATCTAACCAAAGAGACAAATAATCTGTACTCAGAAAATTATAAAGTACTCATGAAAGAAATTGAGGAAGACACAAAGAAATGGAAAAATGTTCCATGCTCATGGATTGGAAGAACAAATATTGTGAAAATGTCCATGCTACCTAAGGTAATCTACACGTTTAATGCAATTCCAATCAAAATACCATCCATTTTTTTCAAAGAAATGGAACAAATAATCCTAAAATTTATATGGAACCAGAAAAGACCTCGAATAGCCAGAGGAATATTGAAAAAGAAAGCCAAAGTTGGTGGCATCACAATTCCAGACTTCAAGCTCCATTACAAAGCTGTCATCATCAAGACAGTATGGTACTGGCAGAAAAGCAGACACATAGATCAATGGAACAGAATAGAGAGCCCAGAAATGGACCCTCAACTCTATGGTCAACTAATCTTTGACAAAGCAGGAAGGAATGTCCAATGGAAAAAAGACAGACTCTTCAACAAATGGTGTTGGGAAAATTGGACAGCCACATGCAGAAAAATGAAACTGGACCATTTCCTTACACCACAAACAAAAATAGACTCAAAATGGATGAAGGACCTCAATCCATCAAAATCCTTGAGGAGAACACAAGCAGCAACCTCTTCGACCTCAGCACAGCAACAACTTCCTAGGAACATCGCCAAAGTCAAGGGAATTAGGGGCAAAAATTAACTATTAGGACTTCATCAAGATCAAAAGCTTTTGCACACCAAAGGGAGCAATCAACAAAACCAAAAGACAACTGACAGAATGGGAGAAGGTATTCGCAAACGACATATCAGATAAAGGGCTAGTATCCAAAATCTATAAAGAACTTATCAAACTCAACACCCAAAGAACAAATAATCCAATCAAGAAATGGGCAGAGGACATGAACAGACATTTCTGCAGAGAAGACATCCAAATGGCCAGCAGACACATGAAAAAGTGCTCCACATCACTAGGCATCAGGGAAATACAAATCAAAACCACAATGAGATACTACTTCACGTCAGTCAGAACAGCTAAAATTAACAAGCCAGGAAACGACAGATGCTGGCAAGGATGCGGAGAAAGGGGAACCCTCCTACACTGTTGGTGGGAATGCAAGCTGGTGCAGCCACTCTGGAAAATAGCATGGAGGTTCCTCAAAAAGTTGAAAATAGAGCTACCCTACAACCCAGCAATTGCACTACTGAGTATTTACCCTAAAGATACAAATGTAGTGTTCCGAAAGGGCACGTGCACCCGAATGTTTATAGCAGCAGTGTCCACAATAACCAAATTATGGAAAGAACCTAGATGTCTATCAACAGATGAATGATAAAGAAGAAGTGGTATATATATACAATGGAATACTATGCAGCCATTAAAAGAAATGAAATCTTGCCATTTGCGACAATGTGCATGAATCTAGAGGGTATTATGCTTAGCAAAATAAGTCAACCAGAGAAAAACAATTATCATATGATCTCCCTGATAGTAAGAAGTTAAGAGGCAATGTGGGGGGGGTTTGGGGAGTAGAAAAAGAATAAATGAAAAAAGATGGGATCGGGAGGGAGACAAATCATGAGAGATTCTTAATCTCACAAAACAAACTAATGGTTGCCAGGAGGAGGTGGGTAGGGAGAGGGTGGCAGACATTGGGGAAGGTATGTGCTATGGTGAGTGCTGTGAAGTGTGTAAACCTGGCGATTCACAGACCTGCACCCCTGTGGCTAATAATACATTACATGTTAATAAAAAAGTAAAAATTATAATTAAAAAATAAGCATATCACTAAGTGGAAGAAGCCAATCTGGAAAAGCTATATACTGTATGGTTCCAACTCTATCGCATTCTGGAAATGGCGAAGCTATAGAGGCAGTAAGATCAGTGGATACCAGGGTTGAGAATGAGGGAAGGGATGAATAGGTAGAGCACAGAGGATTTTTAGGGCATTACATTTCTTTGTATGATATTATAATGATGCATACATGCATACATTCATTTGCCCAAACTCATGAAATTTACAACACCAAGAATAAGCCCTAAGGTAAACTATGGACTTTGGATGGTTAAAATGTGTCAATGCAGGTTCATCAAATGTAGCAAATGTACCACTCTGGTCTGTGATGTGATAATGGTGGAGGCTGTGCTTGTGTGAGGGCAAGAAGTTATATGGAAAATCTTCTTAATTTTGCTGTAAACCTAAAACTGCTCTTAAAAAACAAAAAAAAATCCTAAAAAAACCATGCTAACTTAAATTGCCCAGCATCTTGGTAGCAAAAAGGGAATGTCTGAAACAGCAAACCTCAGAGCTCAATTAAAAATAGGTAAAAAGAGAGGAGCCTAAGTGTCTCAGTAGGTTAAGCCTCTGACTCTTGATTTTGGCGCAGGTCATGATCTCAGGGTTGTGAGATCATGAGATCATGTGACTGTCATGAGATCGAGTCCTACTTCAGCCCCACACGGAGCATGAAGCCTGCTTAAGATTCTCTCTTTCCCCCTCCCTCTGTCCCATCCCCACACAGGCACGTACTCGGTCTCTTTTTCTCTATCTCCAATTTTTAAAAAAAGGGGGAAAAAAGGCTAAAAAGAAAAAGGAGTTAAAAAACCCAAGTCTGGTGTCATTTGGCTACTCCTAGCCAAGGGACCTTGGGAAGCTCCTCCAACCATTCTGGAGTTTGTCATTAAGGACTCTTTCAGCTCGTGGGTCAATGAGTCAAAGGGATCCTGATCACTGAAAATCTATCGTCCATTTTCCAATTGTTCTCTTTATTTTCGCTGAAATCAGTCTTTTTGTGTTTGATTAGTGACTGTCACCTTCTCAATACACTGATGAAATTAAGTTTCTGAATTAAAGATGGAACACTACACAGCTACCCCAAAATCACACTAAAGGAGTTCCCAAGAAATCCCAGCATAAAACAAACAGAGAGCAACTAAAAGCCTCGGGGAAACCTGCTGAATTAGGCAGGGAAGTGTAGGAGATGTTTAATGTAAGTTACATATTATGTATATAATGCTCTGGTCTGAATGTTTCTGTTCCCTCAAAATGCATACGTTGGAATCCTAACACCCCAGAATGATAGCATTAGGAAGTGGGCTTTGGGAGGTGATTAGGTCATGTGGATGGAACCCTTAGGAATGGATTAGTGTCCTTACAGAAAAGACCCCAGAGAGGTCCTTTTCCCCTTTCACCATGTGAGAACATAGCAAGAGGGTATCAGCTGTGACCCGAGACGAAAGCTCTCACCAGAACACAGCCAGGCTGACACCTTGATGTTGGACTTCCAGCCTCCAGAACTGTGAGAAATAAATTTCATTTGTTTGTTAGCTACTCAGTCTGCGGTGTTTTGTGATAGCAGCCCAAACAGGCTATGACTTTTTTGGAAGATCATAGGCTTAGGAAGATAATAGGAAGAAAACAGGCTATGTAATTTTTTTTTAGAAAATGATAGTTATATATACAAAATCTAAAAATAGGGAAAAAAACAATCATTTGTTCCACTCATAATCACCACTAACATTTTGTTACAGATCTGTCTTTTTGCTATGCAGAGAAATAGATGCTTTAAACACACACACACACACACACACACTGGAATCTGGTCTTCTTCCCCTAATAACATCATAAGCATTTTCCCATAGCTTTAAAAAAATTCTTTGAGATCATTATTTTTAATGATCACACAGCACTCTGGATATAGATGTACCATAATTTATTTAAACAACCCCCTATTGTTTGACATCTAGGTTGTTTCTACTGTTTGCTATTATTTTTTTTTTAAATGTCATGGTATCATCATACAAAAATCCTTGGGCACCTCTCTGATTATTGCCTTAAGATAAATTCCCAGGCATGGTATTTCTGGGTCAAAGTGGGGGGTGGGAGGGTTTAAGGTCTTTGACACATATTGCCAAATTACTCTCTGAGAAGCTTGTTCATGATGACAGCCCACAAGCTATGTTGAAAACTGCCAAGGAATTCTGATAAATACTTGGTATGGCTAAAAAACCCCAGACACATATTACAGAAGAAATGCATTATTTTAAGCGGCATGCAACACATACCGCTTACCTTATTCTCACTTGGGATTAATTCCAGGAGAACTTGGTTTCGGGTATATCATCTTAGTGGATGGCTTATTTAAACACTAAAACTGGTGGATTATCAAAAGAGATGGTCTGAGTTATGGGAGACTCTGTGCATTAGTGATCACGTATGATTTTGTGCCTTGAGTTTTTCCTGCCATGAACATATTTTGCTTTTATAACGGAAATCGCTAGAAAAACACCTTTTTATTTGCTGACCATATCCTATAGCTAAATTTATAGAACTAAATTCTAGTCCAGAGACTGAGATATACCTGTTTTCATGTAAAAAGCTAGGGTCAAATGAATACCTCACAACTTATTTGTTTTCTCAGCTTCTATGGACGGCAGAAACAAACCAATGTTAATATTCCCATTTTCCAAGGCGAGAAACTGAGACCCGGAGATGCAGACTGACTTTGCTAAAATCACAGCAGGTAGTGGAATCACCATAGAAGTCCCATTTCTTTATTGTAGGATGGTATCATAAGATACTCTACCACACTTTTGTCATTAAAAAAAAAAAAAAAAAACCCTCAGGACCCAAAACCTAGCAATACCTGTGTTATACACATTCAACACAGAAAGGTCTTTTCCAAGGTGACGGACAGCAGGCAGGAGCAGATGGCTGGGGGGAAAATGTTCCAGCCAGGGGCTGTGAAGGACAGATGGGTCGCAGTCCCACATGCTCAGGGGTCCACAGGCTCTAGGAGCTTTCAAGAGGTTGTTCTGTCATCTGGCCTGGGGTTTGCCAATGTAAAACAACACAGACCCCAAACACAGAGATCAGAGTTATTACTGGCATGAAATGTGGTGTCTAATTGGAAATGGACCTGGTTCTCTAGAAAGGCCCTAAGAAACATAATTTAATTAGAGGTTGATACAACTTTGATCACTATGCTACTTTTGCTGAAGGGTATCACTGCCCATTTCTGCCTGTCAGAATCCCAGCTATTTCTCCATGTTCACCTCAAAGACTGTGTCTTCCCAGATTCTCCAGCGAGAAGTAATCTCTGTTGCCCCTGGCCTCTCAAAGTCCTTCATCGTTATCTCTCATTATACTTAGTAATTCTTATCTTGTATTAAACTGACTTACACATGGGGTGACTAGATAGCTCAGTCGGTTAAGCATGAGACTCTTGGTTTTGGCTCAGGTCACGATTTCAGGGTCATGCGATCCAGTGCCACATTGGGCTCCACACTGAGTGTGGAGCCTGTTTAAGATTCTCTCTCTCGGGGCGCCTGGGTGGTTCAGTGGGTTGGGCCTCTGCCTTCAGCTCAGGTCATGATCTCAGGGTCCTGGGATCGAGCCCCGCATTGGGCTCTCTGCTCAGCGGGGAGCCTGCTTCATCCCCACCCCTCTCTGCCTACTTGTGATATCTCTCTCTCTCTGTCAAATAAATAAATAAAATCTTTAAAAAAAAAAAAAAAAAAGATTCTCTCTCTCACTCTGCCCCCATCCCTCGCTTGCTTGCTCTCTCTAACTCTCTAAGAAAAAATAAAGAAAAATAAAATGACTTGCACATGCATCCTGTCTTGGCCTCAATGAGTTGGCATCCTAGCTGAGTAGAGTGCTACAAATTTTTTCACACATGCCCTACTGCATTTTGCACAATACACTGGCGCAGAAACTGTTCAGTAATTATTTATGAAATAACTGAATGAATGAAACCGTATCATGTAGTCATTTCCTGCCAATTCTATTAAGTAGCTCAGATGCTAATCACGAATTCTCTTCGACTTTTGAAAGTTGCCTCATAGGCCAGAGGGGAATTATTATCACAACATAGATTTCCTCTAAAATACAAAGCTTAATTAGTCTAGCTTTACTTGTTTTGTTTTTATTTCAAAAGGGACACCAAAGGGAAAGATGAGAAATGACTGATTGCACATTGCACTAAGACATTCACCATTCTGGGAAGTTTTCCTCATCTGGTTTCCAAACAGCCAGACTTTTAGCATTATCAATATTACTGAAGTTTCCCATACTTGTCCAGGAGGACCGAAGTGCGATATCTCAGCAGATACCAACAGTCTTGGTGGTAAAAATAAAGATACTACCCATGTCAAAATGGTAGGTTCCTTCTAGAAACAGCTGTTACTATCCACCCCTTCCCTTAGGAGGACTAGCTTTTCAGAGGCTTAGCAAGGCTCTATGCCTTCAGCAGAAGCCAAAAAGCTGGGTAGATAATCTAGAAAGACAGTACACAAAACAATATTTCATTTTCAAATCACAGGACCTCTTTGAATATTCTTTAAGTAAGAATGTTTCAGTTTATCATTACAAATGACATGTGACTGGAAAGGGAAATATTCAGAGCATATCAAACAACTGGTCAAGCTTTCAACTGATTGGAGTTTGCAGACAGAAGACCGGCAAAAACACCAGTCCTCAAAATGCGCACAACCACATTCACGACCGGTTAGAAGAAACTCGAGTGTAGTGCGGTGCCTGAGGGGTTGTGGGACCCGAGCTATTAGATTAGTACCCAGGAGATGTCAGCACAGAGCTGGTACAGATGGGTCTAGGGTGGGGAAAAAGCTGAGCTGAGGCTTTTTGTAAGGAAAAAGGGTTTTTGGAAGCTGTCCTTTGCAGCAATCATCTTGGGTGGGCAAGATAGTTATGCAAGACAGAAGAGACCAATCAATCAAACACACTTTACATGGTGAGCCCTCAGAAGTCTGAGTATGAAGATTTCGGAAAATTGCTAAAGCCACTGGAGCCCGGGTCAGAAAACCAGTTAAAGGCAACAAATCTAGGAACATTAAGTCAAAGGAAGAGCCACTCTATCGCCACAGTCCTTGCGTCTGCTGAGGAAAAGCCGTGTGGCTTAGAGAAATGAAGGGCTGGGATTCAGGAGATATGGGTTCAATTCCTAGTGCTGTTACCAACCAGCAGGAATACACTCTCGTCCTCTAAGGCAAATCTCTGTGAGTTATGAGCATGTTGCAGGAGAAGATCCAAGAAGCTGGCTGAGTGTGCCAGTTAGTCCCTTACGAGCCCAAGTGCATTACAACTGAAAGTATTATTACTGAAATCATCTCTGAGAGCTGATTTATGATTCCAGGTTTTCCTTAGTTCCTTTGCTAGAAAATGGTAAAATTGGTTATAACTACAGCTGCCCAGACAACTGTAATCAGAACTGTGTTTTCTCTGAAATAACAATGGGAAAAGTAGTTTGATATTGAAAGGAAACTTGTTCGCGCTGCCAATATAATAATACAGCTCTCATTTCTTGATCCAAAGGTTTTCAGACTCTAGTTGATGAAACTCTATGGTTTCAGGGAAACTTGCCAAAATTATGGGGTAGAAGCTTCTAGAAATTGTTGATTTTTTCCACACAGTAAATTTTAGTGAAAGCGTACAACCAATTTTTAAAAATTCTTCATGGATTTGAATGGATATGTGCTTGTATAAGTGTACATATGAATACCCTCATTATTTATATTGTAAAAAACCAATGTAATTTTAGTTATTTTTTATTTACATCACCTGTCATGGGATAAGAGCAGTGCATTAGAGATTCCTACCACTGGAACATCTATCAAGTTCTCATTTACTTACTGCAATTTTAGCCTTAAATACTTTGATGCCATGTTAGTTGGTGTAGAAAGATTAATAAGTTTAATTCTCAAGATAGTGTACACCCTTTACTAAGATAAACTATTCATTTTGGTTTTATGTATTGCTTTTTTGTTTTAAATTCACTGTTCTCTAACATGAATAGTTACCACTCCTGGTTTTTTAACCTGTTGCTTGATTTGGGTTCAGGGGTTGGTTTTTGTTGTCTGTTTTCTGCATGGGTGTATTCATCTGCCTGGAATGCCTTTGCCTGTTGATTTATATTTGATCTTTTGAGGTTATTTTCTTTTAATCTTCCCCTCATACAATCTGAGACATTTTGTTTTATCAAGTGCATTTGTTCCATCTGGACTGTTTGATGAGACACATGCTGAGTCTCCACTTTCCGTCTTACTTTATGTTGCCATTTCTGAAGGTCTATCATCTGCCACCTTTTCCTTGGGGGTCTGTATTTTCTTTTCTTTTTTTTTTTAAGATTTTATTTATTTATTTGACAGAGATCACAAGTAGGCAGAGAGGCAGACAGGGTGGGGGGAGAAGCAGGCCCCCTGCTGAGCAGAGAGCCCGATGCAGGGTTCGATCCTAGGACCCTGAGATCATGACCTGAACCGAAGACAGAGGTTTAACCCACTGAGCCACCCAGGTGCCCCAATGGTCTGTATTTTCTCCATGGTAATTTCTTGCTCTGTTCTGATAAGGTAAAAGATTTGGTGTCAGTATCTCTCTCAAGGTCTTTATAACTTTAAATTATATGCCACAACATCTACTTACTGACTTATCAATCTTGTGCAGAGTCTTTTGACTTCCAACTATGAAAGACAAGGTAATCAGTATACCCTCTTGTACTTCCACTCCCCTAACACTCTGCAGATTTTGTGGTTATGTTATTATCACTTTACGTGGTCAAGGTTTATATCAACTGCATCCCCTTCTGTTACCAAAAGCCCCACTGCTCTTTTTTTTTTTAAACTTCCTTATGTAATTAAATGAATTCATTGTTTACCTTCAGATTTCGCCTACTGCTGCTTCCCCATCCCTGAACCCTTTATCTAAAATAATTTCATTTAGTTGGCTGCTGGTTTCCATCATGAAATAATTATTTCAAAAGGCTTTAGGGGCATTATACTTCTCAGTTACTTGCTTGTTTAAGAATGTCTTTCTTTTTCACTGGAAATATGAGTTGGTATGGAATACAATACTTAGGGTTCCTTTTTACCCGTATAGAAACCTGTATACATTTATCCATTCTATTTTAAAATTGCATGATTACAGCAAATTGAATTCAACCTCACATCTTCTCTCTTTCTTCTTCTCTCCCAGGATTTCTATAGGATTTCTCCTTCCTTTGAAGGTTACTAAGTTCATCAGGCTACATCTCAATGTCCACTGTTCTACATTATTTTTCTTCTCTTGAAACACTACACCTTTTAGGACAATGGATCATTGAACATTTTATTAAACATATTTTTTTCTCTCAATAAAAAGGATTACTAACATGTTGGATTCTACTCTGTCCCACATATCTGTTTTCCTCTTTGGAATGATCTTTACTTTTTGGTTCTTCATTTGTGATTTTCCCAAGCACATTCTCTATATCCCTGACTCTATCTCTTCTATTTCCTGCTCCCAGCATGGATGGTTCTCCATCCCGGTAAAATGCTGGTGGATGTTTTCGGTTCCTTTCCTGAATTCTACCACCCACTTCTTTTTTTTTTTTTTAACTCTACCTTTGAATTCTTACATCTTTTTATGTCAGTTGTTTTTTTCAAAATTAAGAGCATTTTCTTTTTCTTTTCTCTCTAGAATAAAAACATAGTAGCTATATAATCCTAAGCAAGCCAGTTGCATAAGAAAACTGTTTTCTTATCTCTGTAACAAAAGAGAGTGGTATCTCCCTACCCAACTACAGACTTGCTATGAATATATTTTAAAAATGATGTCCGGGGCACCTGGGTGGCTCAGTGGGTTAAAGCCTCTGCCTTCGGCTTAGGTCATGATCCCAGGGTCCTGAGATCCAGAACCACATCAGGCTCTCTGCTCAGCGGGGAGCCTGCTTCCCTTCTTCTTTCTCTGCCTGCCTCTATGCCTACCTGTGATCTCTGTCTGTCAAATAAATAAATAAAATCTGTTAAAAAATAAATAAATAACAAATAAATAAATAAATAAATAAATAAATAAAATAAAAAATGATGTCCAAAACACCACTTGTTAACCTATTTTTTAAAACCTACTTTACAAACATGATCTATTATCCGTAAATGCCACATCATATCACACAGTAGCACATTTGTGCATAACCACTGCAAAGGTCATTGTTAAAACTGCAGTCACTACTTGCCACCATTTACTGAGAACTTCTCATGTACCATGTGCCATATTTATCACAGAGGTCATTTAATCTTACTGATATCACAATGAAACTAGTATTAGGATGTATATAGGGCATGTTTTATAAATGGGATTACTGAGAGAGAGACTTGAAGTATTTTACCCAAGGTCATAGAGTTTGTAAATAACAGGGATTCAAATGAATGTGTCTGATCCATCATTCTAACCACAGATAAAGAGAAGCAAACAAAAAAATCAATTTCAAATTCCATATCCATCGTAACACCCTCTAGTAACCTCAAATTTATTTATTAATTGACATTTATCCTTGTATTTTAGGTCTTGTTTTAACAGATTTTTAAAAAAGATTTTATTTATCTAATTGTCAGAGAGACAGCACACAAGCAGTGGGGAGCAGCAGGCAGAAGGAAAAGCAGGCTTCCCGCTGAGCTAGGAGCCTGATGTGAGACTCTACCCCAGCACCTGGAATCATGACCTGAGCCGAAGGCAGACGCCTAACCAACTGAACCACCCAGGTGTCCCTAGACTTTATTTTTTAAAGCAGTTTTAGACTTTCAGAAAAATTGAGAGCAAAGTATAAAGATTTCCCATCCACCGCTGCCCCACACATGTGCAGCCTACCACAGCATCCTGCACCAGATTGGCCAGACTCACACATTTGTTACAACTGATAAACCTATATGGACATCTTATGACCTGAAGTCCATAATTTACATTAGGGTTCACTCTTGGTGTTGTGCAATGGATTTGTACAAATACATAAGGGTATGGATGAGAGTAAACTCTACAGGACAGTTTACTCCCAGAATCCTCTGTGCTCTGCCCATTCTCCTCCCTCCTCTCTAACCTCAGGCAAACACTGCTTTTTATTGCCTCCACAGTGTTCCCTTTTCCAGGAGGTCATAGAGATGGGAGCATACCTTATACACCCATTTTAGACTCCCACTTAATAATATGCATTTAAGTGTCCTCCACGTCTTTTCATGGCTTTGCACTTCATTCCTTTATAGCCCTGAATAATATCTCACTGTCTGGATGTACCAGTTTGTTTATCTACTCACCTTCTGAAGAACACATTTGTTGCTTCCGAATTTTGGCAATTTTATAATTTATAATCTGTGTATGGTTATTTGCGTGGACATAAGTTATCAACTTATTCTGGGTAGATATCAGGAAGCTTGGTTGCTGGATTGTATGGTAAGACTAATTTTGTAAGAAAGTGCCAACCTGTCTTCCAAAGTAGTTATGCCATATCACATTCTCCCCAGCGATGAATGAGAGTTTCTGTTGCAACATAACATCGCCAGCATAGGGTTTATCAGCTTTGGATCTGGGCTATTCTAGTAGCTGTGTAGTGTGTTTTATTGTTGTAATCTGCAATCCCTAATGATGTGTGATGTTCACATCTTACCAAATGTTTATTTGCTGTCTGTATGTCTTCTTCGGTCAGGTGTCCAGATTTTTTTCCCACTTTTTAAGTCAGGTTATTCATTTTCTCATTGTTGAGTTTAAAGAGTCTTTTGGATATTTTGGATAATAATGTTTTATCAGATGTTTTTGCAACTATTTTCTCCCAGTCTGTGGCTTATCTTCTCATTCTCTTGACAGTGTAGTTCACAGACTGGAATTTCAGATGTTAATGACTCCAGCTTATCAATTATTTCTTTCACAGATTGTGCCTTTGGTTCTGTATCATTACCAAACCCAAGATCATCTAGACTTTTCCTGTGTTATCTTCTAGGAGTTCAAATTTATACTTTATTGTTCTTTTAAGATCTCCAACTCCTTAATGCATATTATTGATCTTCACCTGGTGCCAACTTTATTTTTCACTAAACTTTTACTTTTAGGACAAAAGTTACATATACATGAAATGTATATATTCATATGTTTATGTGTGTTTGTTTCCATGATTTCAAAAATTTTAAATTTTTTCCATAAATAATTCCATAAAATAAAAGCACTTGTAAGACGGATGATGTGCTTAGGCGTCATGGCAATATCAAATTTCCATGAAAGTTTCTAAACACTCACTCTCAATTTCTAACTCTTAGCACATCTCAAACTGGTAAGAAACACTTCACAGATCACCACCAATCTACATTCAACACTTCCAACAGTCTCATGAAATGAATCAGCAAAGCAAAAAAAAAAAAAAAAAGTTGCTTTCTTAAAAAGAGAAACAAAATTATTATATTTCTGCAATAATGGATCAAGGGAAAAAAAAAAAAGAGGGCAATATAGAATTGGAAAGACATCTCCACACAGAAAACAAAAGACTAGAAAGCTAAAGGAAGATCCAGATGAATGGAGAGGTGTTACCATGTCCATAGATTAAAAGGCTAAATATTGTGAAGATGCCATTTTCAAACATTTTATCTAGATATTCAATGCAATTTCAATGGAAGTCTTAGCAAGGATTTTTCTTTTGTTTGTGGAGGTTGGCATGCTGATTCTAAAATGAATATAGAAATGCAAAGGGCAGGGCACCTGGGTGGTTGGTTAAGCTTCCTACTCTTGATCTCAGCTTAGGTCTTAATCTCAGGGTCATGAGTTTGAGTGCACACTGGGCTCCATGCTGGTCATGGAGCCTACTTTAAAAAAAAAAAAAAAAAGGAAAAGGAAATAATTACAAGGGGCAAGAATAGTTGAGACAATTTTAAAGAGAAAAAAATCAGAGAGATTTCAGATAATGTACAACAGGAGACACATACATAAATGGAATAGAAAAGAGATTCCAAAACATATGAGGATCCATAGCTTGGCTTCTATTTTTTGAAAAAGGTACTGCAGAGTAGTGGGGACAGTATATCTTCTAAACCAATGACACTAAGCCAGTGGAATATCCTACTGAGAAATGTTTATGTTCTGTGAAGTTGGGATATTAAAAACCAGATAGCATGAACCAGGAAGGTATTCTATGGGGTGTGCCTATAGCCACTCCAAGCAATGAGTGAACAGAATCACCAGAAAATTTCACCTGTTAATTTGAGGTTTAGCAATCACTTACTGAAAGTGAAGTCAATGTCCTGTTGCATGATTATTTCTCCAGAAACATGTTGCTCTGGGACAGACAGACAGAAGGTGGAGTTGGGTTTGCGGAGAGAGACGTGCTATGGGTATGTATAATGAAGTGATTATAATGCTGGATCGTGGACTTCAGGCTGGGGGACAGCAGTAGGCATGGATGACTAGTAAGAAAATGCCCCAGGACTTTCTTTTCACGGGTGGTTTGAAGGTTCTAAAAAGGTTTTTGATGCTTCCAAGATTGAAAATGATGTATGAGGCTGAGCTTGACACAGGGTGATAAGGATGGACAGGCTGATTGAGAAAATGTAAGGTGGTCCCCACTACCTTTTTTAGTTCCCCTGCATTTGTCTGATTCTTGCTTTCCTCTTTCCTTTCCCTCTTTTCTATCTTTCTCCCCTACTTTCTATGTTCTCGACTTCCTACTTCTCCAGCCTAATTTACCCCTTTTCTGATTCTCTTTCCTCCGCTTTCCTTCCATCTCCCGATTCAGTCTTCTGCCTTCTGTCCATCTTCCCAGGACATACCAGGATGAGCAGACAGTGGTGGTAAAATGCACTAATGAATAAAGGGCTGCTCTCTGAGCTCCTTGTCCTTCTGCTACTTACATACCTTCAATTCAACTGTTATTTTTGTAGTTTATCATTTCTTTTTAAATAGTATTTTGCCAAGGCACCTGGGTAGCTCAGTCAGTTAAGCATCTGCCTTTGGCTCAGGTCCTGATTCTGGGGTCACGAGATAGAACACCCCAATCCTGCCCCCCTCAGGGTCCCTGCTCAGAGAGGAATCTGCTTCTCCCTTTCCTCTGCCCCTCCCTGCCCCCGCTCATGCTCTCCCCCGCTCACTCTCTCTCCAACAAATCAAATCTCAATAAATAAATAAATAAATAAATAGCATCTTGCCTATACCCTTTCAAAGGTTCTCACACCCATTAGGTCATGCAGGTCCCACAATATCTCATTAGCAAGTTCAAGACAGCCAGTGCCTTCCTGTCTTGTGCTCAGCAGGGAAGGAGAGCAGTTTTGGACACTATCCTCTGTAGACCAGCCACTGCGGTTCTTTGAGAGAGAGTTAATAATGTGCCCCTCAGCCTTAATTTAAAAGTTTCTAATTCATTAACAGTGCAATTTTCAAAATGAGGTTTGGTATGAGATACTGAATAACTAAAACGCGCCATTCATCTTCTCCCCCGTAGAACCTAGATTCTAGGCTGGGAGTTCTGAGAGCCTGGCTCAGAATGGCCGGGCGGGGATTGGAACTCCGCCATCAGCCTCATCCTGACACGACAGTCTCGAGCAGCACTTTACAGTTTCGGAAACACGTCCACAGGCATCATGTCACTTCCCCTGGCAACACCTTGGCTGTAATTAACGAGCGTGGCTACGGTTCTCCCGTCTTGCCTCGGAGGTGGGAGTGTTAGCCCAACCCAGATGGGGGCCTCTGGCCACAGACCATATGTTATCCTGCACTAATGATGCAACTTATCCCCTACAGTAGCTGACACATCAGTCCTTAAAGTAAAATTTCAAAGTAGAAACCTTACCACAAAAAGAAAAAAAAAAAAAAGTCGAAAAGGCAAAGCGGAGGGCCAACTTAAAAAGACCATACAAGGAATCTTAATTCATTCCCAGCTTCTGCCTATTATACTGACAAATACACTACTTTAATCTCTCCCTACCAGACCCTGTACACAGTAGTCAAGAGGCCACTTTATTAGAGTTTCTTTTTTCATCCGTTGGTTGTGAGAAAGGTTATGGGTACAAATACCTCAGAGCCAGTATTAAAAGGACATACTGGCAGGAAAAAAAATTATATAGTCAGTCTTGCTAAATTAGTTTACCTAAAATTGTATGTGTGAGTGATTTTAATCAAAATCTAATTTCCCCTCTTTTTAGAGTAACTGAAATGAGATTTTTCTAATTTACTTTTTGCGGTTCAAGTTTCTCATAATTCTTCTATGGTCGTGACAGCACCGTGAACGCGTCTGCTTCTACAAAGCATTAAAAAAAAATTAGATTTTCAAATTGATGTGCTAAATTAAAAATGTTTAATGTTTCTCATCAAAAGGCACAGAGTATGCAAGGGGCCTCCAGTACAGTTAAAGGCGCAATATTTTTTTCATCTGTTTCTTTAATTCACAACCCAGGGCAACTGTACTGTGAAAATTAACAAGCTCTAAGTAAAGCAATCCTTGTAAGCAGTGTCCTCTATGAAGCTTCTTTTTAATTTCCTTCCATCCCTTGACATGGTGACCTTAAGGATGTCATAATAAAAATGGATGATGGTGCCTTGGGTTTGTTTTTTTGTTTATTTGCTCATTGTTGTGTATGGTGTAGGGTTGGGTTGGGTTTTTTTTTGGATTTTTATTTTTATTTTTATTTTTATTTTCTCTTCTGCCCCAGTTGGAGTTTGCCAGATGTTATTAGGGCTTCTGAGCCTCTGAGTAATTGTAACTCTCAGGCTTGACTAGCTAATTCCAATGATTTAGAAAATCATATTACTTCTGTAAATTGGCTCCAGTTGTTATATTAAAATCCAAGCTCCTGCCGGTCGTAGATGTCTGCTGCCTCACTCGGGGCAAGGCTGGGCACATCCCAGGAGCCACAAACCCAGACTTTGGAAGATGACTCAGTGGGTAAAAAGGCTTGGGAAAGCCTCAGATAGGCAGCCTTTTACTCAACTACACGATTCTTCCCCAAGTAGAGTTTAAAACCACATCTTGGTATGAAATTCAAATTCATTTATTTCTGAGATAATGAAGTGTAAGACCCAGTTCTCAAAAACTACAACCTCCTCTGCTCTTATAAACCACAGGGACAAGTTTCAGTGAAGGACAAGGCAGGTACTCCTGTGCTGCTCCTCTCTCCACCACCCCGGCTCAGATAGGTAAAGAAACTGGGTCTCTACAAAGAAGAACGGGTTTGCCGCAGGCCACACAGTAATTCCTGGCAGAGCCAGACCAAGGACCTAGGGAACCTGGCTGCCAGTCCAATGCTAATGCTCTCTGGTCCCTATGAGAAGTGATGCATTTTGGTTCATAGCAAAACAAGCAAGCACGCACGATGCACGTTACCATTTCTCAGCCATACTTTTTTTTTTTTTAATTAACATACAATGTATTATTAGCCCCAGAGGTACAGGTCTGTGAATCGCCAGGTTTACACACTTCACAGCACTCACCATAGCACATACCCTCCCCAATGTCCATAACCCAACCACCCTCTCCCTGCCCCCCTCCCTCCGGCAACCCTCAGTTCGTTTTGTGAGATTAAGAGTCTCTTATGGTTTGTGTCCCTCCCGATCCAAAAGAAATGAAATCTTGCCATTTGCGATGACGTGGATGGAACTAGAGGGTATTATGCTTAGCGAAATAAATCAATCGGAGAAAGACAACTATCATATGATCTCTTTGATATGAGGAAGTGGAGATGCAATGTGGGGGGTTTGGGGGATAGGAAGAGAATAAACGAAATCAGCCATACTTCTTGATGAGGAAACAGCAAGAGGAGAGAAGGCAGAAACCATGGCTCCCGCAGCCCCTGGAGGACCAAAGACTTCAACACATTTTTCTAAAGCCATCAAGACTTGAGAGCAGCCCTAGAGTTTCTCTCCTCCATTTCCCATACGTACAGCATTAAACCTCATCAACTCCTTTTCCCCAGCTCACTTCTCTCCCTTAGATGAAACTGAACCCTAATAGACTCTCTAGATAAGTAAAGCCCTGCTAGGTAGAAGCTATTCAAGACATTAGCCTCTGAGGTAATAAGGTCTTAATCCATTTATAGAGTCAATGTCTCCAGAAAGCACCTACCTGCAAACTTCTAGTAGGGACTTGGGTTGCTGCTGGCCAGGAGAAGAACTATTGCACGTCATCTTGACCCTGAGGTCTCTTGGGTCACACCACATAGACAGCAGGTCTGGCGTTGCTCCTCTGCCAATAGGCAAAGCAGTGGGTTATAAACTCCTGTGCTGCCTCTTTCTAACAACATTGGAAGCAGTGAAGTTTCAGAGAGAGGTCAGTCCAGACTCTGTCTTCATGGAAGGCAGTGGAGACATCCTAATTCATGGGTTGGTTTGTTTTTTTTTCTCCTTCCCTCATGCAGTCTATCCGTTGATGCTGCCCTGAGCCGAGATCCTCTCCCTCCCCAACCTTCTCCAAACAACTCAGTTTAATTTATGTTTCAAAAAAAAAAAAAATCCCATTATTCTTCCTCCCTGTTTACTTGTTGTAGGATTTTCAATATCTCATCAGGCTATTTTGCGGTTTCTAATACTTCTGTAAATTATTTGTTTTGTGGATGCTGCAATTAAGCCAAGCAATATTGTCTTGAGGTCATTCCTCCCTCACTATAGTTTAAGCCTAATGAAAAGCATGCCTTTTGCTGTCATCAATGTGGAGAAGGTGATAGTTTCTGCAGAGTGCAGTGGATATTGAAGGCAGAGGACAAAGGAAAAATCAGCTCCCTAGAAACCAGAAACATAATTATGAAGGGACTAGCCTCCTCTACTCGGTTGCAAGCAAGCTCCTAAGAACAGGACTGTGTCTTACTCACCTCTGTTCAGGTCTCCGTAGTTGATTCACGGTAGGTATTCCATGAATAGCTACTGACTTAATGAGGACTTCACTTCCTCAGCTGCAATGCTTTGCCCTGCAGAAATTGGTGTTTCCTGGATAATACTGAGAAGCTCTGCAACTGAGAGGTCCTATGGGATGACAACACAGGAAGGAGCCTAAGGTTCCAGTAGGTACTCAGAAACATGGGACCTGAGGGCTTAGGGTGTGGGAGCAGGGGGGATGGCCAGTGACTCACTGAGTTAAACAGATGTAACTGCAAAGAATCTCTTGGAGTTTTCAACATCAGCCTGCATGTCGAGTCAAACCAGACAAAGAAGTGAAACTTCTAAATCAACGGCCTACACATAAAGACGAACCTTGTGAGAATTCAGGATTCCGGGGCTTAGTATGATGTTTACATAGAAGAAATGTGCACCCCCAAAATCTTGGAAAAACCACCTTGTCACCATTCAAAACAGCGTAAGTATCATCTGCCTTTGAGTTTTGATAGTAGAGCCCCTCTGCTCCAACCAATTCTACATAAGATCCCGTGTAAGCATGAGTCCACTGACAAAGGTATTCGCTAAACCACTTAGGGGACAAACCATTCTAAGCACTTTAGTCACTCACATTGATGTATAAACAATAAAAGTTAATTACACATCATTCTGATACATTCACACAAAGATCTATATTTGGCAAAATATCCTGGCAACGTTTTGTTTGCCTAGCATATTTATGGTGCCCATTTGAAAGTAATAAAAATGGCATTTCTGAAAAAGTATCTCATAATTCAAACTATTCACTGCCCCCTGTGTGAGCAGAAACCAGGGAGATTTCACTGTAAATCTTGAGAAAATTCTCTGCTTAATCAAGTGCTACTGGCTGGTGTTTTAGGTTACGGAAGTACAGGAGTTGGGGAGGTTATTAAGTAGTCACAGACTCTTAGACTGTTACAGTCAGACTGGGGAACAAACCACTCACTCTAAGCCCCACGTTATACTGATGAAATTTCAGAAAAATTTCAGCAGTTTGCCCATTGTCAAACAAACACTAATAAGGAGTCGGGACTTGAACCCTGGGACCTCCTGCCTCCCACACAATCCAAGTTCAGAAGATGGCAGATCCTACTGTCATCTTTTAGTCTGTAACAAATAATCTCAGACTAACAAAGCTGACCACTGTGGACCGTTGACTGTCTTGCGGACAGACTCTAGCTGCACAGTGATACTGTCCGCCCTGTTCCATTCTTCCAGGACATGGCTAGACATGTTGTGTTCCTCCTCTTCTCAAAGACAGCGTGGGCTTCTATACCCTCCATGAGCCTGTTTTGTGGATGGGTTCAATCAGAGGAAAACTTCCCTCCTTCCTTGAGAGTGACATGGGGAGATAATGCATTTTTTCCAACTTAGCCCCAAAGCAATCAGTTGACAAGTCCAGAGCAGACCCCTGCAGTAAAGTGAAATATAGAGACTCTCCGGGTAGCAGGTGTTTCCCTTTTAATGACGGCTTAACTGGTGAAGTGTGGAGCCCGACCCTGCCGTTTCTCCCTGCTGTTTGCATTGGGCTGGGAGCCAACACAAACCTGCCTCGGTGACATTTCAGGTTAGACCATTATGTCAGGAATTTCCCACACAGCCCGTGGAGGGAGGGAGGGCTGCGCCCTGCACACTTGTAACCGGAGTGGGAAAAGGACAAATCTGAGGGAAGGAGGACATGCTCAGGGCTGTGACTCACGGCGAAGGCTTGAAGGTGGCAACCAGGACAAAGGGCGGGCTCTGCCTGAAAAAGGTGGCCCATTTACAAATATGGGGCTAAAGAAGACAGACACTTTTCAGTAGGGTGATGGGATGAATGGAGAACAAATGAAATTATGTGTACGGCTGCGGTGGCTCTTCCTCCCGTCATGCCTTCATGCGATAGATTTATGTCATTCGGCTCCTGCAAGTGGCAAAGTGCCTGCTGGAAAGTGGGCGGGAACAAAAAGCTAGTATGTTTTAACTTCTACCTTCGTAAATTTATAATCTGGCAGAGTAGGAAAGAGATATATGAATAACTCTAAAGCACAGTAAAATACGATCTAAAAACAGAATAATTCTCTAGTTTAAAGGCAGCAGGGAATACTGTCCTGATTTGGAGGGGGTGGGGTGGGGGAGTAGGAAACTCTTAAAGGAAACATGCATTTGCTTAAGGAGCAGAATCTCTCTAGGGGAAATAAAAGAACTTTCTAAGTTTAGCAAAAGGGATAAACCAAAGATTGGCACATGGCAGGGAATACCAGGAGAGAAAGAAGACCCTATTTTAACCAGAACAGGGCTCTTTGTAGGGAAAGCATAAAAGTTAAGCCTGAAAATATTGTCTTGGCCAAGATGGTGACGTGCTAATATATCTACATGGGAAGTATTTGCTTTCACTGGAAGATGCCGAAATTTTGATCAAAAGGGTGATGGCAATGTCTGCATTTCCACTCAAGACAAGCACAAGAGAAAGGAAAGAACAAAAGAAGACAGAAAGGGATGGTAAAGGAAAAGGAGAGAAGGGGAAAAGGAGGTCGAGTCAGGTTGGATTCACGGTGAAAAAAAGAAGAAAAAGGGGACACCTGGGTGGCTTAGTTAAGTGTCTGCCCTCGGCTTGGGTCATGATCCCAGGGTCCTGGGATTGAGTCCCACATCGGGCTCCCTGCTCAGTGGGGAGTCTGCTTCTCCCTCTGCCTGCCACTCCCCCTTTTTGTGCGCGCTCTCTCTCTCTCTACCTGACAAACCAATAAATAAAATCTTCAAGGAAAAAAAAAGAAAAGAAACAGATAGATGAGGGAGGAGCAGGTGCTGGAAAGGATGAGAATATGTAGGACTATCTTAGGATAACAGGAAGAGGCATAGGGCACAGAGGAGTGGCATCTCAGAGCTAGGCAGGCTCAAGCATGGATGATGCTTCAACGCATTTAAGTCCGAAGGAAACAGACAACCAAAGACAGAATTGGCTAGAGTGGCAACCTGGACAGATAAAGTAGCTGGGGCTCAATGGCAAACAGAAGGGCCACGAGGAGTCCTTGAGCCAACAGAAGGGAAGAGAAGGGTCTGCTGCTTGAGAGCCTGTTGCGCCAATCATGGTGTAACAGAGCCCGGGCAAGGCGTCTGATGACATGTCGGTAATTGGTTAATCATGAAAAGGAGAGTGAATTTAGCGAGTTCAGTTCATCAACTCCGTTTGCATCCAGGAGAGAAGAGATGAAAGCTTAAACCAGCCAACAGCAGTGGTCTTCAGAACTAAGCATCCAAGGGCAAGAAAGAGCTGGATGTATGAGGTATTCCTTGTGCAATGTGTCAACTCCTTGGGTGTGGAAAAAAATGAGAACAGAGACTACATTCTGGAACGGCCGAGATGCTGCCAGTTGCATTGATTTCAAATATAAGCAGATCAAAAATAAGAGCCAATTTGTGAGCAGAAAATGACAAATTTGGCCCAAGTCATATTGGGTTTGAGAGGCTAGCAAAATGTTCAGATGGTGACGTCTCACCAATTAAAATTCATGAATTTAATTTAGCTCAGGAGAGAAAATGTGTTGTATAAAAAACTTAGACCTAAAAAGTGTTCACACTTTGGCTATAGTTGATGGTTGTGGAGAGACAAATGAAAATACGTAACCACACAAATTCAAAGAATACACTTCCTAAGTACAGGGGAACCACAGTGAGGTGACCCAAGGCTGCCTTGGGTCAAGGCTGCCCTCAGAAGATTATACCATATACTGACACAAAATAAACCCTAGAGATATTTCAAAATCTGAAAAGGATAGAGTGATTCCTAAAATGAAAGCTATCCCCTACCTCTAGAATCATCTTGGCTCATAATAGGTGATAAACAAACGTTGGGCTGTTAAAGAGGACTAGGAATTGATTAAATTAGATTGAAGATCCACATCTAAGGAAAGAAGATATCAGTAAGAAGTTGGATTAATCAGAGGTGGAGTAAAGAACGGGTAGATGTGGAACGTGCCCACCCAGAGCACCTGCTCCTTCTCGTGGCCCCTGGGCAGGCTGATGCGTACTGCAGAAATGAACACAAAATGCCAGGACTTCACTTTATGACTGAGTGTTTAAAGGCTTCAGGCTATTAAAAGCAGAAAACTCTCCTACTTACTTATGTTTCTAGGCACACCTGGAAACCTGATTAGAATTTGACTCCCATGCAGTTTTTCTACAGGGATAAGATACCTGTCAAATGGAAATGAATATTTGCTCCCTCTGGTCATTCTGCTTCTCACTGTAAATTAATAAATTGCTATGGTGTTTAACATATCATGTCTTACGAACTTGGTATCCCGAGTCTTCCAGAGTGGCTAAGTCCAGTCACTTCTGGGACATCAAACAGATCAAGTTTCAGGGTTTGCGGAGCTGAAGGCAGGACACTGGACCACTGGGAATCCAGCAAGTTCCCGCATTCTGAAAGACCTCTCCAGAGCCAGCCTACTGACATTCTTTAATTAGTTGACGGAATGTCCTATGCTGAACCACACTACATTTTTGGAAAGTTAAATTGAGATTCAATAAATTTTAGCCAACTTTCCAGGACCAGAAATAGATGAACTTTCAAACTGGCAGTAGAAGTATTTCAAGCCTTTCTTTCCTGTATTGATTGAAATAAAATCATAGCATAGTACATTATGAGCATCTGTTCTGGGTTAGATGCCTGAGCTCTGCAACTTACGAGCTGTGCAACCTTGAGCCAGTAACTTGATGTCCCCTGCCATTTCTTCATCAGTAAAATTGATGAGATATTTATTATTAAATAATTATCAAATTGTTATGACTGCTATTTAGCATGAGGTATAGATAAATAATAGCATCTATCTCAGGGTTAAATGAGTTAGTATTGGTAAACATTTCAAAGAGCAGCTGCTGAAATTTAAACATAACTGACAGGAGCAAGTGCAGGCAAGGAGGTGGAGTGACTGGAATTCTCATACATTACGGACGGGAATGCAAAATGGTACAGTCGTTTTGGAAAACACTTTGGCAGCTTCTTATGAAGTTAATATAAACGGGAGGACACCTGGATAGCTCAGTTGGCTGAGCATCAAACTCGATTATGGCTCAAGTCAGGATCCTATGGTCCTGGGACTGAGCTCCGCATTGGCCTCCCTGCCCAGCAGGGAGTCAGCCGGAGATTCTCTCTCTCCCTCTCCCTCTGCCTCTCCCCCAACTCAGGCTCACACTCTCTCTCAAATAAATAAATAAAATTTTTTAAGTTAATATAAACCATATGACCCAGCAATCTCACTGCTAGGTAGTTCCACAAGAAGAATGAAAACTTATGTCCATGTAAAAACCTATACACAAATGTTTACAGCTGCTCTACTCATAACGGTCAAAAACCAACATGACTCAAAACTTCTTCAGGGGATGATGATTAAACACAGTCTAGAAGATCCATACAAATGAATACTACTCAGCAATAAAAAAGAACAATGTACTGATCCCAAATGGATCATGCTAAGTAAAAGAAGCCAGACTCTAAAGGTTATGTACTGTATGACTTCAATTATAAGACATTCGGGAAAAGGCAAAACTATAGGACAGGAAACAGATCTGTGGCTTCCAGGAGTTGGAGGGTGAGGGTGTAGGGACTTAATACAAAGAAGCACAAGGACATCTGCAGGGGTCAGAAGGTGAGGAAACTCTTCTGTATCTCAGTGATGGTGGTGGTTTTACCTCTGTATGGATTTAACAAAACTCATAGAGCTGTACTCCAATAATTGTACATTTTAGTTTGATTAAAATATAAGTAAAAGACAGGGAAACAGAGAGATAGGGAGACAGAGAGAAAATTCTGTCTGGCATATAATAATATAGTAAGTGCTATAGAAATGCTTGTTGAATAACAAATTACATTTCTTTCTTTGACGTGTTTCAGATAATAATATGACTCTACCCTCTTAAAAAAAAAATGGTGGTAGAATAGTGATTTCCCAAGCTCTTACAAGGAAAATATCTGGGGTAGATCATTACATAAGTCATTTGTGATCCTTATGAGAAAAAAATAGAATATACAGATAAATAAAAGGAAAAACAATCACCTATAATTCTACCATCTAAACATAACCATAGTTGAAAACTGATTTATAGCCTGCCAGACTTTTTGCTATAGATGAGAACAATCAATTTTTTAAATTAGAAAATGGTTTCATACCATGCATTTTGTTCGAAAACTACTTTTTCACTCAGCAATATATTCTGAAAAAAATAAGGATCTGCATCATCAGTTTTAATGATTGCTAATTTATACTACCAAGTCTCTCTTGCTGAACATTTAACTTGACTCCAATTTCTGGTAAACCAAACCATGTGGAATATTCTTGGTATATTCAATGTATCTTTATGGACACAGCATTATTTCTTCATGGTAAATTCTTAGAATGGGAACTGCTATGTTGAAAAAAATGCACATTATACAACTTTTCATTCATATTACCAAATTCCTCTCCAGAAGATTATAGAATTTACTTACAGCAAATGTGGAATGGGACTTGGGCTGTGTTTCAGTGGTCCTTTTCTGACAGATCTTTTCTCTTAATTACTTTGTAGATTACAAATGTTCATTTTTTAAGTGACAGTACTTTTAAGTCAACCTTAAACAGAATTTTTTATTGGGTATCAAGCAATGTAAAACATAATTAGGAAGGCGAACCAACTGAGCATCTAATATTACCTTGGGATTATTTGAGAGTATCACCTACTGTCCTACTGGCTACCTTTACTAGGTAGTTTGGGGAGAAGTGACTTCACTTTGCAGGTAGGGACACTCCCTAGAAAAATGGTCGTGTTGTACTCTGTTATCTGTAGGACAATCAATCATGACAGTTTCCAATCTCATTTTACTGTTTAGCATACTTATAAATGGTCTTGAGTTATACTCATCACAGTGACCTTTTGGGAAGGGCCCTAAATCAATGAGCAACTACTTTCCTCTAAGGTAGACAAATGGATACTGACTACATTTCTTTGGTCTATTTAAATCAAATGTTTTGGAAGCCAGTGAAGAAGCACCACCCACTAAGACCTTCCTGAAGCTAGAAACGAATAAACAGAAATCTGAATTTCATTCAGCACAAAAGATCTATTACTCGACTTGTAAAACATAGATTTTAACCCCATACTCAGTCCTGCATTAAATCCTAATCTAGTTTTGCAAGTCACCTCTAGGCTTGGTTCAAGTCAGTCTTGGCCAAAGAAAGAGAAAGTCAGTTGAATTTCAACAACCCTGAAGATCAGAAATAGTTAAGTAAAAGAGAGTATTATGCCTCCATCAGAAAGGATGAATACCCAACTTTCATATCAACATGGACGGGACTGGAAGAGATTATGCTGAGTGAAATAAGTCAAGCAGAGAGAGTCAAGTATCATATGGTTTCACTTATTTGCAGAGCATAAGAAATAACACGGAGGACATGGGGAGATGGAGAGAAGGGAGTTGGGAGAAATTGGAGGGGGAGACAAACCATGAGAGACTGTGGACTCTGAAAAACAATCTGAGGGTTTTGAAGTGGGGGGGAGGGGTAGGAGGTTGGGCGAGCCTGGTGGTGGGTATTAAGGAAGGCACGTATTGCATGGAGCACTGGGTGTGATGCATAAACAATGAATTCTGGTACACTGAAAAGAAATTTAAAAAATAATTTTTTTTAAAAGTGACTATATACTTACTTCAGACAGAAAACTAGGTTGTTTCAGTGAATTGACCTGTACAACTGCTAACTTGTAACTTTCTAAAAATATACTGCTTTTAAGACCTTGAATTACTTCCTTAAAATCTGAACTTTCCAAATAACCAAATTCTAATTCATGCTGCATTAGGATAATTCAGAAGATGTCAGTTAAGCATATGACTCTTGATTTCTGCTCAAGACATGATCTCAGGGTGGTGACACTGAACCCCACATTGGGCTCCATGCTTGACGTGGAGCCTACTTGAGATTCTCTCCCTCTCACTCTGCCCCCTCCCCCTACCATGTGCACAGGTGAGCAAACATGTATGCTCTCTCTCGCTCTCTCTCTCTCTTTCTCTCTCAAAAATAAATAAATAAGGGTGCCTGGGTGGCTCAGTCAGTTCAGCATCTGCCTTCAGCTCAGGTCATGATCCTGCAGCCCTAGGATCGAGTCCGGCATCTGGCTCCCTGCTCATCAGGGAGTTTGCTTCTCTCTCTGACCCTCCCCCTTCTCATGCTCTCTCTCAAATAAACAAAATCTTTTTAAAAAAAAAAAAGGAAAAAAAAAGGAATTAAAAATAAATAAATAAATAAAAGACTTGTAATGTCTTAAAACTAAATGGTGTCTTAATCTCTCAAGGGGTGTCTAAACCCTTCATTTTATAGAGTTGTTCCTTGGCCTGCCCCAACTTACACAGCTAGTTATTAAGGGAAACAGGCTGCCATTGATCTCCTGCACCCCCATCTGGGATCTTTCAATAATACCCAGACCTTCTTTCCACTGTTCCCACTTTTAAATCGCTTATAAAGTGATGTCACTTGTAAAGTCTTTAAGGGAACTATACCTCAACTCCTTCTACGTATGTCTAACTATATAATCTTAGATCTGTTAATATTATTCAGAGGTCAACTTCAAATTCCCACACTGAATCTGCAATACGATCAAAAAGCAAATTACTAATAGTCATCATTATGAGAACAAGAAAATACTTATAGGATAAAATGGACCTTTTCTTGGTTAAAATCTTAACTCAAAATGTTTACTCCACATATCAGCATTCTTGGGGTCCAGTAATTTATATAGCCTAAAAATGCTTAAACTTCTTTTTCATTTTTAAAAAGGGAAACACTTAGAGGTATATTCATTCCAGTTTTAACTGTATTGTGACATTTAATACATATCTTGGAATAATCTACGAATGTATAAATTCTAGCACCTGCTGCAGGAACTCATACACCAATAGAGAAGATGTGTACAAAAAAATATAGAGAAAATAAGTCTAGGATTTTCAAGAAGGAAGAGGAGTCTTTTTACTGGGGTGATAAGAAAATGCTTCCTGGCAGAGGTAGCATTTATGCTGGGTCTTAAAGAATAAGATTCAGGCCAGAGACGCGCTGATGGATGGGTCGTTTCTGATAAAGGGAAGAACAGGGTAACAGGAAATTGTAGGTTTTGCTTAGCAAAAGATGAGTATCCTAGATGACTGAGTTGCAGGATACACAAAGTGCACAGTGGGAGAAAAAGAGTCCAGTTAACATTAAAACACTTTGTGGAGGACATTAAAGCCCAAACTTTGGGGTTCTTTTGCACTTTCTTAATTGCGTAGGCATTTCAGGCTTCAGAGGGGTTAGGAAATGCTTATGGAACCATTTGACCAATTGATGAAGTCTTGCCCAGAAGAAGTTTGCATCCTGTGTGGAGCTGCATTGTTTTATCAGTTAGCTAACAATTACCTCATTCTGTGTGGGTAGACAGGAATCAGAGTCTGCATTTTATTTTGGTGTAGTTCAAAGCTAATCTGAACATTTCTGTGGCTTCCTATTCCTTCCTATTACTGTTCAGGAGCTTACACACGGGGAGGTTTGGCCATCCTTACCCGACAGAAGACTTTTGGGAGTTAATAGATTAGGTTTCATCATTTAATTGAGCTTCATCTTTATAACCTTTCAAATATTGTTGTAGTTACCCATTTAGCACTTTCAATAATCGACAATAAATTGTTGCAAATCCAGGATATCTAGAACTTCAGCCTAGCGCCTCAGATGGAAATGGTCCCACAACTCTATGCCAATGATCCTAATGGAAGGACAGGATTTTCTGAACATTTTTCTGATCCTGTCTTGTTTGAGATTTATCTGTTCTCCAGACAGCTCAGAGTCAGGGAGTAATGCTCAGTGTGGGAGGCAGAGGTCTGACAAATCCTTCTGTTCTTATCACTGTTTTCTTTTACTATGCTGATGAGAACCTTGAAATGACTCAGTTATTGACATGTGTATTATCTCCCTATGCACCATGGGAAACTCACCCACATACCATTCTTCCAGATTCACTCTTGCATCAGTCTTAACTCTAATAGGACATGGGCATAAACTTCTTGGTCCTTCCTTATATTTGGTCCAAGATTGTAAGCCCTTTTACTGGACAGAGGATGGTATTAGGTTTTCCCCTATTTCCTGGTAATTTTATTCATTCCTCTTCCTCCTACATCACTCTTTCTTAGCTCCCTGGCACACGGTATGGCCAACGGAGCTGAAACGTCGGGGGGGGTGGTGGTGGTTGGGACCTCACTGCAGAGAGCTAAGCAGATCATAAGCTACCCATGTGCCCAAAGAAGCCTTTGGCCAACTAAATTCAGACTGAACAAAACTGTCCAGGCAATATCTTCAAAGGAAAAGCAGCACTTTCTACTATGTTCTAATTGATCTCAATCAAAGTTCATTCCTCTACACAGATATCTACTTTCATCTGCTTAGTTATATATGATTTAATTTAGGTTGGATATTACAGAATGGGAGATAGAATGCTTAACTTCTGCTGTACCAATTGCATTACATAATAAATACCTCTAGTATCAATTACGGCAATGCCAAATACTAAGCAGGTTACAAACTAAATCTGAGATAACTTCTGTATCCTATACTAGAGTGAAGATCATATATTGTTTCCTCCCTAAACCAACGCTAGAATAACCCAGCCAGTTATTTTCAACTCCAGGGTGCAAAGTAATAGCAGTTCTCTTTATGGGTATGTGATGTGAACTATTTACAAAATTACGCTGTAATTACTATGTGGAGTTAAGGTAATTACATAGCAATTGTCCTATAATCATTGGATTTTTTAATCTGATTTATAAAATGCTGTATGAATTACATGGTAATTAATACTGGGTCTTCCTGGTGTAATTTAGTTATTATTCATTAGTTCATTAGTAAATCCTGTATCCACAGAGATCTGTGTGTTTCAACAATAGCAATCAGTATTTAAGCCTCTAAGACGTGGGAATCTGACTCAGGCATTAAATAACTCGAAAAAGTGGTGTAAAGCAATATATGGTTCAGCAAAATTAACCAAGAAGTGCTCCGACGTGATCCTAATACAAATTACGATATTTAGGAAATACACCCCCCCACACACCCCACACACATATATTTATACTTTGTGTTTATTTATTTCTGTGAGTTACCACCAGTTCCACATCTGTTCCTACCAAGCTGGTGAATGCGGGGTGAGGTTTACTACGGAGCCAGGGAGTAAAAAAAACATCCTCTCCAACACCACTCAAATATTTTCATACAGTTGTCTCCAACCTTGATCAGATGTTGTAATCACCTGGGGAGATTTAAAGATATCTGGATCCACCTCCAGAGATTCTGATTTAAATTGGTCTGGGGCAGAGATGGGTTGTTAGGAATTTTAAGAGCGCCCCAGGTAACTACAATGTATATCCCAGATTATTTTTATTTGAAGCCCAGGTTGAGCACCATTAACTTTGAAATACCACCAGAGACAAGACCTAAAAGATTGCTGACTATTTGCAACTTCCAAAACTCTGAAGTTGATTTTTTCCTCTATAGCTTATAATTTTGGACAACAGAGTCAAAGAATGTTAAGTATAACACGATTGATAATAAAGTGTCTGTGACTTGCCTACCTCACTAAATGTGTTCTATTACATGTTAATTTAATTAATCATTTAAAAACTTTTTATCAAAGCATGCATGTGCATACTTAAAAAGTCAAGGAGTATTAGACGCCTGGGTGACTCAGTGGGTTAAGCCTCTGCCTTCGGCTCAGGTCATGATCTCAGGGTCCTGGGATTGAACCCAGCAATGGGCTCTCTGCTCAGCAGGGAGCCTGCTTCCCCCTCTCTCTCTCTCTCTCTCTGCCTGCCTCTCTGCCTACTTGTGATCTCTCTCTCTGTCAAATAAATAAATAAATTCTTTTAAAAAAAAAAAAAAGAAAGTCAAGGAGTATCATGGGGCTTATAATGGAAATCAATAGTTTCCCATCTTACTTTTGCCCCACACCAGTACCATAAGCCCAGAGACAATCAATGTTACCTCTTTTAGCTGTATCTAAATAATACACTTGCTCTGCTATAACTCGATTTTACAATTTGATGCCTTATCATTTGATGTCCTATCCACACAACTCATTTCCCCCAACACACACACATACACACACACACACACACCACCCTCTACCAACCTCCCAAAACACTTAAACCACAATGTTAGTTAAATCAATAGTTAATGCTTATATAATCACAACAGTAAATAGCCTTGACATCTGGAATTTGTACTATGAAACTGTAATTGTCTCACGGAGAGGGCAATTTGTTCAATATTCCATGCGCCTATCAGGAATTCCTCCCCCAAAATATCCAACAGAACTCTGAAACATTTTTAATAACAAAAAGGTAGCGACGATTGAGCACTCACGTACCAGAAGCTATTTTTAAGAACGCCACATGTATTAATTTAATCCTCCCGTCAACACGATGTGGTAGAACTATTATTATTTCTCTCCCGTGAAAAAGAAAACTGAGTTAAGTAATTTGGCTACCTGGTAAGGGATGAAACGAAGCTGAAACCCAGACCCTCTGGCTTCCTATGGCTGGGGTCTCCGCCCTCACACAGAGCAGGCCAACAAAAGACCAACCATCAAACCTTGTTTTCCCCGCCTGGTTCTGCTTCAGTCTGGCGCGATTGCCCTTGCAAACCCTGCACGGTTATAAACCTTGCCCTTCCTCTTATTGGTCTGTTTCCTGGACCCCACTTAAGACTCTTTCTTACTAGAAGTCATTCTCTAGTAAATTCCTGATCAAAGGAAAAGGGAGGTGAAAATTTTGAGGCATGGGTATCTAAATGTCTTTACTTGGCCTGCACACTTTCTTAATAATCTGGCCCGTATATTGGTTTCTTCTTGCTGCGATAATGAATAAGAACAACCTTAACGGCTCACAACACAAATGCAGTAAGTGTCTTTCCGTTCTGGAGGTCAGAGGTCTGAAGTAGAGCCACAGGGCTGATTTCTTTGAACAGTTCCAGGGTACAATCCATTTTCTCATCTATTCCAGCTTCCAGAAAACATCTACATCCTTTGGCTTGTGGTTCCCTCCCGACAACTTCAGAGCCGGCCCTAGCAAACCTGTTTCTCCCCGTGCCCCTGCTACTCCTTCACAACGTCTTACCTTACTGTGCTGCTCTGGAGAAGCTCGGGGCCAATCCGATTCCTGACCTTGTTGTGTATGTGGCCTGGGAAATCTTCAGGATCTGACTTTTCAACCCACAGTGAATGTGGTGGGGCAGGACTTTTCCCTTAATTATAATGAGTATTTGGGAGGCTTTTCATGCTTTTCAGTTCTGAGAAATGTTGTAGAGATGTTATTTCTTTCCTACCTCCTCTACATTTTCTTTCATTCTACAACTCATTCTACAACTTTGAAATCAGTGCTCCTAAATGGACCCCCAATTTTCTATCATTCTGTCATTTCATGCCTCTGGGTGATTTCTTCAACTTTATCTTCTAAATCATCAACTTTATCTTCTTTATCTTCTAACTCATCAACTTTATCTTCTAAATCATCAACTGATTTTTTTGTTTGTTTCAGCTGTTAATATTTTTACATTCTGAGAGTTCTTCCTGGTTCTCTTATGTTGTCTTACTGGTTGGCTCATTGTGGTTGTTGCTTTTGTTAAAACAACCCTATTTTAGTTTTATGGATATAGTATCTGCTGTGTGTGTCTAAGAATATGAATCACAGCTATGTTTGTTGTTTTGTGTGTTTCATTTTATTTTTAAATTCTCATTTGCTCTCCGCCTGGTTTCCTTATTCTCAAATTTACTTTTATTCACTTTGCTTGGTTTTTGTCACTGTCTTTCCTTTTTGGGGCTTTTCTCAATTGTGAGGTAATCCTTGGCTCAACAGAACATCTAGGACAGAGGCACTGAGAAGCTCAATGGAACTTCTGTGCATGAAGACCACCTACCAATTAAGTGAGCTGTACTCTCATATGTCAGGGCCTGACCTTCTCACAGGAGGACATCCAAATGTTAGTGTCTACAGTCTTTTGTCTAGGGTCAGACAACTTTTGCAGAGAAGAATGTTCCATTCTTCTGCCCTGCCAAGATAGACACGATCTGTACTTGGCTGCAAGCATTCTGGGAACCATTAGGTCTGGGAGACAAACATGGGCAGCCATGGGTTCTAACATTTTAGTGAATGGACTTTCACTGCATTCCTCCTGTTATCTTTAAGATAAATTGCTCCTGCTCATTTCCATGCCAATTGTCCCCAAATCCACATTTTCATTGACTTGTTTCCTCTAGAAAAATTGATCTTAGGCAAGGGTTTAAAAGGCTTTGTGGGGATCCCACTGTCCCTCGCATAGACCTTCACTCATTGCTCCTGATTTTTCTTCATCCTTCATCTCTGCCTTCAGGTTCCTGGTGCCTCAGTTTCCTGAGGCTCTCTATGGGGGCCTGCAAAGGGACTTCACTTGCTTACCCTTTCTGCCAATTCTTAATTTCAAAATATTCTGCTCTATTTAGATTTCTACACTTCCATCAACACAAATGGAAAGTGTCCCATCTTTCAAAAATATTGTTTGATTACTTTTATCATCTTTCACATTATTTTTGCCCATATGGACTTAAAGCCTTTTATCCCCCTAAAAGTGGAATTTCCAAAGGTATAAACAGATGTTCAGTTTTCTGTGTTTAATAGAAAGACTCCAACATGTCAGTCCAGGTCTTGGCAGGGAACAGAAGACAAACGAGCTGGATGACTGAGGACAGTTGAATAAAGTATACAGACACTTCCAATGATGGCATAGAGCCCTTCCTACCCCTGAAGAATAATAAACAAACAGAGAGAGAAGTTACCAGAACCCAAAAGAGAGCTGTGTGGACACAGTTGCTGGACAGGAAATGTGACTTCTGCTAAATCATCAAAATGGCCATGGTTCTTTACTTCTTCCCATCACTGTGTCATTTCTAGTGTTATAGTTGTTTTTACTAAAAGCCAGAGTCTACCTTCCCCACCCCTTGAATGCAGGCCGATCTCATGCGACGTTAGCCAGCAGAATGTAGTAGAAGTGAGGGCCAGGCAGCTCTAAGAGAAGATGAGGCCTCAAGACACCCAGTGGGTTTCAGCTTGCTCTCTAAAGCCCTGTCCTGCTTCCATGAGAATAACCTTGAGCTAGCTTGCTGGAGGATAAGACACAAATGTCCCCTTCTCCCCTGTGGTCCCAAATGACAGCCGGCCAACTGCCAAATTTTGAAGTGAAAGCATCCCAGGCCAGCGGGTACCTAGCCAACCAACAAGTGGACACAGATTCAAAAATGACCTGGCCAAGCCAGACCCTGGCCAGAACCAGCCAACGGAACTCAGCACAATTTTTGAACCCACAGAATCATGAACTAAATAAATGGTTGTTTAAGTCACAAAGTTGGGAAAAACTTCTAAATATAGCAACAGCTAACTGACAGAAGCTTTTAATCAAGGGGAACAGCTAACATGTAGTAATAAGGTAGGAGGAAGTCATAAAAATAAGTGCCCTAACCCTCCTCTTCCCATCCTTCCAATTACCTGTGAGGAGCATCTGTTCATCTAGCTGGAGAGGGACACAATGCATTCATGCACTTCATGTGGGTCAGGCTCCCAGCACACACAGCAAGATGAACAAAGTTACAGCATAAAGCTGGAAGAACAAAATAGGAGAGATTCACCATACCTACTCATCTCTCAATTCACAGAACATCTGGAGATTTTTGTCAACTGTCTGCAGCGACACTGGAGGCTCCAAAAAGAATCCTAAAGCAAGATTCAGGAACAAAGAATTTTAGCCAATTACAGTAGCAAATGGATGGGAAAAACTGTGTTTATTCCAAGTGTATTATTCCAGTACTACTTTCTGATATAGACCAGGCCAAGGATTCGTATCTTGTACCACCTTCTCAACATATAGTCATAATAAGTTATAAATTATACACCCAAGCTCGGATCTGTTTAAAATATTATGTCAGGTCTCAATGAAACAAAAATCCAGCTAATCTCAACAAAATTCCAACAAACAGGATGGAAGTCAAACTTAATGTTTAAAGAGAAAAAAGTATGAGAATATTAATCAGTTTGGATTGGGCGTGGATGCAAATCAAACCATTCTGAACACCTACAAACTCAGCAGGAGATAGAAGAGAAGAGGAGCAGCAATTCTAGGCACAGAAAAGTGACCACTTTCCAGAAGGTGGGACGTGCGGATAAGTGAATCCAAGGCAAAATACTGGAAGCTAGACCATGGGGGAGGGGCCAGCTCCTGACAAGTGAGAGAGCAGCAGAGGACAAATTCAGAACTTTTAGAAGTCTGCTCCACTGAGGGACATCGCTCCAGAGGCTAAGTGGGGGTGGAGCCCTCACAGGGACAGTGTGGTCTCAGGACTCTCGGGGTCACAGAAAGACCAGGGGTGTCTGAGTGCAGCAGAGCTCCCATATTGGAGCAGGGAAGCCGGCTGCAGAGACAGAGTCAAGGAGTGAGCTCTCAGCTCAGGGTTACCTCAAACCATGATCCAAAGCACAGTCAGGCCACTGCTCTTCAAGCAGAGACCCCACAAGTGGCAGTTCCAGGGAGACTTACCTTCCTACCCTGGAGGGAGTGGTGCAGGAGCACTGCAGGAATCTGCTGGGTTTGGAGACTCCAAACGGGGCCATGCACCAGAGAGAGAAATGCTTGGTCACAGACCAGGTGAGCATGGAGTGCGGCAGACCAGGGAAACGGGAGTGATTGCCCACTTTTCTCCAAGGACGCACTGAAGAGTGGAGCCCCAAGCTCTCGGCTCCTCCAGGCCGGAGATTGGGAGGCCGCCACTTTCATTCTCCTCCTCCAGAGCTCTACGGCAAGCGGCAAGCGTTCAGGGAACAAAAGTTCGTGAGAGAGAATTGAGCAGATTAAGATTACTTAGCCCAGCCCCTGGCAAGGGCGGTGCACTTCCACCTCGGGCAAAGACATCTGAGAATCACTGCAACAGTCCCCTCCCCCAGAAGATCTGCAAGAACATCCAACCAAGACCAAGCACACCGATCAAGGAGAACTGCAGAACTCCAGGGCTAGGGGGGAAGCAACACATAGAACTCATGGGTTTTTTTTTCCCATGATTCTTTAGTCTTTCAAACTTAAATTTTTTTAAATTTTCATTATTTTTTTCTTTTTGTCTTTTTTAAGTTGCCTCTTTCCTATTTTAACCTACTTTAAATATTTTACCTTATCAAAACCTTTTTTTTAAAAGATTATTTATTTATTTATTTATTTATTTGACAGGCAGAGATCACAAGTAAGCAGAGAGACAGGCAGAGAAAGAGGGGGAAGCAGGCTCCCCACTGAGCAGAGAGCCTGATGCAGGGCTTGATCCCAGGACCCTGGGATCATGACCTGAGCCAAAGGCAGAGGCTTTAACCCACTGAGCCACCCACCCAGGTGCCCCTTATCAAAACCTTTTTAAAAATCTTTTTTAATTTTCATCATTATAGTCACATTCTATACCTTCATTGTATTTAACCTTTTTGTATATATTTAAGTTTTTCCTTCTTTAAAATACTGGAATACAGTTTCTTCTAACAGAACAAAATATGCCCTAAATCTAGTGTGCGGCTTTGTTCTGCTCTCCAGCCTGATCACATTCTCTCCTTTTTTGTTCCTTTTTTCAACCAACTTCTTATCAATTCTTTTTTTTTAATATTTTATTTATTCATCTGAAAGGGAAAGACAGAGAGAGCATGAACAGTGGGAGCAGCAGAGGCAGAGGGAGAAGTAGACTCCCCGCTGAGCAGGGTGCCCAACATGGGGCTTGATCCCAGGACCCTGAGATCATGACCCAAGCTGAAAGCAGACACTTAACCCTCTGAGCCACCCAGGCGCCCTTTATCAATTCCTTTTTTAAAATCTTTTTAAATTTTCATCTTTAGAGTCATATTCCATCCCTTTAGCATGTTTACCCTTATTTTTGTATATATATGTTTTTCTTTCTTTAAAATTTTGGGAGGCAATTTCTTTTAACAGACCAAAATACACCCAAAATCAAGTGGGTGGCTCTATTCTATTCGCCAGCTTAATCATATTTTTTTTTTCGTTTCTTCTCCACCCAGTTTCAGGTCTCTTCTGATTTGACCCCAGAAAAATTTAGACCCCAGAAAAATATACACTAACCAAATCAGAAGAGACCCAAAAATTTAGGCTGGTGCAGCCACTCTGGAAAACAGTACGGAAGTTCCTCAAAAAATTGAAAATAGAGCTTCCCTATGACCCAGTAATTGCACGACTGGGTATTTATCCGAAAGATACAAATGTAGTGATCTGAAGGGGCACATGCACCTGAATGTTTATAGCAGCAATGTCCACAATAGCCAAACTATGGAAAGGACCTAGATGTCCATAGACAGATGAATGGATAAAGAAGAAGTGGTATATATACATGTAATGGAATACTATGCAGCCATCAAAAATGAAATCTTGCCATTTGCAATGACATGGATGGAACTAGAGGGTATTATGCTAAGTGAAGTAAGTCAATCAGAGAAAGACAATTATCATATGATCTCACTGATATAAGGAATTTGAGAAACAAGACAGAGGGTCATAGGGGAAGGGAGAGAAAAATGAAACAAGATGAATCCAGAGAGGGAGACAAACCATAAGAGACTCTCAATCTCAGGAAACAAACTGATGGTTTTGGAGGGGAGGAGGATGCAAGGAATAGGGTGGCTGGGTGGTGGACACTGGGGAGGGTATGTGTTATGGAGAGAAAAAAATAAATTGAAAATAAAAAGGAACGAAAAACAGATAATAGGGAACAACCTGTAAGTAGTCTCTGCTTCAACTTTTATTAACTAATTATTCACACAAAACCCAACTTCCAAGGTCATGTTATAAAAGATTCATAGTTTATTGATAGCCTATGTACACGGATTCTACCATGAAGTATTGGTTGATGATCAGATTGATGACTCGGAACCTGTGAGCATCTTCGATTATCAAAGATTTAATGTTTTGTATAACCCTGAATTGACTAAGGCAGGAAGATGGACAAGCATGTTTGGTGTTTGGTGTGGCTTTGTTTTGATAACCACAGCCCCACAGGGTCTTCTCTTTAATCCACTGTAAACATTTGAGAGAATTTTGCCTGGAAGTCATGCAATAATGGATTAAACTTTGTAGAAATGTATTTCTCTTCCACATACAAGTCTAGCAGCATACAGTCCAGGATGTGAGGATGACTTCATACAGACACCAAGAGCCCAGGGCCCTTCTTTCTTCTTTTCTCTGCTATCCTCATCCTGTGGCTTCCACCTCCGGTGCAAGACACTGACTTAAGATTCACTGGTCTTGCACATATTCCAGCCGGCAGGAAGTAAACCGGGTACAAGGACAGATGCATGGCCAGTGGAGGATGGCGGAGTGTGGTGGGTGTGAAGCGTGGGCAGAGGAGCGCAAAGAAATGAAATAAGATTTAATTTATATCTATATATTAGACATTTGGTCTTCAAAATCATTAGGGAAAAGAAGTTAACATTAATGTCAATGTCTACTCCTGACCCCTACTCTGGTCCTAATCTGGCTATCATTTACATCATTTTATATGGATGCTGGACAGTATGCCACCTACATGTTACTGAAGGGATAGAGAGACACAGACGTTCAATATTCCCTTCGGGCCCACAATCTTTCCTCCGTTACTGATGCTACTTTTCTTTCCATGTGATAAAATAAAGCTATTTGTAACTGGACACAGAGAGACTCAAGGAGTAATGACCACGTTATCCAGCCTTCCCTGTAGCCAGATGTGGGCATGTGAGAAAGTTTTGCTCTCAGTATGTAAAGAGGATCCAAAGCAGCACTTTGATAATACAAATAACTTCATGAGTATAAAAGAGTACTTATCCTCGGTGAATTAGAAACCTTTATCCAAGAGCACTCCTGTGTCTCAGGGTGTAAATCATCATGGTATCTGAGCTTTTACACCTTATCTTTAAGGGGAGTGTCTGAACACTGGTGCATAAGGATCTTCTAGGTGCTTGTACAATGCGCAGATTCCTTGCTTTCACCCCGGACCTACTGAACCAGAATTTTCCCAGGGGTTTTAGAAATCTGTATTTTCCTATGTAACTTTTACAAGTAACTCCAAGAGAGTTGATTTCCAACAGAAGGGGGATAAGAAAGGGCAGGCAATGCATGCCCCGAGCTGCCACCAAGATGCTAGTAAGAAAAGAGATTCGTTGATCTTCAGATTTGTTTTCCTAGGACTGTAGAAACTTTTTTTTTTCTGTGTGTTAATTTCCAAGGAAAATTCTAGCAGAAGCTTGGAAGAACAAGTGCAAATGTATTGCATTGCCCCTCAAGTGCCATTTACCCTTTGCTGAAGCCCTGGTCTCCAGACCACACTTTCAGAAATACCACTTTAAAATAAAAGAATAGTCTTTTAACTTTATCTCATTGAAAACTCGCTGTGAGCAGTCTAGCCATCTACCCTGGCTTTCTGATTCCATAATTTTCACAGAGAAGGCGGTGTGGGTGGTGGAGCTCTGTGAAAAACTGTGAGGGTGCACGACGTCAAGAAGGGGGTTAGCGTTAAGGCTGTAATTTTAGAATTATTTATGAGCACAAAGAAGAGTCCTTAAGCAATGGCTTAGAAAAAAAGCCATTGAAGCTTTTCACACCCCTTCCCTGCCATGCCAGGTGTCATTACACTGCAAGGAGCACCTGCCACAGCATGCCAACAGCCACACCTGCTTCCTTCCCAGTTGTGTTTTCTCCTTCTGGGGACGATGAAAGCCATCGAACCTGGGGACTCTGGCTGGGGCATTCAGCAAGTAGCATTTTGCTTTACATCAAGTGATTTCTTCCTAAGGAATCATCACTGTTATAGAGATGGGAAGCAGTGAGAAAGATGTGGTTAATACTGCTTCCAGTTTTCCCCATCCAACATGAATGTGGGTTTCTGCACCAGAACCATCAAGAAGTTTAGGTCCCAGGGGCACCTGGGTGGCTCAGTCAGTTAAGCATCTGCCGTGGGCTCAGGTCATGATTCCAGGGTCCTGAGCAGGGAGTCTGCTGCGTCTGCTGCTGCCCCTCCCCATCCCCTTCCCCCTGCTTATGCTCTCACACACTCTCTCTTGCTCTCTTTCTCTCTCATTTAGGTCCCAAATGGGTATAGCTGTGGTGGTGTCTTCTAATATGTGCTATGCAGCTCTGCATACAGGTGTGTGTCTGTGTGTACATTTTAACTGCTTTTCATAAATCAAACATAATTAGGTGTGTATTTACGCATAGTTTCCTCACCACTGCAGGAAGTGTTTACTGCACGAAGATTCATTTTGTTTCATTGCAAACGGACATTACGTGTATATGCAGAAAGAAGTTGTTCGGAGGACGAAGCGGGTAACCCACAGACTGCTACTGAAGCCTCAGGGTGCTCAATGACAGTACAAGTTGCTGTGCAATCCCAGCTTACAGAACTTCTTAGCTATAGAAAGTGCATTTTGCAAACACATCCATGTATGCACACACACACACACACACACATTAGAGAAAATGTTTTAAACACAGCTAAGTGTTGCTTTACAAACATAATTCTCATTGTGAATATTCTAAATTCACTGTCTCTTCCTACATTTTGGGAAAAGTCTATTTTTTCTGTGTTCTTGTAGCTTAAAAAGAAAAAGCAGAATATCATAGGACAGTCAATGGGCAATTTGATGTCAAAACAAGATTGTGTGCTTTTTAAGGTCCCTTTTTCCTTTGGGGCTCCAGCATGACACATTTAATTTGCAAAGAATTTCCAACAATATAGAGAAAAAAATAAAAAGAACCCTAGGAACAAATCCCCTGGAATACCAACGCTTTTAGTAATCTGACTTTTAATTATGAGCCAATGCTTAGATACCACATGTAGATTGCTTTAATCATTAGGTCTTGAACTCAGAAGTTAGCTTGTTTCTACCACCTGTGCTGTTTAGTACACCACCACCCCACCGAGAACCATCGTTTCCTCTAATCATTTTCCTGTTATCTACCCCCTGCCCTCATTCTCTCTGGATATGCACACATGCAACACACACATACACACCCATACGTCTTCTCCAGCTTCCCGTTACGCGTATTCCTTCACTTGATCTTGGAAATCTCTAACCACCTTTAGTTATACAATACATGCACGTAGAGTCCTGAATGATGACGTAGGTTTTGGGTGTGCCTTATGGAAAGCAGTCTCATTTCCATATAGTCCCATTTTTTCTTTATTTCCAGCTTTATTCACATAGAACTGACATCTAACACTGTGTAAGCTTAAGGTATACAATGTGATGGTTTGATGTACATATATATCACCAAATAATTACCATGATAAGCTTAGTCAGTATCTCCATCACCACACATAACTACCGTGTGTGTGTGTGTGTGTGTGTGTGTGTGTTGCATGTGTGCATATCCAGAGAGAATGTATGAGGAAAAAATGAGAGCATGTATGAGAGAAAATATGAGAAGTATGTAATACAGTATTGCTAACAATAGTCACCATGCTGTATATTACATCCCCAGAACTTACTCATCTTATAACCAGAAGTTTGTGCCCTTTAACCAGTATCTCCCCATTTCTGGCACCCACGGGCCTTGGCAACCATCATTGTACTCTCTCCTACACAGTGATGTTTTAATGTATATGGGCAGGGACAATTATAGGTCTACATGTTACTCTCAAACATGTGCACGGAAGATCTAAGATCCTAGACTGTTTCAGTTATCACTGTTGTGCAACAAACATCCCCAAACTTGCTACTTTTAAAAGAAACATAACTTTATTTTTCACAATCCAAAAGTTGACTGGGTGATTCTTTTGATGGTCTCTGGCAATTGCTCATGTGACCATGCTCAGCTAGCAGGACAGCTAGCCACTGGGCCCCGCTGAAGCAGCTAGCATGTAGGCCTGGTTATCCCCAACAACACAGGGCAACATTCCAAGAGGAAAACCCCAGAATGCAAGTTCTCGACAAGATCCTACTTGGGTCTCATTTGTGACATCGCATTGGCCAAAGTAAGCCAGTGGCCAAGTCCAGAGTCCATGTGGAAGAGGCCTATGTAGTGCTTGGATCCTGGAAGGTGGAACTGGTTGCAAGTCATTACAATTAACAATCTACCACATGGCCCAGTATCAAATAGTTGCCCAAAGATATTGGATAGTGTCCCTCCATAGACAAGATGAGGAATCTGAACCCAGACAATCTAAACACCTCCTTACTGTGTGTTCTCTGAGGCACACTTCACCTTGAAGACAGGCTTACCAAATGAAATTCACTCCCAGGTTATTAACAACAATTGATAGCTTCTCTAACACGGGATACACATACTTCCTGCTGTGAACAAAAATGAGAAAGAGAGAACGGACAAGAGAAATGGGAAGAAGACGCTTCAGAATGGATTTCTTTTCTCTGTTAGCTAACACTTCCTGTCTGTATGCCCCCTCTGTGACCCTGTACCCGCCACTGTGACTGTCTGGATTGGTATTAGATTTGCAGGGGTCCAGCTCCAGCTTTTTCCTCTCTATCTGGCATCCTTATCCTACAGTGTCAACAAGTCGTTATTGACAGAAGGAACTTCTGAGGGTAAGGAAAACAGGCTCACGAGGCTTCCGTTTTCCAGGAAAGAGAAACTAAGAAATCCTGAGGAAATCAAGCAATCAAGTGGTATCTGGGAGTTGCTCATGGAGGGGCAGGTAGGCATCTTATCCGATGGCTCTCTGCCTCAGTTATTCCTCGAGAGATGTGCACGAATCTCTTTGTGCCTCTCTGCCCTTCTGGGTGGATCTCTAAGGACGAAGAGAAGGGCCACAGTCTCATGAGTTATTTGAATTTTATCCAAAGAAGCAAACTTTATGAACTGAACCAAACACCTTCATTTCTAAGCACATGTGGACATCATTTATCAAATTTTTAATATCAACCGCAGGAGGGGAGGTTTTCCTTGGCTAGATTTTTGAGGTTGTCTCATTAACAGACCCCCTACCATGACCTTCTTTGTGAGCTCATTTGAAACACTGCTATATCCTAATCTTCCATAAAACCAAGATCTTCCAACCCAACACAGGATGAGACATGGGGAAGGACTGCTCTGAATGTATTTTAGATAAAAATCACTTCCTGGAAACACCCTATGGGAGCAAAACTTTCCCTTCTGCCAAATTTCAGATCCCAGGCACAAGCAGCTAGAGCCAGAAGCTTGGGCTGAAGCCTATTTTAATAGATTGGGCCAACTAATCCTGTGACCAGATACTATCCACTGTTAATTAAGTATAAATACAATCAGACTCCCTCAGAGGCATAAACATCTGCTGTGGCATAAGATTAAATCTCTGTATTAATAGAAAACCAGACTGAATGGAAAATAATCAGGTGCTGTGGATCACCAAGGATAATTTTGTTGGACATTAAAGGAACTAGAGTGAGTTCATATTTTAGCCCAGCAATACCAGGGTATGTTTATGGAGGCAACTCTACATAAAACCTTGAATTCGTATTTAATCTGCACTTAAACCTCCTAATGTTTAGAACTGGAGGTCCATGCTGTCAGCGCATGCCTGTCCCAACCACGCCAAAGTATACTTGGTAAAGACCTGAAATCTAGTATTGTAGTCCCATCTAGACCCAGGAACAGTGAGCATCTTCACTTTTGGCCTCCATTCTTTGTACTCACTTGCAAATCCATTCTAATCCGACTTCTGCCATTATCATTCTTCCTCGGCTCTCCCTAAATGCATCAATGGCTACAACCCAAATTCACAGATTATGTTCTATGATCTGTTTTTCAACTAATATATAATTTTTTGTATTTCAGATTACATAATATCTCCATACCTCCTTTTTCCAATCTTCCCCTCGAGCTCCCTTTCTGCCCAACATGAAGCCAGCCAATGAAAAAGATCTGTAAATTACAAAATCCCAGCCCCACCATCAGAAAGCAAAGCATACAAGAATGAACTCGGGGTGGAGACACAATAGCTTAATAACCAGGAAGAAGGACAAATTGTGCTATGTTATTTTTTCTAGTAGCTATTTGGTAGGATGCTCATATGAAATGATCTGGGTCTGGAGTTCTCTTTGTGGGAAAGAAAACAGTAGATTTGAGATTTTTTATAACTATAAAATTGTTTATTTCTTCTTCTATCAGTTTTGACAAGTTGCATTTTTAAAATATTATCTGCTTTATTCAATTTTAAAATATTCAATCATATAAAAATATTTATAGTATCTTTTCTTTTTAAATATCTGTCAAAGATGTAGTAATGTCCTTTTTTAAGTTCTTGATATTGGTTTTTTATTTTTTCTCAACCTTCCCAGAAATATATAAACCTATTAATGTTTTGAAGGAACCAATTTTTAAATTTGAATTTAAGGATACACTCACGTATATGATTTAACTAACTGTCTTAATTTCTGCCCTTTTTATTTCATCCTACTTACTTTGAGCTTAATTTGTGAGTTTTTTCTAACTTCGTGACATAAAGACATACATCATCGGTTTTTAGCCTTTCTTTTTTAGTTCTTTTTTATTTCAATACGTGTGTTAAGCCTATATATTTCCCTTTAATGCAATTTTAGCTCTACCTTGCACATTTTTATATCTCATATTTTCACCCTCTTTGAATTAAAAATATTTTCTAATTTTTTTAAATATTTTATTTATTGGGGCACCTGGGTGGCTCAGTTGGTTGGGCAACTGCCTTCGGCTCAGGTCATGCTCTCGGAATCCCAGGATCAAGTTCTGCACCAGGCTCCCAGCTCCACAGGGAGTCTGCTTCTCCCTCTGACCTTCTCCCCCCTCATGCTCTTTCTCACTTTCTCTCAAATGGATAAATAAAATCTTTTGTGGTCCATATACACTATGGAGTATTATGCCTCCATCAGAAAGGACGAATACCCAACTTTTGTAGCAACATGGACAGGACTGGAAGAGATTATGCTGAGTGAAATAAGTCAAACAGAGAAAGTCAAGTATCATATGGTTTCACTTATTGGTGGAGCATATCAAATAATATAGAGGACAAGGGTAGATGGAGAGGAGAAGGGAGTTGAGGGAAATTGGAAGGGGAGGTGAACCATGAGAGACTATGGACTCTGAAAAACAACCTGAGGGTTTTGAAGGGGCGGGGTGGGAGGGTGGGGGAACCAGGTGGTGGGTATTAGGGAGGGCACAGATTGCATGGAGCACTGGGTGTGGTGAAAAAACAATGAATACTGTTACGCTGAAAATAAATAAAAAATTAAAAAAAAATAAAAATAAAAAAATTAAAAAATTAAAAAAAAAATAAAATAAAATAAAAAAAAAAAAATTTTTTAAAAGATTTATTTATTTGACAGAGACACAGCAAGAGAGGGAACCCAGGCAGGGGGAGTAGGACAGGAGAAGCAGGCTTCCCACCGAGCAGGGAGCCTGAGGCAGGGCCTGATCCCAGCACCCTGGGATCATGACCTGAGCCAAAGGCTGACACTTAATGACTGAGTCACCCAGGCGCCCCAATATTGTCCAATTTTTATTGTGATTCTTATTTGACCCAAGAATTCTTAGAAATCTCTTTTACACTGTGAAAATATCTGAGGACTTTTCCTGTTAATATTTTATTATTAGTGTCTAGGTTAATTCTTGTAAATAGTCCAAGTGCAATTGAAAAATAGAATAATAGAAAAAATGTTGCTGTATGATGAGTGCTGTGAAATGTGTAAACCAGATGATTCACAGACCTGTACCCCTGGGGATAAAAATACATTATATGTTTATTAAAATAAAAAAAAAATTTAAAAAAAAAAAAAAAAAAAGAAAAAATGTTGCTGTGCAGTGTGCTACAAATGTAAATTACATCAGTTTATTAGTAATCTATTGAGTTCTAGAGTCTTACTGATATTTCGTCTTTCCATTGGCTTACCACTTGTTGGGGAAAGTGTTTTAAGATCTCTCATAATTATGAGTCTGCTTATTTACCCTTTTAGTTCTGTCTTTGTCATCTTAAAATATATCTTATGACTAGTACAAATTTAGCATTATTATGTATTTCTAATGGACTGACCCTTTCATCTTTATAAAATGCCCCCCCTTTATAGCTAGTGATGTTGTTTAGTCTTATTGTTGTATCCTAGAAGGTGATATATCTTTTTTCCCCTGGTTCTTTTATGACTTTATCTTCATCTCTTGTTTTCAGCAGTCTGAGTATGATATGTGAGTAGGTGTCATTTTCTTTGCATGTATCCTGCTTGCATTTGTGGCTTGACGCCTGTAATTTCTGGAAAATTTGTGGTTGTTATCTCCTTAAAGATTGCTTTGTCCATTTTCTTTCTCTTCCTGGAACTTCAATTGCATGCATGTTAGAAGGTTTTCACCTTGTCCCACATATTTTCTATGTCTTTCCTGTATTTTCTTTCTATCTCTCTCTTGCTTTTCAGTTCAACCTTTTAGCCATTGCTTTTTAGGTGACAAATGCCTCAAAGAGGACAACGATGTCATGTGTAACTCACTTCTCTGGGCTTTCTCTCTATCTGAGATCTTACACTCACAAGTCCTCACTGTCTCAATTGCCCTCCACTACTTCAAACTTATTAATCTTCTCTTTTTTTTTTCCCAGACCTTTTTTTAGTTTTTCTTGGTAGAGGACTGATACGAAACAAGCTATTTTGTCATTGCTTGAAACAGAATTTCCACAGAATTAATACCTCAGGTTTTCATTATTTTTCAGGTTTAAGTATTTTATTTTTTCATCAATGTTTATTTTATGACCTGTGAGTTATTTAGCAGACTTCTTTTCAATAATATAGGGATTAAACCCATACACATGTGATCAACTGACTTTCAACAAGATTGCCAAGGAAAGGGAAAGAACAGTCTTTTTAAGAAATGATGTTAGGGGGGCGCCTGGGTGGCTCAGTGGGTTAAAGCCTCTGCCTTTGGCTCAGGTCATGGTCCCGGAGTCCTGGGATCGGGCTCCGCATCGGGCTCTCTGCTCGGCAGGGAGCCTGCTTCCTCCTCTCTCTCTGCCTGCCTCTCTGCCTACTTGTGATCTCTGTCTGTCAAATAAATAAAATCTTAAAAAAAAAAGAAATGATGTTAGGACAGCTGAATAACCACAGCAAAAGAATGAGGGTGTACCTTACCTCACACCACATGAGGAAATTAACCCAAAATGGATCAAAGACCTATATGTTAAGAGCTAAAACTATAAAACTCTTAAAAGAAACATATAACAGTGAATCATCATGACTTTAGATCTGGCAATGGATTCTTGGATATGACAGCAAAAGCCCAAGCAACAAAAGAAAAAAATTGCTAAATGGGACTTCCAAATTAAAAACTTTTATGTATTGGGGCACCTGGGTGGCTGTCAGTTAAGCCTCCAACTCGTGCTTTTGGATCAAGTCACAATCTCAGGGTTGGGGGATCGAACCCTACATTAGGCTCTGTGTTCAGTGTAGAGTTTGCTTGGGATCTCTCTCTCTGCCTCTCCTTCTGCCCCTCCCCCTGTCCACGTTAAATAAATAAATAAATACATTTTCTAAAAAATAAAATAAATAAAAACTTTTATGTATCAAATGACACGATCAAGAGAGTAAAAACACACCCCACAGAACGGGAGAAAAATATTTGCAAATTATATATCTGATAAGGGTCCAGTTTCCAGAAGAGGTAAAGAACTCTTACAACTCAACAACCAAAAGACAAATAACAAATGGGCAAAGACCTTGAACAGACATGTCTCACAAGAAGATATACTAATGGCCAATAAGAACATGGAAAGATGCTTCATATAAGTCATTAAGAAAATGCAAATCAAGAGGCATCTGAGTGGCTCGGTCAGTTAAGCACCTGCCTTCAGCTTGGGTCATGATCCCAGGGATCTGGGATTGAGTTCCACATCAGGATCCCTGCACAGTGGGGAGCCTGTTTCTCCCTCTCCCTCTGCCCCTTCTCCTGCTTATGCTCCCTCTTGTTCACTTTCTCTCAAATAAATAAATAAAATCTTTTGTTGTTGTTGTTGTTGTTTTGTTTTGTTTTTTTTAATGTTTTATTTCTTTTCAGTGTAACAGTATTCATTGTTTTTTCACCACACTTTTAAAAAAAGAAAATGAAAATCAAAATTACGATAAAATATTAAACCAGTTCATACTCACGAAGATCACCATAATTCTTTTCTTTAACAGAAAATAACAAGTGTTGGTAAGGATATAGAGAAATTGGAACCTTCATAGGTTATCAATGGGAATATAAAATGATGCATCCACCATGAAAAACAATTTAGTAGTTTATCAAAAAATGTAAACATAGCATTATTATATAACCCAGAAATTTTATTCTTAGATATTTACCCTAAAAAAATGAAAACATGTATCCAAATTAAAATTTTTTTTTTTTTAAAGATTTTATTTATTTGACAGAGAGATCACAAGTAGGCAGAGAGGGGGGCAGAGAGGGGGATGGGGAAGCAGGCTCCCTACTGAGCAGAGAACCCAGATGCGGGGCTCGATCCCAGGACCCTGAGATCATGACCTGAGCTGAAGGCAGAGGCCTAACCCACTGAGCCACCCAGGCGCCCCCCAAATTAAAATTTTATATCAATGTTCATAGCAGCATTATTATAATAACTAATAAATGGAAACAACCCAAATGTTGTTCATCAACCGATGAACGGATAAATAAAATATGATATACCCATACAATGAGATATTATTCAGCAACAAAAGGAGTATTGATATATGCTACAATCTGGATAAATTTGGAAAACATTATGCTAACTGAAAGAAGCCAGGCACAAAAGACAACACATTGTACAATTCCATTTATGTGAATGTCCAGAATAGATAAACCCATAGAGACAGAAAGCAGACTAATGGTTACCAGAGTTGGAGCCAAGGGGGGAAATGAAGAAAAATTGTTAACAGATAAAGGGTTTCTTTTGCTGTTGATGAAAATGTTCTAGGATAGTGGTGATTTGTCCAATACTGTGAATACAGCATAAGCCACTGAATTGCACATTTTAATATGGTCACAACAGTGAATGTTATGTCATGCTAATTTTACCTCAACAACAAAAAAAGGGGGTTTTGGGGTTTTTTTTAAGATTTTATTTATTTATTTGACAGAGATCACAAGTAGCCAGAGAGGCAGGCAGAGAGAGAGAGAGAGGAGGAAGCAGGCTCCCTGCTGAGCAGAGAGTCCGATGCGGGGCTCGATCCCAGGATCCTGAGATCATGACCTGAGCTGAAGGCAGAGGCTTTAACCCACTGAGCCACTCAGGTACCCCAAAAAAGTTTAAATAAATAAAATAAAATACAGGGATTACTTCTGGGTTTTGCTATGAATTTAATAAAACTGTGATCAGAGAATGTGATCTCTCTAACAAGTCATTGAAATTTGCTGAAACTTGCTTTGTGACTTCACACATGGCCTATTCTTATAAATATTCACGTGTGCTTTGGAAGAATGTATTCTTTCTAATGATTGAGGACAGAGTGTTATGTATGTCCAAAGCACCAAGAATGTTGATTACATTGTTGAAATACTTTATTTCTTCAATGGCTTTTTATTTGTTTCATCTACCAAAAGAAAACACATGTCAAAATTTCCTATTCTGATGGTAGATTTCTCAATTTCTCCCTGAAGAAGTTCCATCAAGTTTTACTTTCTATATTATTGATGATATCAGTTAGAAGAAAGTTCAGAAATGTTATATTTTCCTGATAAATTAAATTTCTTTTTTTAATAAGATTTTATTAATTTATTTGCCAGCCAGAGATCACAAGTAGTCAGAGAGGGGTAGGGGAAGCAGACTCCCTGCTGAGCAGAGAGCCCGATGTGGGGCTCGATCCCAGGACCCTGGGACCATGACTGGAGCTGAACGCAGAGGCTTTAACCCGCTGAGCCACCCAGGTGCCCCTGATAAATTAAATTTCTTATCATTAGGTTAATGACCTCCATTCTTTTTTGCCATGTTTGTTTATTCAAAAGTCAGGTTTATTGACTAGAGTAAGTTTTATTTGCTTTCGGTTTGGATTTATTTTTTTCCTTTGCTTTTTTTTTCAACCTGTTTATGTCTTTTCTTAAAAGATTTTATTTATTTATTCAAGAGACAGAGAATGAGAGAGAGAGAACATGAGACGAGAGAGGTCAGCAGGAGAAGCAGACTCCCCACAGAGCAGGGAGCCCGATGTGGGACTCAATCCTGGGACTCTAGGATCATGACCTGAGCCAAAGGCAGTTGCTTAACCAACTGAGCCATCCAGGTATCCCTCAACCTGTTTATGTCTTTATGCTTTAGGTTGTCTTTAAAAGGTCAGATAGTTGCATATGTTATTGTTCTTAACCTAATTTGACAAACTTTATATTTTTGTTTTGTTTTGTATCATTTTTAGCAGTTTTACTGATACATAATTCATACATCACATAATTTACCCATTTAAAATGTATAATCCAATACTTCTTTACATATGCACAATCATCACTAGAATCTAATTTTAATACATTTTTGTCCACTACAAAACAAACAAACAAAAAACTCATTTGCAATTATTCCCTATTTCTTCGTGATTAGCCCTACTTCCTGGCCCTAGGCATACTCTAATCAATTTTCTGTCTCTATGTATTTCCCTATTCTAGACATTTCATATAGATGGGAATCATACAATATATATTTTGGGATTGGCTTCCGTCACTTAATGTAATGTTTTCAAGGTTCATTCATGCGGTAGTACTTCATTCTTTTTCTTTCTTTTTTTTCCTTCATTCTTTTTTATGCAAAATAATATTCCATTGAGTGTATGTACCGCTTTTTTTTTATCTTTTCATCAGTTAATGGACATTTTGTTGTTTCAACTTTTTGACTGTTATGAATAATGTTGCTATGATTATTCATGTACAAGTTTTTGTGTGCCCATATGTTTTTATTTCTCTTAAGTATATACCTAGGAGCAGAATTACTGGGCCATATGGCAATTCTATCTTCCAGACTGGTTTTCTATCGGTTACACCATTTTACGTTCCCACCAGCTATGATGGGGATTCCAAATTCTCCATATCCTCTACAGTATTTGTCATTGTCTGCCTTTTCTGTTGTAGCTGTCCTAGTGCTTGTAAAATAATATATTGCTGTGATTTTGATTTGCATTTCCTAATAACACTGACCATCTTTTTAAGTGTTTATTGGCAATTTTTATATCTTCTTTGGAGAAATATCCATTCAGATCCTTTGGCTATTTATTCATTGGGTTCTCTTTTTTATTGTTATATAACTGACACATAAAATTATATTAGTTTTAGTTGTACAGCATAATGATTCACTATGTGTATATATTCCAAAATAATCACCACAATAAGTCTAGTTAATATCCGTCATCGTATTTCTTTGTCTTGACTAATTATTCCGGCTGAGATTTCTAATACTGTGTTGAATAAGGTGGTAAGGGTGGGCATCCTTGTCTTGTTCCTGATCTTAAAAGAAAAGCTTTCAGCTTTTCACCACTGAGTAAGATAATAGCTGTGGGCTTATCATATATGGCCTTTCATATGTTGAAGTATGTTCCTTCTATAACCACTTTGTTGAGAGTTTTTATCATAAATGGATCTTGAATTTCCTCAGATGCTTTTCCTGCATCTATTGAAATAATATGATATTATCCTTCATTTTGTTAATTTCATGTATCACACTAGATGATTTGCACATGTTTTTTCATCCTTGCATCCTTTTAATGTATTACCGAATTTGGTTTGCTAATATTTTGCTGAGGATTTCTGCATCTAAGTTCATCAGAGATTTTGGTCTGTAATTTCCTTTTTTTGTGGCATCCTTGTCTAGTTTCAGTAATGGTAATACTGGCCTCATTAACAAACTGTATTTTGATCAAGCTTAGTCCCTTTAAATTTATTGTGATCACAGATGTCATTTCAACCTGTTTTTATCTTAATTTTTGCTTTTGATTTATTGTCTTCGCTTCCATTTTTATAGAATTTTTGTTTGAGGCCACCTGGGTGGCTCAGTCAGTTAAGCATCTGCCGCTCGACACAGGTCATGATCCCAGGTCCTGGAATCAAGCCCCACATAGGGCTCCCTGCTCAGTGGGGTGTTTGTTTCGCCTTCTTCCTCTTTCCCTACCCATGTTCATGCTCTCGCTCGCTCTCAAATAAAAAAAAATAATTTTTGTTTGAATAATTTTCTTTTTCCAATTATTCACTACTTATTTGGAAATCACACACCCTAGTTCTATTGTTTTAGAGGTTGGCATTGAAATTTAGCATTTATACATAACAAATCTACAGTTAAAGAGATTCCCCTTTATTATGATCAATTCAAGAACTCTTAGAACATTTTAACTCTGTTCACCTCAATTCTGCCTTATAAGCTATTTCTCTCCAATATTCTGTCTTTTTTTTTGCTATAAGAAGCTATTTGTTGTCATTGCAATAGACATTATTTATTTATCTACATGTTTAAATTTCCCTTTTTCTCCCAATTCTATTTTGCATTTCAGAACTTCTTCCTAGAATAATTGTTCTTCTTCCTGAGGTATATCTTTCAGGAGTTTCCTTAGGTCTGTTTGCAATTAACACTCTCACTATGTGATCAACATTGACTTATATGTAAATGTCTTTATATTACTCTTGCTCTTAAGCTAGATGTAATTCTAAAAGAACAGTTTTACCTGAATTCAAAACAGATTATATTATCATTATCACACGTAATTATTCTGCATCCCATTTTTTTTCTGTTAAAAAAAAAAAAAAAAAGCCTGTTCTCAATCTTGGGTGGGAAGAAGTAATCCTGCCTTTCTTGCCTAGCTGCACCTTGGAACTCTTTATCTCTGACATACTACAGTTGTTCATCCTCTTAATTAGAGGCGGGTTTCTTTTCATTTTATTCTGCTTGGTAAACATTGTTCCTAGATCTGTGGCTTTATATCTTTCATCATTTTTGGAAACTCCTCAAACATCATTTTCTAATATTGTTTCTTTTCCGGTGTTTTTATGTTCTCTTCCTAGGGCTTCTGTTAGAAGCACATTAGACATTCTTGTTCTCATTCTCTTTCATACTTCCCACTTAAGCATTCTGGATGGCATCCTGAAATAGTCTTCAGTTTTATCTTCTAGTTCACTAATTCTTCATCTGCATCTACTCTGTTGTTTGGCCCATGCTTTTTCTTTTTTTTTTAATTGACAAGCACATTTTATTTTAAATCTATGGTTATTCTTACATATTGCCATGGTGCTTGTCTTTTTTGTCACTCTATTCTTTGAACATTCATGCATAGGGTAGTAGACAGAATAATGGAACCCCACACAGACAACGATGTCCTCAATCTAATCCCCAAAACCTGTGAATATATTATCTTGCATGGCAAAAAGGACTTTGTAGATGTGACTAAGGATCTTGAAAAGGGGGAGACTGGGTGCCTGGGTGGCTCTCTCAGTTAAGCATATGCCTTCAGCTCAGGTCATAATCCTGGGATCAAGCCCCACATCAGACTCCCTGCTTAGCAGGGGCTCTGCCTCTTCCTCTGCCCCTCCCCCTGTTCATGCACTCTTTCTTTCTCTCTTAAAAATAAATAAATAAACTCTTTTAAAAAAAAAAGAAAAGGGGGAGAATATCCTGGATTATCTGGGTGGATCAATGAAATAATAATAGTTGGTATAATAAGAAAGCAAGAGAACAAACAGATAAAGGAGATGGGACAATGGAACCAGAAGTTGGGATGATGCACACTGAAGATGGAGAAAGGGGCTGTGAGACAATAAATGCAGACAGCCTCTGGAAGCTAGAAAAGGCAAAGAATATTACAAAGCCTCTAAGAGGAACACACTTCAACCAGCACCTTGATTCTGGATTTCTGAAGCCCATAACTGTAAGAAAATAAATTTGTATTGTTTGAACCTACTAAATTTGTGGTGATAAGTTGCAACAGCAATAGATAACTAATACACATAGTTATACCAACAGATAGTAATTCCATTATCTGAACTCCTTGAAGAACTAAATCTATTGTTTCTCCCTTCAGGATGATTTGTGAGTTCATATTGGTTGGTTTTAACCTGTGGAAATCAGAGGCTCTACCTATCCAGCATCACTCCAGTTCATTCTTAATCTTACAGATTAAATCTGGGAGTCTTGAATTCAACTCCCTCAATTTGTCACCTGCACAAAGCATTTTTTCTACTATAGTAAAGGTATATTCATATGTCCTCAGAGAAATAGAGCCACAAAGAAAAGATATGCAGGTTGTATAAAAGGCCCTACAGAGAACCTCCTTAAATGTGCCCATTGTTCACCTTTTTAGTTTCATTTTATATTATTTCCTTCTCTTTTTTTCCTTCCTCCTTGAAGACCTTGGGTCATGTAAGACCAGCTATGTATGCAATAATCTTTTTGAATGAAAGTTTTCATTTTTTTTTTTAATTTGAAGAGACTCCCTACCCAGAATATCTAAAAATCAAACCTACTGAAGATTGAGTTTCTACTCCATCCTTCATAACACATTTTTTTTAATTTCTAAGGCACAACACTTCTTATTCTGTCTTTCTAGCCATTGTTATTTTGCCTATTTTTTAGACTTATTCTCCTCTGTCTGGTCAAAAAGTTTCAGTTTTTCAATGATTTGTTATAGAGTCTATCTTTTCTCCTGATATTCTCTTTTCCTAGATAATCTCCTCCACTCAGCTACAGTGAAATTTCCCTGTTACATAGGGATTAGTATCTAATAGCAGACTGACAGGAAGGAAGGGAGGAAGGAAGGAAGAAAGAAAGAGGAAAAGAAAAAAAAGAAAAGGAAAAGAAAGGAAAGGGAAAGGAAAAACAACTAGTCAGAATTACCCAAAAATCCCTCAGGAAATACCATATTTGGATTTGGTATCCCATCTCTTTTTTTTTTTAAGATTTTATTTACTTGATAGAGAGAGTGAGCACAAGTAGGCAGAGCTGCTGGCAGAGAGAGGGGGAAGCAGGCTCCCTGCTGAGCAGAGAGCCCGATGCGGGACTCGATCCCAGGACCCTGAGATCATGACCTGAGCCGAAGGCAGAGGCTTAACCCACCGAGACAACCAGGTGCCCCTTGATATCCCATCTCTTAACAAACTCAACACAGATGATTTTTTTTTTACCCGAGATTTAAAGATTGCTGATTTATTAGGTATCTCCGGAAGAAGTTGGCTTGTATTTAGATATTATATTGTGTGGAATCTATGTGCAGTATTTTTAAATATTAGAATCACATTCAACTCAGTGAAATACTCACATTGGTGCTGGACTGAGTGAAGAAATAGCTGATTCTTATCTCCCAAATCCCACTTAATCCAGGGCATGTACTCACTGAATGAAATGGCACCAAGAAAATTCCACACTATTTAAGCACTGCATTCCTTTTTTATTTTTGTTTTTTGGTTTCTGGGAGATCGTGTATGTTTAATGCCTTTCTCCTCCACTTAGTATAAAGTTCATTTAAAAAAGACTATTTACACATTATTTCAACAAATATTTACTAAGTACCTACCATCAGCCAAACACTTTTCTAGGCACTGAGTATACAACAGTGATAAAAACAAATAAAATTTCCCACTCTCACTTTAGTGGATAGAGTTGAGCAATAAATAAAATAATAATACAGTACATACATCACATATACATATATGTACATATGTACACAGATTATGTAATGTATATATATTATGCATATATAATATTTTTAGTGTGATAAAGCACAAGAAAAATAAAACACAAATAGAGGATGGGGAATATTGGTGTGGAAATTGAGACTGGACCATGCAGACTCATTCAATCAGCCCTAATACCTCTTAATTGTGCAATAGTCAAGCCTCATTTTCTGCCTATCCAGAAAATTTTATAACCTAACTATTTATTAAATCACTTTGTGCTTAAACTATCTATACTAAGAAACCTGATTCATAAAGTAATTTATAACAGAAAAATAGCAGGCAACAAGGCCTCAAAGAAATGATAATATGTAATTACCTAAACTAGTAGGATTTTTGAAAATAATGGATATCTGTTTAGTTTGGAGGATGAGATATTGGTTTTCTACGGCACACATTGACAAAAGCAATTACTTAAATTTTTAACCGTGCTCACCTGAATGAAGTGCCTAGAGAAATCAAACCTTTTTTAAAAATTTTTATTTAAATTCAGTTTAGTTAACACATAGTGTATTGTAAGTTTGGGGAGTAAAATTTAGTGGATAATCAGTTGCATATAACACCCAGTGCTCATTACATCAAGTGCCCTCCTTAATGCCCATCACCCAGTTACCCCATCCTCCACACTCCCCACCTCCAGCAACCCTCAGTTTGTTTTCTATGATTAAGAGTCTCTTATGGTTTGTCTCCCTCTCTGTTTTTATCTTATTTTTCCTTCCCTTCCCCTATGTTCATCTGTTCTGTTTCTTAATTTCTACATATGAGTGAAATCATATGGTATTTGTCTTTCTCTGACTGACTTATTTCTCTTAGCTTAATACTCTCCATGTCATTGCAAGTGACAAGATTGCATCCTTTTGATGGCTGAGTAATATTCCTTTGTGTGTATATATACTGCATCTTCTTTATCCATTCATCTGTCAATGGATATCTGGGCTCTTTCCTTATGTTGACTATTGTGGACGTTGCTGCTATAAACATTGGGATGAAGGTGCCCCTTCAAATCACTATTTTTGTATTCTTTGGATAAATACCTTTCAGTGTAATTGCTGGATCACAGGGTAGTTCTATTTTTAACTTTTTGAGGATGTTCCATACTGTTTTCCTGAGTGTGTGCAGGAGTTTGCATTCCCACCAACAGTATAAGAGGGTTCCCTTTTCTCCATAACCTTGTCAACATTTGTTGTTTCCTGAGTTGTTAATTTTAGCCATTTTGACTGGTATAAGGTGGTATTGCATTGTGGTTTTGATTTGTATTTCCCTGATACCAAGTGATGTGGAGCATTTTTTTCATGTATCTGTTGGTCATCTGGGTGTCTTATTTGGAGAAATATCTGTTCATGTCTTCTGCCCGTTTCTTGACTGGATTATTTGGTTTTTTGGTATTGAGTTTGACAAGTTCTAAAAATTGTTATAAATGATACAGAAATTCAGCAAAGTCACAGGATCTAAAATCAATGCACAGAAGTCAGTTGCATTTCTATACATGAACAATGAGGCAACAGAAAGAGAAATCAAGGAATCAATCCTATTTACAACTGCACCAAAAACCATAAGATACCTCAGAATAAACCTAAACAAACAGGTAAAAAATCTGTTCTCTGAAAACTAGAGAACACTTATGAAAGAAACTGAGGAAGACAACAAGAAATAGGAAAACATTCCATGCTCATTGGAAGAACAACTCGTGTTAAAATGTCTATGCTACCCAAAGCAATCTACACATTCAATGTAATCCCTATCAAAATACCACCAGCATTTTTCACAGAGCTGGAACAAATAACCCTAAAATTTGTATGGAACCAGAAAATACCCCAAATAGCCAAAGTAATATTGAAAAAGAAAACCAAAGCTGGAGGCACCACAATTTTGGACTTCAAGCTGTATTACAAAACTGTAATCATCAAGACAGTATGGTACTGACACAGAAACAGACATACAGGTCAATGGAACAGAACACAGAACCCAGAAATGGACCCTCAACTCTCTGGTCAACTAATCTTTGACAAAGCAGGAAAGAATAAATAAGTCAGAGAAGGACAAATACCAGTAGAGAAAAGACAATCTCTTCAACAAATGGTGTTGGGATCATTATACAGCCACATGCAGAAGAATGAAACTGGACCACTTTCTTATACCATACACAAAAACAAAATCAAAATGGATGAGAGACATAATTATGAGACAGGAATCCATGAAAATCCTAGAGGAGAACAAAGGAACTAACCTCTCTGGCCTCAGCCTCAGCAACTTCTTGCTAAACACATCTCCAAAGGCAAGGGAAGCAAGGGCAAAAATGGACTACTGGGACTTCATCAAGATAAAAAGTTTTTGCACAGCAAAGGAAATAATCAACAAAACTAAAGACAGCCTACAGAACTGGAGAAGATATTTGCAGATCTTATCAGATAAAGGGCTGTTATCCAAAAAATCTGTGAAGTCTAAACTTCAAAGGCTACGGAAGTAGCTCCTATAGCCCATGATGAATAGCATGGAAAATACAGGTACTGAGTGGGGAAAATGAAGGAAGGAAAAAAGAAGGGGGGAAGAGAGGAAGGGAGGAAGAAAATGATACAATCAAAATTTTAAGTTCTCAGTTCAAGGCATAGTCAAGAACCTATAGCTTCTATGCCCTAATTGTATATCATGTCTTCTGGTCATGGACCTGGCATCAACTAAAATCAACTCATGTTCTGATTTCAGGGATGCTGGACACTCTATGGGTTAAATTCCAGTATCGACATCTCTTCTGTGAAAAACTTAAGAGTAGAACACTGAGAATTTGAATGAAGATATTTGACAGGATTTGGTAAGTTCATTTTCCCTAAATTCCAAGGGTTGATGAGACTTGTTACCAGTGAAAGCACTGAGTTCTCCCTGTCTGATAAGGTTGATCGTGCCTTGTTCAAATGCCCTAACACGCAGTACCCATAGAAGTCACCAGAAAAATAAGTAATAATGTTACTTATTCTCCACTCCTTTCATATATATGTTTCAGCTGGTTGAAATACAGACTTAGTGTAGGCTATTTAAATAATGTTGGCCTATTATAAATTCTTGGACATGATAAAGAAGAAGGAGATAAAAGTATGGGAATGAATTTATTACAGGAAATGTGATGGTTAATTTTGTGTTTCAATTTAACTGGACCACGGGATGCTCAGATTAAATATTATTTCTGGCTGTGTCTGTAAGGGTGTTTTCAGGTAAGATTATCATTTGAATCAGGGGACTCAGTAAAGTAGACCACTCTCCTCAATGTGGGCTGGCAACTTTCAACCTACTGAAGGCCTGAACTGAACAAAAAGCAGAGAAAGGAAGGATTTATTCTTTTCTGCCTGGCTGGCTGAGCTGGGACATCAGTCTTTTCCTGTCCTTGGGCTAGGATTTACACCACAGTTCCATTGGTTCTCACGCCTTTGGACTCAACCTGGAATTATACCACCATTTTACTTGGGTTTCTAGCTTTCAAACAGCAGGTTGTGGGACCATTCAGCCTCCATGAACCAATTGCTTATAGTAAAAATTTCACATATATGGCACAAGGCTTGGTGAAATCAGAGTGGTCTGACAAAAGATATTCTTGGCAGTGGATAACTGTCATAAGGTCTCTAGAGCCAAACTGAATAGCCTACACTCTAATGTCCTCCTTACAGGAGGCATAGAGAGACCAGATTTGCAGCCTCATCTAATTCCAGAGGTGATTATTTCGTGGAGGTCTGTGAGTAAAGAGAAAACTCTGTACCATTAAGGAAGGCCCTCTCGATTTTGTGACATTTATGTCTTTTAAGTAATCTGTCTGATCTTCTTCAAAGGAATCTGTCACCACTTACTACAATGATGATGTCCAAAAGAAAACAATCAGAAATTTCAGGGATTATTGGACACTGGCTCTGAGCTCATTTTTTTTCTCATTTCTTATAATCAAAGAATATCCTAAGATCTACCAGAGCTCATGTGGGCTTGATAATAAATTTTGGTCCCAGCCTATTTTATAATGGGTCCAGTTCATCCTATGGTTATTTCCCCCAGGATAAACAAGGAGTTGGAATAGATATGCTCAACAACTAGCAAAACACCTACATTGGTTCCCTGGCCTACAGTATAAAGACTAGATTATAGGAAACACCCAAAAGGAGGCACATCAAGCCCCACCTCCCTTCACCATAGTAAACAAGAACCAATTCCATATCCCGGGGGAAAGATTAGTGCCACTATGAAAAACCTGAAATATTCAGGGATGATGATTCTAAGCACCCACATTTCACTTGGCTTTGGTTTGTGCAAAAGGCAGATGGGACTTGAAGAAGGACAGTAAATTATCATAAACTGAATCACAAAATTAATCCGCTGCTCCAGATGTGGTCTCTTTACTGGAGCAAATCAACACATACTGAAACACCTGGTATACAGCTTTGATTTGGAAATTATTTTCTAAAACATGAAGTAAAAATGACTAGAAGTGGTTTACTTTCACTTTTTGGTCAGGAGAATAATTTCACTCTCTTGCTCAACTATCCAAACTTACGCCATAGTTTGGTTTACAGAGACTTTATCTCACCATTTCATAGAACATCATGCTGGTCCCCTTTATAGATGTCATCACATGGATAGAAATAAGTAAACAAGGGATGCCTGGGTGGCTCAGTTGGTTAAGCTGCTGCCTTCGCCTCAGGTCATGACCCCAGGGTCCTAGGATCAAGTCCCACATCAGGCTCCTTGCTCAGTGGGGAGCCTGCTTCTCTCTCTGCCTCTGCCTGCCTCTCTGCCTACTTGTGTTCTCTCCCCCCCCCCGACAAATAAATAAATAAAATATTTTTAAAAAGAAAGAAGTAAACAAGAAGTGGCAGTTACCCTAAATGCCTTGGTAAGACATAGTTGTGACACTGGATGGGCAATAAGCTCCAGATGATTCAATTCAGTGAACTTTCTGGAAGTCCAGTGTCTAGACTGGATATCTTCCAAAGTGAAAGACAGTTTTCTCTACCTTACATCTCCCACCATTGCAAAAGAGAATGAATACTTGATTGAGCCTTTTGAAATCAACACATGGCACATTGGTTGTATTGCTCTGAGTCATTTACCAAGGATGGAACTTTTCACTGAAGTGCAAAAAGAACAAGAGAAAGTCTCTAGCTGGCTCAGACCGTACTGTAGCAGCTCTGGCACTGGGTCCTTTTAGCCCAAAGGATCCAATGATACTATCCCTATGGCAACTTGGAATTCTGTGAGTAATGCTATTTTGTGAAAAGTTCCACAAAATTTGACTACTTTAAAAAGTGGTTTTTAAGCAGAAATGATGTTGGGGTGCCTGGGTGGCTCAGTGGGTTAAGCCTCTGCCTTTGGCTCAGGTCATGGTCTTAGGGTCCTGGGATCGAGCCCCACATCGGGCTCTCTGTTTGGCAGAGGGCCTGCATCCCGCACCCCACCCCCGCCTGCCTCTCTGCCTACTTGTGATCTCTGTCAAATAAATAAATAAAATAAAATAAAAAAGAAAGAAATGATTTTACTATCTCATTGGGAGTTAAAGATGTATCATTATCATGATAGACTTCAAGTCCATTTCCCTCAAATCACTAGGCTCCTTTCGTAAACTTGATCACAATATGACATTGTTTAATAGTTTTAAATTACTTTTGAACCATCCATGATAAATCTTAATGGCACAGAGGGGCCAGCAGTTGAGAATTTAGTCTAGTTCAATTCCTAGAAATTTTTAGTAGAAAAGATGACTTATTCGATAGCATTAAGACATACAAAACTGAATAACATGAAAGTACATTTTTAGAAAGTGATGCATGAGCTATCAAAGAACACATTGGAAGAGCTTTTCTTTCACTTAAACAATATTATCTAATTCTCATTCTATGATCCCAGAGTTTTTTCTCTCACACACTGGGGAATTTGGTAATACACACAGCCCAAAAGAAAGCCAAAAAATCTTTTAAAGTTTTCAGTTGGCTTTCTAAGCAAAAGACAATGAGAAGAAATATATTGAGACATGTAACACCCACAGTCTGCCTGCAGTCATTCTCTGCCATGGGTGGATATAAAATGACTTGTCTTGAGACTAAAACTTAGTAACCACAGTAAGATTTTTTTCCCCTGTATTTCAGAACACTGGTTATTCTTAAATTCATTCCTTCCAGCTCCCTAATTCATATGTAGCTCAAATTCAAGTTTTATGAGACTGACGCGCTGCCTACTGCGCTAAGAGGGCGGCTCTCAAATTCAAGTTTTAAATACAAGGATGTCCAGTCTAGACACTAGACTTCCAGAAATTTCACTGAACTGAATCATCTTGGAGCTTACTGTCCATCCAGTATCACAACTATGTCTTACCAAGGTATTTAGGGTAACTGTTACTTCTTGTTTACTAATTTCTATCCATATGATGACATCTATTAATACAATTTGGTTCTTTTTGTTGTTGTTGTTGCTGTTTTTGTTTTTAGAGGTGAGGGGTGGGGCAGTGGGAGAAGGAGAAAGAGAATCTTGAGCAGTCTCCATGCCCAGCACAGAGCCAAACTCTAGGCTCATCTCACAACCATGAGATCATGACTTGAGCAGAAATCAAGGGTCAGACACTTAACTGACTAAGCCACCCAGGTGCCCCTACAATCTCCTTTATTAAAACAACTAGAAGAGGAAATTTTCTACAGTCTTAAAAAGATATGATTTCCATGATAATCACAACAAATTATAAGAATAAAAGAAAAAAAATGTGCTCTTACTACTGGTATGTCTTCAATGAGATTAATCTCTGCTTCTCCAAAGAAACTGAGTGGGAACACCAATGGGAAGTGCAAGAACACACTGGTTGGACCTGATGGAACTACTGGTAATGGGGAGGGTCTTAAAATTAAGCGATAATAGGGGGGAGGAGTCAAGATGGTGGAGAAGTAGCAGGCTGAGAGGACATCAGGTAGCAGGAGATCAGCTAGATAGCTTATCAAACCATTGCAAACACCTACAAATCCAATGGGAGATCGAAGAGAAGAAGAACAGCAATTCTAGAAACAGAAAATTGACCACTTTCTGAAAGGTAGGACCGGCGGAGAACTGAATCCAAAGCGACGGGAAGATAGACTGCAGGGAGAGGGGCCGGCTCCTGACAAGCGGCAGAGCAACGGAGCACTAAATCAGGACATTTAAAAGTCTGCTCCACTGAGGGATATCACTCCAGAGGCTAAACCGGGGTGAAGCCCACATGGGGTCAGCATGGCCCCAGGTCCCACAGGGTCACAGAAGGATCGGGGGTGTCTGAGTGTCACATAGCTTGCAGGTATTAGACCGGGAAAGCCAGCTACAGAGACAGAGCAAAGGAGTGAGCTCTCAGCTCGGGGTTACCTTGAACGGTCGCAGCCTGGGTGAGCTCGGAGCACAGCCAGAGGCCAGGGGAGATGGGAGTGATTGGGCTCTTTTCTCTGAGGGCACACTGAGGAGTGGGGCCCCGAGCTCTTGGCTCCTCCAGGCCGCGGACTGGGAGGCTGCCATTTTCATTCCCATCCTCTGGAACCCTACAGAAAGCATTCAGGGGACAAAAGCTCCCGAAAGTGAACCCGAGCAGATTACTTAGCCCAGCCTCTGGTAAGGGTGGTGCAATTCCACCTGAGGCAAAGACACTTGAGAATCACTACAACAGGCCCCTCGCCCAGAAGATCAACAAGAATCCAGCCAACACAAATTCACCTACCAAGGAGAGCAGCGGAATTCCAAAGAGAAAGCAAAGCACAGAACTCATGGCTTTCTCCCCATGATTCTTTAGTCTTACAATTAATTTTTTTTATTTAATTTTTTTTTCTTCTCCTGAATTTTTAACTTTTACCCTTTTCTTTTTTAACGTTTTTTTAACTAGTTTGTCTAATATATATATTTTTTCTTTTTTACGTTTTTTATTTGTTTTCTTAATATTTTTTCTTTTTTCTGAACTTCTTTTTATCCCCTTTCTCCCCCCCACGATTTGGGGTCTCTTCTGATTTGGTTTAAGCACATTTTCCTGGGGTCTTTGCCACCCTTTTAGTATTTTATTTGCTCCTTCATATACTCTTATCTGGACAAAATGACAAGGCGGAAAAACTCACCACAAATAAAAGAACAAGAGGCAGTACCAAAGGCTAGGGACCTAAACATTACAGACATTGGTAATATGTCAGATATAGAGTTCAGAATGATGATTCTCAAGGTTCTAGCTGGGCTCGAAAAAGGCATGGAAGATATTAGAGAAACCCTCTCTGGAGAGATAAAAGCCCTTTCTGGAGAAATAAAAGAACTAAAATCTAACCAAGTTGAAATCAAAAAAGCTATTAATGAGGTGCAACCAAAAATGGAGGCTCTTACTGCTAGGATAAATGAGGCAGAAGAAAGAATTAGTGATATAGAAGACCAAATGACAGAGAATAAAGAAGCTGAGCAAAAGAGGGACAAACAGCTACTGGACCACGAGGGGAGAATTCGAGAGTTAAGTGAGACCAAAAGACAAAACAACATTAGAATAATTGGGATTCCAGAAGAAGAAGAAAGAGAGAGGGGAGCAGAAGGTATATTGGAGAGAATTATTGGAGAGAATTTCCCTAATATGGCAAAGGGAACAAGCATCAAAATCCAGGAGGTGCAGAGAACCCCCCTCAAAATCAACAAGAATAGGTCCACACCCCATCACCTAATAGTAAAATGTACAAGTCCTAGTGACAAAGAGAAAATCCTGAAAGCAACCCGGGAAAAGAAGTCTGTAACATACAATGGTAAAAATATTAGATTGGCAGCAGACTTATCCACAGAGACCTGGCAGGCCAGAAAGAACTGGCATGAGATATTCAGAGCACTAAATGAGAAAAACATGCAGCCAAGAATACTATATCCAGCTAGGCTATCACTGAAAATAGAAGGAGAGATAAAAAGCTTCCAGGACAAACAAAACCTGAAAGAATTTGCAAACACCAAACCAGCCCTAGAGGAAATATTGAAAGGGGTCCTCTAAGCAAAGAGAGAGACTAAAAGTAGTAGATCAGAAAGGAACAGAAACAATATACAGTAACAGTCACCTTACAGGCAATACAATAGCACTAAATTCATATCTCTCAATAGTTACCCTGAATGTTAATGGGCTAAATGCCCCAATCAAAAGACACAGGGTATCAAAATGGATTAAAAAAACAAAACCCATCAACACGTTGCCTACAAGAAACTCATTTTAGACCTGAAGACACCTCCAGATTTAAAGTGAGGGGGTGGAAAACAATTTACCATGCTAATGGACATCTGAAGAAAGCTGGGGTGGCAATCCTTATATCAGATGAATTAGATTTTAAGCCAAAGACTATAATAAGAGATGAAGAAGGACACTATATCATACTCAAAGGGTCTATCCAACAAGAAGATCTAACAATTTTAAATATCTGTGCCCCTAACATGGGAGCAGCCAACTATATAAACCAATTAATAACAAAATCAAAGAAACACATTGACAATAATACAATAATAGTAGGGGACTTGAACACTCCCCTCACTGAAATGGATAGATCATCCAAGCAAAAGATCAACAAGGAAATAAAGGCCTTAAATGACACAATGGACCAGATGGACATCACAGATATCTTCAGAACATTCCATCCCAAAGCAACAGAATACACATTCTTCTCTAGTGTACATGGAACATTCTCCAGAATAGATCACATTCTGGGTCATAAGTCAGGTCTCAACCGGTATCAAAAGACTGGGATCATTCCCTGCATGTTTTCAGACCACAATGCTCTGAAGCTAGAACTCAATCACAAGAGGAAATTTGGAAAGAACACAAATACATGGAGACTAAATAGCATCCTTCTAAAGAATGAGTCAACCAGGAAATTAAAGAAGAATTGAAAAAATTCATAGAAACAAATGATAATGAAAACACAACGGTTGAAAATCTGTGGGACGCAGCAAAGGCAGTCCTGAGAGGAAAATATATAGTGGTACAAGCCTTTCTCAAGAAACAAGAAAGGTCTCAAATACACAACCTAACCCTACACCTAAAGGAGCTGGAGAGAGAACAACAAAGAAAGCCTAAGCCCAGCAGGAGAAGAGAAATCATAAAGATCAGAGCAGAAATCAATGAAATAGAAACCAAAAAAACAATGGCACAAATCAACAAAACTAGGAGCTGGTTCTTTGAAAGAATTAATAAGATTGACAAACCCCTGGCCAGACTTATCAAAAAGAAAAGAGAAAGGACCCAAATAAATAAAATCGTGAATGAAAGAGGAGAGATCACAACCAACACCAAAGAAATATAAACAATTATAAGAACATACTATGAGCAACTCTACACCAACAAATATGACAATCTGGAAGAAATGGATGCATTCCTAGAGACATATAAACTACCACAACTGAACCAGGAAGAAATAGAAAACCTGAACAGACCCATAAGCAGTAAGGATATTGAAAGTCATCAAAAATCTCCAAACAAATAAAAGCCCAGGGCCAGACGGCTTCCCAGGGGAATTCTACCAAACATTTAAAGAACTAATTCCTATTCTCCTGAAACTGTTCCAAAAAATAGAAATGGAAGGAAAACTTCCAAACTCATTCTATGAGGCCAGCATCACCTTAATCCCAAAACCAGAGAAGGATCCCATCAAAAAAGAGAATTACAGACCAATACCCTTGATGAACACAGATGCAAAAATTCTCACCAAAATACTGGTCAATAGGATCCAACAGTCCATTAAAAGGATTATTCACCATGACCAAGTGGGATTTATTCCTGGGCTGCAAGGTTGATTCAACATCTGCAAATCAATCAATGTGATACAACACATTAATAAAAGAAAGAACAAGAACCATATGATACTCTCAATAGATGCTGAAAAAGCGTTTGACAAAGTACAGCATCCCTTCCTGATCAAAACTCTTCAAAGTGTAGGGATAGAGGGCACATACCTCAATATTATCAAAGCCATCTACGAAAAACCCACTGCAAATATCATTCTCAATGGAGAAAAACTGAAAGCTTTTCCGCTAAGGTCAGGAACACGGCAGGGATGTCCATTATCACCACTGCTATTCAACATAGTACTAGAAGTCCTAGCCTCAGCAATCAGACAACAAAAAGAAATTAAATGCATCCAAATCACCAAAGAAGAAGTCAAACTATCACTCTCCGCAGATGATATGATACTATATGTGGAAAACCCAAAAGACTCCACTCCAAAACTGCTAGAACCTGTACAGGAATTTAGTAAAGTGTCAGGATATAAAATCAATACAAAGAAATCAGTTCCATTTCTCTACACCAACAACAAGACAGAAGAAAGAGAAATTAAGGAATCAATCCCATTTACAATTGCACCCAAAACCATAAGATACCTAGGAATAAATCTAACCAAAGAGGCAAAGAATCTATACTCAGAAAACTATAAAGTACCCATGAAAGAAATTGAGGAAGACACAAAGAAATGGAAAAATGTTCCATGCTCCTGGATCGGAAGAACAAATATTGTGAAAATGTCTATTCTACCTAAAGCAATCTACACATTTAATGCAATCCCTATCAAAATCCCACCCATTATTTTCAAAGAAACGGAACAAATAATCCTAAAATTTATATGGAACCAGAAAAGACCTCCAATAGCCAGAGGAATGTTGAAAAAGAAAGCCAAAGTTGGTGGCATCACAATTCTGGACTTCAAGCTCTATTATAAAGCTGTCATCATCAAGACAGTATGGTACTGGCACAAAAACAGACACACAGATCAATGGAACAGAAGAGAGAGCCCAGAAATAGACCCTCAACTCTACGGTCAACTAATTTTTGACAAAGCAGGAAAGAATATCCAATGGAAAAAAGACAAATGGTGCTGGGAAAACTGGACAGCCACATGCAGAAAAATGAAAGTGGACCATTTCCTGACATCACACATGAAAATAGACTCAAAATGGATGAGAGACCTCAATGTGAGAAAGGAATCCATCAAAATCCTTGAGGAGAACGCAGGCAGCAACCTCTTCGACCTCAGCCGCAGCAACTTCTTCCTAGGAACATCGCCAAAGGCAAGGGAAGCAAGGGCAAAAATGAACTATTGGGATTTCATCAAGATCAAAAGCTTTTGCACAGCAAAGGAAACAGTCAACAAAACCAAAAGACAACTGACAGAATGGGAGAAGATATTTGAAAACGACATATCAGATAAAGGGCTAGTGTCCAAAATCTATAAAGAACTTAGCAAACTCAACACCCAAAGAACAAATAATCCAGTCAAGAAATGGACAGAAGACATGAACAGACATTTCTGCAAAGAAGACATCCAGATGGCCAACAGACACATGAAAAAAATGCTCCACATCACTTGGCATCAGGGAAATACAAATCAAAACCACAATGAGATATCACCTCACACCAGTCAGAATGGCTAAAATTAACAAGTCAAGAAATGACATGCTGGCAAGGATGCGGAGAAAGGGGAACCCTCCTACACTGTTGGTGGGAATGCAAGCTGGTGCAACCATTCTGGAAAACAGCATGGAGGTTCCTCAAAAAGTTGAAAATAGGGCTACCCTATGACCCAGCAATTGCACTACTGGGTATATATCCTAAAGATACAAACATAGTGATCTGAAGGGGCACGTGCACCTGAATGTTTATAGCAGCAATGTCTACAATAGCCAAACTATGGAAAGAACCTAGATGTCTATCAACAGATGAATGGATAAAGAAGATGTGGTATATATACACAATGCAATACTACGCAGCCATCAAAAGAAATGAAATCTTGCCATTTGCGATGACGTGGATGGAACTAGAGGATATCATGCTTAGTGAAATGAGTCAATTGGAGAAAGACAACTATCATATGATCTCTCTGATATGAGGAAGTGGAGATGCAACATGGGGTGTTAGGAGGGTAGGAAAAGAATAAATGAAACAAGGTGGGATCGGGAGGGAGACAAACCATAAGTGACTCTTAATCTCACAAAACAAACTGAGGGTTGCTGGGGGGAGGGGGGTCGGGAGAGGGGGGTGGGTTTATGGACATTGGGGAGGGTATGTGCTATGGTGAGTGCTGTGAAGTGTGTAAACCTGGCGATTCACAGACCTGTACCCCTGGGGATAAAAATACATTATATGTTTATAAAAAAACTATAATAATAAATTAAAATTTTTTTTAAAAATTAAGCAATAATAGGTACATGCAGCACTTAAAATTGGAAAACTGAAATCTTATTATAACAATTACTTTGCCCTCAATGATTTTACTTCAGGGTTTAAAGCCACATTATCAAAGGAAGGAAAAAAGAAACATCTTGTTTCTTTTAACTAGTGAGTTAACATATTCATGTAAGTACCAGAAATGTTCCCCCTTTTTAAAGGCTATGCTTTATCTCAGTGATGTTATCGTAGCAAAAGCATGGCTGGGCTTGAGTCCTAGCTCTGCCCTTTCTGGTTATGTGACCTTGACAGATACTTGATATTTCTAACCCTCTGTTTTCATCTGAAATATAGTTATAAAAATATTAATTCACAAGGCTATTTTGCAGATTAAAAGCATGTTCACTTTCCTTACTATTACATCAATGAGCTTCACAGTCTCATCTGGCAACTCTCAACCGGTCTTAAATTCAGGAATCATTCAAAGATATAAATGTAGGATGGGGAAAAATCCAAGACTCTTTTCAGGTCTGTCAGTATGTTTCCCCATTCCAGGAGTATTTCTGGCAATATTGCAAAGATCATAATTTGCCCTTGGTAGTTTGACCTCTACTTCCTTTGTCATTTCAACTTCACCGGAACATCTATCTGATGATAGAAAGCAGTGGAGGACCCAGAGCCCTGAACTCAGCAGCCAAGAAAACTGGATTTGAGTCCCAGCTGTGCCACAGTCTTGACAGCAGGCCTCAAACAAACCTCCACTTTAACCACTAGCATGTTATAAGTCATGTTCATTCCTTGGCAAAGCCACACTGGAGTTTCTGAGCACTTGGTAGGCTCCAGGCAATTCTAGAACTCTAGATAAAGGTGTTCCTCAGTCTCACTTTTCTTACAAATCACTTCTATTTTTCTCTACCAGCTATGCCCAGTGCAATGCTATGCCAATCTGCGCGGCTTTCCATCTTGGTTTTCCTATTTTTTTTTTTGTTATTTTCCTGTTTTTTTGGAATATGATAGCCTGATACTAGGGTTCTTACCAAACTTTGAACACCTTATTTCATGGTAATAATAACAAAAAAAAATAGCAACAACAAACATTTATTGAGTCCCTACAACGTACTAGGCATTGCATGAAATGCCTTACAAACCACTTCATTTCATTCCAACTAAGGCTCTTTGAGGGAGGCATGTTTATTATCCCCATTATGCAGATGAACAAACTGAGGTAGAGAGAGAAGTAAATGTATGTTTGTGAAGATAATTCCAGTTAGCAACAGCAAAGCCAATACTTTTACTCAGCTTTTAGAGGATCCAAATGAGACTCGCTCTTTCCAATCAGCTGGTATGTCACTTGGCTCTTCAGTCTCTTTTAATTTATAAATGCTTCTTTCTCTTTCTTTTTTTTCTTGAAATTTATTTGTCAAGGAAACCAGATCATTTGTCTTATAGACTTTCCAATAATCTGAAATCCCACTGACTACAGCTCCATGGTATTGTTGATCATGTTCCTTTGTTCTCTGAGTTTCTTATACGCCTGGGTAGACCTATAGGACGGATCAGATTCAGGTCTGTTTTCTTAGCAAGACGTCTTCATTTGCAGCGGTGTGCTCTTCCATTAGGACTTACAGATGCCTGGTTCTTTCTCATTTTATAATGTTTTAATTCTAATTTTATAATTTAACAGCTGCTCATGTTCAAGGCCTAGATCCAGTAGTTCATCACATGTTGCCAAATGGTGATATTCTAATTGTATCATTCCTTCTTCATTTATTAGCAAGACTACTTCTATAAAGATTAATTCCCTGTAGCAACTATTCAATTATCCAATTATATAGTTCATGGGAATGGCGGCCTTGATTCTCTCCCTTTATATACCAGCTTCCTAAATGAGAAGTGGATTCACAAGTTTCCTTCCATGATGAACAGTTAAATTTGTTTTCTCGGGGTCATTATACATTCATTGTAAACCCATAAATAAATTCATGGGTTTAATTATATGTACCTTTAATTTCATTGTGGTTATCCTTATTGATGTTCATTTATTCCACGTTTGGCCTAACTTTGTTTCCTAAAACTTTAGGACAAAACCCTAGGGGTTTTGAATATTTACCTTGCTATCTGCTCAAACAAGTCTTTCCAAGTTAATCTTGTGCATTTCCTTCCCCAGATATCTTTCCAAAAGTCTCTGGTTCCTTCTGATGGGAAATGGTATTGCAGGACTCCAATCTCCACATCACTACCAAATTAATCATTTCTTTTAGGTCTTTTCCTTGGAAAGAACCAAGGAAAAAATTTTAAGACAAAATACATCATGAGTTTATACTCATTTCAATGCCACTTCGAATTCAGACCTCAAATTTTTTACTTAATAACTTCAAATTGATACCTGTATTTCCTCTCTCCTACATGAAGAATTGCAGTTCTCAATGACACCCAGAATGAAAGAAGTATACACATAGAATACTGTTACGCTGAAAATAAAAAAATAAAATAAAAATAAAATAAATTTTTAAAAAAGAAGTATACACATAACCACTTCTTTTACTTACTCGACAAAACACACAAGAGTAACACAAGAGTAAAGAGTAACCAAAATTATTAACAGTAATATAAAAATTATGATCAATTTAAGTTTGGGGTTTTTGGTTTTTTGTTTTATTTTGTTTTTGCAGTCCTTTTTGTTTGTGCACTATATGCCACTAGAAATGTAGTCAGATCACTGTGTTTTAAAGTCCCTTGGAAAAACTAGAATTCCAACTCAGGCAGTGTGACTCAAAAGTTGGCTCCTAACCATTTGCCTGACTCTGTAACCCATTGCTCAGGACCTGCAACTCCCTCACCCATTTGGGACAGGTGATCAGAACTTTGAGGCATGACAAACTCTGACATGCCTCCCACTTCTAATGTTATACAACCCTAACACCACAAGTACAGCTCCCATAAAAGGTGTGTGGATTGCAGATCTATGTTGCAATTACTTTACTTACATAAATCCATTCTTAGTACCAAAGATTTTTAAGATTGATGAAATTTCGCCTATTTTCCTAAGAAATGAATTGATCGATGCAAAACTGCCAAGCTTCTAAAATCCCACTGAGCATTCTCCCAACAAAGAATGAACTCCAATCTTCCCCTCTTCCTCCTCAGTACAGTGCAACTTCTAAGAGCATCTAGAGATAATTCCGGGGACCCACTACTTTCCCCGTCATCTCTTTGTTAGGTAGTGTCACTCTGTTTGGAACCATTTTACACTCCACCAGAATGGGATAAGAGATCCTATCCTGTTTCTCCACATTTTCACAAATGTTTGGTAGAGAACTTTTATTGACTTTTGCCAATCTGGTAAATATGAAATGAAGTCTCACTGTGATTTCAATTTGCATTTCACTGAATACTAATGAAGTCAAACATCTTTTCATAAGTTTATAGGTTATAGGTTGCCTCTTCTCTGAAATTTATGTTCATAACTTTTGCCCATTTTAAGATTTAGTTGTTTTCCTTTTGCTTAATGATTCATAGGAGGTCTTTATATGTCCAGGAAACTAAATCTTTGTTGGTTACATTTGTTGCAAATATCTTTTCTCAGTTTATGGTTTGTCCCTTTATGGTATCTGTGGATGAACCAAGTTCTCATTTTTAATGAATTGAATTTATCAGCCTTTTATGTTTGTGCTTTTTTATTAATCTTATAAAAGAAGTCATTCATAGCCAAAGCTGATAAAGATATTCTTACATCTTCTTCTCAAGTGTTTATTGTTTTAACTTTCTTAACTTTCATATTCATCTTTAATTCAATAGGCATGTATTATTGCATATAATTTGAAGCAAAGATCCAATTTATTTTTGCCCATATGGATAATGGTTTGCTAGATAGTTCATTTTTCTTCCTTGTAGCCCTCAGTGCAGCTTCTGTTATATATCAAGTTCCCGTATAATCATGGGTCTGTTTCTGGCCTAACTATCCTTTTCCATGGGTCCTTTTCCCACTGTCTTAATTGTTCCAGCTTAACAATAAATTCTGATATCTGTTAGGGAAAGGCTCCCATCCCTCACACACATACCTTTTCCTACATTCTCTGAAGTGCCTTGGCTATTTTTGACTCTTTGCTAACTCTGTATGAATTTTAGAATCATACTTTCAAGCTCTATGCAAATACTTACGGAGATTTTTATTGGAATTTGCTGAATCTATGTCAATTTAGTTCAATCTGGGAATCAAATTTAATTCAACCTGGAAATAACTGACATCTTTATGATATTAAATCTTACATTATATATAATTTAGAAAACACTAAACAATACCGTCTTTACTATCTACCAGTAGATCTATACTAATTAAAGGTATAAAGAAAAGAAATTCGAAGTATAAAGAATAACTAGGGAATGATTCATTCAACATTCAGTGATCACCTATGAAGGGGAAGGAGGAATGTAAGGTGTGCTCAAAGGGAAAGCACAAAGAGATCTCTTAGGTAGTAGTTTATTTCTTAACCTGGATGTATATGGATGTTTTTTCTAGTATCATTCCTTAAGCTAGATGTATACATTTTATAGACCTTTTATATATACAGCATGTTTTGCAAGACAAAATTTAAGGCATGCAATAAAGGAGATAATTGCCAAACCATTGATTCAGGACAAAAGTATTAAATGTTTTAATTTTTTCTTCACATTACATAAATCTGCAGGTAATGAATTGTTAGCCCAACATTTTCTGTAAGAGCTTTGCCCCTCTATGTACCATGAGGGAAAATCTTTGTTTAAAAAAAATTATTTTTTATGTTCACAACCACCACCATTTTAGAGCTTACTATCTCTTTATGAATTTCAGTGATTCTTGTTCTACACACAATCTAGCATAATTCAAATTGACTTGTGTATACATTCATTCATGCATTTATTTGAAAAACATATTCATGATTCATTGTGCTAGTGGGCTGGAAAATATATGAAGACAAATATGAAGATAAATATGAACATTCCATGGTACAAAAGGATATACGAAGTAAAATGAAATAAATACTCAAATATCTACCATGGTTCATTGAAGAAGTAAAAGTAATAACAATAATATGAAAGGAAGGAAATTCAAAGGAGGGTGAGTTGACATCAGATTGAAGAAGACAGGGTTGAGGGATAATCACTAATCATTACTTTTTGTTTTAAAAACATGCAAGAAAATGTGTATATGTTTCAGCCCTTTTACTCATATTTTAAGTTTCTGCATAAAGAGGCTAACAGCTGGATTCATGATCACTGAACCATTCTCTTTTGGCTCTGAACTATGTTGGTTTGGAGTTTTCAAACTAGAAAGAATTTCAGCTCTGTTCCAACTCTACCACGACAGAGAACTACACAGCCTTAGGCATTGCAAATATAGCACATTTTGAGAGGGCAAAGAGACTGCTTTCTTGCAAAGGTTTTACCTGCCCAAAAGCCTGTAGCCAACCCTGCATAATTTATATGCACCTCTGAGAACAAGCCTGAAAAGAAGCCAGTGCTAATTGACTGAATTGACCATGTCAGCTGGCTTCATAGAAACCTGCTCACACATCCAATAAATTCACTGAGGGGAATAAATTAAAAAACTGATTATCTGATATTGTGTTGCCTATTCCCTGCTGTCCATTGCCTCTCCACCCCCCTCCCCTAGATTCTAAATGGTTATTTGACTAAATTTTTCTGTTTTCAATTCATTTCACTGGTTCTCTGTTTATATAACCTGTTAATATCCTGTAGTCAGTGGAAGGTGTGTTCAGTTGCCAAAAGAGCTTAAAATATTCCCGAGATATGGACGTGAAGACAGAAACAGCATGCATGTTATACAGAGAGGCCTACAAAGCTAATGGCACTTTTCCCACTTCACATCCCAGAGTCAAAGTGTTCCATGGGACACACGCAGCAATCATTGACATTTCCAAAATGGCAACACTAGTGATATGAAGAGGCCTGCTCTTCTGAAGGTGCTGATGATTTTTAAGCCTGGGCACAGATTGAAGGCTGTATTCTTGGCCCAGTACGACTACATTCACACTTATCGATGCAAGAGTTTATAATAATTAAATCCAGAACCAGTAGCAACTGCTGCCATGAGAAATTTGTCTCCCAAATGTGTACAGAAGGAGAGTCCAATTGCCCACTGAAAGGATTAGTAGAGCCATGTACTATCCCGAATCCTCGGCACTGTTTCAACTTTGCCCAAATTATGTGACTCTATAATAAGAAACGGTCTGAGACATTGGCAGAGTAGGTATGAGTTGGGAAAGCAGAGCAGATGAAAATTTACACTGCCTCTTTGAAACAGTTCTTTCTTTAGGTTGTTTAAGAGATCACAATTTGTAGAATCACATCACCCCACGGTGCACTATGTTCAGCTTTAAGAAATTATTTCCCAGGGATTTTAATAGAGACTGTAGAGGAGACACATGGAGCTAACTAAGGCTCTACCATGCTCTCAGGGTGGTTAATGGCATGTGTCAATTGACTGGGTCATGGAATGCGCAGATATTCGACTAAACAGTATTCTGGACGTGTCTGTGAGGGTGTTTCTGAATGAGATTAACATGTGCATCAGTAGGCAGAGTAAAGCAGATTGCCCCTCCTAATGTGGGTGGGCCTCATAATGTCAAAGGCCTACACAGAACAAAAGGGCAAAGGAAGAGAGAACGCGCTCTCTTTGTCTGGTGATCCTCAAGTTGTCTTTGGTCTACCACTCAGAATGGAACTTCCATCTCAGCTCTCCTTGTTCTCAGGCCCTTGGACTTGGATACAACTACTCCATCAGCTCTCTTGGGTCTCCAGCTTGCCCCTACAGATCTTGGGACTTCTCAGCTTACATAATTGCATGAGCTAATTCCTCATAACAAGACACTCTACATCCTTCTATTGGTTCTGTTTCTCTGGAGAGCCCAGACTCACACAGACCATGTTCACACAATTTCTGAATGAGGACTCCATTTTGGACAGCGTAGGCTTCCGCATGTCCGTTCAGCAACTGGAGGTCATAACCACTGCACTCTAAAAAGTTCTTGATGTTTTGTTTAAAAGAAATAGAAAAAAAAACTGTGACCAAATAGCATATATGTCACTCAAGTACAAAGGACCTCAAGTCACTTCATTCAAATGCCCTACCTCACAGCATCATCGACACAAACAAAATATGTAACTCTCAAACTTATTATATGAAATCCCTCAAGCATTTGTTTGAATCTTTTTATTTTTCATTTCAATTTTCCTATTGCATGTACACAAGCCTTGACCTAGTCTGGTTTGACCCATGAAGCAATTAAGGCATATAATAAAAAAAAAAAAAAAACAGGGGCTAAGGGGAGCCTGGGTGGCTCAGTTGGTTAAGAGCCTGCCATGGCTCAGGACATGATCCTAGGATCCTGGACTGAGCCCTGCATTGGGCTCCCTGCTTAGCATGAAGATTGCTTCTCCCTCTCCCTCTGCTGCTCCCCCTGCTTGTACTCTCTCTCTCTCTCTCTGTCAAATAGATAAAATCTTTTTAAAAAGAAAGAAAGAGGGGCACCTGGGTGGCCAGTTGGTTAAGTGTCTGCCTTTGGCTCAGGTCATGATCCCAGGGTCCTGGGATCAAGCCCCGCATCGGGCTCCCTGCTCAGCAGGGAGCCTGCTTCTTTCTCTCCCTCTGCCTGTCTCTCTGCCTACTTGTGCTCTCTCTGTCAAATAAATAAATAAAATCTTTTTTAAAAAATTAAAAATAGAAAGAAAGAAACAGGGGCTAAGCCTTATCACTGAGCTTTCCAGAAAAGAACAGTCTGCACAATAATAAATCAACATCTTCATGGACAAGAATACCATGAAACTAAAAAAAAGGGGGGGCTTTAAATTCTATACAGGGAATTCCTGTTTAAATCAAAGTTGATTTGATAGAATATGACTTTAAATATACAACACAGTATTGATAATACTTTCCTCGCTCCTTGAATGAAGATATAATATGTGGAAATAAAATACTTATGTGAATCTAAAATACATTTGGCCATAGCAGCCTTCTAAAAATAAAATCTTTCTGAACAGGTAAAAACTGATCTACTTGATGAAGTGGGTAATCTTTGTTCTCCAAGTTAGTTGCCTTGTCCTTCTTCCAACAAATGCATCCCAAGGCACTCCTGCCATATTTGGGGGTTGGGGGGATCTTTATTTGTTATACTCAGATGTCATCTCTGGAGTACATCACTGAGAGCACAAGCAACAAAGAAAAATATAGATAGATTGAACTTCACCAACATTAAAAACTCTTATGCTACAAATGATGAAATATCAAACTTCATAATGGGAGGAAATATTCGCAGATGTCATATAGAAGGGATCTGAATCCTAATTATATAAAGCACTCTTAAAACTCAATAATAAAAAGATAAATGACCCAATTTTAAAAGGGACAAAGAATCTAAACAGACGCATCCCAAAAGAAGATGAACACATAGCAAATGAGCACAGGAAAAGATGCTCAACATCATTAGTCATTAAAGAAATGTAAATGAAAACCACACTGAAACATTACCTCCTCCCCCTATAATGACTACAACAAAAAAGACAAACGATAACAAGCATTACTGAGGATATGCAGAAGATAGAACTCTCATACACTGCTTGTAAGAACATACATGCATTATTCAGAATAGCCAAAAAGTGGAAACAACTCAAATGTCCATCAACTGATGAATGGATAAATAAAACATGGTCTGTGGGACAATGGAATATTATTTAGCAATAAAAAAATGAAGTAGGGGCGCCTGGGTGGCTCAGTGGGTTAAAGCCTCTGCCTTCGGTTCAGGTCATGATCCCAGGGTCCTAGGATCGAGCCCCACATCAGGCTCTCTGCTCAGCAGGGATATATATAGGATGAAGCTATAACATGGATAAACCTTGAAGACATTACACTATAAGTGAAAGAAGTCAATCACGACAGAATGTGTGTATTACAGGATTCCATTTATACGAAAAGTCCAGAAGGCAAATTTAGAGACAGGAAGTAGATTAGCAATGGCCAGGGACTAGGGAGCAACTGCTAATGGATATGGGGTTTAGTTTTTGAAGAGATGGCAATATTCCAAAATTGATGTGGTGAGGTTACCCAACTCTGTGAATATGTTAAAAAACCATTGAGGGGCACCTGGGTGGCTCAGTGGGTTAAAGCCTCTGCCTTCAGCTCAGGTCATGATCCTAGGGTCCTGGGATCGAGCCCCGCATCGGGCTCTCTGCTCGGCAGGGAGCCTGCTTCCCCCTCTCTCTGTCTGCCTGTCTGCCTACTTGTGATCTCTGTCCATCAAATAAATAAATTTTTTAAAAAAACCATTGAATTGTATAGTGTGTGAATTACATCTTCATAAACCTGTTGTTGTTGTTGTTGTTAATCATGTCAGGATCAAAAACTCCATTACTCTGGGGGGGTTCTTTGGAACTGGGAGTTGTGGAAACATTTCAAGAGAGATTGGAGGGTTAAAATCACCATTTGTGGAAGTTTGAAGGAGTACATTTGTGAAATCTCCTGATATTTGTTTGTTTGTTTGTTTGTTTTAAACATTTTATTTATTTGAGAGAGAGCCAATGAGAGCATGAACGAGAAGATCAGAGAGAGAAGACTCTCCATGGAGCTGGGAGCCCGATGTGGGACTCAATCACGGGATTCCAGGATCATGACCTGAGCTGGAGGCAGTCGCTTAATGAACTGAGCCACCCAGGCACCCCTCTCCTGATATTTCTAACCTACCTTTCTTCCCTACCATTCACTCTGAAAAGTTCTGAGTCACTAACACAAAAGCAGATATGGGAAACTGTCCAAAATTCCTGAAAGTCCCTTAATTTAAGACACAGCCAAACCTAGGAAGGAAGACCTTTGTACCATGTGGCTGTGAGTTTCTGAGTACTCCATGATTTTGGCAGATGCTCTCTCTCAATAGGATGCTTCCCCCCAACCCACCCACCCAGTCTGATATACTACTGTTGATACACTCTCATCCTCACACCAGGAAGATTCACTGGCCAAGTCTCAGAAAATATTATAAGAATACAGTTTCAAGGAGGGAGGAGTATGATGGCAGAGGAGTAGGAAACCTAAATTTTGTCTAGACCAGGAGTTCAGCTAGATAGTTATCAAACCATTCTGAATACCTACAAATCCAACAGGAGATAGAAGAGAAGAAGAGCAACAATTCTAGGAACAGAAAAGTGACCACTTTCTAGAAGGTAGGATGTGCAGATAAGTGAATCCAAGGTGACATGTGGGAAGATAGACTGCGAGAGGAAGGGCCGGCTCCTGGCAGGCAGTAGAGCAGCAGAGCACAAAGTCAGAACTTTTAGAAGGCTTCTCCACTGAGGGCCGTTGCTCCAGAGGCTAAGCAGGGGGTGGAGCCCCTGTGGGGACAGTGTGGTCTCAGGACCCACGGGGTCACAGAAAGACCAGAGGTGTCTGAGTGTGGCAGAGCTCCCAGGTATTGGAGTGAGGAAACGAGCTGTAGAGACAGAGCGGAGCAGTGGGCTCTCAGCTTGGGGTTCCCTTAAACCATGATCTGAGGCACAGTCAGGCCACTACTCCTCAAGAAGGGACCCCATAAGTGGCAGATCCAGGGAGACTCACCTTCTGTCCTTCTCATGTGGCGCAGGAGCACTGCAGAAATCTGCTGGGTTTGGATTCCAAATGGGGCCGTGCGCCAGAGATAGAAACACTTGGTCACAGGCTGGGTGAGCAAGGAGCGTGGCCAGAAACCAGGGAGATGGGAAGGACTGACTGCTTTTCTCTGAGAGCACATTGAGGAGTGGGGCCCTGAGCTAAGCTCCTCCGGGGCCAAAGATTAGGAGGCCGCTGTCTTCATTCCCATTCTCCAAAGCTGTACAGAAAGTGTTCAGGAAACAAAAGCTCCCAAGAGCGAATCCCAGCAGATTACTTAGCCTGGCCCCTGGCAAGGGCAGTGTAATTCTACCCCAGGCAAAGACATTTGAGAATCAAGGCAACAGGTCCCTCCCCTAGATCAGCAAGAATATCCAGCCAAAACCAACTTCACCAATCAAAGAGAACTGCAAAACTCCAGTGCTAGGAGAATACAGCATATACAATTCATGGCTTTTTTCCCATGATTTCTTGGTCTTTCAAAGTTAACTTTTCTTAATTTTATTTTTTTCTTATTCTATTTTTTTTAATTTTTCCTCTTTCCTATTTTAACCATCTTTAACTATGGTATCTTAACAATACCTTTTTGAAAACTCTTTTTTAATTTCATTATTATAGTCATATTCTATATCTTCATTGTATTGAACCTTATTTTTTGTATACATATAGGTTTTCTTTCTTTAAAATTTTGGGATAGAGTTTCTTCTAACAGATCAAATTATACCCTAAATCTAGCACATGGCTTCGTTCTAGTCTCCGGCCTGATCACATTCTTTCCTCTTTTTTTTTTTTTAAAGATTTTATTTATTCATTTGACAGATCACAAGTAGGCAGAGAGAGAGAGAGGGGGGAGGAAGCAGGCTCCCTGCCCAGCAGAGAGCCCGATGTGGGACTTAATCCCAGGACCCCGAGATCATGATCTGAGCTGAAGGCAGAGGCTTAACCCACTGAGCCACCCAGCCTCCCCCTCTTTTTTAGTTAACCAACTTCTTATCAATTCCTTTTTTAGAATTCTTTTTAATTTTCATCTTTACATTCATATTTCATCCCATCATCATGTTTACCCTTATTTGTGTGTGTGTGTGTGTGTGTGTGTGTGTGTGTGTCTGTGTATGTTTCTATCTTTAAAATTTGGGGAGGCAGTTTCTTCTAACAGACCAAAACACACTCAAAATCAAGTGTGTGGATCTGTTCTATTTACCAGTCTTTTCTTTCTTTTTTTTTTTTCCACCTTTCTTAACCCCCCAGTTTCAGGTCTCTTCCAATTTGGATAGTGTATATTTTTCTGGGGTCATTGCTACTCTTTTAGTATTTTGTTCTATCATTCATCTATTCTTATCTGGATAAAATGACAAGGCAGAAAAACTCACCTCAAAAAAAAAAAAAAAGAACAAGAGGCAGTACTGATAGCTAGGGATCTAATCATTGTGAACATTAGTAAGACATCAGAATTAGAGTTCAGAAAGACGATTATCAAGGTGCTACCTGGGCTTAAAAAAAAAAAAAAAGCATGGAGATATTAGAGAATCCCTTTCTGGAGAAATAAAATCCCTTTCTGGAGAAATAAAAAAACTAAAATATAACCAAGTCAAAATCTTAAAAAAAAAAAAAAAAAAGCATGGAGATATTAGAGAATCCCTTTCTGGAGAAATAAAATCCCTTTCTGGAGAAATAAAAAAACTAAAATATAACCAAGTCAAAATCTAAAAAGCTATAAATCTAAAAAAAAAAAATGGAGGCTCTTACTGCTAGGATAAATGAGGCAGAAGAGAGAATTCGTGATACAGAAGTCCAAATGATAGAGAATAAAGAAGCTGAAAAAAAGAGAAATAAACAACTACTGGAGCATGGAGAATTCAAGAGATAAGTGATACCGTTAGACAAAACAATATTAGAATAATTGGGATCCCAGAAGAAGAAGGAGAGAAAGGGGCAGAAGATACATTAGAGAATTTCCCTAATTTGGCAAAGGGAACAAGCATCAAAATCCAGGAGGCACAAAAAACTCCCCTCAAAATCAGTGAAAATACATCACCACACCATCATCTAATAGTAAAACTTACAAATCTCAGAGACAAAGAGAAAATCCTAAAAGCAGCTCAGGACAAGAGGTCTGTAACCTACAATGGTAGAAATATTAGACTGACAGCAGACCTATCCACAGAGACCTGGCAGGGCAGAAAGGACTGGAATGATATATTCAGAACACTAAATGACAAACATATGCAGCCAAGAATATTATATCCAGCTAGGCTGTCATTGAAAATAGAAGGAGAGATAAAAAGCCTCCAGGACAGGAGCCTGCTTCCTCCTCTCTCTCTCTCTCTCTTTCTGCCTGCCTTTCTGCCTACCTCTGATCTCTGTCAAATAAATAAAGTCTTTAAAAAAAGAAAAGCCTCTAGGACAAACAAAAACTAAAAGAATTTGCAAACACCAAACCAGCCTTACAGGAAATATTGAAAGCGGTCCTCAAAGCAAAGAGAGAGCCTAAAAGTAACAGACCTGAAAGGAACAGCGATGTTATACAATAACAGTCACCTTACAGGAAATACAATGGCACTAAATTCATATCTTTCAATAGCTACTCTGAATGTAAATGGGTTAAATATGCCAATCAAAAGACACAGAGTATCAGAATTAAAAAAAAAAAAAAAAGACCCATCCATAAGCTGTCTGCAAGAAACTCATTTTATAGCCAAAGACATCTCCAGATTTAAAAGGAGTGGGTGGAAAACAATTTACCATGCTAATGGACATCAAAAGACACTTGGGTTGGCAATTCTTATATCAGAAAAATGTGATTTTATACCAAAGACCATAATAAGAGATGAGGAAGGACACTGTATCATACTTAAAGGGTCTGTCGAACAAGAAGATCTAACAATTTTGAATATCTATGCCCCTAACAAAAGAGCAGCCAATATATAAACCAATTAATAACAAAACCAAAGAAACACATCAACACTAATACAATAATAGTAGGGAACTTTAACACCCCCCTCACCGAAATAGAAAGATCATCTAAACAAAAGGTCAGCAAGGAAATAAAGGCTTTAAATGACACACTGGACCAGAGGGACATCACAGATATATTTAGAACATTCCATCCCAAAACAACAGAATACACATTCTTCTCCAGTGCACATGGAACATTCTCCAGAATAAATCACATCCTGGGGCACAAATCAGGTCTCAACCAGTACCAAAAGACTGGGATCGCTCCCTGCGTATTTTGAGACCACAATGCTCTGAAACCAAAAGCCAACCACAAGAGAAAAGTTGGAAAGAACTCAAATACATGGAGGCTAAAGATCAGCCTACTAAAGAATAAATGGGTCAACCAGGAAATTAAAGAAGAATTTTAAAAATTCATAGAAACAAATGAAAATGAAAGCACTTTTCAAAAATCTTTGGGAAACAGCAAAGCAGTCCTAAGAGGAACGTATACAATGATACAAGGCCTTCTCACGAAACAAAAAAGTCTCAAGTACACAACCTAACCCTACACCTAAAAGAGCTGGATGGAGAAAGAACAGCAAAGAAAGCCTAAACCTAAACGCAGCAGGAGAAATCATAAAGATCAGAGCAGAAATCAATGAAATAGAAACCAAAAGAACAGAACAGATCAATGAAACTAGGAGTTGGTTCTTTGAAAGAATTAATTAAGATTGATAAACCCCTGGCCAGACTTATCAAAAAGAAAACAGAAAGGACCCAAATAAATAAAATCGTGAATGAAAGAGGAGAGATCACAACCAACACCAAAGAAATACAATTATAAGAACATATTATGACGAACTCTACACCAGCAAATTTGACAATCTGGAAGAAATGGATGCATTCCTAGAGACATATAAACTACCAACACTAAACCAGAAGGAAATAGAAAACCTGAACAGACCCATAACCAGTAAGAAGATTGAAGCAGTCATCAAAAATCTCCAAGCAAACAAGAGCCCAGGGCCAGACGGCTTCCCAGGGGAATTCTACCAAACATTTAAAGAAGAACTAATACCTATTTTCCTGAAACTGTTCCAAAAAATTGAAATGGATGAAAACTTCCAAACTCATTTCATGAGGCCAGCATCACCTTGATCCCAAAACCAAACAAAGACACCTTCAAAAAGGAGAATTACAGACCAATATCCTTGATGAACACAGATGCAAAAATTCTCACCAAAATACTAGCCAATAGAATCCAATAGTCCATTAAAAGGATTATTTACCACGACCAAGTGAGATTTATTCCTGGGTTACAAGGTTGGTTCAACATCTACAAATCAAACAATGTGATACAATACATTAATAAAAGAAAGAACAAGGACCATATGATACTCTCAATAGATGCTAAAAAAGCATTTGACAAAGTATAGCATTCTTCCTTGATCAAAACTCTTTGCATTGTAGGGATAGAGGGCACACACCTCAATATCATCAAAGCTATCTATGAAAAACCCTCAGCGAATATCATTCTGAATGGGGGAAAACTGAGAGCTTTTCCACTAAGGTCAGGAAGACGGCAGGGATGTCCATGATCACCACTGCTATTCAACATAGTACTAGAAGTCCTAGCCTCATCAATCAGACAACAAAAAGAAATTAAAGGCATCCAAATCACCAAAGGAGAAGTCAACCTCTCACTCTCTGCAGATGATATGATACTTTCTGTGGAAAACCCAAAAGACTCCACTCCAAAACTGCTAGAACTTGTACAGGAATTCAGTAAAGTGTCAGGATCTAAAAACAATGCACAGAAATCAGTTGCATTTTTATCCACCAACAGCAAGACAGAAGAAAGAGAAATTAAGGAGTCGATCCCATTTACAATTGCACCCATAACCATAAGATACCTAGGAATAAACCTAACCAAAGAGACAAAGAATCTCGGAAAACTATAAAGTACTCATGAAAGAAATTGAGGAAGACACAAAGAAATGGAAAAATGTTCCATGCTCATGGATTGGAAGAACAAATATTATGAAAATTTCTATGCTACCTAAAGCAACCTACACATTTAATGCAATCCCTATCAAAATACCATCCATTTTTTTTCAAAGAAATGGAACAAATAATCCTAAAATTTATATGGAACCAGAAAAGACCTCCAATAGCCAGAGGAATGTTGAAAAAGAAAGCCAAAGTTGGTGGCATCACAATTCCAGACTTCAAGCTCTATTATAAAGCTGTCATCATCAAGACAGTATGGTACTGGCACAAAAACAGACACATAGATGAATGGAACAGAAGAGAGAGCCCAGAAATAGACCCTCAACTCTATGGTCAACTAATCTTTGACAAAGCAGGAAAGAATGTTCAATGGAAAAAAGACACTCTCTTCAACAAATGGTGTTGGAACAATTGGACAGCCACATGCAGAAAAATGAAATTGGACCATTTCCTTACACCACACACAAAAATACACTCCAAATGTATGAAAGACCTCAACGTGAGACAGGAATACATGAAAATCCTTGAGGAGAACACAAGCAGCAACTTCTTCGACCTCAACCACAGCAACTTCTTCCTAGAAACATTGCCAAAAGCAAGGCAAAAATGAACTACTGGAACTTCATCAAGATCAAAAGTTTCTGCACAGCAAAGGAAACAGTCAACAAAACCAAAGACAACCAGCAGAATGGGAGAGGATATTTACAAATGATATATCAGATAAAGAGTTAGTACACAAAATCTATGAAGAACTTATCAAACTCAGCACCCAAAGAACAAATAATTTAACCAAGAAATGGGCAGAAGACATGAACAGACATTTCTGCAAAGAAGACATCCAGATGGCCAAAAGACACATGAAAAAGTGCTCAACATCACTCGGCATCAGCAAAACACAAATCAAACCACAGTGAGATACCAACTCACACCAGTCAGAATGGCTAAAATTAACAAGTCAGGAAATGACAGATGTTGGTGAGGATGTGGAGAAAGGGGAACCCACCTACACTGTTGGTGGGAATGCAAGCTGGTGCAGCCACTCTGGAAAACAGTATGCGGGTTCCTCAAAAAGTTGAAAATAGAGCTACCCTAGGACCCAGCAACTGCACTACAGGGTATTCACCCTAAAGATACAAATGTAGTGATCCGAAGGCAGACATGCACCTGAATGTTTATAACAGCAATGTCCATAACAGCAATGTCCACAACAGCCGAACTATGAAAGAAAGACCCTAGATGTCCATCAACCGATGAATGGATAAAGAAGTTTTTTATATATATATAATATGGAATACTATGCAGCCATCAAAAAATGAAATCTTGTCATTTGCAATGACATGGATGGAACTAGAGGGTATTATGCTAAGCAAAATAAGTCAACCATTGAAAGACAATTATCATATGATCTCTCTGATATGAGGAAGTTGAGAGGCAGGGCGGAGGTCATGGGGGGAAGGGAGGAAAAATATGAAACAAGATGGGACTGGGGAGGGAGACAAACCATAAGAGACTTAATCTCAGGAAACAAACTGAGGGTGGCTGGAGGGGAAGGGAGGTTGGAGGGATAGGGTGGCTGGGTTGTGGACATTGGGGAGGGTATGTGCTATGGTGAGTGCTGTGAATTGTGCAAGTCTGAATTCACAGAGCTGTACCCCTGAAGCAAATAATACATTATATGTTGAAAAAAAAAAAAGAATACAGTTTTCTTTGATTTACTACTCCCATCTCTCGTGCAAAAGTCAGGATCAAAATTTGTGCCCATTATTGAAGCCACCCTAAGTAGCAAGGTGAATATGTAAGGAGGCACATTAACCCTGTGGACTTTCAAATGTCAATGCACTTTCCAAGAGAGCCAAGAATCCTGAGATGTTTTGCCATTGCCCCCATAGACTCAATTTAATTCTCAAAAGGCATTGCCCCACCTCTCTTGTACCTTACAAGGATTCCCACTGAGAGAATAAATTGAATTATCATTTTCATTTAGTATATTGAACACTTGACGCAAAACAAATGAAATCATTGCAAGACTAGGTCCTTTTTTTTTTTTTTTAATGTATTTACTTGAGAGAGCGCAAGGTGGGGGTGGAGAGAGGGAGAAGCAGAATCCCTGCGGAGCAGAAAAACCCCACACGGGGCTCAACCCCAGGACCCCGAGATCATGATTTGAGCTCAAGTCAGAAGTTTAAACAACCGAGCCACCCAGGTACCCCATGACTACCTCCTTCTAAAAAATGTTTAAATGGGGAGAAAGGATTTAATGTTTCTGTCTAGGTAGCAACATTTGAATTTACTGAAATTCAGGAAACATTTTTGTAGTTCTTTATCTGCTGAAATATTCACAGATAAGATAGATGATGGATATATAAGAGGCCTTCCTCCCCACTGCCCTCTCCCCAAATTTGGGTAATGGCTGAAGTGAACCATCCCAGAAAGACTTAGCCATCTGAAGTGTGGGTGTCCCTGCCATCGTGAGAACCAAAGGAAGGCACAGGGGCCTTGGCAGAAACAGACCTTGAGTGAAAAAGCAGTTCTCAGAAATGAGATGGGACAAGGGAAGGAAACCTAGCACTGCATGTCTTGCGGACGAATCCTGGCAAAGCAGATCGGCGGCTGGCAAGAACGGTCTCAAATGAGAGTTAATAAAACACAGAATAGACATTGCCCATTTGCATTTATTGCACATTAAACTTCCTCACATACAAAAGATAATGACAGATGCAAAGTAAATGCTGAATACGGCAGGTCTGTCAGTGGGGAATGGGCCAGGCGCCAGCTCCCCAGAGTAGACCTAACAGGCAACTCTTCAGGGAGGCGGGCCTCCACGGAACTGGGGAGGGAACGGGGCCGGGGCCTCTGGGGCTGCGCTGAAATGGACATCTTCCTAAAACAGGAACTTAAACCTCCTGTGCGCCCCCCTTCCTGGCTACCATGGTGAGTGGGCCAGCCCCCAGGAACGGAGTGCCCTGCCTGTCACTTAGGTCTCAAGTAGATGCCAGATGGTCCACACAGTGTGAGTTGGTTGTTTTTTTTTTTTTAACATCTTCTGCAAAATTTTCCATCTAGACCAGGTTATCTATTGGATCAAAGTTTCCTGAGCCCCAGAAAGGGCAGGAGCAGAGCTGGTACTCAGGCAAAGTGCACAAGAAGGGTTTATGCTGTGAGGCAGCCCAGCGCATGCCCCAGAGAACCCGCTGTGAAGAGGGTCCTCATGTAAGTCCTTGTGACACCTCGGCTCCCGTCTGGTGCTGTTGGCAGAGTGACTGTCTTCTTGACAGTTCAGACACCCTTTCTCTGGCCGGTTTCCTCCCGCTCTACCAGTGTCCCAACGTCACCTATTCTGATGAGACCCTGATTTCTCTCAAGAGAACAGACACATTCCAGATGTGTTTGTGATGCTGGGCTGGTGGACGGGTAGGTGCTACTGAGCCAACTTGAAGCCCCATGATGTAACACCATCCAAGGTGTGCACTCTAGGGCCAGGACAAGCAAGGGGAAAATCCATGAAAGCCCTCAGGCAAACCTCTCAGCTCTCTCTCTCGTGCGTGCTGTCTCTCTCTCTCTCTCTCTGCATCTGCAAAGAGCAGCAATGCAGGTGTTCCCATGGGGGCCCTGTTAACTCAGTCCTGCTCAGTCAGAACCAGAGGGATCCACTTTCCTCCTGGACTGCGTCCCCCTGGGGCAATGCCTGCTGGAGTCACGTTGCCATCTCCGACACTCTGAGATGCTTGCAAGCTTCTGCACAGCTGGGAGCAGAGCTGCAGCCTCCTTAGCACAGCTGAAGAAAACAAAAGCTTCCAGGGGCTGGGAGATAATGAGTCCCCATCGCTCCCACCCCCCTCCATCTGCACCCGTCCCACCCCCTTTCCTCCGACAAGTCCAAAATCGCCCAGAACCTCCTCTCGCCACCCGGGCCTTTATTTATTTATTTCCTCACGGAGGTTGATGGCGTTGCTTCCCTTGCTTTTCAGAAGCTAAAATGCTTTGGCAGCCAAGAATGAAAGTGTTTGTCTTAATTCTGCCCTCTCGGCAGGAGCCGGTGCAGAAAATGGTTTGCCTGTTTCCTGTGCTGCCGCCGCTGCCACTGTAGTGGTGGCAAAGATAAACAGCCCATCAGTGCGGAGCTGAAAAGAAATATAGAAAAGGGGATGGGAGTAGTTTAATTACTTTGAATGGCTTTTTGTGTTCTGTGTGATTGCTTCCTATGATACAGTAGTTTCTCATTCTCCATGCAAGCTCCGTGTTTCTATTCATAAGAATAAGATTGAAGCAGGAAATTGGCTTTCAAGAGGAGAAGAGAGAGGGCTGAGAGGTGGGCCGTTTCCATCAGGGGAAAGCCAGTGGTGGAGGGTTCCCACAGTGGCTGAACTCAGCCAGGAGCTGGGCCAATTCAGCTTGCCCTGCCCTGGGGAATGCAGATGACCTGGTCCCAGCCAGAGTTACACCCTGGAGCAAAGATGGGGTCTCACGGAGCTTAGGAGAGGTCAGACCAGGGTTGAGGAAAGTCTGGGAGCAAAGCCAGGACCATTCTAGGGCTGCAGGCTGGGGCCTTCTGGGCCTTCTTCCTATCTGAAAAAGTAGAGATAGTGTGTGTGTGTATGTGCATGCATGTGTTTGTGTACACGTGTATACACGTGCACGTGTGTGTGTATCTCCAATTCCATTCAAGTTATCTATCCTGGGAGAGATTTTAGGCCCTGCGCTGGAATCAAGGAGAATGCTGCTTCTTCCCTCCTAGCTACCCTTGCACACTCTCCATTTCCACCAACTAAGGGCTTGTGGTTTATAATAATAAGTAAAGTCACCTTTCCATATGATATAACTGTAGGACCAAAAGAGATACCACTAGGGCCATTAGTCACTGACTAAGAATCAAGAGCTCTTACCCCAAAGACAACTCTTTGTCAAATTCCTGTTTTTTCTGTGTAAATTGAATAGCCTTGTAAAATGACAAAAATAACTTGAATGCACCTGAGGAGTTTCCTATTAAAGGAAGTCCTGTGATAAATCCTTTTGTAATACCAATAATATATGCTGCTGTAAATTCTACTTTTATGTACTGGATTTTCTTAAATTACAGTAAATCTGTACTGGGGACATTTGAGTTAGGGACTGAGATTTACAAGTCCATCCAGAAAACTGAGTGCCCCTTGTGTGCAAGGCATTCTTCAACCAGAGGGTGAAGTTTGGAAAGGAGGAATTAATGGCATCTCTACTCCTGAGTCTGGAATCGTAAGAGGGGTAGAACCATCAGGTGCTTGGAACATTCCCTCAGGCAGGCAGTTTGAAGAGCCGCAGGAGGCAGGCCCTGCAGATACCCCTACAGTCTTCAAGGTAATATACAGATGATAACATCCACCATTGTTGTTACAAGATTCCCATAAACATAGAGATAAGAAGTCTGGGGAATAAATTGAGACTCACATGCTTCCAATGGAAAGAGCAGATACCAAGCCCTGAAATGCTATGTTATGTACTCTTGAATGCAAACGGAGTAAATGTTTGCTTCACATTCAGAATCCCAAACAGCCTGGGCAAAGAAAGGCAAGGACCATCTAAAGCCAGCTGCCCTCAGTGGAGAACTAGAGAGAGTTCACCAGGGGAGACCTCTTGGCAACAATGTAACCCAGAAACGCTGCTCACAGTTTCCAGAAGAAATGTGTCCAAAAGGACACTGCAGGAAGCAGAACAGAAGAAACTCTGAAAACAGGTTACAAACTATAAAACAAAACAGAACAACAAAACAAGGAAGAAGGGAACCAGAAACGATGGGAAGAGAGACGTGACACAAAATGAACAATAGGCAGCAATGAGGTGACCGGGACGAGTCATCTTCGGTGGTGCCTTCCTCCCCGCTGTTCTCCCCACTCTCCTCCCTAAAGCCCCCTGCCTTTTCTTCCCCTCTGCCTGGTGCCCTCGAGCTAATCCCAGCACAAGTTCTATGTCCTGTCGCATTGACAGTCATTTTCATTTTTTTTTAAAGATTTTATTTATTTATTTGACAGAGATTATAAGTAGGCAAGAGAGGCAGGCACAGAGAGAGAGGAGGAAGCAGGCTCCCTGCTGAGCAGAGAGCCCGATGTGGGGCTCGATCCCAAGACTCTGGGATCATGACCCGAGCCAGAAGCCACTAAGCCACCCAGGCGCCCTTGACAGTCATTTTCAATCCCATGCTCTCCTCCTGGAAGAAAGGGCTGAAGAGGGGGATGGACATGACGGAGTTGTAGCCTCTGTGCAAAAAGTGGGTTCGGAATCACATATGGACCAGCTGCAGCCTGGGCCAACACCTAAAAGCTACAGATAGTAGAAAAGATCCCTCTGCCCAAAGTCGCCTTCCCCTTACGGCAGTCAGGATTTCCAGAGTTCCACAATATTCACTTTTTCTATAATTGTCATAAGAGGAAGAGAGACGAAAAAACACAAACTTGCAGTCCTCGGTATCTCAGCTGGAAATAGGGTTTCCTGTTAGTGTTACCTTCAGGATCCCAAGGCCACCGTATGGTACCAGAATGGGAAATCTGGATGTAGGAGCCATGTAGCAAGTTGATGGAACTGAGGGAAGGAGCAAGCCGCAGAAATGGGTTACAATAAAACAAGATGAAACCAGAGAGGGAGACAAACCATAATTTCAGGAAACAAACTGAGGGTTGCTGGAGGGGAGGGGGTGAGAGGGATGGGGTGGCTGCGTGATGGACATTGGGGAGGGTATGTGCTATGGTGAGCGCTGTGAACTGTGTAAGACTGATGATTCATAGACCTGTACCCCTGAAACCAATAATATACTATATGTTAATTAAGAAAGAAAGATAGTTAGTTACAAGAAGTACAGCCCAGGGGCGCCTGGGTGGCTCAGTCGGTAAAGTGTCTGCCTTCGGCTCGGGTCATGATCCCAGGGTCCTGGGATCCAGTCCCGTGCTGGGCAGTCTGCTTCTCCCTCTACCCCTCCCCCTACCAACCCCGGCTTGTGCTCTCTCGTTTGCTCGTTCTCACTCTATCTCAGATAAATAAATAAAATCTAAAAAAAAAAAAACAAAGTACAGCCCATCAGAGTCACAGGGATGCATCTGGTGGCCAGAGGCAGACAGGAAGTAGCACCAAGCCCCTGCCTGCGTGTTTAGCAAGAGCACAACCAGGCACACCTTTCATTAGAATGGGGTGACATGATGAGGAATGGAAAAGTACTGAAGGAGAGAAGAGCCTACTTTACAGTTTTACTCTTGATACTTTTTGACTGAACTTTTGACCACATGTGGATAATATGAAAAAACAAGAGTTGTCCATTTGACCTTAGGCAAGACTTTGTAAAGAATGTTGGTCCGAGTGCCCAGTTCTAATCCAGACCTGTCATACATGTTTAAATGGTCTTCGCACTTATTATCTAAACTGATGGATTTTGCCTGTTACAGCTGTATGACTTATAAAGATTATATTTACCTTTTCTCCTTGTAAGAACTTAATTAGACCAAACTGGCAGCATGCAATCCAGGTTTCTCTTTAACTAATAATGTGACCTGACTTCTTTAAGCCCGACTTTCTTCAGCCTACAGTAAGGGTGGCCTCTAACATTTTCTGATTCCATAATTGCTTTTGCCCTTTACTATATGTTATTCTAGACTAGTTTAGTCCAATCTAGGTGAAGGAAACAAACATACAGAGCAAAGGCCTGAATCACTAAATAAATAACCCAAATATTTCTCTCCTAGTGGGATAACGTGGAGAGAAAGTTTCACAAACCAACCGGAGGTCCAAGGTCTTGGGGTGTCGGTTGCCTGGAAATGCAAAGACTAGAGAGGGAACATGATCTCAAACTATAAAATCTTCCATAATACAAGTAAGGTGAAAACAGATTTATTTGCCAAATCTCAAAATACTAGTATGAGGGGATACCCTTTGAAACTCTATAGGGGAAGCTATTCACCCAAAGAGTAATAAACTTATCAATGCATTACACCAGCAGGTGGTACAGGAAGGAAATAAATGTATAAATGGCTTCCCACATGGTTTGAGAAGGCCTTACGAATGGCCAAGTCATTACAGGGTAGAGCGTTACAGAGGACTGGAAACATGTAAGGTTGACATCTGGGAAAACAATAAAGCTGTTCCTCATCTCTAAGGTCCTTCTGAGTCATATTAAATGTTCTACTTCTGGAAGGGCAGTGAATGTTTTGTCTTAGTAAAATGGAAGGAGCATCCTAACAAGGAAGGGAAGAAGGTACTCTGGATTTAGAGCAGCCCAACAGACTACAGACTGAGGAGACAGCACTGATGTTAGCCACTGAGGCCAGCTATGTCATCATACGCTTATCCGTCTTTGAGGGGAAGATCGACACATACTAAACCCTAACTTGGGTTGTATTTTGTGCTGGCTCTAAGAGGAAATAACGATGGGAGTCTCAATTATTTATTTCAGCTGTTGAAGTGAATGAACTCATAGTTTCTCTTCACGAATGGTTGGGCAGTGCAGGGGCTGGGGGGGAGGTCATCTAATCTTCAGGGCCACAGTCCCCTGGGCTGGGGGGCGGGCGGAGGATGCCAACCCTACACTATTGGAAAATAAAGCAAAGAACTCAGCGGTCATTTTCTGAGATGTGCGTCTCATCCCAGCTCTCTGTACGAGCTGATGTTCTTAGGTTGAAAACATGTTAATGGGTGCTCTGCCTAGGTAAGGATTTTCGAAATAGGCCCTGAGAGCATTTACTTTTCTCCTCGCATTTGTAATCAGCCTGTCATTTCATTATCTGCATTCTGTGTTGGGTGTTTGGGATCATTAGGCAAAACCTCGCTATTGCTGCATATTACTCAGTACGTTTGCTCTAATAAGCTTTCGTAAATAAAACCCGAAGAGATGAAAAAGGCCAGTGTCTGATTACATGCAACCAATTTGGTCTCATTAGGTTCTTATAAGGAGAAAAAGTAAATATAATCTTTATAAATCATACAGCTATAACAGAGATGCCTGGCAAAATTCATTAGTTAAGATAATAAGAGTGAAGACCATTTAAACGTGCGTAACAGTTTGGTTTATGAAGCTGTTAAGTACTATTTCATCCATTATAAACTTTTACAAAGCTCAAAGATGTAATCAGGCAGAGGAAATCATATATTCTTACATGATTCCCTAAGGTTTGGGCTTAATAAGTTGTTATTAAAACAATGATAAAAACTAATGCTTGTCTTGAGTCTTTCAATTCAAAGACCCCTGAGTAGACTCATGAAACATTAATTTATTTTCCCTAGATGTTCAAAGTTTGTTCAACCTATTTTACAGAGGGTACCGTTGAGGCACAAACAGATCAAATGATAAACAAAAAACCAAACACACAGCAAAACTGAGAGTGAACAGAGAATAAACCCTAAGGTTATTGCTTCTCAAGCCAATAAAAAGCCAGAATTATCATTTTAAAACAAACAAAGATGAGAGCTGCTTTTATCAGCTTGTCCCTAAGCAAAGTGTTTTGATTTAATTCTTGGATAGCAAGTAAGGCAAGGGTTGATCAGTTATACTTGAATATTATTGCTTCCCAACTGAGGAATTTGTTCAGGAAAATAATAAAACAATCGCTAGTTAGGAAAAAACTTACAGTTAGACAGCTGCCTTAACTCTGTGACCTTGAGCAAAGTCACAGAGTGGACCTAGTATTGTCTTACATGAATTAAGGAAAGCAACACTGTGAGGAAGAAATGAAATTATTAACATTAGGGAAGAAAAAAGTCCTTACAAACTTTTTCATGCTGCACATGTTACCTATTTTCCTGTATCTCTTCCTCCTGTTCATTATATGCTATGATGTTTTAAGAATTAGCTCTTTAGGGGTGCCTGGGTGGCTCAGGGGGTTAAGCCTCTGCCTTCGGCTCCCGTCATGATCTCAGGGTCCTGGGATCGAGGCCCGCGACGGGCTCTCTGCTCAGCAGGGAGCCTGCTTCCTCCTCTCTCTCTGCCTGCCTCTCTGCCTACTTGTGATCTCTCTGTCAAATAAATAAATAAAATCTTAAAAAAAAAAAAAAAAGAATTAGCTCTTATCACTAGAAACTATTACTACTACTACTACTAATATTGCTGCTATTATTTTACAAATACCCTTAATACTGCCCTCAAGGCTTTGCCAATTGGGTCAGTAGGATGTCCCCATCTCAGCACTGGGGAAACTGAGGCAATCCTAATGAGCGAGCTCTTCATCCCTCCCTTCAGCCTTACCACCTCTAACTAGATGTCAAAACTATCGTTCTTACACTTGGACCAAACCCATCAGCCCTGGAGGAAACAGGTTTTCTAGACTACCAGAAAGAATGGAATGAGAGAAGCAACAACTGGCTTCCCTCCCACTCCCTTTTGCATTTCAGCCAGTTTGCCATCTTCCTGGCCATAGGACTGCCACGCTGCTCCTTTCGGCCCCAACTCCACACCTCACCCAGTACCTCCCCAGGCTGCCAGGAACCACTGTGACTTGGCACAGCATGGATGTCCGCAGCAGCATGGAAGGGAAGATGGGAGGACTGGGGCAGGGGGTAGCAAAACCAGGAAAGGCAGGTACTATCCTGGGCAGCTGTAAGCTCTCAAATGAACGCTCTCTGAGCTTCATCGGTGCCTACACAGCAAAGGAAGTCAGAGAAACGCTGATTTTAAATAAATCATTTGAGGTTAAACAACATACAGTGTCCTTGGACAGAACGGAGGAGGTGTGCCTAGGTAGAGCAGGCTGTGATGGTAGGAGATCGGGGGCTGGCGGGGTGGGAGGGGTGGGAGTTGAATTTTACTATTTTTTTCTTCTCTTTTTTTTCTCCTCCATCTTAAATAGCAGGGACGCGGCCAACCCAAGCGCGGCGCCACTTACAATAGATACAACAGTGCCACCTAGAGGCCAAGCGGCAATTGTCCTCTCAACCCGCGAGAGGCCAGGACGGAAACCGAGATCCCAGGCCACCAGCACAGCAGAACTGAAGCTGCCGCGTCACCACACGACCAGGCCTGATGGCTGCTTAGCTAGCAATCCACACCCCAACACTTGGAGGAACTGCTTGCAAAGCCAAACATACGAGGACTGTCTTTGCTGACATTAGGCAGGTCAAGGTCACTTCTCTTGCATGTAGTTCCAAAACATAAAAGGAGGAAGGACCTTCTGGATTATAGCCTCAGAGCCTCCCCCTCCCCCCCACCAAAATGCAAATTTCCTTGAGTTTTTCCTTCCTGTGTCCTATTCTTTGCATGTTAAGATAATTCATGCAAATTTTATGCATTTCGCTCAGAGGCATCTAATTAGACAGATTAGCTCGTCGACTCAGTAACCTTCTATTTTATTCTTCTGAAAAAGAAGGTTATGTCAGTTAGGAACCTCTCACTCTTAATAGGCATCAGGCACAGAGTGTGCCTATGCATGAGCAAGAGCTCACTGGGCTCTGTGGGTGTGGAGAACATAAACACCTGCATTTTGTGTGTGTATCTCCCTGTATTTGCATTTGGGGGCTTGGTATGGCTTCACATCCCAAGTCCAGCAAGGGTACATGGGCACCAGTGCAATCAACCTTTCCACGAGAAAAAGGGAAAAGAAAAGTTAGCTCACAGAGGTCCAAGAAGTCTGAACATCCGATTGGCATAATAGCTGAACAAAGGAAATGCAAGAGAAAAAAACATATATACACTTCCTCCTTTGTTCTGAAAATGGATTGCAATTCTTGTTGGCACACCGCCAGGCTACATTCCAGAAGAAAAGAAAACTCACTTACCAGGGGAAGATAAACCAGAGACACTAACAAGCTCTCAAATTGACAAAAGCATTGTGGGTTGCCATGGAAAGCGATCTTTTAAACTGTGAGGGTCATTATCCCCTGCCTCTAAAAATCTACCAGGTGTACCAGCCTAGGATCTAATTAGATGAACCAGATTCCTCAGAGCAGCATCTGGGATGACTTCCTGACACTCTTCCTTCCGTGAAGAGTCAGCCAAGTCCCAAGAGCCATCCAGATGTGTGTTTCAGTCAACCGCTGTATAACACTCCCTGAAACAGACACCTGCTCTCCCAGCACACAGCCATCAGTAAAGGTTTTGGGTCAGAGGGGGACAACACAAATACCTGCCTGTACCATTTGATCGGGGCCAGTTAGCGGGGAGGGTGGTAAGGCGAAGAAGTCAGCTTGCCTGTCTAAGAAGAACTGTCATTATTCAATTCTAGCCGGTTGTCGCCTTAAGGAAAGGCAGGCACAGTCTCGCTAGGTTGTTTTCAAGAAAAGCCTGACATCTAAATGTGTATGTGAAATCTCATGATTTTTAAAGGTTGGCAGCAACTCAAAAAAATTTAAAACCTTGTGCAAGGCCAAGCAAAATATGGCCAAAGGCCTGATTTGACCCGGAGAATAATAGCATGACCCCAGCCTCGGGTCATTCACAGCCCTTGAAAATCTGTGTTCAAACCACACCCAGTTGTTCCGCCTCTGATGCATATCTAGGGCAGAAACTTTCACGCTTCTGTGTCTTTGTTTATCCTCTTCTCACCTGAGTTGGTCTTTTCCTCCAGTGTCTGCTTGTCAAAATCCAATATCAGGGGCCAACTCAAATGTCAATTTGTTTGTGAAGTCAGCTGGAATCACTTTAGTCAAAATTAATCATTACAGTAACACTTGGTTTTTATCTCTGTTCTTGTACTTAGTGGAGTCTGCCTCCCAGTAGGAAGGAGTAGTGTTGGGATGAGTCCCAGCAGGGGGTCCCTGAAACCTAGTAATGTAGCCAATACTCTCTCTCTCTCTCTCTCTGCCCAGTGCCCACCATAGAGCCTGTGTTGACAGTTGCTTCGAATTTACATTGAGTAAGTTACTAAGTGGGAAGTAAGGCACAAAATCCATTGGCTAAAATACTCCCACACTTAACTTCAATCCCAGCCTTGCAATAAACATGTCAGGTGATCAGATGACAAAGCCCAGGTCTACATAATGATGATTCAGACAACAGCTATTTGAATAAGGTGCATCTCTCTGCCAGACCCCAGGGGTACGTTACTACTATCAAGCTATATTTTGACTTCCTAAAGGACAGGTTTCTCCCCATCCCAACCCCACCCCCCAATGTTTTCATTCTACAGACCTACCACACTCTCTGGCACAGAGAAGGGATTCGATAAAATACTTGTGGAGTTTAATCATCAAAACAAGTCTATAATGAACACCTACGTCATGCAAAGAACAGCATGCTCTGGGTAGTGATGTGGTTAAATGCCCTGGGGTGGCTACAATCTGGTTGGAAAACAAAACATATTTAAATGGGAAGAAAAAAATTAGTTGTGCCATCAACACATGGTAAATGCTGAAAAGTGTTTTTTGAGCTCAGATCTGTATGTCTCTTGCTAAGTGCTGGGCATCCAAAGAGCACCCCACCCACCTACCCACCTCATGGAGACCAGGTATCATATAAGAGAGTTTGAAATGGAAAGAACACTGTACTTTGAGCAAGTCAGAAAAAGTGCCACTCAAAATCCCAAGAAGCAGGAAACTAGCAAAAGTTTTAGATGGAAATTGGTGTCCTATTGTTTTAACATTAGGATGTTAATGGGGAAGGATGTTGAATAAATTGAAATGTTGCTAAAGGAAAATATTTAAAACTAAGCTATCCCCTGGATCCCCTTTGGCTTTCTGGGACCTAGGTATGTAAAATTCCCTCGCAGTCACCCTTGGGATCACATCCAGTTAAGAACTACAAGGAAGTGGGTCCTGAGCTCTGAGAGGTAGGAGAACTCTGCTGCAGCCACAGTGACCCCTGACTCTGACTGCCTCTGGGAACCCCTGAGCTGATGGGAAGAGACACAGTGAGACAGTCCCTCTGTTCTACCCTAGCATCATCCCATTCCTGCCTTCGATGTCTCCCAAACACTACTCCCTGTATGTCTCGGTCCGTGTGGGAGGCTATCACAAAAACACACTATCAACTGGGTGGTTTACAAACAACAGAAATTTTTTTCTCATAGTCTGGAGCTTGGGTCAAGTTCAAGGCGACAGCAGATTCCATGTCTGGTGAGGACAGCCTTCCGCAATGATGGCCGTCACAGGGCAAAAGGGACAAGCTAGCTCTCTGGGGCCTCTTCTTGCCAGGGCATGAATCCCAGTCATAAGGGGTCTGCCCTTACGACCCAACACCTCCTAAAGGCCCCACCTCCGAAGGCCATCACCTTGGGGGTGACAATTCCAATACAGGAATGTGGGAGAGACTCAAGCATCAGATCCCAGCAGTATAGAAACTCCCTGTGCCCTCATGGATCTCCTCCGTCCATGCCCACACTTCACAATCCATGCATACCACTTTCCGGCTGTGGGTAGCGAGAGAGAAGAATAACCGTGACCACCGTCCACCTTTTCTTTTGGCCCCAACTTGAATCTGGCCAATTGGTCTAGAAAAACTGACAAAACGAGAAAGGGCATTGGTTTCAGTGAAAGCTTTCTCTTTCAAGTGGGGAAATTAATGTCATGAACTCTAGCTGTGACCCCCTAGGCCACTACGCAGAACAATCCATCCATAACACGTAAGAGTATATAGCTTAAAACTGTCCTGTAGAAAAGGGGCACTTGGGTGGCTCAGTGGGCTAAGGCCTCTGCCTTTGGCTCAGGTCATGATCCCAGGGTCCTGGGATCCAGCCCCGCATCCAGCTCTCTGCTCAACAGGGAGCCTGCTTTCTCCTCTCTCTCTCTGCCTGCCTCTCTGCCTGCTTGTGATCTCTGTCTGTCAAATAAATAAATAAAATCTTAAAAAAAAAGGGGGGGGGGCGCCTGGGTGGCTCAGCGGGTTAAAGCCTCTGCCTTCAGCTCGGGTCATGATCTCAGGGTCCTGGGATCGGGCCCCGCATCGGGATCTCTGCTCAGTGTGGAGCCTGCTTCCTCCTCTCTCTCTGCCTGCCTCTCTGCCTACTTGTGATCTCTGTCAAAAAAAAAAATTAAAAAAAAAAAAAAGTCTTGTAAAATGGGAGAAAACCTGGGGAAGGAAATAAGGAAAATATGGGTGGAGGGGGAGGGAGGGGAGAAGGAGGAGGAGGAGGGGGAAGAGAGATCAGTATGGCAGGTGAAAATTAAAATGAAAATTTATTGAGAGACTCTGAGCTGGATCTGGAGCTTAAGATCAGGAATTGCTGGAGATAAACATAGAGAAATGTAGAAAAACGGAGAAAAGAAAAAAAATAGAATCAAATCTCTGCTTTGCAAGCTCATAGTCTGCCAATTTATCCTTTAAAAAAAAAAAAAGGCAGAAGGAGATCAGAAGATGGGAGGAAAATAATCAACAGGAAAGTGGAGGTGTCAACCTGAGCAGATTTCAAACTGAAACAAAGAATTTATATGATTAGCTACAATTACATGGAGATATGTAAACATCTTGGGCCAAATGGTACCGAGCAACACTCTAGCACTTCATGGTGCCTTATGTATAGCTTAGTCTTTTGATATTTATTGTGCATCCTGCCAGCAAAATTTTTGTCATATCTGATGTGTTTTGCCAAGTCTTTTATTTGGGATGCTTCCTGATTTAAATATTTTTAGCTGCAGTGGTCTTTTAATCATGAGGGTATTGTTTCAAAAAGCAATTATTTTATGTGCATCTAAAAGCAAAATTGAAGCCCAACCCAAATTCATCTGAGATCATCCTATAAGTAAGGAGCACTGTGGAAAGGGGCAGAAAACTGCCCTTGAGGACTATTCTATGAAGGGATCTCAGATTTCTCTCATAAAATATGGTTACTGGGGTGACCTCTGCTGATGTCTCCCAAAGCTGTTGATTGAAAACGGTAAATTGCAACTTCATCTGTGTTCATCAGAAAATAAGGTCCATTCGCTCCTCCCAGCCCCAAATCCAGACTCTTTGCAATCAGTCAGCCTTCTGTGTGGCCTATAATTTGGATAAGAGGAGTATGAATGGGTGACTTTCTAGAAAGAAACATAATGTCTTGCCATGTAATTGCTTTTGTAAGGAAGGAAGCAACGCCACCCTGGTTTGGAGTTTAGAGGCTTAGGACAAACCTCCTGGAAGGAAAAAGAACTAAAACATCCAGGCTTACCTACTCGTGAGCCATCCCCTGGGTGGGAATCTTCCTCCAGAACCCACTCTGCAGAGTTAGGAACAAATCCCTTTGTTCCCTGAGGGAGCCGCTGCTGGTTTCCCAGTGCCCCTCAGCACCACAGTCCTCTGCTACACAAAAATTACAGGAAAGATGGGGTCAAGTTCTTTACGGCAAAGCAGACACACATACAACTGTCGGGGAACAAAGAAACACCCCTTAAAGCCTTGGCCTTGGCTACAGGGACATCTTGATTTTTCAAGCTCCCATATAGGCATTGGGTAGCTTATTTCGGAAAATGCTCTTTCTTGTATATTTGAGTTGATCCAATAAAAGCATGGTTCAGAGAGGAGATGTGTAGCACAACCAACCCGGTCATTTTTACAGCAAATGAATTATGGGCCCGAGGAACAATGAGAAGTCTCTTTTTCAACTGTTCCTAGGAGTGTGTTCATTCCAAGCCATTACCGCACGTGTCTGTCAGAGAGAATCTCTGCATCAGGCTATAATGAGGCACATTAACTTTCCTTCCACAGCAGAGCGTTCTGCGCACCGGCTCTATGACAGGTCCGAGACTGTGGTTCGGGCAGCTGCTTTAGATGCAGCTCTTTCTGAAAAGTCCGTGGCCAACCAGCCGGCAGATATTACAGCAGCTCTTAAAACCACAGGCAAGGAAGGAGAGAGGGAGCCAGCCTAGAAAGTTCCCTCTGGGAAGAGCCCTGCTGCAAGGTGTAGATGGGAGCCGCTGCCTGTGGAGATGGGAGAGAATGCCCGGACAGCTGCAGCTGGTGCCTGGAGAAAGCACAGCAGGGCACCGAAACGGGATGAGGCGGGGCAGCCTGAGGTCTAACCAGCACCTCTCCTGCCGGCATCTACTCTTTCTGCCTCACAGTCTACCTCAGACTGGGTTGGTTTGCTCTCTCATGATGTCACCCTTGTGCTCCGAAACTCTCCTGGTTCCCACTGCCCTGCCAACCAAATTTCATTCCTACACGGAGTTCTCAAGAACTGGCAAGACTGGGCACCTGCAAGCCCTTCCCTGCACCCGCACCGTGGTGCTTCCACTCTGAGCCATGTCTCTTCTGTCTTCCCCTCCAGATCCACACGGTACCTTTCCCCACCAGCTTTTATCTGGGAGCCTGTTCCCAAGGATGCAAGGACAGAGACGTGGGTTGGGCTGGGCCAATAGGGAGAGAGGGGCGGGGCCAGGCAGGGGGTCCAAGGCATGGAGGGGAGAGAAAGCATTTGCAGTCCTGGCTCTTTGGTGCTGGGGTTCCTCCTAACAGTGCCCTCATCTGACCCGCACTGCTCCCTGAGAGGCGGCTTCCTCTACACTATGCTTGCTGGCTCTGGTGACCGACCTGTCCCCTCAGTCCCAGAGGTCGGAGGATAATATCCCTTTCCCTCCCTGAACCACCACTGTTCAGGGTTACTGCACTATTATTTGTAAATAAATCATCCTCCTCTTATCTATATAAACTACTCCATCGGTTTCCTGTTGGGATCCCAACTGAAACTCTCTTTCCCCCTTTCTACCTCCTTATAGATGAAAAATTATTGAGGCTAAAAGTAATGGGAACAGGATCTGAACCCTGTCTAGCTCCAGAATCTTCTCTCGTAGCCCCTGAGCTGTATACCGCCCCACTAACACACTGAGCTAGTATTGCATTGTCGCTTCCCTGCTCTCATCAAAATCCACCTAATCCTCATCTATGATATTTCTCTTGTCCCTCTAGCTCCATCAGAAGCGCAGTCCCCAGTAAGCAGAGTGTCTGTGGCATCCCCCTGTACGCATACACAATCATTTTGGGATTCGCGTGCATATTCTTGTTTCCCTGCAGAATGGAAGACTTCCATAAAGACAGAAATTGTGGTTCCATATAATCTCCACTGTCCTAGCTCACAGCAAATACAGTGACCTCACCACTCAGCTGAATAAATGAACGGGAAGGAAGTTCTGCGGCTACTTACATTGTCAAGATGAATAATTGCTCGTGTAATTTATGAGTTCTTACTTTAAAAAAAAATTGAGCAGTGGAAGAAAAGGTGACAAACTCTAAATAAGTAACAGTCATTCAGAAGCAATTCTAGCATTTTCTTTACCAGCAAAGCTCGCTAAAGATTCCTGTAAAAGTCTCATTGTATACTAACTGCTGCTGGAGAGCCCTTATAGCTTGGTGGTCACGAAGCCAAGTCCTGGAGCTCTACCGCCAAGGTTCACATCCAGGTTCTGCTCCCCGTTAGCTGTCAATCTTAGGAAATGGCAATTTAGTCTCCCTGCAGGTCAGTTTTCTCATCTATAAGGTGGGGCTAAGAGTAGTACTGACCCACTTCATGCTGTGAGGATGAAATGAATTCATGCACATCGGAGTCAACACAGAACCTGGATGCATTGTGTGCACTATGTATTGGTTATTACTGCCGAATATGCAACATTGACACTGTTATGCTATCCTGGACTTCCTAATCCCTGGAAACTTCCAGGGAAGGCAAATACGACTCTCTGGTGCTTATTTGTAACAACTCTACCTCAAGGAGTTAAAACTCTGCAGATTTCGTCTCTTTCTAGTGACTAACATGCTGATGAGGAATTTTCATGTATAGCAGGAAGAAGGAATAAGGAGGCTATTTTTAGTGTATTATACTATTTTACAATAGTAAAATGAGCCATCAAAGGCATAGGGGAGACTAATTAACTTCTAAATGAGTCTTTACTTGGCACCTACAATGTACCCAGCTGTGTAGTCAAAGAGATGGAGGAGGCAAATAAACCGTACAGCACCTGTCTACGGTGACCCAGTTGGTCACCTCAGTGCGACGTAGAGCCCAGGAGTTGTGACCCAGTTTGCTGCCACGCCATTAGAGCACTCAGAGAGCGAGGAGCAGCTCTGATTTCTGAGAACTAGCTATTAATCTCTCAAGGTAGATGAGTGGGTTTCCATCCCCCAAAAAAGAAAAGCCTGTGACAACACTGGGGACATTGCAAATTCATCTAACAATCCATCTGACCCTCATTTGTTCTTCTGATACCTGCCTGCCAGCCAGACAGCCCGGCCCCGCCCCCATGTGTTGAAATGGCAGCAGAAAGGGAAGAATACCAGGACAGGGGAGCCCATACAGAGTCTTCTCTCCTTGATAGGCCTCCTCCTCCTTTATAATTGGACCTTTTTATTGCCTTTACTAAGCATGGCATGCACAGAGGGCCTTAAAAAAGCACAAAAGAAACAATCTGACTGTCGGTTTTGCAGCGGCTCCCCCTCCCCCTGAGAACTGCGCTTACACACAGAGTTTATTACCTTCTCATGCTCCTCAACACTGCTTAAAGCCATATAATATCTGTTGCTGGGTAAATGAGTAGCAGCTCTCTCTCACCTGTCAATCAAGCCCATTTCCCCCTTGAATAAAGGAGGTGAACGTCTTACCCCTCTAAGAGTTGAGGGAAGTGAGCTTCGTTTTGCTCTCTGCCAGGAATTTTATGGCAGGAGGAGAGAGGGAAGGGGTGTCCTGGCAGTCCCGGGGTGCCTTGGTTATGTGGGTCCCCGGAACGGGGAAGGGTCTCGACATACTCCCGTGGCAGCACTAGCTAGACTTCGGCTGTTGAATCAAAAAATCACAGCAACTCTAGTATTTCCTCCAGATCCCCAGCTTGGCCAAGGCCACACCAGTGGCATTTCACTGGCGTGACTAAGACGGACTCCAGGTGGCAGTGGGTTGAAGAGCAAGAGGAGAATAAAGCCATGAAGAAAATGGACAGATGAAAGGGGGAAATATCTATCTCCTTTTCTGGGCAAAGCCATCCCACCCCTTACGGATGAAATGTTTGGTCAGGTTTTTTGTTTTTTCTTTTAATATTTATTTATTTATTCGGGGGGGGGGGCATGAGCAAGAGAGTGAGAAAGAACATGAGTGGGGGGAGGGGCAGAGGGAGAAGCAGACACCTTCTGAGCAGGGAGCCCGATGCAGGGCTCCATCCCAGGACCCCCGGATCATGACCTGAGCTGAAGGTAGACTCTTAACTGAGCCACCCAGGTGCCCTATTTAGTCATATTTAATTCAAATTATATCAAAAATGGTTTACAAAGCTGCTACTATGACAAACTTTTATATTTACCTACTTTAGTATGTTTATTTCTAACTGTCAGTTTCCAAACACACACTCCACCCCCAGGACAGGAATCTGTGAGATTTATCACCTGACATACTTTAAGTGCCTAGAACAGTGCCTGGTATGTAGTAAATGATCAAGAAATAGTTGTTGAATGAAAAAGAATTGTTTCTCCCAGAGCTCAAATACTTTCTTAACTACTTCCTGAAGAAGCTTCTGGGATTGTTGAGAACTTATCACAAAAATGGCTGTTTTCCCCAGTGAATGCTCCCAGGAGTGAGAGCAGTGAAAGGGTTTTGGTGAATGAGTGGAGGCATTCTTACAGCTCACTCACCTCGCTGTGCAGCTGACTTTGCAGGAATCAGTATCCCACGGTTTTCCCTCCCAGGTCATCCCTCAATCACTATACGGCTGGGTCATCCATCAGTCTGGTTCTGATGTTTCATTCTTGAGACTGATGCACTACCTTCCCTTTTTGTGTGTATGTATACTCCTGGTGTGATACAGAGAATTGATTCGGCTACATGCCAACAAGCATGCATTTCAAAGGTATGTAATAGCCTTCAACATATTAGACAGTTTCATCATTAACAGACTCCTACAGTCCGGCCCCATATGATGCCATAAATATCCACCGCTCCCCCCAGGCCCACCAACCAGGTTCTAAAGAGACAGATCCCACCCCAACCCAAACATTCTCATTGACTAGGGTGACTCTGAAATGCTCCTAACCAACCCCACTCTCACAGGCTAATCTCTGAACTGGTTCATCCCAGCCTCATGACAAGTTCTAGAACACCCATCCAGAAACTGTGGCAGGTAGCCAGATATTTGTGTTTTATGATAAATAATCTGAAGATCCCAAATATGAAAAGTTTCACTCGAGGTCACAAAATTGGCTTACCCATGGTAGTGAAATGAGGTCATGTTTCTTACATTGCTGGATTTCACAAGCGACCCCCACAACTTGGCGCTACAGCAGGCTTTGATTTTCAATATTTCTTCTTCTCCTGGGGCCCCGCCTTTCCTCTGTGAGGGGATTACTTCTGAGATGAGCAACACCAGGGAAAACAGATGCCCACCTGGTGGGCATCTTATTCCCTTCCATAACTGCTCAAATATTAGAGCTCTCTCATCTTTATCTCTAACTTCCTGGAAGAAAAATGTATGCAATCCTCTTGCTATTATGACCTGCCTTGCTCAGGTCCTAAAAGGCAGAGAGACACACCTGCTTTACACACATGCCTCTGTATTTCCAAAGAGAAAGCATAGCAGGAGAAGTAAAAAAGCACTAATTCACTGCACAGAAGAAGCCTCATTCAAGACCAAGTATATCTGCTCCATGGCTCAGCAGGGATAATACTCCTTGAGCTAGACCTGGCTATTGTAATTATGAAATCTTACACTAGCATCTGCTAACCTCAATGAAAATCCCTTTCTCTTGAACCCTCCTACACTGTTGGTGGGAATGCAAGCTGGTGCTGCCACTCTGGGAAACAGTATGGAGGTTCCTCAAAAAGTTGAAAATAGACCCAGCAATTGCACCACTGGATATTTACCCTAAAGATGAAAATGTATTGATCTGAAAAGGGCATGTGCACCCAAATGTTTACAGCAGCAATGTCCCCAATAGCCAAACTATGGAAAGACCCTAGATGTCCATCAAGAGATTAATGGGTAGGGAGACAAACCATAAAAGACTCAATCTCAAGAAACAGACTGAGGGTTGCGGGGGGGAAGGGGGATGGGAGAGGGTGGTGGGGAAATGGACATTGGGGAGGGTATGTGCTATGATGAGTGCTGTGAAATGTGTAAACCAGACGATTCACAGACCTGTACCCCTGGGGATAAAAATACATTATATGTTTATTAAAATAAAAAAATTAAAAAAAAAAAAGAGATTAATGGGTAAAGATGTGATATATAGATATACACACACACACACACACACACACACACACACACACAATGGAATACTATGCAGCCATCATAAAATGAAATCTTACCATTTGCAACAACGTGGATGGAACAAGAGGGTATTATGTTAAGCAAAGTAAGTCAATCAGAGAAAGACAATTATCATATGATCTCTCTGATGTGAGGAATTTGAGAGGCAGGGTGGGGGGTCATGGCGGCTAGGGAGGAAAAAATGAAACAAGATGGGACCGGGGAGGGAGACAAACCATAAGAGACTCTTAATCTCAGGAAGCAAATTGAGGGTTGCTGGAGTGGGGGAGTGGGGGAGGGTGGGAGGGTGGGAGGGATGGGGTGGCTGGGCTGTGGACATTGGGGAGGGTCTGTGCTACGGTGAGTGCTGTGAATTGTGTAAGACTGATGATTCACAGACCTGTACCCCTAAAGCAAATAATATATTATATGTTAGTAAAAAAAGAAAAAGGAAGGAAGGAAGGAAGGAAGGAAGGAAGGAAGGAAGGAAGGAAATCCCTTTCACTGTTTAATTCTGCTCATATACATATCAGAAACTAGCTTTTGCCATGAAACCAACCACTCCAAACTTGGTGGTCATTTATGTCATGCAATTTGAACTGGTTGAGCCTGTAGCTCCTATCATACTCATGTGTCTGAAGGCAGTGACTCAGCTTCTAAGTATGATGCTCGTTGCCCACTGGGGCTCCAGGGCTACTGGACCACATGCCTCTTACTCTGCTTGAGGCCAGTCACATCTTGCTCACAAGGATTTAGGGCCTCGGGAACAGCAGGGCTGCATTGTGCAAACATTTTTCAGGTCTGTGTGTGTTCTGTGACTGCTAGTGTCCATTGGCCAAAGCGAGTCCCAAGCTTAGTTCAAGAGTTGTGACACTTTTTAACCCACTGAGCCACCCAGGCGCCCTAAGAGTTGTGACACTTTTTAAAAGAAGCTACAAAGTCACATGGCAAGGGCAGGAACACAGAGAGGGAAAGAAATGGTGACCATTTTTTTGCAATGCTCCATCAAGAGACGTGTGGAAGGGTTGAGAGATATGGAAGTCCTGTTAGAGGAAGATGACTGGGAACTTAGCAATCACTAAATTATCTAGTCACACCTGCTCTCCAGAAGGGACTACTGGCTTGGGGCACCTTATACACTCATTCCTTCAACATATATTGATTGAGCACCTACTATGTGCCAGCCCCTATTCTGGCCACTTATGATAGAAACAATGTCCCTGCTCATATTAAGCTGACAAACTAGCAGGGTACATTCAGACAATAAACAAACAAACGTCCAGCAGATCTGACTGTAACTGCTATAAAAAACTAAAAAGAGTTAAGAGAGTGAAGAGTAACAGGAATGTGCTGTTATTTTATTTAGGGTAATTGTGGATGATCTCACTGATAATATCTTGAAGAAACACTTGAAGAAAACGAGGGAACAATTGATATGGGTCGCTGGAAAGGAGCATTCCGGGCAGAGGAAGGAGTAAAAGCATAGCTCTGAGGTAAGATCATCTCTGCTTCTTGAGTTGCAGCAAAGAGGCAGATGTGGCTGGTGTGGGGTGAGTGAGGGGAGAGAGAGGATAAGGGAGAAGTGTCAATGGGCCAAAAGGTATTGTGAGAGATAAGCCATGATAAGAAGTTTGCATTTTATGGAGTGAGAAGGGAATCTTTGGCCGGTTTAGAACACAGATGTGCTATGACATGATCACTCTGTTAACTTTGTACAAATACACTCTGGGGAGGTAAGGGTAGGAGCAGGAAGCCAGCTGTGAGTTTGGTGTTCTGTCATACTGGGTTCCCAGGCTACACAGATCAGAGCCAATAAATACATTACTCAGTTCCGTTTCTGATCTCCTGTGTTGGATTATGGGTGAATTTGGCAAGATGGCCCAGGGAGAGAAATCCTTCAAGACCTTGCTCACAAAGGAAGATGTGAGCTTCTTTTCACCCCCCTCTTGGGTGGTTGAGGAATGAAAGGGGGGAAAGAACATGTCCATCCGGAGTCTAGCTCTCCAGCCACGTAAGAATCCATCTGTCTCCTTCCTTCACTGAGTGGACCGTGGGAGGGATGGGGGCTGATGGCTGGTGCTGATGAGCAGAAAGGGATAGGACTGGAAAGGAGTCATCACCATGTGACTAAGGCCAAGGCTACTGGTATTTATCACAGGGCTGGCCTTTCAAGGCACAAGGAGCTCTGATGAGTTAAGGAAAAAAAAAAAAAAAACCAACAACAACAACAACAAAACAGTGGGACTGACCCTCAGAGGGACTGACCCTTGAGAGGAGTGACCCACTGGACCAGAGGAGGGAGTTGGTGCCTATGGCCTGCTGTTTGGGAACTGGATTTCACCAAGAGACATGACTTAGCACCAAGACATGTCTAATTTTCCAAAATTCACATCTTCCATCCTTCCATTTCCATCTCTCCCCACATTCTGATACTCTCTGAACCCCAAAGGGTTAAAATCAAGTAAAACTCCCTGGGAAACTGAGGACTTTCATTCTCTTGTCAACTGGGTCCAAGCAAATGACATTCTCTCTACTTTCCCAGATTCCTCACCCTGTGGGGTTTTTTTCTCTCCTCTGTTGTCTCCATTTCTTTCTTTCTTTTTTTTTTTTAAAGATTTTATTTATTTGACAGAGAGGGAGAGCACAAGCAGGGGGAGTGGCAGGCAGAGGGAGAAGGAGAAGCAGACCCCCACTGAGCAAACTGGGACTCAATCCCAGGACGCTGGGATCATGACCTGAGCCAAAGGCAGACATTTAACTGAGCCACCCAGGTGTCCCTGTTGTCTCCATTTCTAACAAAGGAGGCCCTGAAGCAGGTTGCAGTTGCCAAATATGGGAGAGATGTCATGAACAGGAGGAACCATGATGGACCCCAAGCACCAAACCTATTGCTCCATCCCCACCCCATGCAAGGTGTGCCCATCCCAGGCAGGAGTGGGTAGGGGGAGTTCTTACAAAATACAGAACACATTGATCAAGAATATGGGCCTAGCAGGGGTGTCTGGCTGGCTTGGTTGGTTAATCGTCTACCTTTGGCTCTGGTCATGATCTCAAGGTCCTGGGATCAAGCCCCGTGTCAGACTTCCTGCTTTGCAGGGAATCTGCTTCTCTCTCTCTCTCTCCCCCTCTGACCCTCCCCCCAAATCTCTCTGTCTCTCTCTCTCTCTCAAAAACAAATAAAAATAAAATCTTGAAAAAAAAAAAAAGGTCTAGCAGTCGGGGGTCTTGCCTTGCTTCAGGTCCTTCCTCAACGATGTACTTGCAGTGTAACCTTGGACAAATGACTTAACCTCACCAAGCTTCAGTGTTTCATTATAAAATGGTAATAATACTATCTAGTCCACAGGGTTTTTGTGTAGATTAAATGAGAAATTACATACAGCATGCCTTTAGCATAGTATCTGACACACTGTAAAAAAAAAAATGGGATATATTATTGTCATTAACATTATTTTACTAAGAAGGGCAGCTGGTATCCAGCATCTCTGCACAAAAAGCCAACCAATGAGTGGTTGTACAGCCAACATGAGTTGGAGGATGCAAGCCATGTTCAGAGTGGGTTTGCTGACAGGGGGTTAAGGAGTGAAGTGTATCTTCTCACTATTAAGTTCATTTAAAAATAGGGGTGCCTGTGTGGCTCAGTAGGTTGAGCACCTGACTCTTGATTTCAGCTCAGGTCATGATCTTAGGGTCAGGAGATGGAGCCCTGTGTCACGTGCCATGCTGGGCGTGGAGCCTGCTTAAGATTTCCTCTCTTTTCTGCACCTTCCCCCTCAAGTACACTCTCTCTCTCTCTCTCTCTCAAAAAAAAAAAAAAAAAAAAAAAAAAAAAAGAGGGATCTCTGAGCCACACAACAGCTGCTTCTGATGAACACCACCACCCACCTGGAAGAAGGCTCTAACAAGCTTTGCTTCTCCTCCTGGGGCATCTGCCATCTACAAGAGGGAGATATGATGGTGAGCACAGCAGAAAATGGAAGTGACACCTGAGGTGTCCTTGGAGAGCAGGAGCGCTGTCTTCCCTGTGGTACTCTCCCAGCCAGGACCTCCCCGACCGGTCACAAAAGCTGGCTAGCTCTGACAGCCACTGTTCATCCCAGACTCAAGTCCAGCTCGTACTGAATGCGGACCACACACGCATGCACGCTCACATGCACGCTCAAAGCAAAGGTTTATGGAGCCTTGGTCTTGTGTTAGTATCTCACAGGTATTAACTTCATTAACCATCAACACAATCCTGTGCGGTGCTTACTGCCTCGTCCCTTTAATCATGACAACGCGGTAGCAGGAGGCTCAGTAATGTGTGCACGATCACCCAGCTAAAAAGGGTAGGAGCCTGGATTCGAACCCAAAGAGTAAGATGCCAGAATGAACGCTTTTATGTTCCCATCCGTAACTCAATCTCCAGTGGTGGAATTTTAGGCACCATTTTATGAGAGAGTCTTAAAGGGTCACAAATCCCTACACTTCATCCGTGAAATAAGGAGAATTGGATGCACAGACTTTAGCTATTCTTTTCAACTTTAAAAGTCAATTAAACTGAACAAAGTTTGGTGACCCCCATTACCCAGGCCAATGGATCTCCACGTGGGGAGGGCAATCTGGAAACGTGCAGGAGTATTTTAGGTGGTCACAATGACTGGGGACTCAGAGCACGAAGAACCTTCAGCTGAATGGTCCGAAGCTCTGGAAACAGGTTTGCACAGCGAATCGCCCTCCTGGGGTGCCTGGGTGGCTCAGCCAGTTAAACGTCTGCTTTCAGCTCAGGTCATGATCTCAGGGTGGTGGGATGGAGCCCTGCCTCATCCTCCCTGCTCAGCGGGGAGACTGCTTCTCCCTCTGCCTCTGCTTCCCCACCACCCCCGCTGCTCATGCTCTCTCTCAAATATATAATAAAATCTTGTTAATTTTTTTGACCTGACCCCTGAGTTTTATTTTTTTTATTTTATTATGTTAGTCACCATACAGTATATCATCAGTTTTTGATATAGTGTTCCGTGACTGTTTGCATATAACACCCAGTGCTCCACGCAATCCGTGCCCTCCTTAATACCCATCGCCAGGCTCACCCATCCCCCCAAAACCCTCAGTTCATTTCCCGGAGTCTTTTTAAAACTTTGAAAAGAAAAAAGAATCACCCTCCTCCTGCAGAGACAGCACCCATGGAGGAACTCCCGCAGGCAATAGAGGAGCAATGTCCATTTGAAGAGTTCTAACAGTGCTCCGCCAAGACAGGGAGAACTATGAGCAGAGTCTCCTTGGGCCCTCTATTACAGAGTTTCAACAGTCTGACCATTCTTGTTACAAGATTCTGTTTATGAGAACTTGGGCAATTTCAGACAAGGTTATCTCTATCAGGAAAAAAAAAAAAAAAAGTCATACCGGCATTTGGGTGCCATCCCATCATCTACCTGAATTATACTGAATGTCTTTTTGTCGATGATCTATGTGGGTAACTGGGGCATGAAAGATTGCACCAGCATAAACAAAGGCAGGATAAAAATGTGCTCCTTCTTTGAGTCTGCACCCAGTAATGGTTATATTAATCACCATTATCATTATAGTTACCCTCCCCGGTATCATGAGAATCAATTCAGCAACTGTTTCTCGTGGTGACATCTCCTTATTACTACATGGTATTAATTGTATCCAAGTTGATTTTCTGCTCCTACTGCTGAACAGCTGTGTGGGAGTAAATATCCTTCAGTGAAACACCAGCTCAGGCTGCCAGGACTCAGGAAATAGATCCACATGTGAGCAGGAAAGGCGGGGGGGGGGGGGCGGGGGGGAGGTGCGGGGGGACAGTTGCAGAGGATATTCCAGTGTCTGTGCTAAATTTAGTGACCAGTGTCCAGTTTGAGGGATTCTAGTTCTTCCTTTCAAATACAGCAAGCCATCAAAGAGTTAACAGCTGGGGTTTTGCTTTTTATTAGTTTAATCTAGGTCAGAAACATTCATCCTGAGGAACTTTGTCCAGTGCCTTCCTTATAAAAAAAAGGAGAAAGTACAACCATCAAGAGAATAACCACACAGATTCCCTAAACATCTGATTAAAACTGTTACTATCCCAAATTTCTATTGTTGTTATTGGGGAACAAAGCCATCTCAGCACTTTGATTTTTTTAAGTACATTTCAAAGCACTTTAGTTTGTGACTTCTGCAAATTAGAGCTCTCACGCTTTTTTCCCTGGACAGACTGAGCCAATTACATACCACGCCAACAGCAATTTTGGTCCCTTCTCTTACAGTCTCCAACTGACCAGCAAAACTGCCAGAAGACCTGTTGATTTGTATCTCTCTTGTTGCTTTTTATCATGGCTCTAGGCATCATGAACTGTGTTTATTTTACTTTATTTTAAGTATCTAACAATGAGTTAAGACTCCAATCACTTAACTACCCCTTTTAACTGTTCGTTTATCCACATAACCTTTGTGAGCTTACCTGGACCACCATTTCTTCATCTATTAGAAATGGAAGCAATCTGGAGAGCCTGGGAGGCTCAATCAATTAAGTGCCTGACTCTTGGTTTCGGCTCAGTTCATGATCTCAGGGTCCTGGGATCGAGCCCCACTTTGGGCTCCCTGCTCAGCGGAGACCGTCTGCTTGAACATTCTCTCCCTCTGCACCTCCCCCAACTTGCATGCTTGCTCTCCCTCTAAAATAAACAAATCTTTTAAAAGTGAAAAAATTTTAAAATAAATAAAAATGGCAATGATTCCACTTCTGGACTATCTGAAGAAAATGAAAACACTAATTCAGAAAGATACATGCTCTCCTGCATCCACTGTAGCATCATATACAATATATAAGACGCTGAAACAACTTCAGTGTCCATTGATAGATGTACGGATAAAGATATATGTATTTTTACATATATGTATTTTATATATATATTTGTATATAAGTATATATATTTCCATATATATATGGAATGGAGTGCCACTCAAGAAAAAAGAAGGAAAACTTTGCCATTTACAACACGGATGGATCTTGAAGGTATTATGCTAATTGAATAAGACAGAGAATAACAAGTATCCCTCTCTGCCTACTTGTGATCTCTGTCTGTCAAATAAATGAATAAAATCTTTAAAAAAAAATAAAATATAATAAGACCCAGACTCATAGATACAGGGAAAAGTGGTGGCTGCCTCAGAGAGGGGGTACTGGGGGAGAGGGAGGGGGTGCAGCCATAATGGGTGAAGGTGGTCAAGAAGTAGAAACATCCAGTTACAAGATAAATAAGTCCTGGGGATGTAACGTACAGCATGCGGAATATAGTCAAGAACATCGCATTCACTTTGAATGAGAATAAATGGTAACCAGACTGATTGTTGTACTCAGTTTGCAATGTACACAAATGTCAAATCACTATGCTGTACACATAAAATTAATAGAATATCATATGTCAATTATCTCTATTCAGTAAAAAATGTTAATTTTAGTTTTAAAAAATAAAAAGAATAGCAGGTCTTTACTCACTAGATGAGCAGCAGTAGGGTAGACAGGGGACACGACAGGGCTGAGCTCAGGGCAATCAGAAGCTGCTGGAGTTTTTGGGAAGGTAGAGAAAAGCTTCTAGAAAGTCATCGGCAGTACCTGGCAGGAGCCTCGCCATGTTACCTTTGGCCCTACCATCCCCCTTCTAAGAAAATGTCCTGGGAAAGGTCATATTAATGGGCTCATAACCTTTTACATATGGATGCATTTCCTTCAATATTTACAATAATGAAAAGTTTCAACCAATCTACATATTAGTAATATGAGTTAAGTAAATTATGACATATTATAATAAAATATTATATAGATAATGAAATATTACATAGCCATTAAATTATGGTTTTCAAAAATTTGGTAATGCCACTGGAAAAATTCAAATAGCTAAGTTTAAAAAAAAAAAGATTAAAAAGCATTCATTTTTTCAAAATTTGGCACATCCACAGACATGGATACTCATAGTGCATATGTGCGTGTGAGGGCATGTGTATAACATGTATATTTATATAAGAGGAAGGGAGGAAGGGAGGAAACTGAGAGAGAGAGAAAGGCACCAAAAATATTAATAACTATTTATCACTTGATGGGCTCTTGTATGATTATATTGTTTTCAGTTGTCCAAATTTTCTAATAGGAATATTAATTACTTTCACAATCAAGAAAAGTAAGTATTTTAAAGCTCATTTTGTGTGAAACGATTTTTTTAAAGATTTTATTGATTTATTTGAGAAAGAGAGAAAACACACGAGCTGGGAAGGGCAGTGGGACAGACTTCCCAGTGAGTGTGGAGCCGGATGCAGAACTCGATCCCAAGACCCTGGGATCATGATCTGAGCCGAAGGCAGACACTTAACCAACTGAGCCACCAAGGCACCCTTGTATGAAACAATTAAAATCATATTTTAAAGTAGTTTTGATGTGGAAAATGCCTCTACAAAAAAATCAAGGTGAACACTTATTTCACTGTGTGATATACATATAAGTTTCCTCCATGTGTTTTCATAGAGAATAAATTCTTCTGATTGCAACTCTATCCAAAGTTATGAATGAAAAAAGGTAAATACTTTAAAATATTAACATTGGTTATTTCTGAATGACAGGATTGGGGTGATCTTAAGTTTTTTCTAAATTTTTTTTAGATTAGAACACAACAAACAACAAAAATATGTTTTCAAGAGTCAAAAAATAGAAGTTCTGATATTGGCAAAAATGTGTACTTTCTAAATTTAATACTTAACATATTAAAAATATTTTTTAAGATTTTATTTATTTATTTGACAGAAATCACAAGTAGGCAGAGAGGCAGGCAGCGGTGAGGGGAAAGCAGGCTTCCCGCTGAGCAGAGAGCCTGATGCGGGGCTCGATCCCAGGACCCTGAGATCATGACCTGAGCTGAAGGGAAAGGCTTTAACCCACTGAGCCACCCAGGTGCTCTAAAATTACTTTTAAAAACATTTGTGGACCCAGTTATATGGCTTCCTTCCTCATACATAAAATATATATTCTAATATATTGAATGAGAAGGGACTTTCCTTATTCTGGACCAAGTACCATGTGTCCAAGCAAAGTAACTCAATAGCCCCAGAGAAGAGCCAAAACACCATTGCCCAAACACCCATCTTGGCATCCAGCCTGGACTTGGAGCCACCACTCCCATCAAGGCCAGTGAAGCTGTGAGCTGTTGCTTCTTACTACATCAATACCTAGAGAGACTGGTCAAAGCTGAAGTGGAGTATTCAAAGGTTTTATCTCAAATCCCACATCAACTATTCCAAAGCCTGTTTCTAGTAGCCTCTTAATATTACCTCATGCCAATGGTGTGGAAAATCAAGCTGTGATTAATTAAACATATAATTCCAATGAGACAGACGTCACTTCTTGGTTTTCAGAAATGTTGCAGAATAGATCACTTTAAGAAACACATTTTTTTAAAAAACACAACTGAATCCTGAGGACATATGAATCATCGCCCACACTCTGTAAAATGGACCAGTCCTTCCAATCTATAATCCAAGATGCCCATACATACATTTGTACCTAAGTTGTAAGTTTTAGACAAATGGGTATAAATTATTCATATTTGTCCAATATATATTTTTGGAAGGAGAGAGAAACTGTAAATGCTAGTAAAATGAAAGTTGAATTTTAACTTTAATAAACGTTTTGAGATCTTTTTCATCTGTACAATGACATAGGGAATTTTTTTTTTTTTAAGTCTTGGGGTTTGTGCCTCTGTCTTGCCTATAACAAGGGACTTGGACTCCCTAAATCTCTGTCTCTTAACCCCAGTTCAGCCTTGGCCTGGCTTCTGTGGTCTTGGGTCTCTCTCTTCCAGAGCACAAAGACAACTGATCACTCCATATGTGACTGGAGGAGCTGTCTACCCAAAGCATATGTATTTAATCAGCTTTAATACCCCTGCAGTCCAGAGGAAATGAAATGCCTGGGACTGGGAATAATTATCATTTCCATTACATTAGCAAGGTTTGCTGGAGTGTCAGAGGGGCAGGGCTCTCTCCATCACTCTGCTATTGCTGGCTGGCAGCTTAGGGGAGGGCAGGCACTGACTGTCCCGTCACTAACTGAAATGCACGCACACCCAGCCTCTTCCCTCTCTTGCTCTCCATTGCCCTCCCTCAATCCTCCTGTCTACCTTGAGGTCACAGAATCTCCTGTAATTAATAAAAAATGTGGCTGAGATTTCAGGTTTTCTTCAATGTGTCCTTGACGTTACTCTTTATTAAAAGAGGGAAATCAAAATCTGTGGCCTTTACAGTGAAATATTAGTGGGCACATAAGCAGTCCAAATAAGAAACTTCCGGAGAGCATCTGGAATCTTACCAGATGGGCCAGCAGCCAGTGAGCCAGGCTGGGATGGCCAACTCCACACCACCTCTCAGAAGGGAAGTGCCAGGTGCCGTGGCTCCCACACTGTTCTCTCCAAGGGAAACATCTGGAAGGGTGCCTGAGAGCACCAAAGAAGACACGGGGACTGAAGATCTTTTCTGAGCTTTCTTGAAAACCATGCAAACTACCTGAGCTGTGTGACCTCCCTGAGTCTGACCTTCTCTTCTGTAAAGTGAGAAGGAAAAAAATCTGCCCTTCCTACTCTTGGCATTGCCATGAAAATCAAAGGAGATGATATGTGTGAATGCTTTTTGTACAACATAAAGCATTAGGACAATAACAAAGAAGTGACTTAAAGAAGTACCGAACTTGTCCCCCAAAATTTACATATCATATACATATATAGAGAGAGATACAGATATACATATCTCCAATTTTAGCAGGGTGGGGGAAAATATACCCTCTCTCACACTGCAGAAACAAGGATAAACAAGTGTAAATTTTGCAAATAACCAATGTATATTAAAAAGTATTCAAAGCGTGCATACCCTTTGAACCCAAAAAAACCAGATTGTTCTCATTTAATTTTCAGGCATAGCATGTCAGATTGGCATGTGAATTGGTAGCACATAAAAGGATTACTTGGGTTGAAGTCTTTTTTTGTTCTTCAAAAACTTAATATGACCCAACTCGATACTTGTTAGAGTAATCCTAGTATTAAGAATGTTCTCAGTGACATCTGTGTTCCATTAATTTCACATAAGAACTCAATATATCTCATAATTTAAAAATTACTTATGGCTTTTCATCCCAAATGATCACATGTCAACATGTGCCCATGTGCACGTGTGTGTGTATAAAAAAGCTCAGAAAACAGGAAGAGCAAGATGGCGGACGAGTAGGAGAACTAAATATCACTGGGTCTCAGGAGTTCAGCTGGATAGTTATCAAGCCATTCTGAACACCTACAAACTCAACAGGAGAGCAGCAATGCCAGGAACAGAAAAGCGACCACTTTATGGAAGGTAGAACATGCAGAGAAGTGAGCCTGAGGTGATATGGGAAGATAGACCATGGAGGGGAGGGCGGCTCTCACCAAGTAGTAGAGCTGTAGAGCACAAAATCAGAACTTTTAGAAGTCTGCTCCACAGAGGGATGTCATTCCAGATGCTAAGCTGGGGGGTGCAGCCCTCATGGGGACAGTGTGGTCTCAGGACCTGTGGGGTCACAGAAAGACCAAGGGTGTCTGAGTGTGGCAGAGCTCCCAGGTATCGGAGCAGAGAGGCCACTGGGGAAATGGAGCTGAGGAGGGGGCTCTCAGCTTAGGTCCACCTTAAAATGTGATCTGAGGCACCATCGCGGCACTGCTCTTCGAGCAGAGACCCCACAAGTGGCAGATCTGGAAGATGTACCTTCCTCCCCAGGGAGGAGTGGTGTGGGAGTGCACTGCAGCAATCTGCTGGGTTTGGAAAACCCAAACAGGGCTATGCGCCAGACAGAAATGCCTGGTCACAGGCTGGGTGATCACGGAGTGTGGCAGGAGAACAGAGAGATGGAAGGGATTTACCATGCTAATGGACATCAAAAGAAAGCTGAGGTGGCAATCATTATATCAGATAAATTAGATTTTAAACCAAACACTATAATAAGAGATGAGGAAGGACACTATATCACACTTAAAGTGTGTCCAACAAGAAGATCTAACAATTTTAAATATCTATGCCCCTAACATGGGAGCAGCCAATTACATAAACCAATTAATAACACAATCAAAGAAACACATCGACAATAACACAAAAATAGTAGGAGACTTTAACATCCTTCTCACTGAAATGGACAGATCATCTAAACAAAAGAGCAACAAGGAAATAAAGGCTTTAAATGACACACTGGACCACAATGGACCAGAATATATCACAGATATATTCAGAACTTCCATCCCAAAGCAACAGAATCCACATTCTTCTCTAGGGCACATGGATCATTCTCCAGTATAGATCACATCCTGGGTCACAAATCAAGTCTCAAGCAGTACCAAAAGATTGGGATCATTCCCTGTTATTCTCAGACCACAATGCTCTGAAACTAGAACTCAACCACAAGAGGAAAGTTGGAAAGAACTCAAATACATGGAGGCTAAAGAGCATCCTACTAAAGAATAAATGGGTCAACCAGGAAATTAAAGAAGAATTTTAAAAATCCATGGAAACAAATGAAAATGAAAATGCAACTGTTCAGAATCACTGGGACACAGCAAAGGCAGGCCTGAGAGGAAAGTATATAGCGATACAAGCCTTTCTCAGGAAACAAGAAAGAAAAAAAAAAAAGAAAGAAGCAAGAAAGATCTCAAATATACAACCTAACCTTTACCTAAAGGAGCTGGAGAAAGAACAGCAAAGAAAGCCTATATCCAGCAGAAGAGAAATAATAAAGATCAGAGCAAAAATCAATGAACTAGGAACCAAAAGAACAGTAGAACAGATCAATGAAAGTAGGAGCTAGTTCTTTGAAAGAATTCATAAGATTGATAAACCCCAAGCCACACTTATCAAAAAGAAAAGAGAAAGGACCCAAATAAATAAAATCATGAATGAAAGAGGAGAGATCACAACCAACACCAAAGAAACACAAACAGTTTTAAGAACATATCATGAGCAACTAAACACTACCAAATCTGACAATCTGGAAGAAATGAATGCATTCCGGAAACATATAAACTACCAAAACTGAACCAGGAAGAAATAGAAAACCTGAATAGACCCATAACCAGTTAAGGAGATTGAAGCAGTCATCAAAAATCTCCCAACAAACAAGAGCCCAGGGCCAGATGGTTTCCCAGGGGAATTTTACCAAACATTTAAAGAAGAATTAATATCTATTCTCCTGAAACTGTTCCAAAAAATTGAAATGGAAGGAAAACTACCAAACTCATTTCATAAGGCCAGCATTACCTTGATCCCAAAACCAGACAAAGACCGAAACAAAAAGAAGAAATACTGGCCAATATCCTTGATGAACACAGATGCAAAATTCTCACCAAAATACTAGCCAATAGGATTCCACAGTACATTAAAAGAATTATTCACTATGACCAAGTGGGATTTATTCCTGGGCTACAAGGCTGGTTCAACATTCACCAATCAACCAATGTGATACAATATATTAATACAAAAAAGAACAAGGACCATATGATACTCTCAATAGATGCTGAAAAAACATTTGACAAAGTATAGCATTCTTTCTTGATCAAAACTCTTCACAGTTTAGATAGATGGTACATACCTCAATATCATTAAAGCCAACTATGAAAAACCCACAGTGAATATCATTCTTAAAGGGGAAAACCTGAGGGCTTTTCGCCTAAAGTCAGGAACATGGCAGGGCTGTCCATGATCACCACTGCTATTTAGTACTAGAGTCCTAGCCTCACCAATCAGACAACAAAAACAAATAAAAGGCACCTGAATCAGCAAAGAAGAAGTCAAACTCTCACTCTTTGCAGATGACATGATACTTTCTGTGGAAAACCCAAAAGACTCCACTCCAAAACTGCTAGAACTCATACAGGAATTCGGTGAAGTGTCAGGATATAAAATCAATGCACAGAAATCAGTTGCATTTCTATATACCAACAACAAAACAGAAGAAAGAGAAATTAAGGAGTTGGTCCCATTTAAAACTGTACCCATAACCACACAATACCTAGGAATAAACCTAACCAAAGAGACAAAGAATCTGTACTCAGAAAACTATAAAGTACTCATGAAAGAAATTGAGGAAGGCACAAAGAAATGGAAAAATTTTCCATGCTCATGGATTGGAAGAACAAATGTTGTGAAAATGTCTATGCTACTTAAAGCAATCTACGCATTTAATGCAATCCCTATCAAAATACCATCCATTTTTTTTCAAAGAAATGGAACAAATAATCCTAAAATTTATATGGAACCGGAAAAGACCCCCAATAGCCAGAGGAATGTTGAAAAAGAAAGCCAAGTTGGTCGCATCACAATTTCAGACTTCAAGCTCTATCACAAAGCAGTCATCATCAAGACAACATGGTACTAGCACAAAAACAGACACATAGATCAATGGAACAGAATAGAGAGCCCAAAAATGGACCCTCAACTCTATGGTCAACAAATCTTCAACAAAGCAGGAAAGAATGTACAATGGAAAAAAGACATCACTTCAACAAACGGTTTTGGGGAAAATTGGGACAGTTGCATGCAGAAGAATGAAATTAGACCATTTCCTTACACTACACACACAAAATAGACTCCAAATGGATGAAAGACCTCCATGTGAGACAGGAATCCATCAAAATCCTGAGGAGAACACAGGCAGCAATCTCTTTGACCTCAGCCACAGCAACTTCTTCCCTGAAACATCACCAAAGGCAAGAGAAGCAAAAGCAAAAATGAACTATTGGGACTTCATCAAGATCAAAAGCTTTTGCACAGCAAAGGAAACAGTCAAAAAAACAAAAGAAAACTGACAGAATGGGAGAAGATATTTGCAAATGACTTATCAGATAAAGGACTAATATCCAAAATCTATAAAGAACTTAACAAACTAAACACCCAAAGAACAAAGAATTCAATCAAGAAATGGGCAGAAGACATGAACAGACATTTCTGCAAAGAAGACATCCAGATGGCCAACAGACACATGAAAAAGTGCTCCACATCACTTGGCATCAGCGAAATACAAATCAAAACCACAATGAGATACCACCTCACAACAGTCAGAATGGCTAAAATTAACAAGTCAGAAACGACAGATGTTGGTGAAGATGCAGAGAAAGGGGAATCCTCCTACACTGTTGGTGGGAATGCAAGCTGGTGCAGCCACTCTGGGAAACAGTATGGAGGTTCCTCAAAAAGTTGAAAATAGAGCTACCCTACGACCCAGCTATCGCACTACTGGGTATTTACCCTAAAGATACAAATGTAGTGATCTGAAGGGGCACATGCACCTGAATGTTTATAGCAGCAATGTCCACGATAGCCAAACTATGGAAAGACCCTAGATAATGGCCATCAAGAGATGAATGGATAAAGAAGTGGCATACACACACATACACACACACACACACACACACACACACACAGGAATACTATGCAGTCATCAAAAAAAAAACAAAATTTTGTCGTTTCCAACAACATTGATGGAATTAGAGGGTATTATGCTAAGTTAAATAACTCAATCAGAGAAAGACAATTATCATATGATCTCTCTGAAATGAGGAATTTGAGATGCAGGGCAGGGGGTTATGGGGGGAAGAGAGGGAAAAATATAAAACAAGATGGGACCAGGGAGGGAGACATACCATAAGAGACTCTTAATCTCAGGAAACAAACTTGAGGGTTGCTGGGGGTTGGTGGGGAGGGATAGGGTTGCTGGGTTGTGGACATTGGGGAGGGTATGTGCTATGGTGAGTTCTGTGAATTTTGTAAGACTGATAAATCACAGACTTGTACCCCTGAAGCAAATATTACACATTATATGTTAAGAAAAAAAAGCTCGGAAAATGTAGTAGCATTAAATTAAAGAGGTTGGATGTAGGAGGCAAGGTGATGGCTTTCTTTTCATCTGAAGAATTGTCGCTTTGAATTTGTTCTACAATGAATATATTTGCTTTTGTATATAAAAAGACACTTTTTAGAATACAACATAAATATGCAATTAATTACCCATGTAGTGCTAATCATAACTGCCACAAGAATGCAGAAGGGAAAACCAACAAGACTATGAGCTCAAAGAGTGAGTATGACTTAGTAGTGACAGAGGAAGGGCATGCTAGTCCAAAGGAACAGTAGAAAATTAGAGTTCAGAGCCAAAAATACAGATACATACATACATACATATATACATACATACATACATGCCACCAAAGAAAAATTTCTAGCAGAGAAGTTATGGACAGTGACTTCTGACAAGACAGAGGTAGAAGGAAGAATCTTAAATTTTATCCTATCAGCAAAAGAGAGCCCATTGGCCATCATTGAGCCTGTATGTTTGATTTTAAAACACGGATAATTAAGAGGCAGGCACACCTATTATGATGTTAAAGTAAGATTCCAGGTATGTAGGGATTTATGGATAAGGAACAGAAAAGACTATGGAAGCCATCTGAGCTGCTCTCAGGAAGAGATGTCAGCTATGCTCCCTATTTTCAGTCATGCTATGTATCAAACCATCCTGAAACTCAGCCTAAAACAATCCATTATTTTTCAGGATTCTGCACTCTGGGCTGGGCTCAGCTATTCTGCTTCACATAGCATCTGTTGGGGCCAAAATGCCCAAGATGGTTGTCGCTCAGATATCTGCTGCCTCCGTTCAGGTGGCCACAGCATCAGAACTGCATCTACAGCTCGGGGCTGTCTGGGTGTCAAGAAGTGTGAAAAGCATCTGTGATTTACCCCACTTGCAAGCTAACAAGTTAGTCTGTCACAGTTTCAGAGATGCTGGAAGAAGTCCAATGCAAGCCACAGAGAGGACCTTATTACTCATAGCACAGAAGTCAGCATAAGCTTCCTGCTTGCATGGGTTCCCCTGCTATCTGTCCCCAGGCAGCAAGATGGAGTGACTCATGTAGATGCCACTCACGGACTGGGTTTGTGCCACAGCAGAGGAATCCTGAGCTTAGAAAACTCCAAATCTTCTAAGGGTTAACAAACATGTCGAACTGCTAACAAACAGGTCCATCTGTGTCCCGGAGGGAGGAAACATTATCATAATTCTCCTGGTGAGGAAACAAATCTGCCCTTTGCCCAGGAGGAAGACCCTTTTTCTAGTCTCCAAGAACCTTTGTTATATAAACATCCTTGAAAAGATAGTCTAAGGCAAAAGTTGTCAAAAGATGTGTAGGAACACCATGGGGAATTGAATATCCAATGCTGGATATCATCCTTTCTCTCTGTGACCTCTCCCTGTGGTGGCTTCTTCGTGGCGTGATGGGCTCAAGACAGGCAGATCTTTTATACTGTGGCAGGTGTCCAAAGGGCAGAGTTGGAGGCTACTTACAGGCACCATATTACTTCTCGAGCATACTGTTGAGTCAAAGTCCATCCCAAGCCAGTCCAGATGCAGGAGTAGAGGAAATGGACTCACCCCTCAATGTGAGAAGCAGTATATGCTCCAGGGAAGGAAAGGACGGACTGAAGTCATGGTTGGTGCCTATCTACCAAACTCCCGACCAGGTGGGAGCAGTGATAATCCACGTTACAGGAAGCAAGTATTTAATGTATGTAGAACAACATAAAAAGCAATAGTTCTGGAAAAAGTGACAAACAAGAACAGAAAGGCTGGGTGGGAAATGTGATACTGTTCAAGTATACCCTGGATAGAAAAATTTTAAGAATTACTCTTTCAAAGATGCCACAAACCCACGAATGCAGTGGTTGCCAATCCTGACTTTCAGATATCTCAGATTTACCCCAGATTTACTGGAAAATATGACTAAAAGATCTCAGATGGGCACAGGAGATATGTGTTTTAAAAATACTGTGCCCCACCCAGATTAATCTCTTGATTAATCTGGGTGGGGCACCTTCTGACGTTGGTAGAGACTTTGCTGCATCCCCAGAAATTATGTTTCCAGGGACATCTGGGTTGCTCAGTTGGTTAAACATCTGTCTTCAGTTCAGGTCATGATCCCAGGGCCCTGGGATCGAGTCCTGCAAAAAGCTTCCTGCTCAGCAGAGAGCCTGCTTCTCTCTCTCTCTCTCTCTGCCTGCCATTCTGCTTACTTGGGCCCTCTCTCCATCTGTCAAATAAATAAACAAAATCTAAAAAAAAAAAAAAAAAATTATGTTTTGTTTGGATCTCAATTTTTAAATTTTGGCGGTTCCTAGTACTTCCATGACAACACAGAGCAGCCCTCATAGTGTTCCCCAGTTCAGGCTCTATACTCCAGTGGGTTTTCTCTGGGAATTCTAAGAGTCTTCCTGGTCTGGGAACTAAGACACTATAACAAGTCTTGGCTAGTGGTTCTCAAACCTGGCTGAGCACCTGAAGAATCCAGCTGGATTTTTTAAGTGTGCATCCCCATGTGAACCCAGATTCACTGATCAGAGCCTGAAGATGGGGTCCGGAAATATATAAGGTCCCAGATGATTGCCATGTAGCCAGTCTGGAGCGCCCATACCCAGGGACCTGTGCTTTAGCTGATATCCGCCCATCCACTCTGTCACCATACCAAGGGCTCTCCCATCTTCCCCAGGGACACCATCCCAGCTCCAGCCTCCTCCCCTTCAGTTCTAAGGCCCCCCAGTGAGGTGGCACCTCAGACAGAACCGTATTAGTTTAGGTATCGGTGAAATGAGGGAAAGTGAGACACCCCAGAATCTCAATAAACAAAACAACTGCTATGATCGTTGGCACTTTGTTGGTGAAGAAAGAAAAGCAGCACAAGGTTTCAAAAAGCTTCAAGCAAGCCACGGGTTAAAATTTGAAAATGTGCAGCCCATCCCTGAGGCGCTTTGCAATTTCTGCTCAGTCCCCCTCTGGAATTCTAGAGTTGAGGGGCAGGTCTGTGGTCAAGTGCAATCATCACACAGGTCGAAAGGTAAATAAAGGCTAACCACTGTCCTAAACCAGTGCCTTACCGTCATCTTTCCAACACATATTTTTCACTCGTCATCCTTTGAACAAATACATTTTATCAAATATACTTCTAAATGAAACAAGAAAGCCTGTTTCAAAATATTTATATTTCACGGTTCTGTCATGCCATGAAGAAATGACAGTCTCCGATAAAGATCACGGCGCATCTCCTGGAGGCTGGCCGCAAGTCCTTAGTCATGCTCTGTTTGGACATCATGGGCTTTGTAAAGATTGTGCTAATATCTTAAAGTTCCACATCAAAATCCAGATTTCTGGCATCTTCTGAGAAGTCAGGAAACTGAAATCCATGGGCTCACTGCTGAAGGCCACAGTCATCTAAGGTGACCAGGATTTTCTGTCAGATTTGGCATGAGCCCTCTGATTTGCCGCATTTCCCCATTCAGCCTGGGACAAGGCCTGTCAGCTTCCCAGCCCCTGAGACATCTGAGTCTGTCTCCTGTGCTAAGTCATGGGACCTCTGTAGAGACCAATACACAAGATGTTCGGGAATATGTTCTGAGAGAAACAAACAAAATAACAGTATCAAGACCAAGGAAAGTTTTAGAGTGAAGAAGAAACAGAAGTCACAAAACTACAGCAGGGACCAAATGTCATGAGATCCTTGGTCTAAAGATCTCCATCCTAATCTCAGCTCTGCCACGCAACCAAGAGAGACTCCAGCCACATCCCAGAAGGTCTCTGGGCTTCTGAGTCCTGATCTGTGACCCAAAGGAAGGAAGCAAACTGACGTCCTAGCATCTGTGGCTCTAAGATGAGGGTCAGCAAACTGCAGCCCACAGGTCAAATCTAGCCAGCTGCTTGTTTTTGCCTGGCCCACTGGCTAAGGATGGTTTTTGTGGTTTTCCATGGTTGGCAGGGAGGGGAGGGGAATCACATGAAAAATAGTATTTTCTGGTACAGGAATAGTATGAGAAATCCTAATTTCATGGGGCGCCTGGGTGGCTCAGTGGGTTAAGCCTCTGCCTTCGGCTCAGGTCATGATTCCCAGGGTCTTGGGATCGAGCCCTCCATCCGGCTCTCTGCTCAGCGGGGAGCCTGCTTCCCCCGCTCCTCTCTGTCTGCCTCTCTGCCTTCTTGTGATCTCTGTCAAATAAATAAATAAAATCTTTAAAAAAAAAAACCCTAATTTCAGCAGCCATAAAAGAAGTTGTGTTGGAACACTGCCACATTCATTCATTCACATACTGTCTGCGGCTGCCTTCAGGGTACAACAGCGGACCAGAGTCTGTGGCCCACCAAGCCTAAAATATTTGCTGTGTGGCTCCTTACAGGAGAAGTTTGTGGGCCCTGGTCTAAGACGTCATTCTAAGCTGCTCTCTAAAACCTAAAACTGCCCCCAGAGAGTCCCTCACTTGTATTTATATGAAATATTCTTTCTAAAAGAATGTGATGGTGCCAAGTGATTATTTCAGTAGCTGGGTATTTCAAGTATGACCAAAGCATTTACACAGGCCTTTTTCCCATGGGAGTATTAATAACAGCTATCGCTTACTGAGCAGACACAAAGTTCCAGGCATTTCACCAGTGTTACCTCAGCAAAGTCCTCTGCAAACCCATAAGGTAGATTTCGTCATCCCCACCCTCCTTTTAAAGTAAGTAAACCAGGGGCACCTGGGTGGCTCAGGGGGCTGTGTTTGCCGTCCGCTCAGGTTGTGATCCCAGGGTCCTGGGAATGAGCCCTGTGTGTGGCTCCCTGATCTGCAGGAAGCCTGCTTCTCCTTCTCCCTCTGCCTCTCCCCTTGCTTGTTCTCTCTCTCTCTCAAATAAATAAAATATTTTAAATAGATAGGTAGGTAGGTAGGTAGATAAATAGACAGTAAGTAAACCAAAGCTTAGGAAATTTAAATAATATTCCCAAGACCCAACAGTGCATGAATGGCCAAGTTCAGTCTATCAGACTCCACAGCCCAGTTCCTGATGAAGGCCACTGTTTACACAGGGAATGCCCACCCCTAGGGACACGAGGCCCAAAGATAAATTGGGAAGAATGCCACACTCTGCTGCAACCAAAATTTCTTTCCTCATCAACCCCATCTGAGCCCTAATTCTAAAAACTCCACCTACAATACAGGACCCTGACTGACTTCCCCCTTCCGTCTCCTCTTTTCATCAACAAACCATCGCCACAGAAGCTGAGGATAGGCTGATGTTCTGTGACGCGCTGGTAGGAGTCCTCGTGAAACCCCAACCCCATCAGCCACTGATGTGTTCAGCCAGTGGGGCGGCACCAGTCCCCACGAACGTGGCCTCGAAATCATGCTACCGTTCTTGGCCATTCACTTCCAACCCAGCAGCATTTTTTTTTTCCACTTTTTTTCGTTGAAGCAGATGTTTCAGAATAGAGAGGCCCTCATCCAGCAGTAGTGCACTCGTGCCTGGAAGCAAAAATTAACCACAAATAAAAGAAAGGGCAGAGTAACAAGAGTGGAGGCAGAGAGATGGTGAAGACGGGCTGATGGGAGGAAAGAGAGATGAGAACAGGCATCCATCCCATGGACAAGGGAGGCAGAGAGATGGATGGATAAGGGGAGGAAGAAGGGAAAGAAGGGGGATGGGCAGTGAACGAGACATAGAGAAGAAAGAGTATGAGAAGTATGAGAAAACAAAGAAGAAGAAATGAGAGTCCATCATTTTTCCCCGAGGAGAAAGAAAACATCCAACCACCCTGCGTCCCTAATCCTTTTCCCACCTGGATCTATCCGCAACAGTTCCAATTTGAATCCAAATAATGTCTGAGATTTGGGATTCATTGGTAAACTAGCTCTGATTCCCTAATCCCAGCACCGGATGTTTTGGGGTGTTGGGATTTGGAGTTAATTAATTCAGCCACCTGTAACACTCATTCAGATGTTGCTACCTTTTCATCTTTGTGCAAAGTTACTTGCAGATGCTGAGCAAACACTTCCCCCACCCCTTCCTTCCGCAGCCCTAAAGAGCTGGGTCTCAGTCTTCCTAGGCAAACTCTAGCTCCTTTCTCCTTTATTTCTAAGTGCAGAGCTTGAACTTCATGTAGGGATCTCAGAGAGTTTCCAGTTTTCTATTCTCTTTAAAATTGTTTAGGTGGCATCTCTTTATGATGCTGGCAGCATGTCCATCCTGCTATGGAAAATAGAAAATCCTATCGTAGGTAAAGGGTGCAATTTTAGTCTTTCAAACACAAGCTCATCCCTTTGTGAGATAAAGCAGATTCAAAAGACTCTCACAAAGGGAATTTGGGGCCAGCCTGATGAGCTTCCCCCAGCTTGCCTGCACACAGATGGAGAAGCCCGCTCTTCAAAAAAGTGACCCCACTGGGTGTGTCCTCAGATTTTTACTGTCATATCCAAGTACAGTGTTTATAGATACTCACCCTGCAAACAGTGATCATAGCCATTGGAGAGTTTAAAAGTACTAAACTACTTACCACCAAGTATTAACGAAAGCTTTAAGAGGCACAATATATAGGGGTGCCTGGGTGGCTCAGTTGGTTAAGCAACCGACTCCTGATTTTGGCTCAGGTCATGATTTCAGGGCTGTGAGATCACCCAGACTTGTCTCTGTGCTGGGTGTGGAGCCTGCTTAAGATTCTCTCTCTTCCCCTCCATATCCCCCCCCCCGGCCCCCGTCTCTTTCTCCCTTTAAAAAAAAAAAAAAAAGTCACAATAAATAGATAGGTTTGTCTGAAGGACACCAATTAAAATCATTCCCCAGAATATTTGCCTAGCACATGCTAGCATCTAGTTTGCCCAGGCTAAAAAAAAAAAAGGGAATCTTGGAGATTCCTTGGAGCCAAGAGAGACATCAAGTGCTCTATTGTTTTGTTCCCATTTAGTAGTCCCCTTCCCCTGCCAAACCCCTTATGGTACATGTCCTCTACCTACTCTACAGAGAACTGAGAATAAACAAATTTGTAGGAGAATTGGAATTAAAACCCTTGTCCCTGATTTCAAGCCCATTGTTCTCCCACTGTATCACATTCCTCCTACCTTCAGTAATAATTTCTTCCAAGAACAGAGATCCCCTCTCCTTTGTAACACAGGTATCTGTCTGACCAACAAGCAGTTTAAGCATCTTAATATATCTCCTTCCATCTTTGAAAAACAAGGCTGTAAAGTAAACAATCTAATCAAACAGAATTTGTAATATCCGCTGGAAGATGAAGGACATTACCATTGGTAGCTTCTAATAAGCATGCTGGGATTGTTATCTGCATGGCAAAAGACCTCTTGGGAGAAGGAAAAAGGTTGGTCAAGCACAATTATCTTGTTTAACAGTTAAAATTTTTAACCGCTCCAATATGTTGATGGTGAGATTTAATCTTAGTGTAAAGATACCTTTATCAACCATTGGGATTTATCACACACACAAAGCAATTTAGACATGCATGGTTCTTGCCTTTAAGGATCTTTCTAAAATGGGATTCCTCTCCATGGATACTCATTTGTATTGGTGGAATTTCTTGCTAAGAAAACAAAATGTCTTTCAAAATCCCAGGTTGTTACCAACTTGTCATATTGGAAAGATAATACAATTTTAGCGGAATATTCCCTCTCCAGCCAAAAGTTAATGAGATAATGAGCTCAGTTTAATTTCCTGGTAAGGACACCATTTTCAAATCACAAAGTCCCCAGACAATTCTGGCATTTCTCACTGCCTTCGTTCCTGGTGCCCTTCATTTACAAAGAAACAATAAAAGATGCAAGTTCCAATTTTTAGCACAACCTTCCCCCCCAAAATGAATTTCATCTTAGTCTATATTTTATCTATCTATCTGGTCCCACTGTCCATCCCCTTCATTAAAGACAGACAGAGAGAGAGAGAGAGAGAGAGCATGCACAAGAGTCAGCCTGCAACAGAGAAGACATTGCTTTAGGGACAAAGAACACAGAACCGAGTAAGAGCCTGTTCTTGGGGCATGCAGCCTAGTGTGAAGAGCTAACTGACCCACCTAAGTCTTCTGTGCTGGGAGAAGTGGTGTGGCCTTGTGGGAACACCATGGAGGAGTTTTTTTTTTTTTTTTTTTTTTTAACAGAGAGAGATCTCATGTAGGCAGAGAGGCAGGCAGAGAGAGAGGGGGAAGTAGGCTCCCTGCTGAGCAGAGCGCCTGACGTGGGGCTCGATCCCAGGACCCTGAGATCATAACCTGAGCCGAAGGCAGAGGATTAACCCACTGAGCCACCCAGGTGCCTCCATGGAGGAGAATTTAATCCTGCTTCAAGGAATTAGAAAATTCTTCCTAGAGGAGGTATTTTGAGCTGAGCCTTCAAGGATGAGTAAGAATACTGGAGGAAAAACAGATACAAAGACTCCCTAAATCCTTTTTTTTTTTTTAATTCTATTTTTAAGTAACCTCCACACCCACATGGGGCTCGAACTCAGAACCCCACAGTCAAGAGCCACCTGCTCTTCCAGCTGAGCCACCCAGGTGCCCCTCTTATTAACCTTGAAATGCACCAGGGACTTAGGCTGTAGGACAGAAAAGTGAAAGAGGACGAGTATGCTGTGAACCGAGAAGCGACCTAACTCTGACATGGAGACTTTGTACTTTATCCCGAGATCTAAAAAGGTTACCATGGATTTTTCAGCGAGGAACAGCAGCTTCCAATCTGTTTTTGAGAAAGAAAACCGGCAACCGTGGTTAAAGGAGAAGGCAGAGAAACCTGTCAAGGGAAATTTCAAAGACAGACTAGGAGGGGCGGAGACCCTAAAGCAGGATATTGGGAGTGGACAGGGGAGAACGGGGTGTGTTGGACCCCCTCTGCTTCCCGGTATCACCAGCAGATCTCTTGTGAGCGCTTCTGCTCTCAAATCGTCTACTCTTTAAACCCTGAACAGTTTCCCGTTCCTCATGCCCACTTTGGCTGAGCTAAAAACAAGGATCCCTGCATTCGTTTGAATCTCTTTTTATGTTTTGAAAATGAAGACTGGCAGTCAATAATATCTCATCAGCTCAATTCCCAAAACGCCAGCTGGTGGCCTCTTCAGGGTGACCTGGAACCGGCCCCAGAGAGCGTGGCTGACCGCGTCTGCTGCTGATTAAGGCTCGCTCCAGGTTCCACTGTCACAGCCAGCTGGGACACTCTCACCTTCCAGCAGATACTTCACGTCTATCTTCATTTGCACGGAAGGCAGAGACTCACACCTCTCATCAGCGTAATGAGCAAAGACACCCACAATAACGAAATTGGATGCTTTGTGTGATGGCGTCTCTTCCTAATCCTTCCATCTGTACCAATTCTTCATTCCGGCTCTCTATCATGTCGGAAGGGGCTCAGGGACATGAATACCTTCCCCCCAACAACGTCCTCCAATTCAGGTTCTGAATTAATTTTCTGAATCTGGTACTGCAGAATCTTCAGGATATTTTAGGACAGGGATCTCATGCACTATAATGGAGTTTACTGACAGAGCTCGGTGTTTCCAAGTTACCTCTTTGCCCTATGGTTCCTGGGGGATTTTTCTAGAGAGGTAAACAGGACTTGATAACAAAACCACTCCTGCCCTTTCACACCCCAAGGTCTTAACTAACATATCATAAAACTGGTCTTTTAAAAGTATACAGTTCAGGTCATTAGTATATTTGTAGGGGCCTACTTAGCCAGAGTGACTCCATTTTGTTGTTTGTGCAGTAAAACTTAAAATGATCCTGCCCTCCCCCTCCCCCCACCCCCTGCCGGGGAACTTACTTAAAAGCAAGTCTGGAAACCAATAAAATATGGTCCACCAGTCCCTGATAACAGAGCCCAGAATACAAGGACGAGTCAGTCCAGGTGGAGACATCCAATCAGTAAAGCGCACATACTATCTCCCTAACTACCAAAGAATGTGGGCCCCGCCTTTTGAGCGCCAAACTTGGGCGCCAATTCTGACCAAGGTGATAGGCTAGTTCAAATAGCTACTATAGGGTGAATTGTAATTCAGTTGGCCACCCGTGTGTGACCTAGCATGACTGTGCAACTTTCTCTGTGTGTTACAATCTCATTGGCCACCTGTGTGTGGCCAGGCTCAACCACATGGCCTTTGTTCTATAAAAGTTAGTCTGTGAGGCTGGGAGGGGTCGCTCTCTCCATAAGGGACGGTCCTGACCGGTCAGTCTGATTCTCGATGCTGGCGCGAAATAAAGCTTTGCTTGACCTTCGCTTTGTATCAGTCTCCCTCCTTTGATCACGGACCCCAACAATATTCACAGAGTCATGCAACCATCACCACCATTTAATTTTAGAACATTTTTATCACCTCACAAAGAAAGCCCATATTCACCACGGTTACTCTCCACCCCTCCCTCCTTCCAATACCTGGCAATCACTAACCTACTCTCCGTCTCTTCGCACTTACCTAGTTTGGACATTCCATATAAACAGAATCATACAATATGCGGCCATAACATTGTCAGAGTTCCTCCACGTTACAGCATATATTCCCTTTTATCGACAATATTCCATGTTCTAGATATACCAGATATTATTTACCCATTTCTCTGACAGACATTTGGATTGTTTCCAATTTGGGGTTATGATGAATACTGTGCTAGGAACAGTTGGCTGAAAGTCTCTGTGTGGTCATACGTTTTCACTAGCCTTTGACATATACCTCCCAGTGGAATTGCCGGTTCCTATTATAACTCTAAGTTTAACATTTTGAGGGACTGGCAACCCCTTTTCCAAAGTGGCTGCACCATCGTACACCCTCCCAGCGGTGGGTAAGGGTTCCAAATTCTGCACACCTTCACCAACCCGTTACTGTCACCTTTATTCTAGCCATGCCCCTGGGTGTGAGGTGGTATCCCACTGTAGGTTTGATTCACATTTCTCTAACGACTAATGATGTTGAGCATCTTTTTAAGTGCTTATTGGCCATCTGTATACATTCTTTGGAGAAATGTCTATTCAAATCCTTTGCCCATTTTTTTTTTTCATTGAAGTATAGTAGACATGCAATGCTACATTAGTTTCAGGGGTACAACATAGTGATTGGACAACTCTATATATCTAACACTATACTCACCACGAGTATAATTACCATCCATAACATACAACATGATTACAATACCATTGACGATATTCATTATGCTGCCCTTTTACTCCCATGACTTATTCATCCCAAAACTGGAGGCCTGTATCTCCCACTCCCCTTCACCCATTTTGCCTACCCCAACCCCACCCCAGTAGCAAACATCAGTTTGCTCTCGGTATTTATGGGTCTGTTTCTGCTCATTCTTTAAATAGGGTTTTTCTTGTTCTTTTTTTTTTTTTTTAAGATTTTATTTATTTATTTGACAGAGATCACAAGTAGGCAGAGAGACAGGCAGAGAGAGAGAGAGGGAAGGGGAAGCAGGCTCCCTGCCGAGCAGAGAGCCCGATGCGGGGTTCGATCCCAGGACCCTGGGATCATGACCTGAGCCGAAGGCAGAGGCTTTAACCCACTGAGCCACCCAGGCGCCCCTCTGCTCATTCTTTTTTATGGCTGAGAAATATTACATGTATATATATATATATCTAATATATAAAATGTGTTCTATATGTTTTAAAATGTGTATACACACACACACACACACACACACACACACACTTCTTCTTTGTCCATTCATCTATTGATTAACACTTAGATCGTTTCCATATCTTGGCTTATAAATAGTGCTACAAAAAACATAAGGATACATGTATCTTTTCAGATGACTGTTTACATTTTCTTTAGGTATATACCAAGTAGTGGAATTACTTAAGTGTACGGTATTTGTATTTTTAATTTTTTGATGAATCTCCATACTGTTTTCCTCCTTTGCCCATTTTTTAATTGGGTTATTTGGTTTTTATTGTTGAGTATTAAGAACTCTTTATATATTCTAGACACAAATTCCTTATCAGCTATTTGATTTGCAAATATTTTCTCCCATTCTGCAAGCTGATTTTTCATTTTCTTTTTTAATTATTTCAATTTTTTAATTTTTTAAATTTGTTTACTTTTTTTTTTTTTTTTACATTTTCTGGATTTCATCTGTAGCACAAACATTTTTAATTTTGACAAAGATCAATTTATCTATTTTCATCATTGTTGCTTTTGCTTTGGGTACCATATCTGAGAAACAATTGCCTAGTCCAAAGTTACAATGATTTCCTATTATATTTTCTTCTAAGAGTTTTATACTTTTAGATTCGTTTGGAGTTACTTTTTGTATATGGTGTGTGAGGTAGGGACCAGGACCTTAAAAATTAATATAAAAATTATTTTCCTTTCTCCCTTCCCTGTGCCCCCCCCCCACACACACACACGCACGCACACTCCTCCTTTCTCTCTCTTCAACCTTCCCTGAAGGCAACATCCCTCAGTTAAAATCCCAGCTCCAATTCTTCAAAACAAGAGCATTCTGGACCTCAGTTTCCTCAACTGTAAGATGAGAATAAACAAGGGCATCTGGGTGGCTCGGTTGATTAAGCGACCAACTCTCGGTTTGGCTCAGGTCATGGTCTCAGGCTGGTGAGATCAAGCCCCATGTCAGGCTACGTGCTTGCAGAGTCTGCTTGTCCCTCTGCCTCAACCTCTGCCCCTCCTGCACTCGTTCTCTCTCTCCCTCTCTCTCAAATAAATAAATAAAATCTTTAAAAATGATTTAATGCAAATAAACATACTCATCATGTAGGATTGCTAGAAGATAAGTGCAAAGGCCCTTTCTATAGTTTCCACCGAAAACTTCACAGTAGTTCTTCCTAAGAGGAATTTTGAAAGACTATTGTTCTAAGCCAGCAGTTATCAAACATGACTGTACATCCCACTCAGCCGGCAAGCTTGTTAATACAGATTGCTGATCTCTACCTACTAGTTTCTTGCTCAGAAGATCTGGGGTGGGGCTTGAAAATTGGCATTTATAACAAGGTCCCAGGTAATGCTGATGCTATAGGTCCAGGGACCACAGGAACCCCAGAAAATCATTAGGAATATAAAATAAACATGTGGTAGTGAAGAGACCACTTTAGAGCAGGAGGAAAGCAAATGCCCAAGTCTGGAAGGACTTTACTAAAAGTCACCATGTGAATTTCAATCATATGTTTTATGTCTATTGTGATGAAGGGCACCAGGAGGTAAACTAAGAAAATCATATTTTACATATCCCCAGATAATATATGTAATGTAATAAATCTTGATCTTGTCTTTGTAAGTAGCAGTATAGTTCTATTGAAATTATTCTCTAAATATTAAAGGCAGAATTGGAAAACTTGACCCAAACCAAGCCCATTTCATCCCTGCCTCTTCCTTTTGGATAGCGACCTGACCCTGGTGAGAGTCTGCACATTGTTGAGCCCAGTACTGATTACCCACATCTTAATGTAACTATCCAGCCCAGGGTTTCCCTCTCCCTTAGTTGGTCTAACCTGTACTGGCCCAAATCTCCTCTTTGAAATTTCAGCTCACCTCGAATTCACTGTCATTGCTCCTACTTCTGACTCACCAGCCTTGGTGTTTATTCTTGTTTTCCTTGGTGGCTGAAACATTTCCATTTCCTGTGGATCTGGACTTGCCTCATCCTTCGAGCTCCAAGCATCCAAAACCTCTTCAGTGTAGAACCCTTTTGATTGGAATAGTAAGATGTTCATGGTATGTTAAAAAAAAAAAAACAAAACAGATTGCCTAATCTTATGTGTGACATGATGCTGTCTTATAAAAATAAGTGTATATGGGGTACCTGGGTAGCTAAGCATCAGACTCTTGATTTTAGCTTACATCATGATCTCAAGGTCGTGAGATCGAGCACCACATCGGGCCCCATGCTGGGTGTGGACTCTGTTTAAGATTCTCTTTCTGCCTCTCCCCCTGCTTCCCACTCTCTCTCTCCCTCTCAAATAAATAAATAAATAAATAAACGTATATATACATAGAGATAGGTCTAAAAAAATTACACATCAAATATTCAGGGTATTATCACTTAGGATGATTTTATATTTAGGGGTGTTTTTGCATTTTCTTTTTTTTTTAGTAGTATAATTAAGATAATTAAATACCTTAATGAGTACCTAAATATCAAGGCAACTGACAATCCAGACAAAATGGTAAAGGACTTTAATAATTCACTGAAAACACAAGCAGCCCTTAAACGTATGAAAATATGCTCATTTCAGTCATCCTAAGAAAGCAGCAAAAAAAAAAATTTTTTTTTGACAACATACCCTAATAGTAAAAGTTTTGGGAAAACATAAATTTCAATACCATGCTAGAGGGCATGTAAATGTGTTCAATCACTGTAGAGGGCAACTGGCAAGAACCATCAAAATAACAAATGCATTTATCCTTTGACGCAGCAACTTCATTTCCGGCAATTACTCCTAGATACATTTGCATACGTACTGAATGGTTTGTGTACAATTTTTTTCCAGAATTGTCTACAATAACAAGTTGGAATAACCTAGGGGTCCTGCAATGGGGGGCTGTTTAAGTAATTTGTGGCACATTTGTATAATAGGATACTATGCAGTATAATGTAGAATGAAGAAGCTTTCTTCTTCCAAAAGACTTCCAAAATACATTGTTTTGAGACAAAAACAAGGTCCAAAAGTATATATATGGTATGTTACCTGTTGCCTAAAATGTCACATGTCAGGGTCATAAAAGTAGATGTCTACATTTGCAGAAAATGGAAACTAGGTAACAGGGGCATTAATGGAATAGAGGTTGTTCAACATGCACTTTTTATGTTGTTTGGACTTACATTCCATCTGCATGCATTACTCAATTAGTTATAACATTAAATTTATCTAATATAGATATACAGATAGATAGATATATATATAGAGAGAGAGAAAAGAATTAGCTCACTTGACTATGGAGGCTAAATCCCATGGTCTGCCATCAGCAAGCTAGAGACCCAGGAAAGCCTGTGGTATAAATTCTAATCAGAAACCAAAGACCCAAGAACCAGGAGCACAGATGGTATAAATCTCAGTCCATGGGCAGAAACCAATGTCTCAGATCATAGAGTCAAGCAGAGCGAACGCTCCCTTCCTCCCTTTTTGTTCTAGTCAGACCTTCAGTGGGTTGAACACTTACCCACACTGAGGAAGGCAGTCTACTTTACTGATTCAAAGGCTAATCTCATCCAAAATACCCTCACATATACACCCAGAAAATATGTTTCATCTGGGCTCCCCATGTCCCAGTCAAGAAACCATCACCACTGCTGTCTTGTACACATCATTTTCTGTCTCAATTCTTATGTTCTGAAAAGAAAAAGAAAACTCCATTGTTTTTAGTGGGGGGTAGAGGAGAATATATGTTTAATAAAGCTGATAGTATATGTAAAATTCTTGAACTTATTTAAAGTAAAGATATTAGGCAACATGACAGTAATGTTACTCCAGACCACCCTGATTCTGACATACTCTGAATTGGTTTTATTTTTTTCTTTCTGAATTGGTTTTAAAAGGCTACACTTACTTAAAACAATAATGTTGAGTTTTAAAAAATCAATCGAAAAAAAACTCAGGTTACAAATAATATTATAATATAATCATATCTCTAGTTTTAAAGATAAATAGGTATTTTTCTGTGAATAGAGAAAGAGACTGTAAGAATACAAAATAACCAAATTACTACAATTTGAACAATTCCTGTCTCTGGGTAGTGTGACTGTAGGAGACACTTACTGTTTCCTTTTTGTTTGTCTACATTTTCTAAATTATATATAAAGAGCATGTTTTAAAGAAAATAAAAGATTTTTTTAAAATAAAATGTTTCAACTCCTCAATTATTTCAGGGTTTTTAAAATCTGTACCTGTATTTGTTGTCAACCTTCAGATCTTACCAAACGCAATGACCCACATATATTTTTAATGAAGCTGTTCCAATAAAATAAGATGTTCTCAGCAAGTTAGTCAAGTAGATATCCCTCAAATACATGGGACAGACCAAGAAAGAAGATGTCTTCTGGTCCAGGCACTACTAACTCTAACCCAGGAGAGAGATGAAGGGAAGCAGGAGGCAGGAGACTGGGCGGGAGCTAGACCAGGGTTGGCTCCAGGAGAGCAAAGTCTGATAGCGGGGCAGGGGGGTGGGGGGGGGTGTTATTGAGAAATGCATTACAAAATTTAGAATTTGAAAGCTCTTAAAAATAGGAGTTAAACTCAATGCCTGTGAAAATGATGATTACAGAACAGAATGTAGATGTTTATAAGAATTGACAGTAAAAAAAATAGTAGTTGTATCTGGGCAGGGGAGGAAGGGGAGAGCTGTTGGGGGTGCTAATTTCCCCATCTTCCTAGCAAGGCGTCCCTCAATACTGTCAAAACTGGGAGCACAGAGCTAAAAAACACACACAAGGATTTCCATTTCTTAGTTTTTTCCTAGTCTTTTCTCATAACCTTAAAAAGATTTTTTAAAAACTAAAAACTCTGGAGGTAGAGAAACACTCATGTGAATTCAGCACTTCCTATAAATCCACTTGTTTTTTTTTCTGTTGACTTGATATAAAACTAAAGTTAACACATTGTGCCAAAAGCAACTTATTGATCTGATTCTATTTGATGATCTTATTTCTTTCTCTCCATCTGCGCATACAGTGCATATGAACAGAAAGATGAATTTAATGTTACTATTAAAAACGTCTGGGTAGTGGAATTGTGGTGCAGGAACTTTCATTCTCTTCTACACCTCTCTAATTTTGCAGAAAATCTTCATCAAAAGTACAAAGTGTAGATATACTCAACTGATTTGATTCTTTCATTGTGGGTCAACTTAACTTAGAGCACTTGATAAATAGTGTTGTTCATCTAGGGAGAAGAGAAGTCTTGAGTCATGCCACCCTCTATTTGAAGAGTCTTTTTATAGCAGTGAATTTGAGGTATTAAGCCTTCTTCCTAGCATGTTGCCTATTGGCTTTTAAGTGCAGAGTGATCAGTTTCCCAAAAGATATGGAGTTCTCATGGGACATCTGGGTGGCTCAGTCAGTTAAGCAGCTGCCTTTGGCTCAGGTCATGATCCCAGTGTCCTTGGACTGAGTCCCCCATTGGGCTCCTTGCTCAGCAGGGAGCCCAGTTCTCCCTCTGCCTGCTCTGCCTGCCATTCCCCCTGCTTTAAAAAAAAAAAAAAAAAAAAAAAAGAATTCCAGTTCTTAAGCTAACAACAAAGATGACTATTTTCTTTCTAAAATCTCCGTAAGAGAGAAAGAGGAACTCTCCTACACTGTTGGTGGGAATGCAAGCTGGTGCAACCACTCTGGAAAACAGTATGGAGGTTCCTCAAAAAGTTGAAAATAGAGCTACCCTATGACCCAGCAATTGCACTACTGGGTATTTACCCTAAAGATACAAATGTAGTGATCCAAAGGGGCACCTGCACCCGAATGTTTATAGCAGCAATGTCCACAATAACCAAACTACGGAAAGAACCTAGATGTTCATCAACTGATGAATAGATAAAGAAGATGTGGTATATATATACAATGGAATACTATGCAGCCATCAACAGAAATGAAATCTTGCCATTTACGACAAAGTGCATGGAACTAGAGGGTATTATGCTGAGCAAAATAAGTCAATCAGAGAAAGACAACTATCATATGATCTCCCTCATATGAGGAAGTCGAGAAGCAACATGGGGGGTTAGGGGAGTAGGAAAAGAATAAATGAAACAAGATGGGATTGGGAGGGAGACAAACCATAAGAGACTCTTAATCTCACAAAACAAACTGAGGGTTGCCGGGGGTAGGAGGTTAGGGAGAGGGTGGTTGGGTTATGGACATTGGGGAGGGTATGTGCTATGGTGAGTGCTGTGAAGTGTGTAAACCTGGCGATTCACAGACCTGTACCCCTGGGGCTAATAATATATTATATGTTAATAAAAAATTAAAAAAATAAAAATAAAAAAAATAAAATCTCCATAAGAGAGACACTTGCCATCAGTTTCTTGACAAACTATGGCCAAATTTCTAAATTCTGGAAATCAGGGATTTTGATTAGATGAGAATTTTCTCTACATCAGCAATTTCCCTTCATCATCTTTGCAAAAGCTTTCTTTTCCATATGCCCAAACACCCAACACAGTAAGTAGCATCGACCAGCGAAGGAATATTCATCAAGCTCACTTTCTAACTTGTCAATCTGGAGGAGGCTTCGAGAACAAATCTGGTATGTGCCCATTAACCTCAAATCTACCCAGTACATATCAGGTGTTGGAATTCCAAAACAGGAACCAAAACAGGGCATTCCTCAAAGTGTTTGCCTGAAAACCACTCATCTAAGTCACTGACTTAAGTATTGCTACTTAAATTTCTTAAATGTTCAACATTCCCATGTAAAATCAAGAGCCTCTCTGTCTCTAATCTCCTAGGATTGCATATGGAAGAATATTGAGTGTGAGGTGAAAAATTCTGTGAATAGCTTATGTGTTTGATAAATGCAGGGTCCAAAAAACTAATCATTAAATACCATGGAATCGTCACGATGGAAATAGCTCTAGGTTTAGAAGTCATGTAGCCCTGGGTTCTAATTTCCCCCTCTGCTAAGAACTCTTCTGTTGGCCAAATGGCTTCATTTTTCTGAGTCTGTATTTTCACATTTATAGAAATAACCCCTTAATGTGCCTTCTAACGCCAACTTATAAATTCTGATCCATGGAAACCAGGCCAATAAAGTACAAGAAGCTGTTTCCAGTAGGAGGGCAGCCTGTTCTCATGCCGTCACTGGGGTGATGGGTCCAGGGAGAGACCAAGTCAGTGCTATCACTGCTTGGTGGGCTTGTCAAGGAGGAGCAGCAGGATACTGAGTGCTTTTCACAGTCACAAATGCCACAGCAGGAAACAACAAAGACTGTGAAGCATGTCAATGAATAGCCCAGATTAATACTTGCGGTTCACATTAGCACTCAAAACAGTTTCCTATAAAACAGTCACCTCAGAGTTGGAAAACTGCTCTGTATTTATTCATCTGAAAAGGATGCTGTCTTCTTCAGACTAGGTAATAGAATCGTTTTGCATCTGTATTCCTGCCCCCAGTGCTCTCTGATGGAGGTGAGGGAGGGGAAGCCTGGGCTGAACTCAAGTTTCAGTGAAATCTAGAACAACAGGGACACCTGGGTGGCTCAGTCAGTTAAGCATCTGCCTTCAGCTCAGGTCATGATCCCAGGTGCTGGGATAGAGCCCCTCATCTGGCTTCTTGCCCAGCAGGAAGCCTGCTTCTCCCTCTGCCTGCTGCTCCCCCTCCTCATGCTCTCTCACTCTCTCTCTCTGACAAATATTTTTTAAAAATCTAAAGCAATGGGAGTAATTTTTTTAACTGTCCTTGTTTAGTTGAAAGAATGGAAAAATTTAAGGTAAGCATTTTACCACCCTCTATCCATCATACCCATATGTTTCTCACCTCTTCCCATACACCCACACACACAGTTACGGGTATATACACACTACAACATACACACTGTGAAACCGGGTAAAGGAAACCTTATTTTAAATGGAGTCAGGAAACCAGAAAGGGGAGCTCTCACACACTACCACTCTGTGTCAGTTGCAGACCCAATGGGAAGAGTCCGACCTTGCCTCCTTGCCCAGCAACAAGCTCAGCCAATACAAAAATACCACTACTCAACCAATGAGAAACCATCATCAACCAGAGCTCTTGCTGTGCTCCGATGGATTTCCCTTCAAAGCAGCCCATCCTAACTTCCTCCTTTTTCCTATAAAGTAACAATCCTCACCTTTGATCTCCAGACTAACTCTAGTATGCCATAGCTTGCACGTCCTTAACTGTAATTCCTCTATTTTCCCCAATACACCCATATTGCTGACAAAATAACTGTCTATTAGACTCTTAAGGTAGACAACACATATAACCACCTCTCATTTGAATCTCTTAAAGATGCATATTTACCTTCTCAAAGAAAAAAATTATGCATCAGATTCCATTGTACATCCCCAGAAAAATCCATTTGACTTTAAGATGACCAATGCCCCCCCCACCTGCTGTTGTCATCAAATCAACAGAAGAATAGAGAGTAGACATGGAAATATTAGAATAAAAGGACCCAGACTAGCCAGTTAACCATGGTTACTCTGCTCACCAGAATCTCCAACAGAGAAACACATGTAGGAATTTGTTAGCCAATGACAAAGAGCTTACTCATGCACCATCAACAGAATTCTGGCACTCAACTGCTCAATGCATATCCAGAATAGGTCATGAATGAGCTCCACTAGTTGAAAATGATCAGAAAGAAAATTGCATCTTTATTCCTATCTTAAAGCTTATGACTTTCTGAGTCCAAAGTAGTATCTGTAGTCTATATGAGATCTATTTTCAAACTCCAAAGGTAAAATAGATCAGCGTGAAAGGAAAAAAAAAAAAAGTGAGAGTGATTATATGAAACTTCACATGAGCCTGAGGCACTCCTTCCTTCCTTATTATTTATTTACACCTGGCCTCATTCTGAAAAAGAATTTAATACTGAATGGGAAAAATCACACAGAACCAGCCAACCTTGTGTCAGATGGTACTATCCCCTTACCTCTGGTTCTTTAGGTTGACCTTAATGAGCATGGCAGACACCCTCAGTAGACAGGAAACCATACAGACCTAGGGGTCTCCTCGTGTATGCTCCAACCTCTTCTTCGGTGTCTTAGATCTATAAGATCTAACAGACTCCCTCTGGTCCTAGGATTTGGTGTTTGTCCCTGATCTTCACAGCATTCAGAACCTGACTTCTTCCATTTCATGATCCTTCAGCTAGAAAGTTCCACCTACCTCCAAATCCACAGGAGCCAATATCTAACAAAGCCTTTTGGCTTCTGCTCCTTTTGACCCAACTCTACTCAGGCAGAGAAAAGAATATTGAGGACAAAACTAGATGTGTTGGACTCATCTCTGAAATTCAGCCTCTCTCTCTCTCTCTCTGACTTTGACCCTGACCCAGGCTTCAGCTTCCTTAGTTGCAAAATGAAGGTGATAATTTCTACTCTGCCTATACCCATTTGTTATATTAATCAAATCCACTGAAATGATGAAAATGAATTTGCTTTAGACTTCGAAAGACATAACACATGTAAGTAAATAAAATAATTCCTAAGCTTAAACTTTATTTTAGTTACTTTTAAATTTGTAACACTGCGAAATGGAAAAAAATATTTTCTGCTGGGAAAAAAACCAGAGTTTCAATCTTTGTTCTGTTGCTAATTTGCTGTGTCATTTTAGAAAGTTCCTTGACCTCTCTGAACGTCAATGTCATCATCTGTACTCGTACTCAGCGCTCTTTTCTTTGCGATTAACAGAAGCCATCTTTGATTGCTGGAAAGCAAAAGAACACTAGGCTATTTTATACAACCCAAGGACAGGAAGTGCAAACAGGCCTTGCGAGCAATGAGGACCAAGAAACATGAAGTCCTCAGGAATCCAGGCTTTTTGTCACTTCTCTTCCTTTTCACCTCATGTCTTGTGCGTTATCATGACTGTAATGAGGTTTCTAGAATTCAAAGTTCTTACCTCAGAATTTAGTGACATGGTATAGAATTGGTCTCCAGAATTTTGTCATCATTTTGTAATCAATTTTGTAATCTAACTGCACACTATCTCTCAATACCATTATTGATCCCAAATATTGTTATTCTTTTAAAGAGTGGTTATTCTCACAAATGAAAATTGGTATTTCCATCTGATTTCCATTCCTCTTATTACCGATAAGACTGAGAATTGTCATGTTTGTCTGCCTCTCCTTTTTTTTTAATTTTTAATTTTTTGAGATATAATTGGCATACAAAATTCTCTTAGTTTCAGGTGTACAACATAACGATTCAGTATTTGTATATATTGTGAAATGATCACCACAACAAAGCTAGTTAACATCCACCACCACACTTAGTTTCAAATACATTTTTTCTTTTAATGAAAATTTTTAAGCTCTAGTCTCTCAGCAAATTTCAAATATACGGCTAGTACTATTAGCTATCGTTAACATGCTGTCCAAACTGGCTTTCCCAACATCTCCATGCATACAGCATAAAATGACTGCCACCACTCCAACCGGCACCAAGCGTGTCAGTCTCAGGAAAGAACAGCTCATGGGCCGAGTTTGGGTCTAGGATCTACCCGGGGTCCACTAGGATCTACCTGGGGTCCATTCAACTACTGTCGGGAGAAAGGCATCAGAGTAAAACATGGCGGTGGGGCCTGCCACTATGAGAAGTGATTTTCAGAGATGAAGGCCATGGGTTCAAGGAAGACTAGAAACATACTGGGGATGGACTGAAGCCTTTGTTGTGACTACAGCGTCGCCCAGATCCTCCCTCCACCCAACGCCCGCCTCCTTCATTTCCCCACAGGCATCAAACCCAGGAACTCTCCCCAGTACATTTCTCACATGCCAGGCCTGCTTCCTGGAGAATCCCCCTGTACCAGCTGCTTACTACGTCTGCAACAGAGAGATACAATGGGTAGGGTGGGGATGGCTGTCATAGGACAAGTGTAGAAGACACTTGGTTTCCTTTGTCTGCTTTTCCAGAGGGTAATTCACAGCAAAACCTGCTAGTCAACTCTCCAGGAGCAGGGTCCTTATCTGTGTGACTCAGATCTGAGGTCAGAAATTAAGACCTATGGGGAACCTGGGTGGCTCAGTGGGTTGAGGGTCTGACTTAGGCTCGGGTCGTCATCTCGGGGTCCTGGGACCGAGCCCTGCATCAGGGTCTCCCTGCTCAGGGAGGGATCTGCTTCAGCCTTCCCCCCTCCACCCCGCACTGCTCATGCTCTCTCTCTCAAATAAATTTAATTTAATTTAATTTAATTTAATTTAATTTAAAAAAGAAAGAAAGAAATTAAGACCTAGCCCAGGATCAGCTTCTCTCCATCAGAGAGCAGTTCCAAGCAGATCGGCAGCTGGACCAAAAATGGGAGCCAGGAGGCATTGCCTGTCAGAAATCTTGGGCCCGTTCCTCCTCCTCCTCCAATACCACGTACACTAGCCCACCAGGCCTCAGGAGCAGACACATTGTTTTTAGGAGATTAATCACCAACAGTACATCCAGTGCCCACCATGTACCAGACTCTCATCTCAGGCAGATGATGAAGTTTGTATTTATAAAAGTACAATCAGCAACACAAGACACAGTTATGACGGATGAGTGTCCGAGACCAGAACAGACCATAAATAAAGGCGCAAGGGAAGGACAGTATCACGTCCTCCCGAGAGGATGAAAGAGCGTTTCATGGGAAGATACTATCTAGGGCTTGAAAAATAAAATGGATTCGTGAATTTAGAGCTTCTGAGAGGCAGAGCTGATGGACAGCAGCCCCGAAGCAGGTGCTTAGGCCTGAAGAAAAGGACAGCATCCAGACTGCCTGACAGTCAGCTCCAGGGGTCTTGAAACTCGTGGAGCCCAATACAGAATTGAGACCCCTGAGTCGTTCAGGCTGCAGCCCAGGACTAAGCATATTTGAGGAAAGGTGAACAGAGTGCGGTGCTGATGATTTAGTTAGTCAAATGACCTTGGACTCAAAGGGAGGGAGATGAGAGGGAGAGAGACACTAGGGCCTCTAGACCACACTTGTCTCTTCTTTATGGAGGCCTGTGTGGCCGCCACCAGAATTTGAGTCCAGCAATCTAGAACTGTATTGGCCACATCATTCGCTTTAAGCCTCTTAGGAAGCAGAGGTAGTGGAGTTGCCCCCGAGACCCTAGAGAGCTCACTCAAAGATCAAAGCCAGAGAAGTCTTGCTCAGAAGACTGGGAGAATGCTCTGAGCCATGCACAATGGGCTGGCCACTGAGCCAAGTGAAGGGGCACACTATTCCCATTTGCAGATGCGGAAATCAAGGCACAGAAATGTCATGTGACCTTCCCGTGATCCAGAAGGTCAAACCTGTGCAGTCCACTGCCAAGGCCTATGCTCAAACCTCTTCAAATTTTACAGCAGGGTAAATTCCCACTTCAAGGTGAGAGCGGTGTGGCCTGATGCCTAGAATGAGGCTTAATATTATGTGCTGCCTCGACATCCGGTGACATTCTTGAATATCCCCTCAGCAAGTCATACTCCCCACTCTGTTCCCCTGGATAGAACCTAGCCATTATGGTGGGTTATTATATAGCCATTATGGTGCCTTATGGTGGTCACCAGGCATGTTCCTATGTACCCCAGAATAGCAAGGATCAGTTCCCTGCCAACCTATAGTATGACTGAAACAAGCCAATCGCTTCCTTTGAGGGTCCCTTGGCCCCTTTACCCCACAAAGTCACCTCCCCCAGACCCCAGACGTTCACTTGCTTCCCAAGCACAGCCACCATGGGCCCTGCACAGCCCAGGGTCTGCCTCCTCAGGGAAGGGAGTGTACGTGACTCATAAATTGTTGTTGAGCTCATCGGACCGATGTCAGGTTTCGTGTATTTGGCCGTAACCCTGGGTGGGTTCCCTCCCTCACAGTGGGGTCAACAGGAGGCAATTAAAAACACGCCAAGCCAAAAGTGAGAGGCAAATGGGCAGTGGCCAGTGAAGTCAGCCAGTAAAATGTACAAGAACAAAGGTAAGAACAAAGAAGACCAGATAAATGGCCACATATGATTTATAAGTGTGTGTGTATTTGTGGATGGGGGCAAGAGGGGAGTGTAGAAACAGGCGCATTTGATCCATCAGCTTGGTGAAGCTGAGATAAAGAAAAACATTCAAGTGAGGCAGGAATGAGTAATTGATGAGCATAACTGTGATTATAAGGCATAATTACAATTAGCTGCACAAGAGTGTTAATCATGAAAATAATTACATGTCAGCTTTCCTCCCAAAGAAGAGAGAATGTAATTAAGTGGCCCAAAGGGGGCGAAGAAAACACGCCTCCGGGTACTAGAGCTATGGGGTGAAGAGCTGATGTTTTAAGGGGAATAGTTTTCTCTGTTTCCAATGAATCAACTCATTTCTTCCATCAAAATACAGGGACCTAGGTAAGAACAAAGCGTGACTTGAAGTTGTTCTTCCAGGGGCGCCTGGGTGGCTCAGTGGTTTAAAGCCTCAGCCTTCAGCTCAGGTCATGATCTCAGGGTCCTGGGATCAAGCCCCACATCAGGCTCTCTGCTCAGCAGGGAGCCTGCTTCCCCTCTCTCTCTTCCTGCCTCTCTACCTACTTGTGGTCTCTGTCTGTCAAATAAATAAATAAAATCCTTACAAAAAGTTGTTCTTCCAAACAAAGCAAACCTAAACTTAAGGTATGAAGCAGAACAGTGAAGTTTAAAAGCCAGACAGCCTTAAAGTCAACTTTTTTTTTATTTTGCTAGTTACCACCTCCACAAGATTAAACAAACTATGTTCTCTTAGTGTTAGTTTCCTCGATAGCAAAACAATCAACATACATGCCTCTCTGACTTGTGAGGAAGTAAAACAGGTAAAGCTCTTTTGTCCGTGCCTTATGCATAGCGGGGTCTCCGTAAATGTCTGCTGTTGTTACATAACAGACAAAGAAAAAAAAGGCAAGAAAGTTAGGAGCATCTGTACTAGAGAGATGCTAGCTGAAGGTATTGCCAAATTCCCGAGCGCTGTGAGGGGAGTAAGTGACTGACCAGAATACGGGTCTCTCTGGCTGCAAGAAGGAAACAGCTGGTAACTGGTCTAGCAACTGGGAGGTGAGGAGCCTCCAAAGGACCCACCAGAGTAGCATAAGAGAGGAAGATTCTAGTTTAAATATCCACCAAGCTTAGAGAGCCTGAAGCCAGCTTCCTAGAGTGCCCATTAAATAATATTCTGCTGCTCCCTTGGTCCTTCCACCTGCCCTCTCGTCTCTAACCTGGAGGGATCAGAAATAACCCAGGTAGAAGCAAGAAACAGAGGAGAAATGGACCACGCACCTGTCTTCCTGCCGGAACCTGGCTGGAGCTGGAGGCGGTGGGAGAAGTCTTAGCCGAGAGGCAGAATGGACTTATGGTTACGCTGAGGCAGTACCCATTCCACTTTCTGAAACTAGGCTGTTTGGTATTTCAAGTAACGGTTGGATTTTGTACTACTGAAGAGTGAACCAGAAAAGTCAGAGTCGTTCTCTGGAGGCAGGAAAACCAGCTCTTGTGAATAGGTTTAAAGGGATGAGGGGGAGGGGTGCTGCTTTATGGTTAATTCCCATGAATCTCCACCATTCAAAGGACCAGATACACACTCCCCCCGTAGAATCCTCTGTCCATGCAACATCACGTTCTAGACTCCATTTCTAGCAGACCACATCATCTCTAGCTTATCCAGCGTTCTCTTGCAGACAACCCGACGGTGTCAAGACCTGCACAACAGAAATTAGCAATGATAACAAAGGTGAAGCACAATGAAGCGAGGCTCAGGCCATTGGGGGCATTTGTTTAAATCATGGCAGGGCCCTCAGAATGCCCAACAGTGGTGATGGGGTTTAACCTGACAGGGGTCCGAAGAGTGCCCCTCTTCAGGGGCACACTCCCAGCCTGTCCTGTGGGCAGTGCCTTTATTCAAATTCACCCCCACCCTGTTCCTTGAGCAGCAGCCTTGTGGCGAGGTCAGCGGACCACAAGTCATCAGTCAGTGAGGCAGGCCCTGTCCCCGCCTCAGGCTCCCAGGGGGTGAGTGCTATGAATCAAGGAAATGTCATCCCCGGGGAGCCAGGGTGGCAAGGTCCTGTAATTTATCTCACATGAAATGAGCTGGATTATTTGAATAGGCTGGAAGAAAGCAGTCCATTAATTCTCAGAGATAGCTCTTGAATCCTGAGGGTTTTATTGTGTGTCCATGTGACTGATACCCCACCTCCGTCTCCTTTACTGTACCCTCAAAGCATGCCCAGGGATCCACATGCACTCCCCTCCCCTATGGCCTGATGCTAAAACAAGGTATAAGACCACACTTCTTGCAGGGAAAATGAAAGGGATGCTTAGCCGTTTAGTGTTTTGTGGTTAACCCCCATATTCCTGCCTTACCACTACCCCCAGCTAACTCCCATCCTCCTGTAAAGATCATTTCATTTGACACCAAAAGCATAATCCACCAAAGGAAAAACTGGCAAACTGAACCTTATTAAAATTAAAAACTTACTCAGGGAGGGGAAAAAAAACTTAACTCAGGGGTGGGGGAGGAGCCTTTAAGGAAGATGACAAGATAAGCTACAGAGTTGGGAAAAATGTTTGCAAACTATGTGTCTAACAAAGGTTTTATATCCAAAATATATAAAGAACTCTCAGGGCACCTGGGTTGGTCACTGGGTAACAGCCTCTGCCTTCGGCTCAGGTCATGATCCCAGGGTCCTGGGATAGAGCCCCACATCCGTCTCTCTGCTCAGCGGGGAGCCTGCTTCCTGCCCCCTATCTCTGCCTGCCTATCTGCCTACTTGTGATCTCTGTCTGTCAAATAAATAAATAAAATCTTTAAAAAAAAAAAAAGAAAGAAAGAACTCTCAAAACTCAACAATAAATAATCCAATAGGAAAATGGTCATAGCACATAAATAGACTGAGAAGGACATACAGGTGCAAATAAGTACATGAAAACAGGTCCAATATCATTAGCCATTAGGGAAATACAAATTAAAACCACAGTAACAGATCTCTAAAAAGCTATCAGAACTGTTAAAATGAAAAATAGTGATAATACCCAATGCTGGTGAAGGTACAGAAAAATGGGATCATTCATGCATTGCTGGTGGGACTGTAAAATGGCTCAACCACTCTGAAAATAGTTCAGCAATTTCTTATATACTATGCATTTCTGACTCTACGACCAAACTCTCAAGCATTTATCCCAGAGAAATGAAAAGTTACATCAAAAGAAAAAATTAGACACAAATGTTCATAGAAGCTTTATTTGGAATAGTCAAAAACTAGAAACAACCAAAATGTTCTTAAACAGGTGTATGATCAAAAAGTGGTATCTCTTCATCATGGAAATACTACACAGCAATAAAAAGGAATTAACTAGTGACATGTGTAACAACCTTCATGATCTCAAGGGCATTATGATGAGTGAAAAAGATCAGTTTCAAAGGGCTAAATACTATATGATCAAATTTACATAAGAGTCTTAAAATGACAGTATTATAGAGAAGAGAGGAGTGATTGTTGGGGGTTAAGGATGATGCCTGGGTGGGTTGTGGGGGTGGCTCTAAGGGTAACACAAGGGATCCTGGGGGTGATGGCGTGATTTCATATCTTGATTATGTTGGTGGTTAAACAAATGTACACGTGTGATAAAACTGCACAGAACTATACATACACACAAATGAGTGTATGCAAAACTCATCATAGGGGCACTGGGTGGCTCAGTGGGTTAAAGCCTCTGCCTTCGGCTCAGGTCATGGTCTTAGGGTCCTGCGATCGAGCCCCATATCGGACTCTCTGCTCGGCGGGGAGCCTGCTTCCTCCTCTCTCTCTGCCTGCCTCTCTGCCTACTTGTGATCTCTGTCTGTCAAATAAATAAATAAAATCTTTTAAAAAATAAATAAATAAAACTCATCATAGTGAAATGTGCATAAGCTTTGCAGACTGCGCCAATGTCAAGTTCCTGGTTTTGATATTATACTATTATTTTAGCTATGTAAGATGTTACCCCACTGAGCAGGGAGCCCGACGTGGGGCTCAATCCCAGGTCCTTGAGATCATGACCTGAGCCAAAGTCAGATGCTTAACTGACTGAGCCACCCAGGCACCCCAAGATCATTTCATTTCCAATCATATTAAAGACAGTTTCAAAGATAATTCCATTTGGATTTGTTATTTTCAAATTATAATTTAGATTCAGTTATACAACTTCCTTCCCTAGAAACTAATCTCATTCTGTCTTTGAGCATCCTGGTCTCTTGGGGTAAATTATATGGAGAAGGGCCTTGTAAACCAGAAGGTAAGCTTTATTAATATTACTAGTTGCTTCTTCCTTGTGCAGCCCTTGAAGGATGAGCAGCCTCATCCTGTAAGAAGACACGGAAAGGTTCTCTGTGCTGAGTCACAGAGAATGAAATTATAGTTAATATAAATGTAAATTCTGCTTTCTTCCTGAAAGAAGAAAAAAAAGTCTGCCTCTCCCCACTGTGGCAGGCCCAGTGTCAGAGAAGCAGCAAGAATATATAAAAAGGGCTGTTCAGGGGCGCCTGGGTGGCTCAGTGGGTTAAAGCCTCTGCCTTCAGCTCGGGTCGTGGTCCCAGGGTCCTGGGATCGAGCCCCACATCGGGCTCTCTGCTCAGCAGGGAGCCTGCTTCCTCCTCTCACTGCCTGCCTCTCTGCCTACTTGTGATCTCTGTCAAATAAATAAATAAAATCTTAAAAGAAAAAGGGGGGCTGTTCAAAGGATGCCAGCCCTAGAGTTTACGTTAACACACCCAAACCCCGATCTACCACATTCCAGCTCTGTTATAATGGGCACGTTACTTAACATCTCTGTGCTTTTGTTTCATCATCTTTAAAACAGGAATAAGGACACCTGGGTGGCTCAGTCTGTTGGGCATCTGCCTTCAGCTCAGGTCACGGATGTCTGGGTCCTAGGATCACCACACATCGGGCTCCCTGCTCAGCAGGATGGCTGCTCCTCCCTCTGCCCTTCTCCCCCCACCCCACCACTCATGCACTTTCTCTCCTTTCAAATAAATACATAAATATATCTTTTAAAAATATATAGGAACAGAGACACCTGGGTGGCTCAGTCAGTTAAGCATCTGCCTTCAGCTCAGGTCATGATCTCGGGGTCCTAGGATCGAGTCCTGCATCAGAATCCCGTGCTTGGTGGGGAGCCTGCTTCTCCCTCAGCCTGCCTCTCCCCTTGTTTGTGCTCTCACTCTCTCTCTCTCTCTGACAAATAAATAAATAAAATCTTTTTTTAAAATAGGAATAAAAATAGCCCCCTGTTCTATACGTTTGTCATAGGGATTGATGACATCCTTATAAAGACATGACCAGGGCCTGAGGCATAGTACATACTCTGTAAATGCTGGTTCAGCAACAGCTAATTAAGCCTCCAACAGCAAAAAAAAAAAAAAAGAAGTGGGAAAATGTGGCCACACCTTACAAATTCCCTCTTCTCGTGGACCCTGCCCAAATTCCCCCATCGTGACCTCCCTGATTGCCAAGAGTCACCAATGTTCCAGATCTCTGCCTCCTTTTCCCTTTTCAAAATCTTCCTCTGCAAAGGACCCATTTCCTTTTAATATAAATGGCCGGTAACTGGAGAAGCAGAGCCTTGAGCAGGTGTATGCAGGACCATGAGGGGTGGGGTAACCAAAAAGGGAAACTAAAACATTGTTTCAGGTCTGACTCTCCCAGGTATGGCCAAATGGCCAGGGGCAGGTCACTCTCTCTCCCAGCTTCATTCCCCCACTGGACAATACAATGAGCATGTCTGAGTTCTAATAAATTTTTATTTACAAAGACTTGTTTGGTCTGCCCGCTACTGTTTGTTGACCCCTGCTCTCCATCAGCGGTTCCAAATGACTTCTCCTCTAGAAATTTCTTGTATTAGGCATCGCGTTATGGATGCCATACTAAGAAAATTTTTATGGATAGAATTAGTTCTCCAGCTTTATTATAAATATATCATATTATATTATACATATTTATGCAATAAGCTCTGACTTTATATATAACATATATTAAGTGTCAGAGCTTTCCAGTGACATACAATATAACCAGTGTTAACTCACCAAGTTAACATTATCTCTAACAAAAATAATAAAACCCAACATTTTAGTTAACCTATTTGACCTTAACATGGGTAACCACAGGCATCAGAAAACCCCTCACCAATCTAATAAAACCTTCAAGGCACCCTAGAGGTCTGGAGGTCCCACTGACCCAGACCTTTTTGTCTGACCTTCTTTAATGTCAGAACACTGATTCGTGACTGATGGTATGGCTTTGGATGGGTCTCAGCTAATTTCTGGCCCTCGCTTCCTGCCTCACAGAGAGCAGGTGGTTGGTGATCTCCATAACCTTGCTGGCCCTGTCATTTTATGATTCTAAGATCCAAATCTTTCAAATATGTTTGCTGGTATAGAGGACAGCTCCCCCCAGGTGACAGGGTATTATAAATGCCATCAAAACATGGGTCTCCTTCCTAAAGACCCTTGAGGCTAATCGTGAAATCTGTGACTATCCACTCTCGGGCTTCAGTCCCCGACAAGCAATAGGACGTTTGGTGGAAAGTTGGTTTATATGAATTCTTCCAATTATACCACAAACACCTGTCATGTCCCCTGAGGCTTCAGAGTCAAAGCATTTCCTGAGCCTTTCCCTGAGTGCGCCCAAGTCTGTGATTCGCAGAAACCACATTGATTTTCAGGAGGCTGCAGATTCCCTTCTGCCAGAGCAGTGTTCACAGACACTGCGAACTCAAACACAATAAACAAAAATCCCCTCCCATCAAACAAAACCTCCGTCCCATCTCTCCTGCTCTGGCATCTCCCTCCCTGCCACCCTCCTGGGGAAGATCCCAACGTACGACGGTTTTCCACAGTCAGGGAAAGACAGGAAGGGAGCCTGAGGACAACACGGAAGGCCTGGAGCCGTCCACTCCCTTGTCCCACAAGGAGAGCCCGGTGCGCTGACGGACAGGCAGCGTAACGCACCAGCTCTGCACTGCGGTGGACAACACACAGCAGGGCTGTATTCTTACGATAACTGACCCATGGGTTTAGGAAAAATGAGGGCTGTGAGCCAAACCCCACCACCCCACATATGTCCCCCAGTCTTCTTATCTGCCAGCTCAAAGAGACGGCAAATTCCCTTTCTCGTTTGTTTAGTGGCTTTGTCCCTCCTGGTTTGTATGCTTGCCTTTGGAAGCCCCTACCAGAGGTCAGGGAGACAGCTTTGTAAAGAGTCAGAGAATAAATACGTTAGGCTTTGTGGGATATAGGATGTCCATCACGATTCCTCAGTTCTGCCATTGTGGAGGGAAGGCAGCCACAGATAATATGAAATGAAGGGGTATGGCTGAGTTCCAATAAAATTTTATTTACAAAAACAGGTGGCAGGCTGGATCTGGCCCACAAGCTAGTGTGTGGACACCTGTTCTGTGATAATATTTAATGCTGTTATCTCCACACCCCCCTCCCAGAAAAAGCCTATGCAGGACGTACCCTTATCAACCACACTTGACAGGCAAAGAATTCAAGGCCCCAAACCATGAATTCTGCAGCCAAGTCACAGAGCTAGTGAGTGCTGGTGCTGGGCTCACACTGAGGCCATCCACCCTCTAAACCCATAACCACGGTCCTACAACCATCTCCTGGGGCAATTCTCATGGCTGCCTGGTAGTCCATCCCAAGAGCTTTCCAGCCCTTCCAGGAAGCTCTAGTCATAGGGGTAAGGCCATATGTCTCTGTGCAGAGCTGTCCCTGTAACCTCTCCCAGCCTCTGGGGGGTGGGGGCTGGGGGGGCTCCACTGACAAGAAGAATAAATTGTTGGTTTTCCCTCCATAACTGGAGCTTCATGGCCGGCGCCCTCGCCTTCAGTGACCCAAGTTAGCAAATAACCTAGAAACTGAGAAATCACAACCTGGTGCATCTTGTGGACGCTCAGCCTGTAGAGCCCGGACTGGAGTAACCGCTCTTCCATCTCCAGAACCGATTTCAATCATTTGATAGGAATCATTTTCTGTCACTGATAGGACCACTTACTTCAACATCCTTTATATTCATCCATCTTGAGAGAATCAGAAACGGGTTCATTCTTAAAGGTACCGTTCTGTGTAATACTCCACTCTGTGGCTGGTTACGATCTGGCACCCTGGCTTTCTCTGGGTATCAATAACCACCAGGACGGCTGTTTGAAAGATCTCCCTCCTGAGTCATCCTTTGAAGATCTCTGGCTTGAGGCTGGCTCACAGGGGTTTCTTTTAACTGCTGGCACCACCTCTAGGAATCTTTTAAGTGTACCGTCTGTGTCCAGGAATCCCTCGGATGCATTTCCAACTTTCTCTTCCCCCGGCACGAGCCATACACCAACACAGTGATTTTTTTTTTTTTTTAATTAGCTCTGTGAAACATACACTTAAAATCAAATCCTGGAAAGAAACCGGGATTCATGGAAGAAAGGAACCGGATGTTTCTCTGGAGGTACGGACTAAATCCTGAGTTCCGGCATGAGGACAGACAGGCAGCCAAGACCACCTTTGGCCAACAGCAGCTGCCTCCATTTCCACAGGTCCTTCTAAGCTACCCTTTGGAAGGTAGTCTTTCCATTCCCAGTTTGCTACTTTCCTCTTGAATGAAAGAGAGCAAAAAGGGCACCGCCTGACCAAGCTCTGACAGAGATGACCAGACCTTGGGAATAAATGTGCCAGGGGTGTGTCCCCAGTGGGCTTTCCAAGGCCTTCTCAAGTTTCAAAATCAAGATCTCCTGGGGAGTTCTGAGTCCCTATGCCCAGGCCAAATACAACCGTACAACTCGAGTTTAACCCAAGACCACTGACACTACATACTCTTGAAGGAAGAATCACTTTAAGGTCTGATTCTAGCCTCTACTCTCCCCACAGTCCCTTCTTAGGAAAAACTCCATGGAAGTCTTCATGGACAGTGAGTCAGGAAACACCCCCTCCCCCACATCCCTAACGGTAGCAAGTAATGCAAAAATACAGAAGACACCAATGGAGGTCTTATCCCAAAGATACTGCCCAGTTTCTAAAGAGCAGTCTGTTGCAGGAGAGACAGTTGTATTTTTAGACTAGAAAGATGACTGATTTGTAGATAGATAGATGATACATAGATAATCTTTATGAATCACCTGAAGGCAATGTACAAATGTTTTCAGTTCAAACAGAAAGATGGAAAAATATGGCACTAACTCTTAGCTCCCAAGGAAACAGGAAAAAACAAAACAGTGCCTTCTCTGTGTCTTAAGTCACAATTACAACAAAATGTAACACAATCTGCATCAATTAAGTTTCTTCTGTGTACCTGGCACCACCGTAAGAGATGAATGAGCACATGCCTGCCAGACAGAGTTCCCAATCTAGCACAGAAGGAAAAAAAAACACCAACCAATAACTATAAGGCAGACTAGAATAAATGCTACAATAAAGACACAAAAGTGCAGAAAAATAATAGGGTTGTTTGTTTTGTTTTTTCAAGGACCACGAATTTTAAAAATGTACCAAGGCATCCGAGAGGGCAGGGGCTAATTGGCAATCTTCAGAGCTTAGCAACAACAAATGGACTGAAAACAGGATTTCTCATTCCCCAAAATATAATATACTGAATTATGACCACAGATATCTTCTCGGTACTCCTGGAAATGATCTAAATGTTTCTTCTTCATTTATGACCTGAAAAACTGCAATCATAGGTCAAAGCCTAGAGAAGAAACCAGAATAAAATCTCACCATCTTCTCATCATCATCCTTTGTCTCTACCTCAGCCTCCTTAGGTCATTAAGGGCTCCATTTCTAGGTTTCTATAGGAGAAAGGCTTTTTGCCTTCAGGCCAACCTGAAATGACTCAAGATAATACCTTCTGAAAACACCTAAAAGTGTTTACTTCTTACATCTACTCACTCTTCAGATGCACATGAAATGTTTGCTCCATGCCTCACGTGGTACCAGACTCTGAGATCAAGAGTGACACAAGACAGGGGCCCCCAGCCTCCATGAGTTCACAGGGTAACAACGCAGAGAAGGGAGGAGGGAACAAAGGCCATTTAAAAGTGATAAATGGGGAACCTGGGTGGCTCAGTGGGTTAAAGCCTCTGCTTTCGGCTCAGGTCATGATCCCAGGGTCCTGGGATCGAGTCCCACATCGGGCTCTCTGCTCAGCGGGGAGCCTGCTTCCTCCTCTCTCTCTCTCTCTGCCTGCCTCTCTGCCTACTTGTGATCTCTGTCTGTCCAATAAATAAATAAAATCTTTAAAAAAAAAAAAATAAAAAAATAAAAGTGATAAATGGGGGCACCTGGGTGGCTCAGTGGTTAAGTCTCTGTCTTCAGCTCAGGTCATGGTCCTGGGGTCCTGGGATCGAGCCCCCGCATCAGGCTCTCTCCCCTTCTCTCTCTGTCTGCCTCTCTGCCTACTTGTGATCTCTCTCTGTCTATGTCAAATAAATGAATAAAATCTTTAAAAAAATTTTTTTAAAAAGTGATCAATGTTCTCATGGTTTTATGTCCAAAGTATTGTAATTATATGAGCATCCAAATATGATTACTTATGCACATACCTAAAGAAAGAAGCCAGAAGACCACTGGATATTTAGAAAGAGTCAAGTAGCCTAGTACTTGAGGTCTGTCTTCCTAACTGGTCTCTTACCTTGAATCTCCTTTCGAAATTATCTTTCATCCTGCCAATAGCTCACACTCCCAAAGTTTCATTCTAATCGGGTTCATCCTGGGCTCACAGACTAGCAGTGCCCCTCCTCTGGACTATCGAGTCAAGTCTAGACTCCACAGCATGGCACCCAAGTACACCAAAACCTAGCCTCACCCTGCCGTTCCAGGCTGGCTTGCTTATGTGGTCCATAAATAGCTTTGAAAGGTCAGGCACTGCTCTGGGCATGGGAGATCCTGGAAAACAAGACAGTCCAGATTCCTAATTTTATAGAATAGTAGAAGGGAGACAAATTAAACAAACAATTTCAAAAGCTGATGAGTGCTTTGAAGGAAAGGGAAACTGAGTCACAGGAAATGGCAGGGGAGATGCCTTTCGATGGGTACTCAGGAAAGGCAACTGAGCAAGTGACATTGAAGCTGAGACCTGAACAGCAAGCAGCAAGTCACGTAACCCTCTGGGGTGGACTGTGTCAGACAAAGGAACTGGCCAAGACAAAGTCCTGGTAGAACCATAAAGAAGGCAGGGGTGTAGAGCTTCAAGTACACGAGGGAGAGAGTGATGGGAGGAGAGGGTGGGGATGGGGGCACACATCGCCTTGGACCACATCACCTTACAGGCAAAATGGGAAATTTGGATTTTTACTCCATGTCAGATGAGAAGCCACTCATGGATTTTGAGCAAAGAAACAAACTAATGTGATATTCAGTTTAAAATGGGTGAGTTGGGCTACTCTGAGGACAGGGATTGGACTGAGGCAAAAGATGAAGCAGGGAGAGCCCATCTGGTAGCTCGTGAGGAGTGGAAACGAGCATCGACGGTGGCTTGGACCCGAGTGGGGGTGAGAGAGACAAGAGAGAGGCGAATCGTGTCCTGATCCATGGGGACATACACTGACAAAATGTATTCTTGGGTGACACGAGGGAGGCAAAAGAAAAAGAAGAAGGAAAGCCCTCAGAGCCAACTTCAAAGTGCTAGGCTTGAGCAAATGGGAAGGAATTCAAACTGTGGGAGCAGTTCCCGGGTGTACCCTTCTTTGTCCCTCGAGACCCCACACACCCTGGAGTCAAACAGGAGAGGATGTCACCTCTTAAGCACAACCTCCTATTTGCTAAAGTGTTCCAGCGACCACTTCCTTCATTTCTGCGTTTTTGAAACCATAGCTCATGACTCAAAACCCACGTTGTACTTCCCACGCTTGTCTGCTGAAATGGTCTCTTCATCTACTCACAACGCTTTCTGTACCTCAATTACCACAACTATCCCATTCCACCTTGTAGTAATATTATTAGTATCAGTGTGTTAATAGTGTGTATCATCTATAATTCATGCATAACTGTGCATTCCGTGTGCACAGGTATATTATAATTGAATTAATATTATTGCGACCATGGATGCCACTTCCACCCACAATCCATAAACTGCCTCTGTGGCCAGCTTTTCTTCACCTCTGTGTCCTCCGTGAACCTTTGCCTCCACAAACATCCGGTGAAGAAGGCGGAGATGCTGTCAACGATAGTGGCGTCTGTTCCTCACTCGGTTGCGCAGTCCCAGACTGCGTTGTAACTCTCAAGGAGATCGGGGGGATTATTCCATTTTCCAGATGAGAGAGTCCAGTCTGAATAACCTGTCTCAGTGACACAGGGTGCCGGAATTAGAATTCGCGTCCTCAGAGTCTAACAATATTAGAGAGAACCTCATGGATTACGCTGCTTTCCGCTTTAGAACCTTACAACAAGCCTGCACTGCATCCTTTTCCATCAAGCCTAAAAAAAGGCCCATTCTAAGACCCAATATTATTTTATGGAACACTAAAAAAGAAAAAGTGAAGTCAATTAAACTGTGACACAGGTTCAAACGCCGTCCATTAAAAGGGCATCCTGAATTCAGAGATGCGAGAAAATGGGAGGAAAAAAAATGTATCTCAGAAATCTGCACTTTTCTAAGTGAGGGACAGTTGAGAGACAGCGCGCACTCTGGCCCAAGACTCAGACACGAGACCTGGGAGGCAAACTCGGGGAAGGTCTTGGCTACAAGAACGGTAGTCTTTCCATGTTAGCAGTGAGACCCCGTCTGAGCGTCTTGGATTTTTCAAAAGAGGCCTGATCATATGACGTGAAGATAAAGAAATAAAGATCAAATGGGGAGGCCAGGAGGAATCTGTGTTCTATACTAATGCACTCACTGAAAGCCCACAACTTACAGGCCTTTATTGAAATTAGGGGGGGAGGTCTGGCTGAGCGCCTTCTCTGTGGGTGGCACTGTCCAGAATTGTCAGGGATAATGGTAATTTATGTTTTCGTCCACACCTGCTCTCTTCCCGGCTTCCGTCAACTGCTAACACAGCTTCTCTCCAGGGGAGGACGAGGGAGGGGCTGGACTGCGCAAAGGAAATAGCTCTTGTTCACCACAGCTCAGCTAAATTGCCTTTGCCCTCTTTTGCATAGAGCTATAAAGTGTTATAGAAAATGCAGCATGGATTTTTAATTTTCTCCTTGTCACTGGGTGCTGTAATCACATAATTAACCAAGTGGTAGAGATAGTCATTTCTAGCAAATGGGCAAAACAATCACAGAGGTTAGCCACCCAGGGACCAGAAAGGTTACATCTGCCTCTCAAAAAGGCATGTGCGGACAGACAGCCTCCCCATCCCTTGGCTGTTTGGGAACCGACTCCCAGAGAACACAGCATCAGAGTACAGGAAGGGCACTGAGTTTGTCCTTCAAGACAAATGAATCGCTATCGGCTCAGTGGTCTGGAAGGCCCTGAAATGTGGGGGGTGAGGACAGGAACCCGGGGCCAGGGGTCAGCAGCTCCGTACATGTCCCGGCACTCCCCTCCATCCCACAAGGCCCATGCTATTCTGATTAAGTGCCTTTGCTCAGGCCCCTCCCTCTGCCCGAAATGCCCTTCCTGCCTGTTTCCTGCAAGTACAGCCCATTCTCCTTCTGGAGCCTTCCTTCCTTCCCTGCCTGACCACCTCCCCTGTGGCCCGTAGCTCCTCATGTCTACCACTGGGAGGGGGGGCGCGTTTCTCATAGCCTATCTTGGAGACAAACAGCAGCAAAAAATATGAAACCCACGTACACAAACATAAATAATATAGGCTATAGGGAGTCAGACACACACTACCACCGCCACCACCGGACTGCGGGCAGAAGCAAACAGAACCCTGCTGAAGCCCAGAAAGGGTCTTGCTTGCCCGCCTTCTCTGGCAGAGAAGCCCCGCCCTCGACGAGCATGGCAACTGCAAAGATGGTACAAGGACCCACTTTCCAGGATCCAGGGATGAGAACCAGTTAAGTGATTTTCAGGGGAGGTTTGCCCCACACAAGCAGGCTCTCCTGCACGCCATCACCTCACCCTAGTTTTGCCATGCCAGCCTGAATTCCGCCGTGGGTATCAACTTCACTTTCTCCACAGAATGCTCCCCTTCAAAATGGAACACCCAGGGGTGACTGGGTGGCTCAGTAGATTAAGCGTCTGACTCGTGATTTTGGCTCAGGTCATGATCTCAAGGTCACAGAGTCTCAGAATCGTGGGATCGATCCCCCATCAGGCTCTATGCTCAGCAGGTGGTCTGCTTCTCTCTGCTCTTCCCCTGCTCACATACATACTCTCTCTTTCAAATAAATAAATAAATATTTAAAGATTAATTAATTAAAATGCAGCACCCACAGCTTAGGTAGCATTTTGACTTATGCTATTTTACATTGAGGCTTGGGGCGCAATATCTTATGTCTTTCTTCCCTAAAACATGAAGCCCAGATGTCAGAAAACACTTCTCCCAACAGACACATGAAAAAATGCTCCACAACACTTGGCATCAGGGAAATACAAATCAAAACCACAATGAGATGCCACCTTAATACCAGTTAGAATGGTTAAAACTAACAAGACAGGAAACAGTAAGTGCTGGTGAGGATATGGAGAAGGGGGGAACCCTCTTCCACTATTGGTGGGAATGTAAGCTGGTGAGCCACTCTGCAAAACAGTGTGGAGGTTCCTTAAGAAGTTACAAATAGAGCTATCCTATGACCCAGCAACTGCACTACTGGGTAATTACCCTAAAGATACAGACGTAGTGAAAAGAAGGGGCACATACACCCCAGTGTTTACAGCAGCAGTGTCCACAATCGCCAAACTGTGGAAAGAGTCAAGATGTCCTTCAACAGACGAATGGATAAAAACGATGTGGTTCATACGTACAATGGAGTATCACTCAGCCATCAGAAAACATGAACACCTACCATTTGCATCTACATGGATGGAACTGGAGGGTATTACGCTGACTGAAATAAGTCAATCAGAGAACAACAATTATCAGATGGTTTCACTCATATATGGAATCAAAGGAATGGCACAGAGGGTCACAGGGAAGGGAGAGAAAACTGGGAAGAAATCAGAGAGCAAACCATGAGAGACTCTTGGCTCTGGGAAACAAACAGGATTGTGGAAAGGGGGTGGGGGGCATGAGGTAACTGGGTGATGGGCATTAAGGAAGGCATATGATGTGAGGAGCACTGGGTGTTATACACAACTAATGAACCACTGAACACTACATCAAAAACCAATGATGTACTGTATGTTGCCTCACTGAATTTAAATTTTAAAAAGAAGAAAAGAAAACACTTCTCACCTGAGCAAGCAGGTCAACAGCTAGAGGACTGGGAAGGAGGCGGCTCTACGTGGTCTGCTGAGTAGTAAGTACTTATGAAGCAGATACTTCAAACCAAGGACTTTCCATCCTCCTCCTCCAGCCTTGGGAACAGGCATTATTATTAGTATTAATTTTCATTTCACAGATGACAAAGAAAGGTTAAGTAATTTGTCCAAAGAGGAAGCAGAGGTGCTCGAATTCAACCTTGGACCCATCTGAAGCCAAATCCATGCCCTTGCCCTACACCAGGCACACGAAGTACAGGACTGTCTTCCCTCTTCCCCTCTGCCCCACCCATCCCACTAAAGGGCCTCAACTGGCCCTTACACTTTTGCCTTTCTCTCCATCAGAACTTGCTCTAAGGAAAGAGTCTAACTACGTGTCACTTGTACCTTAGAAACAAGATGAGATGCAGACAGCCCAGGGAGAAAAGACAAACCCATTAACTTAAAATCACATGAAATATGGTAAGATATTCTTAAGTCTCTTCCAAAAGAGGGTCAACACCTGGAAAAGGGTCGGAGGTTTAAGTTCCTATGTGAGCCTGCAGGATGCTGAGAAGGGCTGGGGAAGGGCAGGGACCCAGAGCACAGAGGACAACCAGACACTAGCCCCGCCTCAGTGGCCAAGCTGAGAACACCTTTGAATCCTCAGAACCAGTGAGAAAAAGTTTCGAAGAGGCATCCAGTCATCCTTCTCAATCTTCTTAACTTCATGTAAAAGAGGAAAATATCTTTTTCTTCAACTCTTCTAAGTTCTGGGCTGGGGGCCTTGGCACAAAAGACAGATTAACAAGAGAAAAGCATCCCAATGTCTTTAGTATATGCCTTACATGACGTGGAAGCCTTCATAAGGAAATGAAGACCCAAAGAAGTGGTTAAACCTATGCATTTTTGCTGGGTTTGAGGAAGAGTGGAAAGTCTTGGAGAAAATGTGGTAGGACAAAGGGTATGAACTCAGAATAGTAAATGGGGCGGGGGATGGGGACTTTGCAAGAGCTGTCCCTTCAGATTCCTGTCAGCATCCGTCCATCTTCAGAGAGAAGGATGCTCCTTTTGTCCTGCTCTAGGGAGGGCACCCCTTACGTGACAGTCTCATAAGCTGCTGCAGGGGATGGTCAGGAAATCCTTCCCAGTCCTGCCATTTCTAAAATTCCCTCGCCTTAAAATATTCAGCACTCCAAGTTTCCACATGTGGGGTAGTGTGTCCTGAACCCTTTCACCTGCAACCCTTTCTGACAGACACCATCTCACAGCCCCTCAAGAGAGGAAACACAGGACCTCTCTGTTGAGTATTCCCACCAGCCAGCAAGTTTTAGTGGAGCCCCAAATGATACACATGATTCTGTCTTCCCATCAGAAATTATAATCCAGGGGCGCCTGGGTGGCTCCGTGGGTTAAAGCCTCTGCCTTCGGCTCAGGTCATGACTGCAAGATCCTGGGATCGAGCCCCACATTGGGCTCTCTGCTCGGCGGGGAGCCTGCTTCCCTTCCTCTCTCTGCCTGCCTCTCTGCCTACTTGTGATCTTTGTCAAGTAAATAAATAAAATCTTTTTAAAAAAATTTTAATCCAACATTAAACATGCCTCTTCACCCCCTTCCAAGTCTGATTTGCCTCATCTGTTCTAAGATGCCCTTCTTCCGTCCCTGTGGCATCTTTCAATAAATTCACCCTCTGAGGAAGACAGAGTTCGGGACTCCAAGCACCCCAACTCGGTTCATGGTTGGGGTGAAGGCAGTGGCCTTAGAGAATGAGAAGGACAGGAAAGTCTCCAAATTCATGTGTACTTGGTGCGTGGAGCTCACGTTCCCCGGGTGAGTGTTAAGCTAAGCACAGAGCGCTGGTGCCCCTGCACTAATGTGGGAGCTCCAGCCACATGAGGAAGCCTGCCCCATGAGTCTGAGAGATTCTACAAAGGCCTCGTCTGAGAACTGGCTACGCCCCAGCCAGCATCTGCTCCCACTCTTCAGAGCAAAGGCAAAAGTCCTTTCACGTGGACTGCGCTCCATCTGTAAGCCAGGCCCTTGACCTCACTGATCTTATTTCAACCACAGAGCAATTCACTCCAAAGGCCATGTTTCCCCACTTTGTATTATTGTTCCTTTCAGTAGCTGAAGTGATAATGCTTATTTACTGGCTTTCTTGTGTACAGTCGGTCCCTCCCCCACCCACTGGAATATAAACCCCGTGAGACACAGGCGGTGTCCTCTCCCCATCATATTCCCAGAAGCTAGAAAGATCGTCAACGCTTAATAAATACTTGTTGAGTAAGGAAATTTTGCAGGTAGGAAACTAAAGTTCAAATAAGTTAAATAACATGTTCCACATCAATCAACTACAAGAGAAGAGCTAAGAATGGAACAGACACGGGGTTGGCAAACTCTGAGGCCATGATACCATGTGGCCTTCATAAAAAAGACAGAAAGTTCAACCCCCTCCTCCTTCTTGCCTAACTTTGCTTAAAAGGAGCTTAAACCCCTCTGCCAGGGCCTTATGGTTAGAAGCATCTCCTCCCACCGACAGTGGGATCAGGTTAGCTCAGGGGGCCGGAGCTGGAACTACCTCTCATGCTGGTATGCTTCAGCTCCATATGCTGTGGGATGCTGCAAATTGGAATAATACAAGAATCATGACTGTGAAGGCCTGGGTATGAGAAAGTCTGGGAAAAGCTGGTTGTGAGCAGTGATTCTCAAAGGGGCTCCCCAGACCAGCAGCATCAGTATCACTGGGGAACTGATCAGAAATGCATATTCCTGGGCCCTACACTATCTGATTCTACTGAATCAGAATCTCTGGGATGGGGCCCAGCCATCTGTGTTTTAGTAAGCCCTCTAGGTGATGTGGAGATTCACCAAAATTTGAGAATCACCTGTATAGTAGGTAGAAGAAAGGAGGGGAATGACAAATGCCATCGATTTTTTTTTTCTTTTTGAGAGAGAAAAAGAAAGCAGTGGGGAGGGGCAGAGGGGCGACAGAGAATCTGAGCAGGGAGCCTGGCCCAGGGCTCAATCCCAGGACCCTGAGAACATGACCTGAGCTGAAATCAAGAATCAGATGCTTAACCAACTGAGCCACCCAGGTGCCCCCAAATGCCATCAATTTTTAACAGCCGTATCCTCCAGTTGAGGCTCCAGTAATAATCAAGGGAAGGAGAGATTCGTGCAGATGGAGAACATCAGCCCGACAAAGGCTAACTTTTCCTTCTCTGAGGCTCCCTTTCTTAGCATCATCCAGAGGCCCCGGGTGAAACAGAACGCAGCAAATTCAAACGATGCCTTTGACTACCCTGGATTTTAATTTTCCGGGCATGTCCTTGAGGCCAGCTTCACCTGGAGCGAGCTCAGAGTCTCCCTAAAAAGAGAAAAGCTATTCCTTGCTCCCTACCCCACCCCCCTGCCTTGAAATTGTCTTCTTCCATCCTAGCCCGCTGGCTTTAATTAGGAGGAGCAGAGCAGCGTGCAGACTGGAGACAGCAGGCGGTCTTAGCACAAAAATGTGTTCAATAAACAGCTTTGGATAATCAGAGGTCACCATGTTTCCGTGGCTGCATTCTCCTCCTCCTTTCTGGCTTCTCCTTCCCTATCTTGTTTGTCTTACCATTTACACCTCATTAGTCACAAAGAAGCCACCACCAGCTCTGAGTCCTGTTGCAATGGGCTTAGGAGGGGGTCCATATTCACGAGAGGTGGAAGGGAGGAGGGAAGTCAGAATAAATGAAATCATATCGCATGTGCACAATCAGCTATAATTAGGCATCTTATAAATACCTATTATACAAATGCATTACAGTGACAAAATTAGGCATGTTTAAATGCATTTAGACTCTGGGCAACAGAGGGTAATTTTTTGGACCCAAGAGGAATCTGCTATATTAAAAGGAGCATTAAATGCATATTACTAAGCAAAAGAGGCCAATCTGGGAAAGCTACATATTGTATAACTCTAACTCCATGACTTTATTTTTTCTCAAAAAGGCAAAACAATGGAGACAATTAAAAAGATCAGTGGCTTTCAGCAGAGATCGGGGAGAGAGCGATGACTAGGCAGAGCTCGGAGGATATACAGGGAAGTGAAACTACTCTATAGGATACTGTAATGGTGCATCTGTCTGAGCCCATGGAATGTACAAGCCCAAGAGTGAACTCTGAACTCTGGGCTTTGGGGGGCGCCTGGGTGGCTCAGCGGGTTAAAGCCTCTGCCTTCAGCTCAGGTCGTAATTCAGCTCAGGTCGTAATCCCACGGTCCTGGGATCGAGCCCTGCATCAGGTTTTCTGCTCAGCAGGAAGCCTGCTTCCCCCCATCTCTCTGCCTGCCTCTCTGCCTACTTGTTATCTCTGACTGTCAAATAAATAAATAAAATCTTAAAAAAAAAAAAAAAAAACAACTATGGACTCTGGGTGATAATAATATGTCAATGCAGGTCCATCAACTGTGACAAATGTATCACCCTGGGTGGAGGTGGCTGTTGGTGTGTGGGGTCAGGGAATCCTGTATTTTCTGCTCAGTTCTGCTGTAAACCTAAAACTTCTCAAAAAAAAAAATATTTTTTATTTTAAAGATTGTATTTATTTATCTGACAGAGAGCTTGAGAGAGCACAAGCAGGGGAAGCAGCAGAGGGAGAGGGAGAAGCAGCTCCTTGCTGAGCAGGGAGCTCAATGCAGGACCCAATCCCAGGACCTGGGATCATGACCTGAGCCGAGGGCAGACACCCAACCATCTGAGTCACCCTGCTGGCTTATTTTTATGTTTTTAAACCTTATTAAACCCTTATTATTTTTAAGCCTTATTTAAACCTTATTTTTAAACCCTTATTATGTTTTTAAAAGCACTCAAAAGATATGGACTTTGGCTCTATCACGATCTCTGTCACGTGCTGGCTGTGCAAACTTTGGCAAGTTACTTGGCTTCTCTGAACCTCAGTGACATCATCTATAAAATGAGAATAATAATATCTTCTATTTTTTTAAGATTTTATTTATTTATTTGAGAGAGTGAGAGAGAGCACAAAAGCAGGGGCGGGGGAAAGAAAGACGACGACTTCCCGCTAAACAGGGAGCCCAATATGGAGCTCAATCCCAGGACCCTGGCATCATGACCTGAGCTGAAGGCAGATACCTAATGCCTGAGCCACCCAGGCACCCTAGAATAATATCTTCTAGATAGAAATGTTGCAATGGCTAAAATGAAGATACATGGATAGACACATGGTCCATGTTTCTCTAGTTAATAATAATAGGAAATAATGTGTAGAATTTGGGGCACAGACTGGGGCTAGGATTCTAGATGGCTTCCCTGAAGTAGACAGGGCTAGCCCAGTCAGCACTATTTATATCATAACCTGACTGGGGATACAAACGTCTTCCCCTACCACTGAAAAATGTTTGCCCCACCGGCCTGCTAGATACCCAAGGAGTGACCCCTGGGAGCACCAGATCTGGCATTTAGGACCAAACTATACAGTACTGTAAACACATAAAAGGGGGAAAAAAATGAATAACATCTTAGCATTGATTGATGAGTTATATTATTGACTTAAAAGCAACGTCCTAGGGGCACCTGGGTGGCTCAGTGGGTTAAAGCCTCTGCCTTCAGCTCAGGTCATGATCCCAGGGTCCTGGGATTGAGCCCCGCGTCGGGCTCTCTGCTCAGCAGGGAGCCTGCTTCTCTCCCGGCCTCTCTGCCTGCTTGTGATCTCTGTCTGTCAAATAAATAAATAAAATCTTAAAAAAAAAAAAAAGAATGTGTTTATTCTTAAACACATTTAAAAAAAAAAAAAAAAAGCAACGTCCTAAGAGAACAGAACACAGAATATGTAAGTTTTGATAAAGGGGGTTGACAGAAAATCTGAAAATCACCAGAAGCTCGAGGCACTACCTGGGAAGGTAGGTTTAGTTTCGAAGGTCAGAATGAGCAGTCAGGGGAGAGCTTTTTTTTTTTTTTTTTTTTAAGATTTTATTTATTTATTTGACAGACAGAGATCACAAGTAGGCAGAGAGGCAGGCAGAGAGAGAGGAAGCAGGCTCCCTGCTGAGCAGAGAGCCTGATGTGGGGCTCGATCCCAGGACCTGAGCTGAAAGCAGAGGCTTTAACCCATTGAGCCACCCAGGCGACCCAGGGGGAGAGGTTTTACGGCAAGCCACCAAACTAAGAGAGGAAATCAATCAAAAAACAAGCCACAAAGATATTGAGGCCCTACACTGGATGGCCATTGTTCTGACCAAAACAGGAATTCAGGAATTGGGGGTTTTTTAAAGATTTTATTTATTTATTTGACACAGAGAGAGAGAGAGAAAGAGAGAGCGTGCACAAGGGGAGCAGCAGGCAGAGGGGAAGGGAGAAGCGAGCTCCCTGCCATGCAAGGAGCCAGATTCAGGGCTTGATCCCAGGACCTGAGCTGAAATCATGACCTGAGCTGAAAAGGCAGATGCTGAACCGACTAAGCCACCCAGGTGCCCAGGAATTCACAAATCTATGTTCTGGCGAAAGGGAGAGACAAAAAACAAATAAATAAATAAGCATAATAACTAACTTTATATAGTATATTAAAGGGCAATACATTCTAGAAAGAAGAAAAGATAAAGCACGATAGGGAGAATAGAGAGTGGGAGATGCCACTTTAAATAGGAGAGCCAGGAAAACACTCACTGAGAAGAAAAGTTGAAGGAGTTGAGAGCCAAGCAGGTCTCAACAGGGAGGAGTTTTCCAGGCATCTCAAGCCAAGGCCTGGGGTGGCAGTGCTCCAGGCTATTCCAGCAATAGTGAGACCAGGACAGCTGTGGCTAGTGAGCGAGGAGATGAACAGAGGAAAGGAGGTGAGAGATTTTCAGGGTCCAATGACATGGGGCCTTGGGGCTACCACAAGGATGTTGGTTTCTCTCCTGAAATAGGAAACTATTGCCAGGTTATGAGCCAAAAGAGTGGCATGATCTGGATGATGCTGTAGATGGATCACCCTGGCCATCGTGCTAAGACTCAAGTCTATGCGGACAAAAGTAGAAGCAAGTGAGCTTCCAGGAGGGCCCTGCAGTTGAACCTGCCAGGTAAGCCTTGACAGTAGTTGAACCAAGATGACAGCAGGGGAGGCGTGAAGAGTCTCAGATCCTGACTGTATACTGAGGACAGACCACCAGGCTCACCGGAAGGAAAGGATGGGCAAGGCTTTGGCACCGAGCTACTGGAAGGACAGAGCTGCCACCAACTGAACTAGGGAAGGCCTTCCTGGCATAGGTTTGAGGGGAGATCAGGAGTTTGGAGAAAAGTGCCAAGAGGGGGAGTAGATGTAGCTCACATTTTCCTGTATCTTGGCCCAGGTATGAGAAGGAACACAGCATTCATCTACAGCATTGACCATGCCAATGCCATGTGACCACATTCAGCAGGAATCATGCAAAAACATTTCCTAAGCCCTCAGTTTCCCCCAATGCAATGGAACAAACAAATCTAAAGAGACAAATGGAAGGAAACATGAGTGCCTTTAGTTACCCTCTATATGAACATTCTCCCATCCCATGCCCAGCCCAACCACCTCTACCACCACAGCAAGAGGACAGCCAAGTCCCCAGGAGTCACATTCAATGAGACTGTGAATTATTTCATCAATCCCCCTAGAGAGCAATGTCAGTTTCCTAAAGAGTCTTATGCCACCACCCCCCTTGTTTGCTGCCCTCCAAACATGTTCACAGGAGAAGATCTAGCTCATAAATCAATCTGCAGTCGGAGATAACTGATTAAAAGAAAAAAAGCTGAAAATACTTGGAATATTTTAAAGTAGACAACACCCTAAGCCAAGGGACAGAGTTATGAAATACCAGCCTCCCACTAAGGTAACTTAAGGGTCAGTGGCCTTGGACTCACATCACGGGGGAGTGATGTCCTGAGATAATAGTAGGGCCACAGCCAGAAGTCAAAGCAGCTTCCTTGACTCTTCCAGTCCCAAAAGAAGGAAGGAGGAAGTAAGTTCATCTGGGGGTAAACACACTCATGCTTGCCCACATGTCCTTCCCTCTGTGTGGAACATCCTTCCCTCTGTTCTGGGACTCTGATCCAAGAAATACAGAGCAAACAACGGCTTCATTCTCCCAGACCTCCCCTTCGAGACCCCAAAAGATAAGACGTGCGTGTAATACATGCACGTGTGTGCACATGTGTGCATGTGTGGGGGCGTGTGCATTAACTTCCAGAGATCTTAAACCACGTGGTCACCGAGAGGTCTGCTAAGCAACAGCAGGACCAGGGAAGCAAGCAGGGAGCCCTCTCGCTCTGAGCCAGCAGGAGCCCCTCTGGGGGTCTCTCAGGTACGAGTCACTCACTCGGCGGGAAGCTGACAGCCACCTCCAGCAACAATTACCCTGCTCCACATTTTTCAGAGGCTGTAATGTTAAATCAATCAATCAGGGGTGCCACTCACAGAAGCCCAGGCTGCCGATTCACTTCGGGGATGCAAGGGAAGCGATCACCACAGAAGCTCCTCCTTCCAGTTCCAATCCAGCCCAGTCCATTTGGTGAAACCATGAAGGATCCATCCTTGGTAACGTGTTCCCTCCCGCGGTGGCTTTAGGCTGCACTTGGCAAATCAGTCACTCCTGGCCGAGCCACACGTATTCGGAAATGCATCCACGCAGACACACACACATTGCCCAGAGAGGGAGTGTCCCCCAGCAGACACACAGAAAGATGTGTAACCCCCCCCGCCCCGGGACTGGACCACCACCATCCACACCACCTTTTGGGCCAGGTCACGTGGCTCAGACCCCAAACCGAAACCTGAGGAAATACCACATCGGAGGGGAAATAAAATGGATCAGCACTGCCCCTCGTGCTGGCCACAACAAATAAAAGGACAATGGTTTTATTTGTTTTTGTTTTGTGCTAGAAAGAAAGAAAGAAGAAAAGAAAAGAAATGAAACGAAACTGGCAAACCACACTAGCCCAGTGTCCCACCGTTTCAGGCTGCAACTGCTATCCACTGGGTGATTTTTCTTTTTTTTTTTTTCTTTTTTTTGGTTAAGATTCTTATTTATTTATTTATTTGTCAGAGAGAGAGAGCACAAGCAGGGTGAGCAGCAGTCAGAGACAGAAGAGAAGCAGGCCCCCTGCTGAGCAAGGAACCCATCTCAGGACTGGATCCCATGACCCTGGGACCATGACCTGAGCCGAAGACAGACATTTAACCAACCAAGCCACCCAGGGGTCCCATCCACTGGGTGACTTCCATCTCAGCCCATGCTCTTTTTGTATCTTTTTAGAGAGAACTAATCTTTATAGTCTTGTGTTTTCTCCTTCCAAACCCATCTTAATTTCCTATTCTCATCATCTGACTGTCCACTCCAACCACCCACCACACACAGACTTAAAAGAAGTTCAACATCCTTCTGAAAGAGACCAGACTACCAGACCTTGTAAAATGCTCTTGATTAATTCCACTGAGGCACTGGGGGTATGCAATAAAAATTAACGATAAAGAAAAAGAGGGAAATTTAGACTTTCAGTAACTGATTAAAAAAAAAAAATTGCACAGCCAGACAGAACTCAGATACAAAGGCACATATCCGTGGAAACTCCACACACACAAACAGGCCACACGCACACATTTATGCCTCAAAATAGAAAACGTACTCCATGCAATGAGCTCCACCCCGCGCCTGGAAACAGGCAAATGGCATGTCCCGGATTCCAGCTTCCGTATTTAATTTGTTAACACGCAAGACATCAGAGGCATCACTTTGAACTGCAGACATCAATATGATTTAAACGGCTGCCACTTAATGTGGTAAGGAGGAATCAATTGTGCCCTGAAAACAGAAGACGAGCAGGAGCGTCATCCTGTCGGTTTCCTGGGAAATAATGAGCCCTATTAATAGTTGTTAACATGAATCAACGAATCACTCCTTTGTCAGTGGCTGTGGCTGGGCCCCAGAGTCAATCAGTGAAGAGGAAGAAAACTGACGACTCAGGAAAAGTCTCAGCAAGGGAAGGGGGCAGGGAACTGGCTCCTCTACCACGCTGGCCCCAGCCCCACTGGAAGGAGAGAAGGACTCAGCGTAGCAATGGAGCCTCAGAGGGGGATGCACACCAGTTAGAGATGGAAAGTTCAGCCAGAAAGCCGGCACATGGTCTGATAAGACCAAGACAGAGACATCAAGGGCAGGGCTCCTCTCCCTTAAAAAAGAAAAATTTAAAGCTGCTAATATCATGCTAATGAAAGGGTCTGTAAGGCAGGGTTGAGTAAGACCAACAAGTTGTCTGGAGAAGGGCAAAGTGATGATGGTGTATCCTTGCTCAACCCCCACCCATGGCGCCCCTGCCCCCCTCCTCCCATACACCCTGCCAGGCACACGACTGTATAGGTGTGTTTTCTTCCCCATTTCCCTCCTTTTAAGATAGACCCACACAAACCATTTTGCAACATATATGACAAAGCATAAATAGCCTTCATAATTAAAGAGCACATGAGTTCTTGCAAACCAAAAAGAATAAGCAAGAGATCTCAATAATAGTAACTGAGAGTTAGGAAACACTTTATTGCATGACAGGCACAAAGAGCTTTATCTAAATTATCTCCTTTAACTCACTCAGAAACTCAGAGGTAAATAATGTTATACCCATTTGACAAGTGGGAAAACTGAGGCTTGGAGTAGTTAAGTAACTTGCTTAAGATTGCAGTATTAGCAGATGAACAAAGACTGATTCGGAACCAGGACCGTCTGTTGAAAGTCTGTACTTTTACAGAATGCCACATCATCAATTTCTCACAGGCAGTGCACAAAGGGAGAAATACAAGTGACCAGTGAAGATTTTAAAATATAGGGGAAGAGCAAGATGGCGGAGGAGTAGCAGACCTAAATATCATTGGGTCCTAGGAGTTAGCTAGTTATCAAACCATTCTGAACACCTACAAACTCAACAGGAGATAGAAGAGAAGAAGAGCAGCAATCCTAGGAACAGAAAAGTGACCACTTTCTGGAAGGTAGGATGTGCGGAGAAATGAATCCAAGCTGACGTATGGGAAGAGAGACCACGGCAGGGCCGGGGGGGAGGGGGGGCGGGGCGGGCCAGAGATGCCAGCTCCCGGCAAGCAGTAGAGCAGCAGAACACAAAATCAGAACTTTTAGGAGTTGGCTCCACTGAGTGACATTCCTCCAGAGGCTAAGTGGGGGGTTGGAGCCCTTGCGGGGACAGTGTGGTCTCAGGACCTGCAGGGTCACAGAAAGACCAAGGGTGCATGAGTGTGACAGAGCCCCCAGGTATTGGGGTAGGGAAACCACTGCAGAGACAGAGCTGAGGTGGGGGATCTCAGCTCAGGGTTACCTTAAACCGTCATCTGAGAGACAGTTGGGCCACTGCTCTGTGAGCAGGGACCCCTCAAGTGGCAGATCCAGGGAGACTCACCTTCTTTCTCCAGGAGAAGCAGCACAAGAGCACTGCAGGATTATGCTGGGTTTGGAGACTCCAAACAGGGCCGTGCGCCAGAGACAGAAACGCTCGGTCACAGGCCATGTGAGCACAAAGTGCAGCCAGAAACCAGGGAGACCAGAGGGATTGACTGCTTTTCTCTGAGGGTGCACTGAGGAGTGGGGCCCCAAGCTCTGGACTCCTATGGGCCGGAGATTGGGAGGTCACCGTCTTCATTCTCCTCCTCCAAAGCTGTACAGAAACCATTCAGGGAACAACAGCTCTCAAGATCAAAACCCCAGCGGATTACTTAGCCTGGCCCATGGCAAGGGCGGTGCAATTCCACCTCAAGCAAAGACATTTGAGAATCACTGCAACAGGCCCCTCCCCCAGAAGATCTGCAAGAATATCCAGCCAAGACCAAGTTCACTGATCAATGAGAACTGCGGAACTCCAGTGCTGGGGAAAGCAACACATAGAATTCATGGCGTTTTTCCCATGTTCCGTTCATCTTTCAAAGTTAAATTTTTTTAATTTTATTTTTTTCTTATTCTATTTTTTTTAATATTCCCCTTTCCTAATTTAACCTTTTTAAATTATTTTATCTTATAATGCCTTTTCAAAAATTTTTTTAAGTTTACATTGTTATATTCTATTCCTTCATTGTATTTAACCTTATTTTTTATATACATACAAGTTTTTCATTCTTTGAAATTCAGGGATACGGTTTCTTTTAACATCAAAATACACCCTAAATCTAGCACATAGCTTTGTCCTAGTCTCCACCTGATGACATTCTTTACTCTTTTTTTTCCTCTTTTGAACCAACTTCTTATCTTATGAATTCCTTTTTTAGAATCTTTTTTAATTTTCATCTTTACAATCATAGTCCATCCCTTCATCAAGTTTACCCATATATATATATATATATATATATATATATATATACACATTTTTCTTTATTTAAAATTTTGGGAGGCAATTTCTTCTAACAGACCAAAATACACACAAAATCAAGCATGTGCCTCTGTTCTATTTGCCAGTCTCTTTTTTTTCCCCCTCCTTTCCTCTCCCCCCAAGTTCGGGTCTCTACTGATTTGGTTAGTGTATATTTTTCTGGGGTCACTGCCACCATTTTAGTATTTTGTTCTCTCATTCATCTATTCTTATCTGGATAAAATGACAAGGCAAAAAAAACTCACCTCAAAAAAAAAAAAAAAGAAAAGAAAAAGAAAGAGGCCGTATCGATGGCTAGGGACCTAATAAATAAGGACATTAGTAATATGTCAGAACTAGAGTTCAGAAAGACAATTTTTAAGGTGCTAGCTGGGCTTGAAAATAGCACAGAAGATACTATAGAATCCCTTTCTGGAGAAACAAAAGGACTAAAATCTAACCAAGTTAAAATCAAAAAAGCTATTAATGAGGTGGAATAAAAAATGGAGGCTCTTACTGCTAGGATAAATGGGGCAGAAGAGAGAATAGTGATATAGAAGACCAAATGATGGAGAATAAAGAAGCTGAGAAAAAGAGTGAAAAACAACTACTGGAACACAAGGGAAGAATTCGAGAGATAAGTGATACCATAAGATGAAACAATATTAGAATAATTGGGGTCCCAGAAGAAGAAGAAAGAGAGAGACAGGCATATTGCAGCTAATTATGGCAGAGTTTCCCTAATGTGGCAAAGGGAACAAATATCAAAATCCAGGAGACATAGAGAACTCCCCTCAAAATCAATAAAAATGGGACCATACCCCGTCATCTAAGAGTAAAACTTACACGTCTCAAAGAAAAAGAGAAGATCATACAAGCTGCTCGGGACAAGAGGTCTGTAACACACAATGGTAGAAATATTAGACTGGCAGAAGACCTATCCACAGAGACCTGGCAGGCCAGAAAAGACTGGCATAATATATTCATAGCACAAAACGACAAAAACATGCAGCCAAGAATACTATATCCAGCTAGGCTGTCATTGAAAACAGGAGGAGAGATAAAAAGCTTCCAGGACAAACAAAAACTAAAAGAATTTGCCAACACCAATCCAACCCTACAGGAAATACTGAAAGGGGTCCTCTAAGCAAAGAGAGAACCTAAAAGTAACAGATCAAAAAGGAACAGAGACAATATACAGTAACAGTCACCTTCCAGGCAATACAGTGGCACTAAATTGATATCTTTCAATAGTCACTGTGAATGTAAATGGGCTAAATGCCCCAATCAAAAGACACAGAGTATCAGAATGGAAAAAATAAGATGACGACAATGACGACCCATCAATATGCTATCTGCAAAAAATTCATTTTACACCCAAAGGCACTGAAAGATTTATAGGGAAGGGTAGAAAACCACTGACCATGCTAATGGACATCAAAAGAAAGATGGGGTGGCAATCCTTTTATCAGATAAATTAGATTTTAAGCCAAACACTGTAATAAGAGATGAGGAAGGACACTATATCATACTTACAATGTCTGTCCAACAAGAAGATCAAACAATTTTAAATATCTATGCCCCTAACATGGGAGCAGCCAATTACATAAACCAATTAATAAAAAAAATCAAAGAAACATATCAACACTAATACAATAATAGTAGGGGAGCTTAACACCAGCCTCACTGACAAGGACAGTTCATCTAAGCAAAAGATCAACAAGGAAATAAAGGCCTTAAATGACACACTGGGCAAGAGGGACATCAGAGATATATTCAGAATATTCCATTCCAAAGCAAAAGAATATACATTCTTCTCTAGTGCACATGGAACATTCTCCAGAATAGATCACATCCTGGGTCACAGATCAGATCTCAACCAGTACCAAAACACTGGGATCATTCCCTGCATATTCTCAGACTACAATGCTTTGAAACTACAACTCAACCACAACGGGAAAGTTGGAAAGAACTCAAATACATGGAGACTAAAGAGCATCCTACTAAAGAATGAATGGGTCAACCAGAAAATTAAAGAAGAATTTTAAAAATTCATGGAAACAAATGAAAATGAAAACATAACTGCTCAAAATCTTTGGGACACAGCAAAGGCAGTCCTGAGAGGAAAGTATATAGCAATACAAGCCTTTCTCAAGAAACAAGAAAGGTCTCAAGTATACAACCTAACCCTATACCTAAAGAAGCTGGAGAAAGAACAGCAAAGAAAGCCTAAACCCAGCAGGAGAAGAGAAATCATGAAGATCAGAGCAGAAATCAATGAAAGAGAAACCAAAAGAACAGTAGAACGAATCAATGAAATTAGGAGCTGGTCCTTTGAAAGAATTAATAATACTGATAAGCCCCTGGCCAGACTTATCAGAAAGAAAAGAGAAAGGAACCAAATTAATAAAATCATGAATGAAAGAAGAGAGATCACAACCAACACCAAAGAAATACAAACAATTACAAGAACATATTATGACCAACTTGACACCAGCAAATCTGACAATCTGGAAGAAATGGATTGGAAGAAATGCATTCCTAGAGACATATAAACTACCAAAACTGAACCAGGAAGAAATAGAAAGCCTGAATAGACCCACAACCAGTAAGGAGATTGAAGCAGTCATCAAAAATCTCCCAAGAAACAGGAGTCCAGGGCCAGATGGCTTCCCAGGGGAATTCTACCAAACATTTAAAGAATTAATACCTATTCTCCTGAAACTGTTCCAAAAAATTGAAATGGAAGGAAAACTTCTAAACTCATTTCATGAGGCTAGCATCACCTTGATCCCAAAACAAAGACCCCATCAAAAAGGAGAATTACAGACTAATATCCTTGATGAACACAGATGCAAAAATTCTCACCAAAATATTACCCAATAGTCCATTAAAAGGAGTATTTACCACAACCAAGTGGGATGTATTCCTGGGCTACAAGTCTGGTTCATCATTCACAAATCAATCAATGTGATACAATATATTAATAAATGAAAGAACAAGAGTGAGGAGTCAAGATGGCGGAGAAGTAGCAGGCTGAGACGACATCAGGTAGCAGAAGATCAGCTAGATAGCTTATCAAACCATTGCAAACACCTACAAATCCAACAGGAGATCCAAGAGAAGAAGAGCAACAATTCTACAAACAGAAAATTGACCACTTTCTGAAAGGTAGGACCGGCGGAAAGTGAATCCAAAGCGATGAGAAGATAGACCACGGGGGGAGGGGCCGGCTCCCGGCAAGCAGCGGAGCAATGGAGCACTAAATCAGGGCTTTTAAAAGTCTGCTCCACTGAGGGACATCGCTCCAGAGGCTAAAACAGGGTGAAACCCACGTGGGGTCAGCGTGGTCCCGCAGGGTCACAGAAGGATCAGGGGTGTCTGAGTGTCATAGAGCCTGCAGGTATTAGACAGGGGAAGCCGGCTACAGAGACAGAGCCAAGGAGTGAGCTCTCAGCTTGGGGTTACCTTGAACCGGTTGCAGGCTTGGTGAGCTCAGAGGGTGGCCAGAGGCCAGGGAGACAAGAGTGATTGGGCTCTTTCCGCAAGCGTGGCCAGAGGCCAGGGAGACCGGGGTGACTGAGCGCTTTTCTCTGAGGGTGCACTGAGGAGTGGGGCCCCGAACTCTCGGCTCCTCCAGGCCAGTGACTGGGAGGCCGCCATTTTAATTCCCGTCCTCCGGAACTCTACGGAAAGCATTCAGGGAACAAAAGCTCCGAAAGCCAAACAGAGCAAACAGAGCGGATTACTTAGCCGAGCCCCTGGTAAAGGCGGTGCAATTCCGCCTGGGGCAAAGACACTTGAGAATCACTACAACAGGCCCCTCCCCCCAGAAGATCAACAAGAAATCCAGCCAAGACCAAGTTCACTTACCAAGGAAAACAGCAGAATTCCAAAGGAGGAGAAAGCAAAGCATGGAATTCATGGCTTTTTCCCCATGATTCTTTAGTTTTGCACTTAATTTTTTTTCTTCTTCTAAATTTTTTTTAACTTTTACCCTTTCCTCTTTTGACATTTTTAAACTAGTTTATCTTAATAATACATTCCATTAAAAAAAAATAATAATCTTTTTTGAACCTTCATTATTATACTCATATTTTATCCTTCATTGTATCTAACTTTATTTTTTGTATACACATAGGGCTTTTTCTTCTAAAAAATTTGGGGTACAACTTCTTCTAATAGATATAAATAAATCTAGCTCCAGGCTTGTTCTAGTCTCCAGCCCAAGCAAAATCTCTCCACTTTCTTTTTCTTTATTCTCCCAACCAACTTATTTTATCAACTCCTTTTTTAGAATTAAAAAAAATTTTTTTTTCATCTTTATAGGCATATCCCATCCCTTCATTATGTTTACCCTTATCTATGTTTTTTCATTCTTTAAAATTTTGGGAGGTAGTTTCTTCTAAGAGACCAAAATACTCCCAAAATTAAGTGGGTGACCCTGTTCTAGTCACCAGTCTAATATATATATTTTTTTCTTTTTTATATTTTTTTATTTGTTTTCTTTTTTAAATTTTTTTTTCTGAACTTCTTTTTATCCCCATATTCCGCCCCCCACCCCCATGATTTGGGGTCTCTTCTGATTTGGTTAAAGTGCATTTTCCTGGGGCCTTTGCCACCTTTTTAGTATTTTATTTGCACCTTCATATATTCTTATCTGGACAAAATAAATGAAAGAACAAGAATCATATGATACTCTCAATAGATGCTGAAAAAGCATTTGACAAAGTATAGCATCCTTTCTTGATCCAAACTCTTCAAAGTGTAGGGATAGAGGGTACATACCTCAATATCATCAAAGCCATCTATGAAAAACCCACAGTGAATATCATTCTCAATGGAGATAAATTGAGAGCTTTCCCCCTAAGGTCAGGAACACAGCAGAGCTATCCACGATCACCACTGCTATTCAACATAGTACTGGAAGTCCTAGCCTCAGCAATCAGGCAACAAAAAGAAATAAAAGGCATCCAAATCACCAAAGAAGTCAAACTCTCACTCTTGTCAGATGACATGATACTTTCTGTGGAAAACCCTAGAGATTCCACTCCAAAACTGCTAGAACTTATACAGGAATTCAGTAAAGTGTCAGGATATAAAGTCAATGCACAGAAATCAGTTGCATTTCTATACACCAACAGCAAGACAGAAGAAAGAGAAATTAAGGAGTCGATCCCATTTACAATTGCACCCATAACCATAAGTTACCTAGGAATAAACCTAACCAAAGAGGCAAAGAATCTGTACTCAGAAAACTATAAAGTACTCATGAAAGAAATTGAGAAGACACAAAGAAATGGAAAACTGTTCCATGCTCATGGATTGAAAGAACAAATGTGAAAACGTCTATGCTACCTAAAGCAATCTACACATTTAATGCAATCCCTATCAAAATACCATCCATTTTTTTCTAAGAAATGGAACAAATAATCCTAAAATTTATATGGAACCAGAAAAGACCCCAAATAGCCAGAGGAATGTTGAAAAAGAAAACCAAAGTTGGCAGCATCACAATTTCAGACTTCAAGCTCTATTACAAAGCTGTCATCATTAAGACAGTATGGTACTGGCACAAAAACAAACACATAGATCAACGGAACAGAATAGAGAGCCCAGAAATGGACCTTCAACTCTATGGTCAACTAATCTTAGACAAAGCAGGAAGGAATGTCCAATGGAAAAAAGACAGTCTCTTCAACAAATGGTGTTGGGAAAAACCGGACAGCCACATGCAGAAGAATAAAACTGGACCATTTCCTTAGATCACACACAAAAACAGACTCCAAATGGATTAAAGAAGACTTCAATGTGAGACAGGAATCCATCAAAATCCTTGAGAAGAACACAGGCAGCAACCTCTTTGACCTCAGCCACAGCAACTTCTTCCTAGGAACATCGCCAAAGGCAAGGGAAGCAAGGGCAAAAATGAACTATTGGGACTTCATCAAGATCAAAAGTTTTTGCACAGCAAAGGAAACAGTCAACAAACCAAAAGACAACTGACAGAATGGGAGAAGATATTTGCAAATGACATATCAGATAAAGGGCTAGTATCCAAAATCTATAAAGAACTTCTTGGGCACCTGGGTGGCTCAGTTGGTTAAGCAACTGCCTTCAGCCAGGTCATCATCCTGGAGTCCCACGACTGAATCCCTCATACTCTCTTTCACTCTCTCTCTCTCTCTGTCAAATGGATAAATGAAATCTTAAAAAAAAAAAAAAAAAGGAAAGAAAAGAAAAAGAACTTCTCAAACTCAACACCCAAAGAACAAAGAATCCAATCAAGAAATGGGCAGAAGATATAAACAGACATTTCTCCAAAGAAAACATCCAATAGACACATGAAAAAGTGGCCAACAGACACATGAAAAAGTGCTCCACATCACTCGGCATCAGGGAAATACAAATCAAAACCACAGTGAGATACCACCTCATACCAGTCAGAATGGCTAAAATTAACCAGTCAGGTAATGACAGATGTTGGCGAGGATGTGGAGAAAGGGGAACCCTCCTACACTGTTGGTGGGAATGCAAGCTGGTGCAGCCACTCTGGAAAACAGTATGGAAGTTCCTCAAAAGTTGAAAATAGAGCTACCCTATGACCCGGCAATCACACTACAGGGTATTTATCCTAACGATCCAAATGTAGTGATCCAAAGGGGCACATCCACCTGAATGTTTATAACAGCAATGTCTACAATAGCCAAACTATGGACAGAACCTAGATGTCCATCAACAGATGAATGGATAAAGAAGATGTGGTGTGTGTGTATATATATACACACACATATATATGTATATATTAATATATCTACAATGGAATACTATGCAGCCATCAAAAAACCTGAAATCTTGCCATGTGCAACAACATCGATGGAACTAGAGGGTATTATGCTAAGTTAAATAAGTCAATCAGAGAAAGACAATTATATAATCTCTCTGATATGAGGAATTTGAGAGGCAGGGCAGGGGATCGTGGGGGAAGAGAGGGGGGAAAAAATGAAACAAGATGGGACCAGGGAGGGAGACAAACTATAAGAGGCTCTTAATCTCAGGAAACAAACTGAGGGTTGCTGGGGGGTCAGTGGGGAGGGATAGGGTGACGGACATTGGGGAGGGTATGTGCTATGGTGAATGCTGTGAATTGTGTAAGACTGAGATTCACAGACCTGTACCCCTGAAGCAAAAATACATTATATGTCAATTAAATTAATTAAATAATTAGGGGCACCTGGGTGGCTCAGTGGGTTAAGGTCTCTGCCTTCGGCTCAGGTCATGGTCTCGGGGTCCTGGGATCAAGCCCCGCATCAGGCTCTCTGCTCAGCAGGGAGCCTGCTTCCCCTTCTCTCTCTGCCTGCCTCTGCCTGCTTGTGCTCTCTGTCTGTCAAATAAAAAATTAAAAAAAAAAAACTTTAAAAAAATTTTTAAAAATTAATTAATTAATTAAATGGAGAAAATCTATAATGAATGAATAAATAAACAAAAAATGATTTAAGATTTAAAAATATATATTTAGGGGCACCTGGGTGGCTCAGTCAGTTAAGCACCTGACTTCGGCTCAGGTCATGATCCCAGGGTCCTGGGATCGAGCCCTGCATCGGGCTCTCTGCTCAGCAAGGAGCCTGTTTCCTCCGCTCTCTCTCTCTGCCTGTCTCTCCATCTACTTGTGATCTCTGTCAAATAAATAAATAAAATCTTTAAAAAAAAATATATATATATATATACATATATATATTTAATTATGATAGTAACCAAAAAGTCAAAAGCAAAAAAATGATGATCTATTTACTTTTTGCTTATCAGGTAGACAAAGATTAAGAAGATTAACAAAGCCTAGTGTTAATAAGCTTATGGAAACAATGACTTGCTTTTGCAGTGTTGTTGAGAATTCAAGTTATAAAACCATCTTGAAGGGAGCTTTTTTGTTTTGTTTTGCTTTGTTTTAAAGATTTTAGTTATTTATTTGACAGAGAGAGAGAGCATGCACAGCAGGTGGAACGGCAAGCAGAGGGAGAAGCAGGCTCCCCACTGAGCAAGGAGCCCAATGTAGGACTTGACCTCAGGACCCTGGGATCATGACCTGAGCCGAAGGCAGACACTTAACTGACTGAGCCTCCTAGAGGGCAGTTTTCTCAAAATACATAAAAATGTAATTTATGTATACTCTTTGAAAATCTCTACTCTCAGGAATTACCTTTATGGGATATTTAAATGAGTAAGATAAGATAAAAAGGCATTAATCACAGTACTGTTTTGAAGAGCTAAAATATTGTAAACAACAGAAGTGTCCATTTATAACAATTGCTTAAGTAAATTATGAAACATCCATACAATAGAATATTACTCAGTCACCTAAAATGATCATGTTGATCTATATTTACTGACACAAAGATGTCTATGAAAAATTGTCTAGTCAAAAAAGCAATTATAGAAACATAAAAAGATATAAATATTTATCATATATACATGCAAAGCAAATTTTCTGGAAGAATGTCTGTGGAAATGATGTTAGTGCTGATTTTTAGGTTATGGAATTTATGGTAGCTTTTACTTTCTCCTGCGTATTTGTATGTATTATTTGTCTCTCTTTGAATAAGATCTATTGTTTTCACAATAATAAGGTTATCTCCAAAAGAAAAAACCACATCTTCTATTTTCTAATTTAACTTTGTGTATGATCTCACTGGACCAGGGAACATTTTAAGATGATGAAACATAATGGAGAGAACGTGGGCTTTCAAATATGACCTCAGGTACGATGTCGGCTTTTACTAGCTTTATGACTATGTTAGGTTTCTGTTGCTGTCGCAACAAATTATCACAAACTTAGCAGTGTAAACAACACAAATATATTATCTTACAGTACTCTAGGTCAAACCTGCAGACTCATTGGATTAAAACAAAGGTGTTGGTGCGCCTGGGTGGCTCAGTGGGTTAAGGCCTCTGCCTTCGGCTCAGGTCATGATCCCAGGGTCCGGGGATCAACGTCGGGCTCTCTGCTCAGCAGGGAGCCTGCTTCCTCCTCCTCTCTCTGCCTGCCTCTCTGCCTACTTGTGATCTCTGTCAAGTAAATAAATAAAATCTTTTAAAAAGTTCTTAAAAATTATAAATAAATAAATAAATAAAACAATAAAATGAAGGTGTTGGCAAGGCTGTGTTCCTTTCTGGAAGTTGTAGGGGAGGATCCATTTCCTTGCTCCTTCCAGTGGCTGGTGTACTTCAGTTGCTTGTAGTTATGGGATGATGATCCCTGTTTTCTTTTTGGCTGCGGCTTAGAGCCACTTACAGTTTCTAGAGGCCAATACATGTCTTAAGTCTTGGTTCCCCTTCCCCATCTTCAGAACGAGCAAGATGACATCAAGTCCCCACTCATACCGGACTCACATTCTGCTTTGCTCTTCCAGTTTACAGACTCATGCGATGAGACTGGGACCACGGATAATCCAGAATCATCCTCCCTTTCAACACACCGCAAACACTCTTGTGCCATGTAGAGTAACCTAGTCACAATGCCCAGGGATTAGGGCTCGGGCATCCTTAGGGAGTCATTATTCTGCCTAGCACGGTGACTTTGGCAAATTCCCTAAGTCGTGTATTTTAAATTCTAAAATGGGTGTGGCAGGATACCTTGTCGAGTTATTACTATTTTGGCTTTTTTATTTTTAAGATTTTATTTATTTATTTATTTGACAGAGAGAGAGAGTGCAAGAGGGAACACAAGCAGGGGGAGTGGGAGAGGAAGAAGCAGGCTTCCTGCTGAGCAGGGAGCCTGATGTCGGACTCGATTCCAAGACCGTGGGATCATGACCTGAGCCGAAGGCAGACACTTAACAACTGAGCCACCCAGGTGCCCCTTACCTTCCCATTCTAAGAAGGTAATCAGGCCCTCCTCATCTCAGGGAGAGTTTATGATCGTAGAAGACGGCTCTACTCCTTGGTTTCCATTTTCCAAAAATAAACCTGACAGGATCCCTAAGGAAATGCAGGACATGAAAGAGGATGGCTGGATGGTCTGGCATAACGGCAGACCCTAAGCACCTCTGAGCCCACTGTTGATAAAGATGCTTTTAAAATCTCATGTGGCCTTGAGTGGTGAGCAAACAAGCTGTGATCAGCATGGACAGGAAACCACAGGGCTTTCTTCAAAATTTCCAGTTATGATTTTCGTACTTATGATCTTTGTACTGGCCCAAGGGAGGGGCTGGACAGACTCAATCTCCTGCCACTCCAACGGGATAGGGGTACATGAAATCAGATTGATTTGATTTAGACAAAATAATAGGACATCTTTGAACCCTGTTTGTGACATAATGAGCCTATCTATCCACTACATGGGAATAGTAACAGCTAGCATGTGGGAATTTGAGCAGAACAAATACGTGTCAGGCAGCGGGCACGTAATAAATAAGCCATAAAAACTGTTATTGATATATGATGATAGGACATTGACGATGGGTCATAGAAACATTATCCTCTGAAGAGGATTTATTCATTTATTCAGTCGTGCATTCATTCATTTACAAAAAAGTACAGGTACTTTAGGTATTTTGAGCCACATCCCTAAGTTTAGTAAAAGACTCAACCCTCACTGTTCAGTACAAAATAATCTTAAAACACTGAAAAGAGGGACAGATCATTCTATGGAGAAATTCTGGAGTCATCTAGTTAACTTTCCTCCTTCCTACCCTCTACATCCAATTGGCCACATCTTGCCATTCTAACCTAGCAACACCTGTAGCACCTCTCCCTGCCTCTCCTCCCTGCTGCCAACAACTTGGCTCAGGCCCCCTCTTCTCTCTCGAGGATTATGTATGATGACACCTTCCCCGTGGCTCTCCCTGCCTCCTACTCTGCCCTCTCCAACCTACCCTTCCCTTTCCTGTTTAATATTCTTCAGTGAGTTCCCTTGAGACCAGAGCTTCTAGTCTGGCCTCATCTTTCATCCTACCAAGATGCTCATTCTCACCTCCCTCCCTGACTTTGCACAGGCTGGTGCTTCTCTCTGGGGTCACTGCCTCCTTCTCTTCTCTCCCTCCTCACACTTCAAGAGACAAATCAAATATCCCCTCCTTTGTTAGAGGACTCCAGCTCCCCCGGTCTTGTCGGAGTAGCGAACACAATGCCTTCCTCACACTGTCTGATCACCCTGTTTATATACATTTCCTCCAATAAGCCAGGAACTTCATGCGTGCAGGCACTGTGTCATGGCCAATTTGGAACCCTTAGCACCAACCCATTGTCTATCGCACCAGAGGTACTCTCAAGCATTTCACTAGATAAATACGAGGGAAGGTGCTGTTAAGTTGGGAGGCTCTCGGTAGCTGTGATGAAATGGAAAGGCCAAATGATCCCCAGCATGGTTCATTACTCCGTACAGACTCCTCAGGGGACAAACACTCTTTTTATCTTCATCTCTCCCTCATATGCCAAACCAACAAAAGGACACTTTTGAGAAAGAAATGGCAGTCAGTGAGTAAAGCAAAATAAGGAAGTAGTGAGCTGGCAGAATTGAACTCCGTGAACACCGCCCGAGCGCCTGTGCCTTTGCAGGCACTGTACTAAGGACTGGGGGTATACGGTCCTTGTCTTCAAACACCTCACTGTCCATCGTAAGACTCAGGCACATAAACCACAGGAGATGGTACGGGGGGGTGGAGTGGGCAGGAGAGCCATGTTTAATAGATGTTTAAAGGCAGGGAAGGGGTGCCTGGGTGGCTCAGGTGGTTGAATGTCTGACTCTTGATTTTGGCTGAGGTCATGATCTCAGGGTTGTGGGATCGAGCCCAGTATGGGACTTCACACTCAGTGGAGAGTCTGCTTGAGATGCTCTCCTCCCTCTCCCTTTTCCCTCCCCCCACTCTCTTTTATCTCCCTAAAATAAATAAAGAAATCTTAAAAAAAAAAATGCAATGAAGGTACTACTCCACACCCATTAGGTTGGCTTTTATCTAAAACAACTATTGGTGGGGCACCTGTGTAGCTCAGTCAGTTAAGCATCTGCGTTTGGCTCAGGTCATGATCTCGGGGTCCTGGAATCGAGCCCCACATTGGCGGGTTCCCCACTTAGCGGAGAGTCTGCTTCTCCCTCTGCCTCTCCCCCTGCTCAGCTTTCTCTGACTCTGTCTCAAAAAAATAAATAAAATCTTTAAAAAAATAAAATTAAAAATAAAAAAATAAAACAACCATTGGTGAGAAATAGGTACCGTCATGCATTATCGGTGGGAATGAATGTGAAAGGTGCAGCCACTGTGGAAAGCAGTTCAGTGGCCCCTCAAAAAGTTCAACATAGGTGCGCCTGGGTGGCTCAGGTGGTTAAGCAACTGCCTTCAGCTCAGGTCATAACCCTGGAGTCCTGGGATCGAGTCCCACATCAGGCTCCCAGCTCCACGGGGAGTCTGCTTCTCCGTCTGATTTTCTCCCTTCTCATGCTTTCTCTCTCTCTCCCTCTCAAATAAGTAAACTAAAATCTTTGGAAAAAAAAAAAAAAAAAGTTCAACTAAGGGCACCTGGACAGGTCAGTCTATTAAGCATCTGATTCTTGATTTTGACCCAGGTCATGATCTCAGGGTCATGAGATCAAGCCCTAAGTCAGGCTCCCCAATGAGCTTGGAGCCTGCTCAAGATTCTCTCTCTCCAGGGCACCTGAGTGGCTCAGTGGGTTAAGCCTCTGCCTTCAGCTCAGGTCATGATCTCAGGGTCCTGGGATCAAGCCCCATGTGGGGTTCTCTGCTCAGCAGGGAGCTTAATTCCCCTTCTCTCTCTGCATGCCTCTCTGCCTACTTGTGATCTCTCCCTGTGACAAATAAACAAACAAAATTAAAAAAAAAAAAAAGAGTCAAGGGACAAAAAGTAACCAAGTCTCCATCAACAAATGAATGGAAGAACTCAATGTGCACACATACACACACACAGAATATTATTCAGCCTTAAAAAGGAAGGAAGCTCAAATATTATATGAATTCACTTATATGAAGTACCCAGGATAGGCAAATTCCTAAGGACAGAAAGAATAATGGGGCTTACCAGGGGTTGAAGTAGGGGAAGGAATTTAGTATTTACTAGATGCAGAGGTTCTATAGGAGATGATGAACAAGTTCTAAAGAGAGTTAGTGGTGATTCACACAACAGTATGAATGTACTTAATGCCATGAACTTCCTTAAAAATAGTTAAGATGGTCGATTTTATGTCCTATGCATTTCACCATGATAAAAAAAAAAAAAAGAAAGCAATGAAGGAAAATTTTCATTCTATAAGAATGGGATTTAGGAGGACACTGTTAAAAGCTACTGAGAAGTCATGATGTATGAACTGGGCTCTGAAGGGTGAGTAGGAGTTCGCTGGACTATGTCAGAAGTCTGACTCTAAGTGCTGAAGTCGCCACTTTTGTGTGGTTTTTCTCATCTATAGAAGTGAGAAAAGATCTACTGCATGCCCACTTGAGGATTTCATGAGAGAACATGTCGGAAATGGCCTTCTAAACTTCGAAAGTTTATAAGGGATGGGAAGTATAATCATGGCAGGCAGGACCTTAGTGTTTACGTGATATCAGGACTGGCCTATCCAGGCTGTTTTTTAAAGTCTCAACATGATAAACCCTCCCTGTCTGTGCAAGATGAAGTTCAGAAATTTCTAAAGACAGAGAAGAACTAAAGGTTAAAGAGCAAAGCTTTGAAACTATGTTATTTTAAGGTATGAATATTACCCAGCCATTAAAATCGAGAAACAGGAAGAGAGAAAGAAGGAATATGAGAAAGCATTTAGAATTCAGCTTCCTTCACCTAATACATGATCAATGGCCACCCTGATGGATAACAGTGTAAACATACGGTTCCAAGAGTAAGAGCTGGGAGTCCATGTGCAAATGTGAAATGGTACCCTGCCAAGATGGGGGGGTGAGGGGTCACATGCACCTGTTCTTTTATTTTATTGTTGGGGGGAAAAACAAGTAAGAACAAGAGAAACAGTAGTCTATTCCCTCTTTAAATGGCTTCTTGGCGTACTACGTGCCCCCAATCCTTGCCCCCACCAGCTTCCAAGAAGTTCGGGGGCCCTGTACTTTTAAAGCCCGGGGGCCTAGAGGGTAGCATTTGCCTTTAGCAATGACAGAAGCTTGCAGAAAACAACTGGAAGATGCTCAAAGGCCCCTTCAGGGTAAAGAGCAGTTGCCTTCTATAGATTTGTGACTCGGGGCTCCAGGGGACACTGAGGGCACGGGAAGAGCCATCAAATTGTGTTTGGCCTTGGGCTCTGATTCAAAGGCCACAGCTTCCAAGGCTCTCACCCTTCCCATTCTGAAAGAAAAGGGACTGACCCCAGATGCTTGTGGGCCAGCTTTGGGTTTGCTCAGACGCAGGCGGAATCAGCGCGAGGGCGGTTTTTCTCAGAGCGGGGCTGCCTGTCCCTGCAGGAGCGGGCCATAAACCATTCCGGCGGCTCAGGCTCATAACTAGATCAAGCAGAGAAACTAGGAATGGCAGGTTGATTTTACGCCCTTGCACTATCTCTCCAGTCCATCAACCTGCAGAACCCACAAGCATTAGCACCCTTGACATACATCAGAAGCCACAGCGTATAAACAGGAGAAAGGGAATCAGAGAGACATCTCAATTTCACTCTGCAGGTAGAAGGCCACTGTCACAGAGAGGGAAGAATTAACCCTGCAGCTCTGGGAACTGCTCCCTCGAGCTGGAGTTTACATTCTTGCAGGATCATATGGCCTCAGTTCCCAAGGTTGTGCAGGTAGTTGACACCTAGGGGTACCCGGCCAAGCAGGAGAGGGGAGCTGACTCAGCCCCAGTCATGGCCCGGCTCGGGCACAGCAGGCTGGAAGAAGGCATGCCTTCCCCACAAACACAAGAGCTGCACCCAAGCCACACTGCCAAGGAGCAGTTTGACGGACAGACGGACAGATGGACGGACACAGGTTTGGTTGTGTTTTCTTTTGTTGTCTCTGATTCCCACAAAGCCCCAGACGTGCTAGCAGGGGTCCCATTGGAGCAAAAGGAGAAAATCCTTCTGCACGAGTCTGTGTGTCCTGTCTCTGAAAAGCACAGAAATCAGCCTAAAAACTGTACATTTGCCACTGTCCAAGAAGAAAAGCCTAGCGTTTCATCTTACTCTCTTGCAAAGTTCTTTAGGCAACAACAAACGACCCCAGGCTTCATTCAACCGAGTCTTCCTTTTAGGTCCCCCAGTCAACCATTCTTCCCTCTGCAAGATATGCAGTAGTTTCTATTTCCACTGGGTTTGACCCCCGACAAATGCCAGCCCCTACTTCTCTCTCCCTGACTATTCCTTTCCGATCCTTCTTCACTGGCTACCCTCTCTCAAAGCCTAGCATCTTCCTCCATCCCTAATGTCATGGGTTCTAACCATGCTCTCTGTTCGAATTCACAATTTTAGGAGCATGTTATAGAGCCCTGAAACTGTATGGTAATTTAGGAATGTGCCTAACGTGATTAATTGCATAGACGTAAAAATCCAGAAGAAGTCACAGCCTTCACTGATGCAGTTTTTTTGTTTGCTTGCTTGTTTGTTTTAGAGAGAGAAAATGAAGGAACTGAGGCTGGAAACATTAAGTGACTATTCAAAATCACACATGTGTTTGTGGCAAAAATCGGAATAGGAAAAAAAAGGAATAGAGGTGAGCCCTTGCAATCTGCTCCTCCCCGAGACTTGCATTTACGCATTTACCAAAGAGAGACCAAGCTTTGGCAGAGAGAAATTGTCTCTGACATTCTCAAGAGAGGCAATGCCCCACAGACTGTGATAATGAAGGTGTGATTTCATGCATGACTGGTAGTGAAAACCCAGCAAGAAAGGAGCCATTGAAGGTGGACTTAAGAACCCACTGGCTAGGTTCAAATCCCTCCTTGGCCATTTTCAAGCTTTGTGACATTGGGTAAGTGCTCCAGTTTCCTGATCTGTAAAATGGGAACAATCATAGACTGACACCACAGTGTTAAGACGAGGAGTAAATGAGACAACCTATGGAAGAAGGGTTTAACATAGTACCCGCACATAACCTAAAAGAGGTCCTTGTGTCATCAATGAATAGTCCCACAAGACCTATCTACTGTCTATACCTGCCATGCCTATGTGGGCCATGCTAATGTGAGAGTCTTGGATTTTGTCTGATTTTCGTGACTGCTGGTATCACGTAGCACATTCACCAATGTACCAGGAGGAAATCATGCACTGAGCACAGCCAATAAATACAAAAATTGCTAAGGGTGCCTGGGTGGCTCAGTTGGTTAAATGTCTGCCTTTGGCTCAGGTCATGATCTCCAGTCCTGGGATCCAGCTCTGCATCAGGCTTCCTGCCCAGCAGGGTGTCTGCTTCTCTCTCTCTCTCTCTTCCTCTGCCCCTCCCCACAGCTCATTCACGCTCTAATAAATAAATAAAACCCTTTAAAAATAATTCAAAAACTGCTTAGTCAAGTTCACTTTAAAACCACATGGTAATTCCCTAGTAATTCTGAGTTAATTGCATATTAATTACCATCTTGTTATAACATCAATGAGCCATACATTTGATGTGAAATTCTGCAGCAGACATCCAAGGCTGAAATGGACTTTCTCAGCTGCAGGAAGTGATCCCTGATTACTCCGTATCACCAAGGCTTTTCAGAAAAACCTTCTAGGTTCCTGCTTCTTTAAAGAGCTCAGTAATAATCCAAAGCATCCTCCAACTAAAGTTTCTTCTCATGTAGGTATGTAAAATACCCAGTACCATCTACCACCAGTGACCGACTGCCCCCCCCCCCCGCTCTCCCTAAGTCCACTGGATCAAAGTCTTTCGAGAAGGCAAGCCCCAGCCTACTGACCTCTTCTGAGGTGATGGTTTAATTGGCTACAGGTGTCTTGGGATGTTCTTAAGGTCCTTGCCTCCACCTCCTTGCTGGGCCTATAGAAGCTGACTTCTCCACATTTCCTGCATTGAAATATGATTTCCCCAAAATAAGTCATAAGAGCCTAGCTGAATTTCTTCGTAGAGGAATTATGTACAACAAGACGGTTGGCAAGGTTATATCACTCCATGAAAGCTGTAATTTCCCTGCAATTGATTTCCTAAAGATAACTCACTGTTTGCGTGCAGTGAAAGCTAATTTAACAAGAAAGATGAGTCTCTTCAGAACACCTTGATTGGCAATTGTGATAAATTCCTATAATTACTATTGACTCAGAGGCGGATTCTCATTTGTTAAGATGTTGCTGTAACGACAGGCCGGTGATGGTTTTAGAAAGAGGAAATGGGGACACCACATGCTGCTCCCATCATCACAAAAGAAATTGGAGGGACCAACACGGTTGCAGGTAATTCAGGGAGTTTGTGAAGACCCCCAATGAATCTCAAAGAGACTATATCCTCCTTGGTGTGTCCATGTTGACTAAAAATTCCCATAGGAACCATAGCTTGGAGACTGAGGGAGTCGGCTCGTTCTCCTAACAAAGAAACAAAGTTGGGTCTGGGTCAATAGTTCCACTGCAGAAGCAACAAGATCCTGGTATTAACGTTAATATTGAATAATATTAAAAGTCCCACATTTGGAAATAGGTTAAATCAAATAGCATAAATCCAAATGACAAAATATTATACACCCATTAATATGACTATATGGAGAGTCAAAGACACAGGAAAATGAGTGCAATATGTTTTTAAGTACAAAAGGTAGGAGGTGAAATTATATGTACAGTTTGGGATCAGCTGTGTAAGCAAGATGCATTTAAAAAAAAAAAAACAGGAAGGAATATGTCCTAGAATGTCGGCAGTGATAGGTGCTAGATCTCTAGGTGGTGGGATAAACAAAATAATAATGGAAGAAAAAAAGAAATTCTACTTTTTAAAAAGTCCACATCTGGGGCCCATGTTGGCTTAGTCAGTTAAGTGACTGGCTCATACTAATCATAATTTTGTAATTATCATCACTAGGATTCCTGAGCGCTCTCTTGTCATTAACTCATTCAATCCATTTAATAATTCTAGGAGACCCAAAGGATTATTATCATCACAAAGGTGATAAAATCATGGCTCAGAGATATGGAGTCATTTGCATGAGGTCACCAAGCAAAATAATCATTTAAATCCAACTCTTCTGTCTCAAAGTCTAAGAGTCTTCCTACTATACTACATTTAAGGTAAAATTTTACAAATGAGGAATACTAAATAAATTAGCAACTGTTTACTAAATGTCCGTACTACCCAAAGCAAATCAACAGAATCATCAATGTAATCCCTATCAAAATCCCAATAGGGTTTTTTGTTTTGTTTCAGAAGTAGAACCATCCTAAAATTCGTAAGAAATATCAAGGGACCCTGAATAGCCAAAGCAATCTTCGAACAGAGGAACTAAATTGGGGGCCTCACACTTCCTGATTTCAAAACATACTGTAAAGCTACAATAATTAGGATTAAATGGTACAGGGGTGTCTGGGTGGCTCAGTCGGTTGAGTGTCTGACTCTTAATTTCAGCTCAGGTCATGATCTCAGGGTCCTGGAATGGAGCCCCACGTTGGGCTCCCCACTTAGCAGGGAGTCCACTTGTCTCCCTCTCCCTACCCCTCTCTCCCTGCTCTCTCTTAAACAAATATATAAAACTTAAAAAAAAAAAAAAGATGAAATGGTACAGGCATAAAGACAGATACATATACCAGTGGAACAGAACAAAGATCCCAGAAATAAACACTTACATATATGGTCAAATGATTTTCAACAAGGGTGCCAAGACTATGTAATGGGAAAAGGACAGTCTCTTCAACAAACAGTGCTCAGAAAACTGGATATACTGTGCAAATGAATGAAGTTGGACCCTTAGCTTATGCTATATACAAATATTAATTCAAAAGAGATTAAAAATAGAAATATGAGACCTAAAACTATAAAACAAAAAGAAAACATTGTGGGGAAGAAGCTTTAAGACACTGGATTTGGCAATGATTTCTTGGACATGACACCAAAAGTACAGGAACAGAAGCTAAAAGAGATAAGTGGGACTACACCAAACTTAAAAACTTCTGCATACCAAAGGATACAATCAACAGATTAAAAAGGCATCCTATGGAATGAAAGAAAATATTTGCAAATCATGTATTTAATGGAGCTAATATCTAGACTATATAAGGAACTTCTACAACTCAACTACAAAACAACAACAAGAAACCCAATTACAAAATGGGCAAAGGACCTGAATAGACAATTCTCCAGAGAAGATCTAAGAATGGCCAACACACATATGAAAAGATGTTCAACATCACGAATCATAAGAGAACTACAAATCGAAACCACAATGAGAGGGGCGTCTGTGTAGCTCAGTCAGTTAAGGGTCCAAATCTTGATTTTTGGCTCAGGTCATGATTTCAAGGTCATGAGATCAAGCACCACATCACGCCTAGCATGGAGCCTGCTTCAGATTCTCTCTCTCCCTCTCCTTCTGTCCCTCCCCATCACCCCACTCTCTCTCTTTAAAAAAGAATTTTTAAAAAAAAAACCATAATGAGAGTATCACCTCACACCCATTAGGATGATCACTATCAAAGGAACACAAAATAACAAGAGTTGACAAGGGTGCAGAAAAATTGGAAAACCTGTGTGCTGCTGGTAGGAATGTAAAATGGCAAGCCATTCTGGAAAATAGCATGGAGGTTCCTCAAAAAATCAAAATTAAATTAGCATATGCTCCAGCAATCCCATTCCTGGATATAGATCCAAACATATTCAAAGCAGGATTTCAAAGAGATATCTACACACCCATGTTCATCTCAGCATTATTCACAACAGGCAAGAAGTAGAAATAACACAAATCAACAGATGAATGGATAAAGAAAAATGCATGTGGTGGAATATTATGCAGCCTTGAAAAGGGGAGGAATCCTACTGTGTGCTACAGTACGAATGAACTTCTAGGACACCGTGCAAAGCAAAACAAGCCAGTCACAGTAGTACAAATACTGTACGATTCCACTCATAAGAAGAATCTAAAATAGCCAGAATCATAGAAACAGAAAGTAGAAAAGTAGTTGCCTAAGCCTGAGGCGGGGCAAAGGAGTAGAATTAGTGTTTAATGGGTAAAGAGTTTTAGTGTCACAGAGTGAAAAGGTGATAGAGATTTGTTGCACCATGATGTGAATACATTTAACTCTACTGAACGTACATTTACAAATGGTTACAATGGGTAAATTTTATGTGGTTTCTGCCACAATAAAAAAATGTTTGCATATCATTAACTCTCTTAATCAAGGGCTTTTGGCACTTCCAATGGATTTTTTTATTCATTGTTAGAAACATAAAAAAATACAAGCAAACGCTACTTTGCTTCCTGGTCCAACAAATATCATTTCAATTTGTTAAAAGCTTCAAATAAAATTTTAATTATCTTACAAACTGAATTCACTGCGTAATGATGAAATATGATTTTTTTTTGTTTCTCGGACAAGTTTTTTTCTTAATTTTTAATTGTGATCCAAAGAGTAACACAAAATTTATCGTCTTATCCATTTTTGAGTGTATACTTTAGTAGTATTAATATATTCACATTGATGTGCCACAAATCTCCAGGAACTTTTCATCTTATAAAACTAGAATTCCATAGCCATTAAACAACTGCCCATTTCTTCCCTCCCTCAGCTCCTGGCAACCACCATTCTACTTTTCACTTCTGCGAATTTGACGGCATCAGACAATTATTTGAATACAAGTGGCATTAGACAATTATTTGCATGAATGACACAATACATTTTTTTAAAGATTTTATTTATTTATTTGACAGAGATCACAAGTAGGCAGAGAGGCAGGCAGAGAGAGAGGGAAGCAGACTCCCCGCTGAGCAGAAGGTCCGATGTGGGGCTCGATCCCAGGACCCCGGGATTACGACCTGAGCTGAAGGCAGAGGCTTTAACCCACTGAGCTACCCAGGCGCCCCAATACATTTTTTTTAAATATGAGAAATGCTACCTTCTCAACTTTAGAGGATTTCACACAGTTAGCCTTCTGAGGGACACCAAACCAAACCACCATTCAGAAATCAAAAAGTAACCAAGACTATCATATCCTGAAAACTTTCCAGAGGTCACTTAAGCTCTCTGCCTCAGTTTCCTCATTTATACAATCAGGATAATAGTAGCATCTTCCTTAGAGCACCGTGATGAGAATGAGATGTGTTAATACATGTAAAGAATTTGGAGCAGTGGCTAGCATAGAGCCCTCAATAAATATTAACTATCATTATTTTTATCTATCTTGTCAGTATTGGAAATACACCGTAATTAAGATGCAATGGCTGCTCTCAAGGAGCTCACAATCTATGAATTTATATGTTCTGCAGAAACTCAGAGCATGGTAGAAATACGTCAATTATTATCATTTACTAGGCATTAGTCACTAGAGAGACTCAAGAAAATAACACAGATACAAGAATAACTTTAGCTGGAAACCAAGAGCATGGGACGTTAACCAACACAATGAATATTTTCAGACTGTAATCTCGCCAAGATGTAGCCACTAATATTGTTTTGTAAATACAATTAAAAGCAGTAGATCTATTTTCACTGTGGGCAAGAATTAAACAAATGCTTACCTCTGGTTTTGAATTAACCATGCAGTAACTTATAACACTGCTACCTTATTTGTCTGTTCTAGAGACATAAGGAAAAGGGAAAATGATTGTAATAGCAATAAGAGTAGTCTTTCTCTTCTTAATGAAATTCTAAAGAGCTACAGTCTCCTGTAATGCAAACAAGCGTTATCTGCCTTGGCAGATTCATCACACAGACTCGGCCAAGCGTGGCTGAGAGGGGATCGTGGCCAGCAATGCTGCCACCTGCTGTAGAGAAGTGAAATCGCTTTCCTCAGAGAAAGAATTTAAAAATCCGTGCCAGGACAAAGGAACAAATGGGTGCTCCTTGGTTTAGCTAAGTAGTTCTATTACTCCAGCAGCTCAGCACATTACTGCAATAGGTTACTCTCCTACCTATCTAAACTCACCTGGCTCTCTTGCTAACTTAACCCCTCGCTTATGTTATTTAGTTAATTTGCCCCCATTATACGACAATTTTGCTTTCTGTTTTCTTGCTTTCACTCAAGATGAATTACTTCGCACTGAAACACCATAGCATCAGAATTTTTAATGATGAGGGGCGCCTGGGTGGCTCGGTGGGTTAAGCCACTGCCTTCAGCTCAGGTCATGATCCCAGGGTCCTGGGATCGAGCCCCACATCGAGCCCCACATCGGGCTTTCTGCTCAGCAGGGAGCCTGTTTCCTCCTCTCTCTCTGCCTGCCTCTCTGCCTAGTTGTGATCTCTGTCAAATAAATAAATAAAATCTTTAAAAATAATAAAAATTTTTTTAAAAAAAGAATTTTTAATGATGAGCCCCGTGTCTTAGGATAGCTGTGCGCGAGAGTCCAGTAGTAAGTGCATAGCAAATCTCCCTTTCCTCTGGGAACATGAATAAACACACATCACATGGCTCTTCTCAAGTTTTATATATGTACATACCTAGCCCTATGGACCAGGATACTATTTTTCTAAGATTTATTTATTTGTTCATTTTTTATTTTGAGACACAGAGAGAGAGAGGGAGTAGGGGGAGAGGCAGAGGGAGACAGAAAGAGAATGTCAAGCAGACTTGGTGCTGAGCTCAAAGCCCAACACCGGGCTCACTATCACAACCTGGGCCAAAACCAGCTGAGCCATGCTGGCACCCCAGGAGGCTTTTTTTTTTTAATATGTAGACATAAGAAACGGATAGCTGGATATAGACCTGTCTAGGTTCACTATTGTACCTGAAATACACATACACCGGCCTAAGTGCAATTAAGGGAAAGAGAGGTGGAGATTTCAGGAAATTTAGGACATAAGCCAAGTTGATTTTCAGCATTGCTGAATCTCTCAATGATCTCAAGTTGATCTCTTCACCTTTTGGAGATGTATTTTCCCTTTTCTCCTGCTCTCCATGCCCACAACCTTCTGATGAGCCTTAGTTGTCCACGTTATCCTTTGAGATCCTCAGCGAAGGGCATGACTAACCCCAGACCTCTCAGACGTGGGACCTTTCCTGATGCCTCCTCTGCTGTTCCCCTATCGAAACTTCCGATTCCAGTTCCTACTCCTGAGTGATCTGCTTGTTTCTGCCAAATCACCTAAATGGAGAGCCAAGTTACTGTGGGTAATTATTTAATACAGGGACTACCCTCCAACGTTTGCTCACTTAACCAACTGGCAGGATTTTAGGCACCATAAATATGGACAGAGCCATATTTATGTATGTAGATGGATATGTGGATGGATGAGAAGAGCGAAACTTTCATTGACAGGCTTTAAGTCATAGCACATAGATAGCAGCCAGCTGCCCTAACTCAGTCTAGGAAATCCTAAACCCCCACACAGAGACCCACATCTCCTGATGCTGTATACTCATATATATATACACCCACACATCTACACAGGCAAAGACTCCCCCAAGGAGAGAAAGTGCCATCTACCTGTAAACACACACATCCTGAGTGTCTCCAGACACCATTCTCACAAGAGAAGAAAAGCAGCAGCTCTCACGTTCTTTCCGTGACACCATAACCACCTTACGCCCACACAGTGGCTCGGGTAGCAGCGTGGGCAGACTCCAGGGAACACATAAATCATTCTTGGCGTGCAACATCAGGTGAGTGCCTTCATCATCCCGGGTTAATGTTCCAGAACTTTTTCTCTGACGTTCCACACTGGAAGCAGGAGGTTGTCCCTAGCTGTCAATATGCCCCTTTTAAAAGACTTATCCCATCTGGCGGAAGCAACCCCTCTAAGAACAGAAATCCAAGCTTTAATGGAAAACTATGTAGCAGGACCCCTTGCCAGGTAAATTTTTTTCTTACAGCTCTGGCAGAAGCCAATTAGAAGGTATCTCTTATCAAAATCACATTAAAGTGTGTAATTTCATTTTTACTTTTTTTTAAAGATTTTACTTATTTGTCAGAAAGAGAGAGCACAAGTAGGGGAAATGAGAGAGGGAGAAGCAGTCTCCCTGCTCAGCAGGGATGCGGGTCTCGATCCCAGGACCCTGGGATCATGACCTGAGACGAAGACAGATGCTTAACTGACTGAACCACCCAGGCACCCCTACAGTGTGTAATTTTAGAATTTGCTTCCCTAAACTCAGAGACTGATATTATTAGCATATTAATGTTTAATATTTTCCCCTGGTAAGTAACCATTTGCTCAACAACTTGGAATAGATAAGCCTAGGACTCCTATAAAGTTGGTTATGCAGTTAAAATAAAATCGTGTGCTCTGAGCTTTAACCATGGAGTCTCCCAGAAAAAAGCATCACTCTGCATATAGAAGTACTTCTGATAACAACAGCACGAACAAGGAAAATGGAAAAATCCAAGGTGCAGATCTAGGCAATAATCTGTAACATTATTTACTCGCTATTCACATTCTCTGGTTTCGCTGCTGAGTTCAATGAGAGCAGGAGAATCAATTTCAATATGTATATCGCATTTATTATAATCTGCATTTCATGTGGGGAAATGCAAAGAAAAGGGAATGGGATTCTTGACTTCAAAACACTTAGGCTTGGTGTGGTAACTGATTTCCCCTGTTTCCATCAGGCTAAAATGTAAAATTCCAGATTCATACCTCCGGTCGTGGTAAAGGTTGACTCACAGTGCCCACCAGAGAAATCACAGCCCTCTGATAACATTTCCCCTCCTGGGGAGCCCTATATTTTTAAATTCAGTCTTAACTAGAAATGTCACTGAAGCCAAAGGCTACAAAACCTAATTAACAGTATAATGAGAGCCCTTGAAGAGAATTGGAAGACTGAATAGGAGCTTTGGGAAGACAAAGTATCCAAACAGACATTCCATCTCATTGGTTTTGAGGAAACGTGGAGCGAACATTCACATACAACATAGAAAATTTAACTGTAGACTTTATCTGTATCTTGTCAGCATGAAGTTGCGTCCTGTCTAAGAACATCTACTGAGAACAGCAAACAACTTCCTTGTAACGTTGACAGCTTTAACAGTCCCAAGGACCACTGACTTACAATTCTGATCCTATAAAGATTCGTTACAGAAAATTATGTTCGTAAAATGTTTGCTTTGGTAAACCATTTAATCTTATTACTGTTTTCATCATGGATTATATCACTGCCTTGGTATTTTTTCTTTTCGTCCTTAAAGTAATGAAAAGATATCACTCATCCAAAAAGACGAGGTAAATCAAAAAGTACTTGTTAAGCACTGAAAATATATTGTCTGAACATTTGTAATGATAAAAGTAAATTTTTTTTTTAATTTTTGACTTACGTGCCAAGAGTTAAATTTAACCCTACTCTTCTGTTCACGGCATACTCTCATAGTCTAGAAAAGGCTCCCCTTTTTAGTTTTTACTTACTTTTATTTACATCCCCACACAGCAAACCTACTAAAGTACTTCCTATCTTTCTATCTGAATAAAATCTAGCAAAAAATATGTTGTTGTTTTGTGTGCGTGCAATTACAAAGACAGTACTGGGTTCTAAGTCTCATTAGGTTTGTTCCTTTCTTCACTCAGCTCCTGGCTTTAAATTCTATCCATGATGATTCACACATATACAGTCTTTTGCCTCTAAACACTATATGGTACTTGGTTTAAAAATGAAAAAACTTCAAAGTGAGTGCTTAGCCCTCCCAAAACCCAGACTCTCCCAAACCTGAGTCTGGGAAAACTCTGCCCCGGGCTGGTGGGTGGTGGGCTGAAGGTGGGACCCAGTTATGGTGTGGGTTAGAATTCACACCAAGGGATCTTTCTCTGCTGACCTTATTCTCCATCAGATGGGTCTCCTCTGGGAAGACTGGTCAGTTCAGCCCTTAACTGACTTCAAAGTGTTAAGTTAGGCTAGCGATGGCTGGAAACCGGTCATGTCCTCAGAAGTTCCTCTCCATTTCTCGGCATTACAGTCAGCTTCCTTGGCAGGCTTCGTGTGGTAGTTTCTGGCAACTGCAAGGGAAAATCTACTCAAGTTTAAGTTCAGCAGGAAAAAAAAAATCTTTTTTTTTTAATAGTTCCTGCATAAATCCTGGGCTTAACTATGATTGGATAAATGTGAGATTACCAAACCAATCACCGTGGCATGGAAACGAAGTTTGCCAGTTTGTCAAATGTTGGTCATATGTACTCATTGACCAGTCACTAGACTAGGGAATTTGGGGGTATGGTGGGGGTCATCTAGCCTGGGCTACTTAATCTACTCCTGATCTAGGGGGGATCCTACCCAAACCATGTGTCCTGAGAATAGAGAAGGTTTGTATTCCTGAGAACAGAGAAGGAAATGTAGGATACTACTGCATTTAAAAAAAAAAAGATTGGGGCTCCTGGGTGGCTCAGTGGGTTAAGCCTCTGCCTTCGGCTCAGGTCATGACCCCAGGGTTCTGGGATCAAGCCCCGCATCGGGCTCTCTGTTCGGCAGAGAGCCTGCTTCCTCCTCTCTCTCTCTCTCTGCCTGCCTCTCTGCCTACTTGTGATCTCTGTCAAATAAATAAATAAAAATCTTTATAAATAAATAAATAAATAAATAAAATTAAAAAGAGGAATGGATTCAAGGTAATCAAACCAAACAGTTATTCGTAAAAACTGGGTAGTGCGTAGAAAGATGAAATCTCATAAGTAGAATAATGTCATTCAAAGCCACAGTTAGACAATCACCATGAGGTCTCTGAGCTTAATGCTTTATTCTAATACTCCAATAATTATCATAATCATAATCAGCATTTTAGTAATTACCATAATGATATGGAATAGATTATTTTGTGATACATTATCTGATTTTATGTCCATTAGTCTTAACAATTCATTTTTACTTTAAACTTTTTCATAACTACTTTTTGGTCCCTCACAAAGGCTGACAGTCATATTCTTCTTTCCTTTAAAATATTAATTTTTTTGGCTCAAGAATTATTTTTAAAAAGTATGAATCACTTCTAACACCATAAACAAAAGTATATTTTGGGTATTTTAAAACCCAACTATATGTCTGAGGAGCATACATGACAGAATATTTTGGGATGAGAAGAACATTTAAACAAAACTTTTTTATTACATCAAAAAGAAGATTTATTTTCAATAAAAAAAATATCACGCAGCAAAGTTTGCAGACAGAGGAAGGATTGAAAGAAGATATTTGCAATGTCAAAAAACTGACAAGGGAATGTTTTCCAGAATATACAAAGAACTTCTACAGTTCAACAAGAAAATATCATAAACCCTGATGAAAGATACAGGCAAAGCCTAGGGAAGGGCAGTTCACAGAAGAGAAAGCCAATAAGAGATGTTAATAAACAGAGATCTGCAATTGAGAAAAATAACATACCACCTCATCATCACTAAACAAGCAAAGGCTTCAAAGAGGAGTTTTGCAGTCTTGATGGTCGGGTAGGATACGCGGAAAGTATCCCCTGCCAGGGAAGGTGCAGACAGGCAGAGCTATTTCGAAGAGCAGGGGGGAAGGACCTAAGAAATCACACGTTTTGCCTGTGATCTAGCAGGGCTGCTTTGTATGTCTGCCCAACTAAGATTTCCAGCCCATCAGGGAATCTATGTGAGGATGTTTTCACACTGCTGCTTGGGGAGGTGGTATACCAATTAGGATCTCACCGGGACAGAGAAACCTCGTAATAATTTGAGCAGGAAAACTGAATATAAAGAATGATCAGGGGCCGCCTGGGTGGCTCAGTTGGTTAAGCGGCTGCCTTCGGCTCAGGTCATGATCCCAGGGTCCTGGGATCGAGTCCCACATCGGGCTCCTTGCTCAGCAGGGAGCCTGCTTCTCCCTCTGCCTGCCTCTCTGCCTGTGCTCACTCTCTCTAACAAATAAATAAATAAAATCTTAAAAAAAAACAAAAAAGAATGATCGGTGGATGCCTGGGTGACTCAGTTAAGCGTCTGCCTTCGTCTCGGGTCATGATCCCCTGGGATCGAGGTTCCTCATCGGGCTCTTTCCTCCATGGGGAGCCTGCTTCTCCTTCTGCCTCTCTCTCTCTCTCTCTCCCTCTCTCTCATGAATAAATAAAATCTTTTTAGAAAAGAATGATTGGTTATAAGAGGGTGTAGGACCAATGTGGTATTGGCTGATGAACTTCGACTTGGATAGAATTTCCCCTGCAGTTGCCAGAATTTACCACACGAAGCCTGCCAAGGAAGCCGACTGTAATGCCAAGAGATGGAGAGGAACTTATTTCTGAGGACATGACCTACAGCTAGCTTCACCCTGGCAGTTTCAAGCTCGATAAGCAAAGGGCCCCTTCTGCCTAGGACAGTGTTTGTGTTATCGCTAGCCTAACTTACCACCTAGAAGTCAGGGGCCGAACTGACCAATCTTCCCAGAGGAGACACATCCCACGGAGAAGCCGGTCAGCAGAGAGAGGGGGACTCAGCCGTCCCTTGGTGCGAATTCTAACCCACACCATAACCATGCCGCACCTTCTACCCACGACCCACCAGTCTGGGGCAGAGTTTTCCCAGACTGGGATTTGGGAGGGTGTAAGCAAGTCACCATGGAGAAGGGCTAAGCCCTCACTTTATTAAAGTTTTTCTTGGTTTTTAAACTTCACTTTCTCTTCCCTATCTCCTCTCCCTTTTTGAAAATAGTGAAAGAGCCATTGCCAAGAAGAACATTAAATAAAAGGAAGCAGAAAAAGGCAAAGAGAGGGGAGTCAAAGGGAGAAATTCAGCTCAACCAGCAAAGGCTTCATTAGGCTCACAACAAAGACAAGCTCAATTTCTTTCTTATTGACATTAACGAGTTTGATGTGAGTCCAACATAAAAGCCAGGCAAATCTGCTTGCTTTTACTGGGGTCCCAGTATCTCTGCAGCTGCTTGCAAATTGCTTAATTCCACAAAAGGTCATCTTTCTTGATTGGTTTTCATTCCTTTCTATGTCCAACCAATCAAGTGCAGGCCAAGCAGATGGCTCGGTGCTGGTCCTGATGGGCCGGGTCAGCAGCTGCCGCCTCACCCCAGAACTCCCCCGCCCTCCCCATCATGGACATCCTTCTTCTAGCAACGCTCTTTAACTAGCAACCACAGAGTCCCCTTGGATATTTCCTGAATGCATAAAGGTTACTCCATAAACTCTGTGCTGAGCCCTGTGGTAGAGGCTGGGAGTGAAACAAAGAAATGTAATTCAAAGAATAAAAGAGAAACAGCTTACACAATTTTACAAAATAACAAACACAGTCAGGAGCAGGACTGAGGTTCCAACTCTCATTTTTATATTTGGGGTCCTTTATGCCAGTAACATGATGTCGGTCTGGCATGCGAAAGGGACAAGAAAAGAGGAATCTAGCAAAGAAAGACAGCGTGGGGGCGGGGCACAATGAAACACAGGATTGTCAGTTTTCTGACAGGTGGCAAGCATTACATCAGAATCTATGTTATAGCTTATCTTACTCAATCCTTACCATCGGAAAGGTCGCCATTATTAGCTCTACTTTTACTGATAAGATTGCGAAATTCAAAAGGACTAAACAATTGTCTGAAGGTTATAAAACTGGCAAGTGTCAGAGCTAGAATTAAAACACAATCCCATCCAATTTCAAAACCCACACACCTTGGAGAGCCTGGGTGGTTCAGTTGGTGACGTGTCTGCCTTGGGTTCAGGTCATGATCTTGGGGTCCTAGGATCGAGTCCCAAGTCAGGCTCCCTGCTCAGCTGGAAGTATGCTTCTCCTTCTCCCCCTCCCCCTGCTTGTGCGCACGGGCGTGCGCGCTCTCTCTCTCTCTCTCTCTTTCTCTCTCAAATAAGTAGATAAAATCTTTTAAGCAGAACAGAACAAAAAATCGCATGTGCCTTTAATGCCTGGATAGACGATCCCTTCCCACTCACATGCACCAGACCCCTGAGTGTTACGTATATGGTATGATACAGGCCTGATACTGAGCCATTCTCTACTCCATTTTTTTTTTTAATTTTAGAAATGTTGATGTCAACCTATTTAATCATAGACAAACATATTTATTTAGAATCTACTTGATTCTGGACATGTATTCAGTAATTCCACAAACACTTAATCAGAGCCAGGCACTCTGTGACGTCCTAGAGAAGCAAAGACAATTAAGACCCCGTCCAGGCCCGCAAGGAGCTTGCAGACTACTTGGGAAAAACAGACAGAAAACCAGATAATTACAAAATCATCTGCTTACTGCCCTTTAGCGTTCTTAACCACGTAGGTCTCTGTTTTATAATCTGGCATATTGATATACTAACAGTACCGACCAAATCGAGCCGCTGTGAGGATACAATGAGAAAATGCACATGAAGCACTTGGCATAGCGACATATGGTAGGAGTTGAATAAATATTATCGCTAATATCAATAACAGCAGCAGCTTAAAATGAGGAAATTACGAATTAAGGGAAGTGAGAATGAAGAAAGATGAATCCACAGAAGCTGAAGACATTGCCTGTGAAGAGTAAGAAAGGAATTAAAGATGACTCCGGGTCTCTGGGTTTGGCAGTCAGGACTATGGAAGAATGGTTTCTGCGGGGGGAGGGGGGGGCGGGGGGGTTTCTAGTTGGCTACATATTATCCATTCTCTCAGTCTTTCGTGGTAACAGAATTTCAGTTTTATCCACGGTGACAGTATATCCAATAATGTTCGTATATCTCAGTCTCCCATACAGCCTTAGCGGACCTTCCTCATTTCTTCCTTCCTGCAGCCTAGACTCCCACGTCATGGCAGGATCTCCAGCAGCTGGCTTGGACCAGGAGGTAACCCTGAGGACAGCCGCCATGTTGTTCTGCAATACTGGGGCCGAAAGATAGACGTCACCTGGGTGTGTGGTAGCTAAGAAGTCACCATAAGACCCTTGATGTGCCTAGCTCCAGATTTCTTTTGCATGAGAGCCCAATGTCTATTTTAATCCACTGTTATTTAGGGGTTTCTGTTATTTATAAGGTGGACAGTGATGCTAATCCCAAATAGACACTTTGGTCTAGTAAAGAGGAGAGAAAAGATGACTTCAGTTTAAGACAAGTTCTTAAGCGGTCTGTGGTACCAAGTGGAGGACAGATGTTCATTAAGCACCAATAGTCAAAGAGCTCTAGATAAGTACTCTGGATGGGGAATCAGGATATGCCACCCTAAAATATGCCACTTTGGTATCAGAAGCATTTTGAGCTGAAGGTAAATGAAAAGCAAGACACAGGAAGAGGTCTCTGCCCTCCCTTAACTGCCTGAAAGAAGGGCATAAATTTCCCTTGCGAAGGTGTCCCTCTCTCCCATGCCAAGGAAAGGAGAGCAACTCTTATCACCAGAAATGGAGAGGAGTCTGCACAAATGAACCTTACTACAATTATCCTTACCTTCTGATAGTTACCGCCACTCCCCATGTATTTCCTAGCTATTTCCCCTTGATTTACCATCCCCTGAAGCCCAAACCCCTTTCCTTCATTAAAAATGGTATATAAGCCCCCAAGTCATGTTTTTCACTTTTTTCTATGAATCCACATGCAAAAAAATTCTTTTAATTTTTTTGAGGTGTCATTTCTATATCTAGTAATAGTACATTAAAATATGGAACACCATTGCTAACACAAATGAGTTAAGCCTTCGCAGCCCCAGTAGATAATACGTTCTAAGTTTAATTAATGAATATACATTTAGTTTGCCACAAGACACGAGACAATCAGCCTTTTTCTGACAAATTCTAACTACATCAAGTTAATTAAAGTTATAATTAGCTGGAATTCAGATTTAAGCGCAGGACATCCCACATTCACCACCTCCAAGCAAATGATATTTTCACTGTGATCGTGTTAAAAGGTTTTGAAAGGAACGGTTTTGAGGTTTCATTTTTTTTAATTAAAAAAAATCAGCCGAAGATTTTTATATTTCTAAATCCTGTTTTAATTTTGAATTCTGGTAACCTGAAGGTTGCAGATATACAATCTAGTCAAATAATATTAATGGTATGATACAAATATTTGGTTAAATTTGGAAGAGCAAATTTATTATACATGAACAACTACTCCCACCCATGTTAGATAGGACTGAACTTTGGCTCTATTTCTCACTTATCCAGGAAACAGTACATCGAATATTTTGCTCCAAATGATTACTCTCAATAAAATAGACCTCATTTATGAGAGGAGGCTTATTGATTATTGAGACCCTGGAGGAACCACAAGAAGGATGAAAAGGGAAATACTTGTGAAAAAAAAAAAAGTGGGAGAAGAAGAGCAGCAAGAATAACAATTTTAAGGAAAAAAATGGAATGAGTCACCTTATTGATATAATTTAAGTTGGCAAATAGGGCTGGTAGTCTCAAACTATCTTCAGTTAAATTCTACCATTAGCTATTCATTCTTCTGGACCCCTGGATGGCTCAGACATTAAGTGTCTGCCTTCAGCTCAAGTCATGATCCCAGGGTTCTGAGATCGAGTCCCACATCAGGCTCCCTGCTTAGCGGGAAGCCTGCTTCTCCCTCTACCTCTCCCCGCTGCTTGTGTTCCTTCTCTCGCTGTCTCTCTCACTCGCTCTGTCAAATACATAAATAATCTTTAAAAAAAAAAAAAAAGATATTCATTCTTTTGAAAGCAATTGCTCTTATTCAACAGGAAATAGCACAGAAAGATCAAAAACATAATACCATACCAATCATTAGCAATTTTTTTTAAGATTTCATTTATTTGTCACAGAGAGAGAGAGCATAAGCAGGGAGAACAGCAGACAGAGGGAGAAGCAGGCTTTCCACCAAGCAAGAAGCCCAACGTGGGACTCAATCCCAGGACCCTGGGATCATGACCTGAGCCAAAGGCAGACACCACCCAGGTGTCCCCAGCCATTAACAATTTTATCATTTGTTTTATTTTATTGAGGTATAATTGACATACAACAGTATATTAGTTTCTGATGTGCAACATGATTCAGTATTTGTATATATTGTAAAATGATTACCTACATAAGTCTAATTAACATCTGTCACCATACATAGTTACAGAATTTTTCTTGGGATAAGAACTCTTAAGATGTCCTTAGTAACTTTAAGATATGCAATACAGGATTATTATAGTCATTGTGCTATATATTACATTCCAGTTATATAAAATAAGTCATCATTTATTTCATAACTGCAAGTTTGTACCTTATGACTCCATTCACCCATTTTTCATCACCTCCCCCATCCCTGCATCTGGCAAGCACTAATCTATCCTCTGTATCTGTGAGCCTGGGGTTGTGTTTTGGTTTAGATTCCACATAGAGATCATGTCACATTAGTCTAGTCTGACTTATTTAGCATCATGCCTTCAGGGTCCATCCATGTTGTCACAATTGGCAAGAATTCACTCTTTTATGGCAGAGTGATATTCCAGTGTGTAGTGTGTGTGTGCACGTGTGTGTGCGTGTGTGTGTACACATGTCACATTCTCTTTATTGATCCATTGATGGACAGCTGGGTCGTTTCGGTATCTCGACAATCATAAGTAACGCTGTAATGAACATGGGATACATGTATCTTTACATGTTAGCATTTTCATTTTCTTCAGATAAATACCGAGACGTGCAATTGCTGGGTCATAGGGCAGCTCTATTTTTAATTTTTTGAGGAACCTTCACACTGTTTTCCACAGTGACTGCACCAGTTCACATTCCCACCAACAGCGCACAGGGTTCCCGTTTCTCCACAATTTTCTTCACCAACGCTCACTACTTCTTGTCTTTCTTATACAGCTACTGTAATAAGTGTGAGGGGATACCTCACTGTGGTGAGGTGAGATTGCAGTATTTTTTCATTCTTGTATTGTCATCCCTCAATATTTCCCTATCAGTGCCCCACCCTGTTAATAAAAATCATGTGCCTTTTCTCCTGTGTCTCTGTCTTTCATTAGCTTAATGCACAGGCTCTTGACCCTAATTCCAAGAGTGTAAGGAAACAGGTTTCTTCCCTGACTTCTTTCATCATGATGCAGTATAAGTCTTGAAAAAAGAATGAGGAATAAGGGAAAGGTCATAAAATAAGAAAAAATAGAACTCTGGGGAATTCAGTACTTCCATGACAGCAACGGAAGAGAAGCCACTGAAGGGACATGAGGGGCAACAGAGAAAGGACAGGAAAATGTGGAGCGGGGGTTCATGGAATTCAAAGGACATGCCGGGTACGGTGAGCAGCATCAGATGCTACTAGAACTTTCCAGTTAGAGGCACCTGAAAGCATCCATAGGGTCCAACAACAACTTACAACTGAAAAACGTCATCCTAATTGTTTCAGCAGCGCTGGGAAAGCTGAAAACAAGCTGCAGAAAGACAAATGAAGGGAAGATGGGGAAGAGGCATATCGCTGCCTGCGGCTCTTGGAACAAATTACCACAAATTCAGTGACCTGAGCCAACGTAAGCTTATTGCCCCATGACTCCTAAATCAAAAGCCAAGAAGGTTGCTTCAGGTCTCACCAGGCTAAATCAAAGTGTGGGCTGGCTGGGCTCTCCTCTGGAGGATCCCGGAGAAAGTCTACACTTTCAGGTTGTTGGCAGAATTTGATTCCATCTGGTTGTTGGACTGAGTTTCCCACTTCCTTGCTGACGGCTGGCCAGACACTGGCCTCAGCTCCTAGGGGCTGCCTACATTCCCTGGCTCCGTCTTCAAAGGCAAGAGTAGCTAGTTAAATCTCGATCACACTTTGAATCTCCCTGACCTCTCCTCCCCATTCATTCCTCCTCCCTGCCCTTTCTGCTTTTAGGGACGCTAGTGATCACACTGAATCCACCCAGATAATCAGGGTAATCTCTCCATGTTAAATTCTGCTGATTGGTAACCTAATTCTGTCTTGCAAAGTCCCTAACGTCTACATTACTGTTTGATTAAGAAGCCAAGGGACAGGAATCTTGGGGGAAACAGTGTCGGAATTCTGGCTCCCACAAGTGGTAACAATAAACATAACTACTCTTTCAAGAAGTTGGGCTTTATATATTCAGGAGGCAGCGTGGTATCCATGAGAAATTGTTTTGGTTTTGTATAAGATGAGAAAGACTCAACTGTTAATCAAGATAAAGAGTCATATTGATATGAATACATTAATAGTAGGGGATTTTAACACGCCACTCTCAGCAATAGACAGATCATCCAAGCAGAAAATCGATAAAGAAACAAGAGCACTGAGTGACACATTGGACCAGATGTACCTCATAGATATATATAGAACATTCCACCCTAAAACAACAGAATATTCATTCTTCTCGAGTGCACATGGAACTTTCTCCAGAATACACCACATACTGGGTCACAAATCAGGGCTCACCAATACCAAAAGACTGAGATTATTCCCTGCATATTCTCAGACCACAATGTTTTCAAACTGGAACTTAACCATGAGAAAAAGCTTGGAAGGAATTCAAACACCTGGAAGCTAAAGACCACCTTGCTTAAGAATGTTTGATTCAACCAGGAAATCAAAGAAGAACTTAAACAATTCATAGAAACCAATGAGAATGAAAACAACTTCAGTCCAAAACCTATGGGATACGGCAAAGGCAGTCCTAAGGGGGAAATACGTAGCCATCCAAGCCTCCCTCAAAAAAAATGAAAAATCCAGAATACACCAGCTGTCCTTACACCTTAAAGAACTGGAGAATCAACAACAAATTAAGCCAACCCCACACACAAGAAGGGAAATAATCAAGATTAGAGCAGAGATCAGTGAGATATAAACTAGAGATACAGTAGAATGCATCAAAGAAACTAGAACCTGGTTTTTTGAAAGAATCAATAAGATCGATAAACCATTGGCCAAACTAATCCAAAAGAGAGAAGACCGAAATTAATAAAATTATGAATGAAAAGATCACGACTAACACCAAGGAAATAGAAACAGTCATCAGAAATTATGATCAACAGTTATATGCCAATAAGTTAAGCAACCTAGATAAAATGGATGCATTCCTGGAAACCTATAAACTTCCAAAACTGAATCAGGAAGAAAGTGACAACCTAAATAGACCAATATCTAGTAACAAGATTGAAGCAGTGATCAAAAACCTCCCAAAAAACAAGAGCCCAGGACCTGACGAATTCCCTGGAGAATTCTACCAAACAGTCAAAGAAAAAATAACACCTATTCTCCTGAAGCTGTTTCAAAAAATAGGAACAGAAGGAAAACTCCCAGACTCTTTCTATGAAGCCAGCATTACCTTAATCCCCAAACCAGGCAAAGACCCCACCAAAAAGGAGAATTTCAGACCCATATCCCTGATGAATATGGATGCCAAGATTCTCAACAAGATCCTAGCAAATAGGATCCAACAGTACATTAAAAAGATTATCCACCATGACCAGGTGGGATTTATCCATAGGATGCAAGGGTGGTTCAACATTCACAAATCAATGTGGTAGAACAAATCAATAAGAGAGAAGAACCACATGGTCCTCTCAATTGATGCAGAAAAAGCATTTGACAAGATACAGCATCTGTTCCTGATTAAAACAATTCAAAGTATAAGGGCAGAGGGAACATTCCTCAACTTCATAAAATCTATCTATGAAAAACCCACATGCATATTCAGAAGAGAAAGACAATAGAGAAAAATATTTTGAAAATAAAGGAGAAAAAAGGTGAAAAATTGACCAAACTACCTTCTGAGGACGTAGACAGAATTAGGACCCAGATCACAGGTGGAAGCAATGAGGCTTCTGCTTAATGTTACAGGTAGAAAGGAGGGAAGGGTAGGAAATTCGTAAGTGTTAAGAAATGGCAATAGTAGCAAATCATTAGGAAGTTCTTGCAACCACTACCGTTTTCTCTAAAGCAGCTCTCAAAGTGTCGTGCTGGACCAACACCATCAACATCATCAGAGAACTTACTAGAAAAAAAATATGAATGCTAAGGTCCTATCCCAGAACTACTTAATCAAAAACTCAGGAAGTGGGGCCCAGAAATCTGTGTTTCACCAGCCCTCCCAGGGCTGAGAATACAGCTCAAATTTGAGAACCGCTCTTATAACAAAAGACCAGATCTTGCCTAAGACTGAGGAGGAAGGGGTGCTGTCGAAGTCTTAAAGAGAATGTAAAGGTTGGAAACAGCTATAGGAAGAAAAAAAGAGAAGACTGAGTGAGAACATATGGAGACCACTATCCTGCCAAACTTCAGGAACTAAATTCCAGTCCTGGGTGTAAAGACAGAGTGGGAGATCCAATAGATTTTTGACCAAAAAAAAAAAAAAAAAAAAAAAAAAAACTTGGCTAATATAACCACTTGCAATAGGAATTACTGGCAATACATATAGACGATGGAAATAACTAATGATTAAGGAGGCCTCCTGGCACTGCTTTTAGAGTCCACATTATCTGGATTAGTGTCTTAGCTGTGCCACTAAGAGCCTAGGGAATTCAAGAAATTGGCTTAATCTCTCTGAGCTTACTTCCTCAACATGGGGACAGAAATCCATCAGAGGAGTAGAAATCCCACCTGAGTGAAATATACATAACACACAGAAATTCTTAGCGTAGAACCTGACACACAGGTGAAAGCGATTATTGTTCACTGGGGTGTTTGTCCAATTCTGTCCTACTCCTAGATGAACCCTGTATCATGTTTCTGAATCCTGTTACTCTGCTCGGTTTCCTCCAACAAGGCTGGACTCCACATGCCTTCTCACTTCAGGGCCTACATCCCTGGAAAAGCTCTGCTAGATGCTCACGACAGAGAGCAGGATGCAAAAATGTGATGCAAAAAAAAAAAAAAGCAGGATGCAAAAAAGCACGGCAGCTGCATCCGAAGCTTCTGGTCTGGTGCAGCATGTGACATGCACCCACAATCCACCGGCCAGCTCAGGTCGGAAGGCCAAGACCAAAGCCAGTCAAGTGGGCATGTGAACTCCACCCAGAGAAACACGGCAAGGGTAGAAAAAGGGTAAATAATGTAAACAAATATGTTCTTTTATCTATTATAATGACTCTGAGTAACACAAATTGGGTAAGGCTGGACTGTTTGGGATAAAGCTCTAATTAAAGGAAAAAGGAGGGGTGCCTGGGTGGCTTAGTCGTTAACCGTCTGCCTTCAACTTGGGACATGATCCCAGAGTCCTGGGATGGAGCCTTGCATCGGGCTCCCTGCTCAGTGGGAAGCCTGCTTCTCCCTCTCCCACTCCCCCTGCTTGTGTTCCCTCTCTCGCTGTGTGTGTGTCTATCTGTCAAATAAATAAATAAAATCTTTAAAAATGAATAAATAGTGGCACCTGGGTGGCTCAGTGGGTTAAGCCTCTGCCTTCAGCTCAGGTCATGATCTCAGGGTCCTGGGACCGAGCCCCACTATCAGGCTCTCTGCTCAGCGGGGAGCCTGCTTCCCCCTCTCTCTCTGCCTGCCTCTCTGCCCACTTGTGATCTCTGTCAAATAAATTAATTAAAACTTTTTGAAAAATAAATAAACTAAGAACAAAAATAAATAAAGGCAAGAGGAGACACTCAGAAGGCAACCCGACCCTCACCGAGACAGGAAGAGCCTTTTTTTTTTTTTTAAGATTTTATCTATTTATTTGACAGAGGCCACAAGTAGGCAGAGAGGCAGGCAGAGAGAGAGGGGGAAGCAGGCTCCCCGCTGAGCAGAAAGCCCAATGCGGGGCTCCATCCCAGGACCCCGAGACCATGACCTGAGCCAAAGGCAGAGGCCCAACCCACTGAGCCACCCAGGCGCCCGGAGATAGGAAGAGCTTTTGCAGATTCTGGAAACTGAGTTACTTTTGCAACATGCTTTCTTGTCATCTCTGACCACACAGTCAGCGTATGAGTTTGCTAGGGCTACTGTAACACCGTCCCATAAACCACATGGCTTAAACAGAAATGTAGTCTCCACAGTTGTGGAGACTAGAAATCCTGCCAGCAGGGATTAGTACCTCCCCAGGGCTGAGGGAAGGAGATGTCCTAGGCCTCGTTCCTTGGCCTGTAGGGGGCCATCTTCATTTTCACATGGCATGTATGCATGACTGTGTATACATGACATGTATACATTCCCTGTATGCATGACTGTGTCCACATTTCCTTTTTATTAAGGGACCCCCCCCCACTCCAGTAGGACTGCATCTCAACTAATGATAGCTGCAACAACCCCATTTCCAAAGAAGGCTACATTCTAAGGTAGAGGGGCTGGACTTCAATATATGAATTTGGAAGAACACAGTTCAACCCAGAAGAGTCAACATTCAAACCTTTAAGAGATCTGTCTTGTTTTCAAATAACAGCAAAAAAAATTGGATTGCTGCTCTTTTATTCCATAGCCTTTTTGCTTTTTAGGCTCCATGCTCAACGTGGAGCCCAATGCAGGGCTGGAACTCACAATCCTGAGATCAAGACCTGAGCTGAGATAAAGACTCACTTAACCGACTGAGCCACCCAGATGCCCCTCCACTATCTTTCATGTTGAGAGGGGAACACCAAGTAGACAGTTTAACTGCTTATAAAAGAAAGCCGTGAACTGGGTCCCCTTTTCTGGTCCCTAAACTGGAAACAGACTTCCCTAGTTGAAAAGACAATATCTGTAGAGGCATAAATATCTCTGAGGATTCTGAATCAAGTCCAATTCATTGCCTAAGCTGAATATTGTTCATTTACCCCAACTCCTCCACACTGAGACCAGACAGAGCCTGGGCTGCCTATTTCTGATGACACACATACCCAGCCGGTTCTCCACCACGGATGGAGATGGAGGCCAGATGGAGAAGGCTGTTCCCATGCACAGTGGGTGCAGGAGTCCACAGCCAACAGGTAAGGAAGGCCTCTGTTTCCAGGCACCACGCAGGATCTCCCCAGACGCAGGATCTCCCCAGAACAACGCCTGTTCCCAACACCTGTCTTCCTTCGGCCTTTCTTACTTTAGTAAAACCCACATTCTATCTGGCATGCAAAGAACAATGCCTCCTCTTCCTCTTCCCTGCATGCATCTCCTGCTCTCCAGAAAGGTTACTCTTTTCATAGGCAGACAATGTGAGATGTCAGCTGGCGCCGGCTGCCCTTTCCTTAAGTAAATTAGCATTGTTCCCTTAGATAGGATTGACGGTCTCCCTAGCTCTCTCGGTCTCTCTCTCACCCTTTTGATTCTTTTCTTTAGAAACTCTTGCCCTTCTCCCATGCCCACCCTGTCCACCACGCTGCCTCCTTCCCACACCAACACCCATACCCACGTTTACCCATCTCTTACTTATAAAGCCTCAGCTAGGCAACTCAGAGGAAGAAGGGGCTGCTGCCGCGTGTGTGCCCGTGTTCCCTTCAAAAGTCATAACTGGTAGTGATAGACACCATGGTAACATGCCCAGCCCCGGCTCAAAGCAGAACTGAGTACAGACACCTCCCCCTATCTCACTTTCCTTAGCACCGCAGGGCCCTGTGACTCAGCCACAGTCACGGACACAGGCAGACTCTCAGGCTGGGTCTGTACGAGAGCCGTCAATTAGGGAATGACCGCAGGTTCTATTCAAGTTCCTGGCAGCAGAGCTAAGCCCCTGGCCCAGTGATGTTCATCAGGACCCACCACGTAGCGCAATATTAAGAGAGCACCTCTCACCAAACCTCGAAAACTTTGCTGGATTGTAGGGACAGCACAGCCTGGAAAGTGCCTCCCACACTGGCCTGAAACACGGGTTAAATTTAATACAGGGTCTGGGGCGGGGAGACTTTGATGGGCCTCCTGCACTTTCAGGGCCCTCATCTGAATCCCCTTCCAGGTGAACCCGAGTCAAGTCCTGAGATTCCCCAGTTGGGGCTCTCTATCACCTGACATATCTGGAAGGAGGTCAGTATTGTCTTCAGTTCTTCTGCCACACCATTTGCTCAAAATCTTCTGAGGAGCCCAGACAATACTCCTACACTCCAAGCAGACATGAACAACTGCCCCCTGGACCCATCTAGGTCAGTGTCCTACGGAATCACAAGCACCAGGTGTCCAAATTCACACTGATTCTCATCCCCCACAACCATCACACCAGCTTTCACCTGCCCAGCCACAAGCTCCCGCTACCCCACGCCTCATGCTCACACCCAGTGGGCTTCCTCCTAAATGCTTTGGACTGTGGCCCTTCTCTACCCACGACCTTTGCCAGGCTCTCCTCCCTGTGCATGCAGATAGGATCGTGATGCAGCTGGGAGGGCATCTGGACTAGGGAGACCTGTGCTCAGATCTGAATCCTTCCACTCACCTGCCCAGTGGTTCACAGCAAGGCAATGACCTTGTTAGCCTTAGTGTCCTCGAAGTCAAAGTAGGATCATGCAAACACCACCTTTGCAAGAGGATGGGAGGATTTAATGAGGCAATCTATGTAAAGAAATGTTCATCAATCTCCTTGACTTCTAAATTCCATTCCAGTGCCCTTGACATTATACTCCATGTGAATTAGGTCCTGGGGCGGGGGGGCACAGAACACAGCCTGTGGTCCTTCCCCTTAAACAATAAAATGAAACCTCAAACTTTATTAAAATTATTTCACCATTTTAATCCACGATATTTAAGGGCTTTTATGTACAAACAATATTATTTTAGCTCTAGGTCTTGAAAGATTATAAAGTTTAAACACTTTTTTTTTTAAGATTTTATTTATTTGACAGAGAGATCACAAGTAGGCAGACCAGCAGGCAGAAAGAGAGGGGGAAGCAGGCTCCCCGCTGAGCAGAGAGCCCGATTCGGGGCTCGATCCCAGGACCCTGAGATTATGACCTGAGCCGAAGGCAGAGGCTTAACCCACTGAGCCACCCAGGCGTCCCAAGTTTAAACAGTCTTAATATATATTATTATATATATATAATAGTCTTAATATACATTCATTCATACAATTCATTCAATAAATACGGATTGAGGTTATTACACGTGCTAAGTATTATTCTAATTCATAGAGACACATCTGAATTTATTCTCATTTCATCAGTGATACATCGCTTAATTTATTTTAAATTATTTATGTAGGGGCACCTGGGTGGCTCAGGGGGTTAAGCCTCTGCCTTTGGCTCAGGTCATGATCTCAGGGTCCTGGGATCTCGAGCCCTGTATTGGGCTCTCTGCTCAGCAGGGAGCTTGCTTCCCCCCGCGCCCCGCCTACTTGTGATCTCTGTCAAATAAATAAATAAAATCTTTTAAAAAAATAAAAAATAAATTATTTATATATAAAAAACATTTTTCTTGACAAATCTCAAACTGGCACATCACATGATTTGAATGTATTCAAATCAACCTTCTATTAAGCCATCAAAATTAGGCAAAACTGCCTTCACCATCTCTAAACTTCTGAATTCAGTCATTTTGCATTAAAATCTGAAAGGGGTGGGGCGCCTGGGTGGCTCAGTGGGTTAAAGCCTCTGTCTTCGGCTCAGGTCATGATCCCAGGGTCCTGGGATCAAGCCCCGCATCAGGCTCTCTGCTTAGCAGGGAGCCTGCTTTCTCCTCTCTGCCTGCCTCTCTGCCTGCTTGTGATCTTTACCTGTCAAATAAATAAATAAAATCTTTAAAAAAAAAAGAATCCTTTAAAAAAAATAAAATAAAATCTGAAAGGGTTTAATATTTGTACATTTTATTTCTAATTGAAAAAGATGAGAGAAGGTGATATTTGCAAGTACTTTGCAGATAACACACTTTGGGTACGGACAGCGTTTACTCCCATTTAATGAAGAGGAAAACTAGGATTTAAGCACCACTGTATTTTCTCCTCTTAACCTATATTTTAGGCCAAAGACATTAAAATGTGTCACAGGCATTTGATCAGCAGAAGCTAACTCAAACCGATGATAAAGATCTACTTGAAGGGAATTGGCAGAAACGTTTTCAGTTTCCACTCCTAACTTGCCCTATTTTAAAATCTAACTTCCTTCCACTTCCTTGTTCTAACCAATGGCATGTTATACTAATAAGCAATAAGTGACAGAGTAAAAATCACAAACATATAAAGCTCACCAGAGTACCTACTGGTGTTCAGCTGGGTATAAACCATCTGCCAGGTGTGCCAGCACACCTATTTATTTAAATATTTATTTACTAACATATAATGTATTGTTTGCTTCAGGGGTACAGGTCTGTGAATTGTCAGGCTTACACACTTCCCAGCGCTTACCATAGCACATACCCTCCCCAGTGACCATCACCCAGCCACCCTATCCCCCCCACCCCCACTCCAGCAACCCTCCGTTTGTTTTCTGAGATTAAGAGTCTCTTATGGTTTGTCTTTGTCCCCGGTCCCATCTTGTTTCATTTTTCCCTCCCTACCCACCATGGCCCCTCCACCCCCACCATGCCTCTGCAATTCCTCATATCAGTGAGATCATATGATAACTGTCTTTCTCTGACTTATTTTGCTCAGCATAATAGCCTCTAGTTCCATCCACATCATTGCAAATGGCTAGATTTTGGATTTTTGATGGCTGCATAGTATCCCATTCAGGCACCCATTTAAAACACACCTAGAAGAGCTCATGCTATTCTGTTTCTAAAATATACACAAATACGATTATGTGTACTTGCTCGCAGACCTCGGAACCCACTATTGCTCTCGGCAGTGATATGCACCCTCCAACATCTTTGCAAACCACGTACCTGGGAGCACTTAGCAGGTGGCAGCTGTCTCTCTGGCCTAAGAAATCATCTCTCCCATCCACTTGAAAAATCTAAATGTTATACTAATGTTCCTGTGTAAAACCATTCATTAGCTAGGGGCGCCTAGGGGGCTGTCAGTTAAGCATCTGCCTTTGGCTCAGGTCATGATCCCAGAGTCCCCGGATGGAGCGCCGCACTGGGCTCCCTGCTCAGCACCAAGTCTGCTTCTCCTTCTGCCCCAGCTCTGCTCGTGCTCACTCACCCTCTCTTAAATAAAATCTTTAAAAAAATAAATAAAACTGGGGCGCCTGGGCAGCTCAGTGGGTCAAAACCTCTGCCTTTGGCTCAGGTCATGATCCCAAGATCCTGGGATCGAGCCCCACATTGGGCTCTCTGCTCAAAAGGGAGCCTGCTTCCCTTCCTCTCTCTGCCTGCCTTCTGCCTACTTGTGATCTATCTGTCAAATAAATAAATAAAATCTTTTAAAAAATAAATAAAACCTTTTATTAGTTCCCCAGAGATTTGGAGATGAAATCCAAGTCCCCCTGCAAGAAATACACGCCACCAGACACAACCAACTGTCACAATTCCATCCATGCTTTTGCAGACCCCATCCTACTTCTCTACTTCTATGGGGTGTGTCTCTTATTCTCCACTGGGAAGTGTTCCCTCTGAGCAAACACCTGCATATTCCTCTACAAGTTCAAGGTTCACTCTCACCAGGAACCTCCGTTGCCCCGAATGGCTGTCTTTCCTCCTCCATCCCTCTCCTTGTCCCCAACACGTTTCCTGATCTGAAATCATTCACAACACCACTAGAATTCTTGCCTCAACATGTAAGGTAACGGAGATGTCCTGAGAGATGCCTCTCTTCTCACCTGAATTGTAGAGCCGGGTGGGAAGAGCCAACGCCAGAATGTCAAGGGCTAAGAATCACAGACACTGTCCTTGCCTCTGCCCTTGGAGGGCCAGGTGTGGTTCCACCTCTCAGCATCTGGGGTCTAAGTCAAAGGAACAGTCCCCATCTGGGAAGTACTTACCCCTTGGCAGAAGGAGAGGAGCAGGACAGCTGGAGAATCAGTCTGATGGTTCCTGAAGATTCTAATGGGGCTTGGTAGTAGACACAGCCCTTTCCAATCGTATTGGCCAAAGCAAACCATATGGTTAAGTCTGATTCAGGTGAGGGGGGCTGTAAACTCCCAAGGCAGGCACGGTAAATCTCATGACAAGAGGCAGAGATGTATACTCCACTTAACAAAGAAAGAGAAAAATAATCCGAAACAATAATGCCACCTGCGTGCTTTCCTCCACCTCCCGTAGGAGAAGTGAAGTCCGTGTACGGCCGTGCGGCGCTGGTGAGGCAGGGCCCGTCTGAGTAAGCAGCAGCCCCAGACTTCCCATTTTCTCCTGTTGGGCCCCAAGGACTTACACCGTGTTTCTCCAGTCCTGCTTCAACACTGCCAGTTTGGTTTTATTTCATAGGATCCTCTTCTCTACTTCTCCCAAGACTAAACGGGCCATCGTTCCCTTCTAGCTCCTTCTTTGCAGTTTATACCAGAAGGACACACCAGCCTTTCTCCCATTCTCGCTAAGCGTGGAAGGAAACAGAGCAGCCACAAAATGGCCAGAGTGAGAAACCGATGGGGTTCGCTGTCCCCAAAACGCCCCGCAGTCATAACCCGACCGCTCAGCGGACGCGCGGAAGCACCAGGCGCTTTCCCAAGATGGACTCCCGCAGCCTCTTCAAGCTCTCGCTCCACCTGCCCCCGCCCAAAAGCCTAAAACATAAAAGCAGTTGCGTTGGGTGTGAAGCTAATAAAACTTCGGCTGCAGGGCTGTGCTAATTCCCTAAGCCGCTGTAACAAATTACCACAAATGGGGCAGCTGAGGAAAATACTTGGCTATGGGTCCTTTCCCGGTGCTGGAGACCACAGTCTGCAATCCGTATGGGTGCGCCCAAATCAGAGAGTCCGAGGGCCACACTCCCTCTAGAGGCTCTCGGGGACAGGGGTTCCTTGCCCCTGCCAGTTTCTGGCGACCCCCAGCTCTGTTTGACTTGTGGCCACGGCAATCTCCTCTCTTCCCCCGTGGTCATACTGCCTTATCTCCTTCTGCCAACTCTCCCTCTGCCTCCCTCTTTAATTTTTTATTTATATATATTTTTTAGATTTTATTTATTTTAGATTTTATTTATTTATTCGACAGACGGAGATCACAAGTAGGCAGAGAGGGGGGGCGGGGCTGGAAAGCAGGCTCCCCGCCCAGCAGAGGAGCAGAGATCCCAGAACCCGGCGACAGCGACCTGAGCCCAGGGCAGGGACCTTAACCCACTGAGCCACCCAGGCGCCCCCCTCTGCCTCCCCCCTCTGCCTCCCTCTTAAGAAGATGTACATGAGGGCATCTAGGGCCCATCCAGACAATCCAGCATAATCTCCCTATTTTGAGATCCTCAACTTAATCACGGCTGCAAAAATCCTTTTTCCGTATAAGGTAACATTCACAGGTGCCGGGGATTTGATATAAAATGGGTGGGGACCACTTTCCTTCTTATGTGGGGAAAAACTGAAATTCTAAAACTTGTGTTTGTGTCTGCACAAAGTAAAATTATGAAGAGAAAAAAAAGGTCAGCCATCAAAAACGCACAGGACCACCTGTGCCCCAGGAAACACCCAATTCCTTTTCTATCCCTACTGTAGAAAAGATGGCAACATTCTTTCCATAGAAAGAGGTGATTAACCTAGCAATAGCCAAACCTGTGAAAACAGTTTCAGTCTGTTTGTTTAGATTCATAAACAGATTATCTAGATTTTGGATCTGTGAGTTGTTTCTGGGCCAGCTTGGTGGTGATCTGGGCTTTGCCGTGATTCTTGTTTTCAGGATGGCCCACAGCACACGGGCTCCCAGTTACCCAACCACACTCTAGCCAAGATGCAGCTGTTAAGGGACGCAGCTGCCGTAAACTTAAGTTCGGAATCCTTGAGTTAATCAAGAGAGATAAGGGGCCGGTTGGGTGGGATTCAATCCGGCAGAAATCCTTTACAGAGCCCATCGCCGTTCCATTCGCAGAGCTCCGAAACTGCGGGCAGCAGAGGAAAGAGGGCTTGGAAGACAGTCTTCTATATTCTCTGACTCTCTGCTCTATGCAAGCAGCCTACCCATGAAAAAGGACAAGAACCCAGAACATTCCCCTGATGGCGAGCTGATTGAGCCAACACTGTGTAATCTGGATTGGAAAATGAAGGAAGTGGAAAGAGAACCTTGTGAAGGAAAGAAACAAGCAGAATCTCTCCAGCCACCTACACCATCAAGAATCTGGCTACATCCACACATTGTTTCAAAAGCAGAAACCCATCAGCTGAGAGCTGCATGAATGCTGCCCAGAAGGAGGCTGTGCAGATTCAAGCCTGAGTGCTAAGTGGAGAACATATGATCATGAGCACATGAGTTGCCTGTGGTGTAGTCAGGTTCTGGGATGCCAACCCCAGAAGCAACTGCATGTCCTGCATTCACCAAAGTGGGCAGGAAGGAGGCAGGATCGTGGAGTGTGTGCTTTGTGGCTGCGCAGGAAGGGTTGTTCTCGATGTCCCGGGGGCTGGACTCCTGCTTCGTCCTGGACTTTGAACACTGATCATAGCGGGGCCACACAAAAGCTCCACTCTCCTGAAAAGTGATCTATGGTGAGGATATCAGGATCTGCCATGGGCGCTCTGTACTCTGAGCCCTACGTGGTCCTCTCTCTGCCCTTTTCCTGGGTTTCTCCCAGCACACACATCGGGGCCCTTCCCGGCAAAGCAGCGGACCTCTGCTGCCTCTGAGCAGATCCAGAACTACAGAACAATTGGAAACTTGATCTCCGTTGCACCTAAAAGACGGAAGGACACTGCAGTTCCATATACTCAAGACTCCTTCCTTTCGGCAAACCAATGTCATAAACAAAAAATACTGAAAAAAAAATTAATGAAGTAACAGTCACCAGAAAGCTAGCACTGACTCCTGCCACCCTAGCATCCTTCATATGCAGGAAGACTGAAATCGTGGGACTTTGAGCAAATGTCAAGTTGAAGGGAGGAAAAATGCAGCCTGTGCTTTCAGATTATTTCCACTAGGTGGCATGCGCGGAGCCTCTGAAAAAGTAAAAATCAACGATTTTGCATTAAGTGACTCCACGATTTCCTTCCAAGTACAAATAGGAATTTTGCTTTCTAGGAATGGGAGGCTAAACTAAAGAAAAAGGAATCTGAATCCTGGCCCAAGATTATGGAAGTTTTTTGGGTTGGGTTTTGTTTTGGGGTTTTTTGGTTTTTTGTGGGGTTTTTGGGGGTTTTTTTCTGCCAGACTTCTGCCTTCTGTTTTTTCTCTGGAATTATCCCTGATAAATGGGAAGCAGAGATTCTCCCTGAACCTTCCTGCTTAATAAATGGTTAAGGTTTTCAGTGATAAGTCACCTGTGTTCTTTGTGCCCTTACGTGTGGGTGAAGGGAACTACCGTTCACTCTTAACAAGTAAAAGGTTTTCATGAGCCCCAAGTATCCATGCTTAAAAAAAAAGCCTTGCCCAAAACCTTGACTTAACACCTTGCCATGTAAAAATAGCAAAAAGATCGCCTTGTACTGCAAGGTGCTTAGCAACCTACAGGAGTCAGAACCCCTGAATTTCTTTGGGACCCCTGCCTATCTCAGTCAGTAAAGCATCTGACTCTTGATCTCAGGGTGATTTAAGTTGGGGCCCCACACTGGCTGTAGCGGTTGCTCAAAAAAGTAAATATAAATAAAGCTGAGGATTTAATCCATATATTTTTTTGAAGTCCTGAATTTCCATGCTGGCTCCAACTTTTTAAAATGTGAAACTGATCAAGTCACAATGCATAAGACCTTCAGTTTCAACATCCCCCAAACGGTGGTGATTGTTTGGAAAACCAAGTGATCAAATATATGTGAATTCTCAAGGCCTGAAATGCCCCACATCACTAGTCATTAGGAAAAGACAAATCAAAATCACAATAAGGGGGGGTGCCTGTGTGGCTCAGTCAGTTAAGCCACTGCCTTCAACTCCAGTCGTGATCCCAAGGTCCTGGGGATGGGCTCCCTGCTCAGCAAGAAGTTTGCTTCTCCCTCTCCCTCTATACCCGCCCCCCAACCCCACTCATGCTCTCTCTCTTTCTCTCAAATAAATAAATAAATTTTTTTTAAAAATCACAGGAAGTTACTACTCAATACCCATCAGGATAGCGATTATCAAAGAAATAATAAATGTTGGTGAGAATATGGAGGAATTGGAACCTTTTGTGCTTTGCTGATAGGAACCTAAAATCGTGCAGCTGCTGTGTAAAACACTCTGGCAGTTCCTCAAAAGCTAAACATAGAATTTTCGTGCAATCCAGCTTTCAATTCCTAGGTATATACTCAACGGAATTGAAAGCAGGAATTCAAACGGATACTGGTATGCTAATGTTCACAGCAGCGTTATTCATAATAGCCAAAATGTGGGTACAACCCCAGGGTCCATCAACAGATGAATGGACAAACAAAATGTGGTGTGTGAAATATTATTTGGCCATTAAGAGAAATGAATACTGACACATGGCAACATAAATGAACCTTGAAAGCATTATGCTACCAGACACAAAAGGACAAATACTGTATTATTCCATTATTACACGAGGTGCAGAGAATAGGCAATTTCATAGAGACAGAAAGTAGATTAGAAGTTACCACCGGCTGGGGGAAGGGGAGGTTGAAAGTCATTGCTTTAATGGTTACAGAGTTTCCGTTTGGGGTAACAAAGAAGATTTGGGCATAGATACTGGTGAGGGTTGCACAAGGTGGTGAATGTAATCGATGCCACTGAGTTTTACATTTAAAAAATAGTTAAAATGGTAAATTTTATGTTATGTGTATTTTGCCTAAATAAGGAAATAGAAAATAATAATAGGCGGATTTAGACCACTTTAGCATTCAAAGTCAAGGACAGATTTGGGGATGGTATTTTTCTAAGTGACTATATTTGGTGATTAAATTTCCTTTTCCACCCAAAAAAAAAAAAAAAATCCCAAGGCCTGGCACATAACTCATTCAAATCACATTTGTATTCAGCTTGCATGTGTCGAGTTTCTTCTGGCCTGTTTCATCCTCCCAGCAATCCTGCGAGGCTCCCAAGAACACAGTCAAAAACCTCCTGTCCCTACACCGTATTCTTCTAGAGCTCCCTGTAGGTAGAGGCTATTCCTTAGTCTTAAGGCGGAGAGGACAAGAGCAGAACTTGACAAAGTGAGGCAAAGACATAACATCCAGTGAATGAATGCTCTGTATGGCAAGTGTATCTCATGGATTCTTCATCCCTTCTCGAAGGTCAAATTCTACCTCTGCATTTTCCCAGATCCCTCATTCAGAATTAAATTCTCTAGATCTGGTATTTTCAAGCTTCGTTAAGACATTTCTACAATCTGCTCTAATGTAACGGTTATATTTGCCCGTATCTCACTTAGCATATCACGAGGACCTAAAAGACAGGAGCCTTCCTCTTTCCCCTCTCCTCTCCCTCCCCCCATCCCACCTGCTCGCCCACCCATCTGCAATACTACGGGGGAATGTTGGCCATCCCCCTCCCCCCACCACCCATCCAGGCTCTCTCCAATCTGACAACAGAGTGGATTTACCAAGTACTTCTCTCTACAAACAATTGCTTTTCATCTGTTTTATTTACTGTAATCTCAGCTGCTATGAACTTCCCAAGACATGCACACATCACCACCACAAAACACCAACCGTATGCACACACTAAACGATTCCTAAAAAGGATAAGAAGTAAATGGCATCAGCGGGGAGACTCTCTGAAGGAAGGCACTCTGAAAACAGCCTGGATTCAGGCTTCAATTCAACCCAGCATCAGACTTGGTCAGATATATAAAAAAAGATGAATGCCAATTAGTTCTTGTTCCTCAAGGAGCTAGCAATTGTCTTTGCACAAGAATCCTTCACTGAAAAGGGTTCCCAAACTACAGAATATCTCCCCCCAACCCCTACTGCACACAGTAAGTCCAAAACAAGCTACTATTGATATACTTTGCACATACTATCTCATTTAAATGTTACCTCAACCTAGGGAAGTGCTTCCCAGTAGAGACCTGCTACGTCTCTAGTCCTTCTCACTAATCTCTACCCAGCACTCTGTTCCCCAGCCAGGCGGGACTAGCTTCAGTCTGTCCCCCCAAAGGTCCCAGTCATTTCTCTTCTGTAAGCCCTCTATAAACAGTGTTTCTTCTGCCTGGACCCTCGGCCCCTGTCCACCACCGCCCACCCCGATGTTCTAACTAATGTCTACTCCTCTTTGAGGCTTCTCTCAGAAATCTCTTCCTCCTGAAAACTTCCCATGCCTCCTCCACACTCCCAAAACTGAGTTAGCCACCTACCTTTCAAGATCTCACAGGGAGCATTAATCAGACTCTTAAAATGAAAGCTTGTGTTGGTTTGCTGTTTCCTCCCCTAAGCTGAGATGTCCATATGAATGGGGGCCATTGGGGCACCTGGGTGGCTCAGGGGTTGAGCCTCTGCCCAGGTTGAGCCTCTGCCTTTGCCTCAGGTCATGATCCCAAGGTCCTGGAACCCACAATGGGCTCTCTGCTCAACAGGGGGCCTGCTTCCCCCTCCCCCTCTGCCTTTCTCTCTGCCTACTGGTGATCTCTCTCGGTCAAATGGATAAATAAATAATCTTAAAAAAAGAAAAAACAATGGGGCCCGTTTGTTTACTCAGAACCCTACTCATAATCTGGGACATGATAATCATATGTGACAGGCACTCAACAAATACCTTTCGATGGCTATGATAGGTATTATTTTCCTATATTTTAGAGTTGAGGAAGCTAGAGCTACGGAGGCTTCGAAATGTGTCCAGAGACACAGAGCTAGCTGGCAAGCAAAGCACCTAGATTTTGAGCCCTGGTCCTTCCAGGGCAGGACCCCTGTACCACAAGCAAATCCCTCCACCAAAGCGCGTTGGGAATTTGAATTCATCAAGAACTGTTCAAAATGCTCCCCTGGAGCCCTCAGTTCTTTTTTTTTTTTTTTTTTTTTTTTACCAGAATGGCCCATCAGAACTCACCCTCTCTACCCAGTAAAAATTCTTACAACTCATATTTACAAACATAAATCAAAGGCAGGGGCTGTATTGATGGGCGGCGGGCAGGCAAGAAAAGTTGAAAAAAAAATGGCATCTCCTTTTCCTATAGTTTTTTTTTTTCCTCTTTTCAACTGAATATGTTTTGAGGACACTGATGTCAAATACTGAGGCTGAGAAATTTGCTGAAACCCTTCCCTTTCCGCTGATAGAGAAGAACAACAAGTGCAATGTCCCGGTTGGGTTGCCCACCTAATTGCTCTGCACCCTGGGGCTCTTTAGGAACTCTGGGGTACCTAGAGAAGTCACAGTTCTAGGTCAGGATAAAGGCGTCTTCCTAGGAACTGGCAGACTGGCCGGGCTTTGCGCATGCTCAGTAGTGACTGCCAGAAAGCAGGCATGCTTTCGAGTAAGGAGCCGGAGGTGATCTCAGTGGTGCCCATCACGCTATTGCTGTGTAACAAACTACTCCAAAATTAAAAGCTTTAAAGAGTGAGCTTTTATGATCTCTGTGGGTCAGGAATTGAAGTGATTGAGCCGAAGGCTCTGGCACGGGGTATCTCAAGAGGGTGCAGTCGGGGTGCTGGCTGGTGCCCGGGGGATCCACGCCTCAGATGGCTCACTCGCTTGAGCTTCTTGCTGGCTTTGGGCAGGAGGCCTCAGAAGCTTGCCATTTGGGTACCTCCATAGGGTTGCTGGAGTATCCTATGATTCTGACACCAGTGTGGGTTCTTTCCCTAGGCCAGCAATTCTCCAGGACCGGCTGAGTGCCCCACAATTCAGTTCAATTTTGACACTACCCACGTGCAGAATGTGTCCCATCCCACAGGTTAGGGGCTCAGTCTCACAAGACTGCCCCACTTCAGACACCAGTCAGAAGTCCAGGATGTCACCTCTGTTTCGGACTGACTGGCTATTAAGTCAGAAATTCCTGCACACCCCTCCTTGGGTTCCATTAATTTGCCAGAACAGTTTGCAGAACTCAGGAAACTGTTCACTCACTAGATTACCGATTACTAGATTATTACAAAGGATGTTAAAGGAGGCAAACCAGCAGCCAACTGAAGAGATTCTAGGACCAGGTATGTGGGAAGGGGAGCAGAGGTCCATGTAACTCTCTTAGCATCTCCACATGTCCAACAACATGGAGGATCTCCAAACCCCACATATGTAAATACAATTTTTTAGGGAGAATTCATTACATATGTATGATTGATTAAATCATTGGCCATTGGTGATTGAACTCAATCTCCAGCCCCCTCTCTTCCCCAAAGGTCAAGGGAGTGGGACTAAAAGTTCCAACCCCCCAATCACAGGATTGGTTTCCCCCAACCAGTCCTGATCCTTAAGTGGCTTAAGGGCTTTCCAGGACACCTCTTTAACATAAAAAGACACCAGGGTGCCTGGGTGGCTCAGTGGGTTAAGCCTCTGCCTTCTGTTCAGGTCATAGTCTTAGGGTCCTGGGATCGCAGCAGAGTGCCTCCTTCCCCTTCTCTCTCTGCCTGCCTCTCTGCCTACTTGTGATCTCTGTCAAATAAATAAATAAAATCTTTAAAAAAAAATAACAAGACACCTTTTATCACCTTTATCATGCAAGAAATCACCAAGGTTTTAGGCATGCTGTGTGAGGAACAGGGACAAAGAACTAATATGCATCTCTTATTTATAAAGCACAATATCACACTCACAACTTGGCAGCTGGTTTCCCTAAATTAAGTATTCTAAGAGAGAACGCAAGGAGGAAGCCACAGTGCCTTTTATGACCTAGTCTCTGAAGTCACATACCATCACTTCCACAACATTCAATCCATCAAAAATCAGTAAGGACAACCCACACTCAAGGGGAGGAGAATTAGGCTCCACTTTTTAAAAGGAGTAATATTGGGACACCTGGCTGGCTCAGTTGATGGAACATGTAACACTTGATCTCGGGTTTGTGGGCTCGAGCCCCGTGTTGGGTGTAAAAATTGCTTAAAAATTTAAAAAAAGATCTTTAAAAATAAAAAAAAAATCAAAATTAAAATAAACAAAAGGAGAAATGCCAAAACAAGTAATGGATTTTTTTTATGACACCACCACTTGTCAACTTAAGAAAGCATTCATTCAAAAGCACAAACCTCTTCCTTCCTCTTGGAAGAATTCACCTCTCCCAGTTAAGTGACCCAAGTTGTCCCAGGTCCTGAGAAGCCCCAAAGTGGGGCTCAAACTCACAACCCTGAGCTTGAGAGTCACATGTTCTGCCAACTGAGCCAGCCCAGGGCTCCTTGCCTTGTCTTTATCTTAACTGTCTCCTATTTGACCTGACTTACCGAATCTTATTTTGTGAACATGTAAAAATTCTCTAACTGTGTGCATTTAAGTGGTTATTTCCAAATGCTTAAAGGTACTGGGAAATTTCCTTTCCTGCATATTTTTTTAAATGTCCCTTTCTAATTGGTTACACTGTGATATATGCACACAGTGAAGTACTGTGTAGCCATTTAAAATGGTTTGTATTTAAAAATATTTAATGAGTGGGGAAATCACTGTGAAGTACTCCTAAGTGAAAAAAAGAGCAGGTTACAAAATAGTATGTACAATCTGATTCTAATTTTTATAAAAATACGTGTGCGTCTATATACATAGGGGAAAAAAGGGAAGACAAAACAGCAAAATTACATTCTGTCTATCTGAGCGCTGAGAATTTGAAATAACTTTTATTTTCTCATTGTGCCTTTATGCATTTGCCAAATTCAAAACAATGAATATTTAATATCCTAGGGTTTAAAAAATTCATATTGCTTCCAAATGTTTTGCCTTATAAATTTATTCCACACCCACAGTGGCGTATCTTAAAACTGAAAATAAACTCACCAAATCAGCTGAAGTTATCTCTGGATTCTGGGGCTGAGAGCTCTAGATTTTCCTTATGCTTTTTTGCACTCTCCGCTCCCCACCCCCTGGTGATGGAAAGGTTTATAATTAGAAACAGGTTTTTAGGAGGAAATACATGTCTTTCCTTCCTCTGGCTCATAAAAGTTCACTATCGGGAAAGAACCTGATGTTAGTCATTTGCAACTCTGTGGGAATTTGACACCTCTACCTCCGAGGTATGTAGGTTCCCCTTGTGTTCTCTAATTAAGAGGATCTTGGAGTTCTAGTAGGTTCAGACGCCTTGTGGCTCAGCCCACCTACTGCCCCACCAGGCTTCCATAAAGAGTTGTGGCCTCGTGAGAGGTCCCATCTTCATGATTTGTCCTTCTCCTGTCCCGGACGAAGAGCCCTGTGTCCAGAGTTCCTTCCTCAGATCGTATTTCTTTCCTATTTTTGTTCTTCGGTGTTCAGTTATAAGATTCCTTGGCTAGTAAAGCACGTTGGCTGCATGGAGCTACTTATAAGAAAAACCAGAGCAGCCTCCAGTGGCTGGAGAGGTGAATTCCTCCTAGATCTCTTTTTCTAACTCTTAACCCCAAGCCCCGTCTTTTTTGCTTTCTTCTCCAAGTTCATTTTCCCCTTTACAAGTCCCAGATTTTCTGAGGCAACGCAGTTACCAACATCTTGTGCCCTGATCCCCTTATGTGCCCTCGTGCTTTTTGTCTGATCGTGAATTCAGATTCTTGGTTCAGGAAATGTGGTCACTGTAGATGACCTCCCATGAGCCTTGCAACAGCCCTGCAAGGTCAACAGGGGGCCGGGCTGAGATCAGAATTCCCCCTCCATCTACAGATGTGGAGGTGAGGCTCCAGGAGATTAAACGCTTTGCCACAGACAGTGAAAATGGCCCAGAGCCAATACACAAGCACTGCGTTCCTTTATTTACTCCTGCTTTCCTGCGCTCTGAAACTCCCTTACTAGACACAGAACCTTTCATTTCATCTTTGGAAAGAAGTCCTAGATGCCAGCTGAACTTGAAGGAAATGACTCATTGTGAACAGCTGATTTCCTAGATAGCTAAGGGCTTGCTTCCCTTTCATCCATTTCTATTCCTTCCTCCTCGCTTTATCCCCCTTCCTCTCCTCTGTTTCCCTCAATTACTTTTAAACTCTTCGGAAGAGTTTCTATCTGGCTGCCTTCAGACGGGAGCGTCAGGCCCCATGCTGCCCACTCAGCTGCTGCAGCCACGGCTCAAGTCATAGCACGATGGCCGGTGGGGAGGACAAGAAAACTGGGTCTACATTTTTCAAGAGCACATGGGAGGCACCGAGCTTCCATGATCGCCTTTAATAGTCTATCCAGCAAAATATGTTGCAAAGTTTCTTGCCTTAGAAATGAAAAGAGCTGAATGTGTGACAATGCAAGAATATCATGATAAGGGCGCCTGGGTGGCTCAGTCGTTAAGTGTCTGCCTTCGGCTCAGGTCATGGTCCCAGAGTCCTGGGATCGAGTCCCACATCGGGCTCCCTGCTCGGTGAGGGGGGGGACTGCTTCTCCCTCACCCACTCCCCCTGTTTGTGTTCCCTCTCTCACTGTCTTTCTCTGTCAAATAAATAAATAAAATCTTAAAAAAAAATAAAAGAATATCATGATAAACCTAATTATAGCTAATATTTATTTGGTGCTTACAGGGGCCAAACACGATCCTAACCGCATTACACAGATGCATTTGTTGATCAGTATCAGCGCATTCCCTCAGTTATGTTGCAATACTGTATAGCAGCACTGTTTGAGGGGCTACTGAAGTATGGGGACTATTTGTCTCTACATTTTCTTAATTCTTGGATTTCTTTTTTCCTTTTTCAGAACCTCCCATTGCTATTAGGTTGCTAAATATCACCATTCTGGATTTCTGATTTGCTTCCTTTAATGGCCTACAAATTTAAAATGATAAGCCAATCATGTTGGAACTCTGTCCAGAGAAAGGTAAGTATGCTTGATAAGGGCATATAAGTAAAATAGAGGAACAATAACACGTGTGTGGTACCCAGAGAGAAATATACTTGATACATCTGTTTCATTCATTTTAGGTGCCAGGGCCTTTATGTTAACTTTTTATGTTGAAATAATTTCCAATTCACAGAAATGTTGCAAGAACAGTACAAGGAACATAGGTATACTTTTGACCTACCTTTCACTCACTGACTCTGGCTGGAAGGATCTCAATGAGTTCATGGGGTACAATTTATCAGGATCACGAGTAAAGAATGTCACCATTCTAAGTATTGCTTAGTCTGTCATACATTTAACCTCCTAATTTTTCTTCCTGCCACAAATGATTAAGATCTGGCTAAGCTGATTTTTGCTACCTACTCTGAACCTGAAATCAAAAGCGTGGAAAGCCCTGGAGATATTGAAACCATTGACCTGATGAACCACAGAAGTTCAACTATTTCAGACTGAAGAAAATTAATCCTGGCTTGTAGCTCTACTATTTATTTATTCATCACAAATATGTGTTGCTAGGAACCTTCTGTAATGGATTTAACACTGTCAGAAAGCCTTTTTATCTACTCGTGCCTTCTAATATGGAAGCACATCTGACCTCATTGAGGATGCAGGATATCTTGATAAACTAAAAAATTTTTTTAAGATTTTATTTATTTATGTATTTGACAGAGAGATCACAAGTAGGCAGAGAGGCAGACAGAGAGAGAGGGGGAAGCAGGCTCCCTGCCAAGCAGAGGGCCCAATGTGGGGCTTGATCCCAGGACCCTGGGATCATGATCTGAGCCAAAGGCAGAAGCTTTAACCCACTGAGCCACCCAGGCACCCCAATAAACTAAAATTTTTTTTTAATCTTTTAATTTCTCTCCAATCTTCCCTTCTGCAGACAAATTATTCATCACTGGAGGTTTTCTTTTTTTTTTTTTCTTTTTAAGTGATCCTATTTTCTAATGCCTGGAATCTGTGTTGCAAAAATGAATTTTAGAAGACTGACAGGTAAGGACCGCGTCTTGCACACAGTAGATTTCAGTGCTTAAGCTAATGCTGAATTAAACACCAAGCTGATCTGAATTAAATGTTGAATTAATGCTAAATTAAACACCACGGTGGTTCCACCACTGGTGAGAAAAATGTCAAGATGATCTTCCTCATGGTCTTTCCAGACCATGCTCCCCTTCATGCAACCCAGAACTGGGCATAATTCTTAAATCTGTTTTTATATAGTCACTCATTCATTCAATATGTGCATGGTAGGTTATCTTTTCTCTGAAGAAACAAAACAAAACAAACTGTGTCCCTACCATAAATGGTGGCTTGAGCACATCCTGAACTCCTATCACTCCTACTCAGTTCAAAACACATAGGCCTGTTTAATGTAAAATTATATTTTAAAAGCATATGGTCATTTCTTACATATTATGATATGAAGTATACAGTACCACCTATGAAGTGTTCTTGCCAAAATTAAGACTGGGGCACCTGGGTGGCTAAGCATCTGCCTTTGGCTTGGGTCATGATTGTGGGGTCCTGGGATGGATTGAGCCCCAAGTCCAGCTCCCCTGCTCAGCGGGGAGCCTGCTTCTCCCTTTCCCTCTGCTGCTCCCCCTGCTTGTGCTCTCTCTCTTTCAAATAAAATAAATAAAAGTCTTGAAAAAAAAATTTAAGACTAAAAGTAAACAAAAAACATTCAAGACTAATCACAGATTTTTTTTTAAAGTAATTCCTACACCCAAATTGGGACTTGAAGAACGACCCTGATGAGATCAAGAGTCGTATTCTCTACTGACTGAGCCAGCCAAATGTCCCAAGACTAATCACAGCTTTTGACATTAACTCCAAGTTACAAGAAATACAGGGATAGAAGAAAAATTTAAATGACACTGTGAAGAAACAAGCAAGTCCAGTATGTGGGACACTCTTTAAGATAATGGCCTGGTATGTCTAATAAGCCAGTGTAATGGAGGAGAAACATGGTGGAGGGATTATATTCTAAGTTCAGAAGTCATAACAACCACATGTACTTCATGAATGTTGGTTAAGTCTTTGTTGAAAAAAAAAATGAACTATACAAATTTCTCCTTGATTAGAGAAAATTGAGTATACATATTAAAATATATCAAATAATTATTGTCAATTTGCTAAGGTTTAAGAATGGCACTGTGGGTATATACGAGAATGTGCTTATTTTTAAGAGAGACTGCTAAAATATTTGGGGTGAAAGTATGTTGGGGTGCACAAATTAGTTTTAAATTTATGTTTATAGGCTGCAGCAACTTCTTGCTAGACACATCTCCAAAGGCAAGGGAAACAAAAGCAAAAATAAACTATTGGAACTTAATCAAGATAAAAATCTTCTGCACAGCAAAGGAAACAGTCAAGAAAACTAAAAGGCAACCTACAGAATGAGGAAAGATATTTGTAAATGACATATCCAGTAAAGGGCTAGTATCCAAAATCTACAAAGAATGTATCAAACTCAACACCCAAAAGACAAATAATCCAGTCAAGAAATGGGCAGAAGACATGAACAGACATTTCTGTAAAGAAGACATCCAGATGGCCAACAGACACATGAAAAAATGCTCTACATCATTTGGCATCAAGGAAATAGAAATCAAAACCACAATGAGATACCACCTAACACCAGTCAGAATGGCTAAAATTAACAAGTCAGGAAATGACAAGTGTTGGCGAGGATGCAGAGAGAGGGGAACCCTCCTACACTGTTGGTGGGAATGCAAGGTGGTGCAGCCACTCAGGAAAACAGCAGGGAGGTTCCTCAAAAAGTTAAAAATAGAGCTACCCTACGACCCAGCTATCGTACTATTGGGTATTTACCCTATAGATACAAACGTAGTGATCCGAAGGGGCACGTGCACCCGAATGTTTATGGCAGCAATGTCCACAATAGCCAAACTATGGAAAGAGCCAAGACGTCCATCAACAGATAAAGAAGATGTGGTATATATGTAAGGACCTATTTTATATTTTTATTTTAGCCAGAGGCTTCCATTGAAGTTAAACAATAACTTTGTTGTTTAACCCTTAAACTGTCCCTGCTCCCCTTCCCCCAGGGGACTTGTTTTTAAGTCCTGGAAACCAGTTCCAGGTAACAAAGCCCAGGTACAAGGGTGGGTCAGCCCAGGTGGAGACATCCGATCAGTGGGGGGCCCATACTGTCTCCTAGCTACCAAGGTGATGGGCTAGTTTCCATGGCTACTGTGGGGTGAATTGTAATTCAATTAGCCACCTGCGTGTGGCCAGGCCCAACCACATGACCTTTGCTCTATAAAAGTTAGTCTGGAAAGCAGGGAGGGGTCGTCCTCTCTGTAAGGGCGTCCCCCACCGGTCACTTTGACGGTCGGTCTGATTCTTGATGCTTGGCGCGAAATAAAGCTTTGCTTGACCTTCGCTTTGTATCAGCCTCGCTCCTTTAATCACGGACCCATTATTGGGGTACCCATTTTTGGGGGGGCCTAACCATATATACACAATGGAATAATATTCAGCCCTCAGAAAGGATGAATACTTACCATTCACACTGAGTGGATGAAACTGGAGGATATTATGCTAAGCAAAATAAGTCAGTCAGAGAAGGGTTATCATAACGTTTTGATAAGGGAAAAACTGTGCTCTAAGATGGCCGACCAAACCAGCACGGGAATTCCAGTCCATTCCAGAGCCCTTCTGGGTTCTTCTTTCCTACCCTGTTTCCCACACACGCCAAAAGTACCAACTATATGGAAGTAGAGGGTATAAATCACCCTCCCTCCCTGTGCTCCAGGCTCAGACCTTTGGGGAACAGCCTCCTCTGAGCCTACTGGTGTTAAATAAACCTCCAGTCCTCTGAAGTCCCCGAGTGTGGCCTGGTTCTTCCGCCAGGATCCAGTCCAGGTTCTGCAACATTCAGTTCCCTGACCGGGAAACACAACACACTGGCCCATTGTTGCCACCTGTTTGGTTTGTGGCAATGGCGGGGCGGTGATGGAACGAGGAATCGTAAGGGAGAAGGTGCGTGCTGCCTGATTTCTGGCAGTCTGCCATCTGTCCAGTCACCTCAGACAGGCCCCGGCTCTCCATTCCCACCCAGACTCAAAGGAGATCTGGCAGGTGAGGACCTGGTCCCGACATCGGATTCTGTTAAGACCTGGGGCCGCAGGACCCAGTCAGGCTCACTGGTGAGGGTGGAAGGGGAAACTGATCTCTTCCCAGAGACCTCTTAGAGGTCTCACAGGTAGGGCCTCCTGGGGGAGAGGTCCCTCGGGTCAGGAACCCCAGAAAGTGGGGACAGGAAGGAATTTCAGAAAGGAATTCCACAAGTCAGGGCCTCCTGGGGAGAGGAACTGTAACAACTTCTGGAATGAATGTGTGAGTGAAAGTGCAGTTTGACCCGGCTTTTCGGGCAAACTGATTCTGTGGCTCCACGGGCAGACACCCTTAGGGTCCCCAGTCCAAGTGGGCCTTAACCTGTTTCCATGGTGACCTCATAGGCGAGTGCCTTTGGGGCACCAGTCCAGGGTTTATATGGACCCACTAGGGCTAAGAGGCACCCAGGTCTTCTCTGGGAGGGTGGACAGGCGGGCATCTGACTGGTCTCTCCTTTGGAGGGACACCCACCCTTTGTCTTTATGTCAGTGACACAGGGAGGGAACACACAGGTGGCCAAGAGAGCCCATGCTCGTCATGGGTGGAAGCTCTTCAAAACCTACGCCCTTAGACTGCATGCTCGAAAATTTTAAGAAGGGCTTCTCGGGAGACTATGGGATCAAAACATCTCGAAAATCAGGCACATTATGTGAACTGGAATGGGCCAGCTTTGGGGTCGACTGGCCCTCCGAGGGTGCCCTGAGACCTACCCACTGTCCAGGTCATCTAGACATACATCCAGGTCATATGGTTGGGACTCCTGGACACCCTGACCAATTCCCACATATTGATTCTTCCCTTCCGGTAGCCCAAACTCTGCCCCCATGGGTCCGATTCTATGCTAATAGGAAGGACCAAATAGGATATTTGTAACCCAAGTAAAAAACCCCAAAGGCTCTAACAAAGCAAAGCCTATCAGGGAGGCCCTGCCTGGGGGCATTAGGGGCAGCAGCAGGGATGAGCTCTGGACAAGGGCGAGCCCAGTCAGGAAGCTCGGGGACCGGAGTCCTCCTCTGACCCGGGGCCTAAAGCTGAGCTGGCGGAAGACAGTGTTCCTGCTGCTTCTAAGTGGCGTGTGTGGGGAGATCTCGGATTTAGCAGCTCTGACAGCCCACAGGAAACTTGATCCATACAGAAACAGGATATAAAATAACAGGAGTTCTCATACTTATTTTGGGGGAGGGGGGCAGAGAACGCATCTGGGTGGCGCACTCATTTAAAGCATCTGCCTTCCGCTCAGGTCATGATCCTGGGTGTCCTTCAGGACAGGGACTTTAAGGAATATTCCCAAGCAGCTGCCAAAACACCCTTTGTTTCTGAGAAATTTCCGTCTTCTCTGGCCGAAATGGACTGCCTATTCCCCGCTTGCTGATGGGGAAACATGGTGTCTGCTCCTCTGTTGGAGCTAAGGAGCCCCTGAACTGGAAACCCTTTTTCTTCTTCTGGCAGCAATTTGCCTCTTTTGCCTCCCCAACCCTCTTCTCCCGTTTCTGCACCACCTAGAGGGCAGCCTGCGTTACTGGCTTCTAGACCATCCTCGGTGCCCCAGGCACCATGGCTCCTCCCTTCACCGTCAAGGAGCAAGAAGAGCACCCCTGGACCTAACACCGCCCTCTCCAGATTTCCCCACCTGTCCCAGGTAAAAATTGACCGTGGGGAGGGATCCAGGCGGAACATAATTCAGCATTTAAGCTAAGTTGTTGGTTTAATTAAGATAGACGTGTCTTTTAAGTTATCAGCAGTAAACGTGAAACTTTTATTCTATCAGGGTTTACTGAAGGTCAAATAACCTCATGTTATCTCTGTTACAATTTGTTAGCAGAAAGATGACTACACTGATGGTTAATTGTCTCGAAGTTTTCTCGGGTAAAGATAGCTTCCAAAGTCTTTGGTAAACTAAACTTTAAAGTTTTGCTTGGATGTTAAAAGGAATTGAATTCCATTGGACATCTAAGTCTTTTCTAAATAGGATAAAGTGCTAAGTCATTAATTACTGGACATAGATTTGTGTTTTTGACTTTTTTTTTAAAGACCTTTATCCTTTTTTTTTTTAATTTTATTTATTTATTTGACAGAGATCACAAGTAGGCAGAGAGGTAGGCAGAGAGAGAGAGGGGGAAGCAGGCTCCCTGCCGAGTAGAGAGCCCAATGTGGGGCTCAATCCCAGGACCCTGAGATTATGACCTGAGCCGAAGGCAGAGGCTTAACTCACTGAGCCACCCAGGTGCCCAGAAACATTGGTTATTTTACCAAGGATTTGACTGGAATGTCTTATTTGAGAAAGACATGCGTAGACTCAGATATGACCAGAAAGCTTTAAGGAGCTAAGGTTGATTCTATGAAACCTGGAGCAATAAAGCCCCTTGGGACTGTTGGCCTGATACCTTGCTTACAGCGTTCCCAGCAACCTCACCAGGTGAGTAGAGAATGTCACTTCCTGGAAGGTGCAGGAATCTGAGGATATTTGGGGGACCTCAGAAAGAGGAATCTGCCTGAATATTATAGGTGTTGCAGGCAGGTCTGATGGCAAGTACTTGGCTTGGCTTCTGGCCTGGAGAGGCTACTAAAAGTTCAACCTAGAGATACCTTATAAAGTTCCAGCAAAGCAGATTATAAAAGATCTATATGATCACTCACTGTTCTTGCTGAGCTTATGTAAATAATTAGGCCAAGTTTGTTAAAACTGGACTTTTTCTCAAATAAATTAGTCCTGATTTGGCTATCTCTGGATATGAAGGTTATTTTAGAGAGAAAATTTTTGTTTAAATAACCCACCTTTGTGGATGTTAAATTCTAGATTTGACTGTCTTTAAATGTTTGCTGTTTACCTAAGCTAGACAACTTGAGGTAAACTTCAGAGAAGTTGCACAATAGCTCGTATAGAAAATCTTCTTGTTTTTATTCTATGGAGATAATAATAAGGGGAACCCATGGCTCATGATTAAACAACTGGAAAATGGGATTGATTCCCCAACAATTGTATAACTTACCACCTTGACCAGTTCTATGTGGCTGGGATAAGGAAATCATTCCCTAAAAGCCAGAGCATACCCCAATCTATAGGGTTAACTATGGACTTGTGGAGATAATGGATGACCCCACTTTTTTTTTTTTAATATTTATTTATTTGACAGAGAGAGATCACAAGTAGGCAGAGAGGCAGGCAGAGTGAGAGAGGGGAAGCAGGCTCACTGCTGAGCAGAGAGCCTGATGTAGGGCTCGATCCCAGGACTCTGGGATCATGACCTGAGCTGAAGGCAGAGGCTTTAATCCACTGAGCCACCCAGGCGCCCCGACCCCACTTTTTTTATGATTGGATTGGATAATGTACTTGGGAATGCCCTTAATCTCTTGATAAGTCTTCCCCCACTTGCCAGTGATTCCTTGTATTAGGATATTAACGCTTTACCCCAAAGAGGTCTTTCTTAATTGTTTCATCCCTCACAGTCATATTTATCTTAGAAACCACCTGGGTGGCTCAGTGGATTAAAGCCTCTGCATTTGGCTCAGGTCATGATCCCAAGGTCCTGGGATCGAGCCCCACATTGGGCTCTCTGCTCAGCAGGGAGCCTGCTTCCTCCTCTCTCTCTGCCTGCCTCTCTGCCTACTTGTTATCTCTGTCAAATAAATAAATAAAATCTTTTAAAAAAAGAAAAGAAAAGCCACCTCTATTGAGGTATAATTGCAAACAAAGGCTTTAGCTAAGCATACAACAGTGCTCCTGGTAAAAGGAGCCTCAAAGCTCACTGTGGGACAGTCCCTGAGTGTAATGACTTCACATCAGGTCCAGAGTGTCTTGAAAACCAAAGGCCACCACCAGTGGATGATGGAGGCTGACTTATTAAAAACCAGGCTACACTTGAAAACCTGTCAGACTTTACACTCAGCTACTCTTAGGCCTGGACCTGACCTTATTACTTCTATAGAGCATAACTGTTGGAGGTCATTGATCTTGTTTATTCTAGTCAACTGGATTTAAAAGATTCCCAGCTATCGGGCTCTGTGCTCAGCAGGGAACCTGCTTCCCCACTCTCTCTGCCTGCCTCTCTGCCTAATAAATAAATAAATAAAAACCTTAAAAAAAAAAAGTGGGTTAAAATATCACAACTATCTTTAAAGAAAAAAGAAAAAAAAAAAAGATTCCCAGCTATAATTCACCTCAGAGGCCCTATGGCAGCACCCCCCCCTGCAATAAGTAGGCTTAGAGGAGACCTTGAATGGATTGGAGACTTAGAAGTGTCCCAACACCTCCAAGCCCTGGGAAAAACTCTAAGGTACATCTCCCAAGAAGCTTTTAAAAGGACCCCCTCAAACCACAGTGGACAGGGCCCCACACTGTTGTTCTATCCACCCCTACTGCCCTCAAGGTCTCAGGTGTCACCCAGGGGGCCCATCACTCAAGAGTAAAGAAGCCTCACCAGTTGGAGGAGGAACCACACCAGTGGAAAGCCCAACCAGACCGGACGGACCTACTCAGACTCCACCTTCAGCAAGACCCCACCAAACTGACGGGCATCTGTTTGCCGTAGTCCCTGGCTATCATCGGCGCAGTGTCCCTCATCTCAGGAGTTGGACTTGATGCTGTTGCCCCTTCTGATTGGACTTTCTCCCAGAAACTTGTCAGTGTTATTGCTTATTGGGCAGCCTTAGGAAACTTAGGATGGATAGCTAAGTTCATAGAAAACACTGTTAACCAGGTGAGCCGCCACCCAGATATTAGACGTGCAGGGCTATTGGCCCATAGTAGACGATAATGACGCCCTCTAAACTAGATGTTTAAAGAGGCATCAAAGGAAGGAATGGTAAGGGGAAAATTGTGCTCTAAGATGGCCGATCAACCCAGCAAGGGAATTCCTGTCCCTGTCTCAAAACCCTTCCGGGTTCTTCTTTCCCACCCTGTTTCCCATGTGCACCAAATGTACCAAGTATGCAGAAGTAGAAGGGTGTAAATCACCCTCCCTGCTTCTGCTTCGGGCTCAGACTTTGGAGAACAGTCTCCTCTCGGCCCACCGGTGTTAAATAAACCTCAGATCCTCCAAAGCCTCCGAGTGCCGCCTGGTTCTTCCATCAGGATCCAGTCCAGGTTCCGTAACAGCTTCACTCATATTTGAAATATAAGAAACAACACAGAGGATCATAGGGGAAGGGAGGGAAAACTGAATAGGAAGTTATCAGAGAGGGAGACAAATCATGAGAGACTCTTAATTATAGGAAACAAACTGGAGGTTGGGGGAGGGGGGGATGGGATAACTGGGTGATGGGCTTTAAAGAGGGCATGTGATGCAATGAGCATCGGGTGTTGTATGCAACTGATGAATTATTGAACTCTACATCTGAAACTAATGATATGTTGACTAACTGAATTTTATTTTTTAAGTTTTTATTTATTTATTTGATAGAGACATAGCAAGAGAGGGAACACAAACAGGGAGAGTGGGAGAGGGAGAAGCAGGCTTCCTGCTGAGCAGGGAGCCCAGTGCGGGGCTCAATCCAGGACTCTGGGATCATAACCTGAGCCAAAGGCAGATGCTTGACTGAGCCACCCAGGCGCCCTGACTAATTGAATTTTAAATGGAAAAATGTATATTTATAAAACAACAGAAAATTATGTGTGTGTGTGTGTGTGTGTATATATATATATATATCAACAGGAAATTAGAAATAAATCATATAAATATTTATATCAACATATGTTTACACGTACATAAACAGAAAACACAAATGTGACAAAATGTTAACAACTATTAAATCTAGATGGTGAATAGATTCATTCCACTGTATTTTTAAATTCTCTTTAAGATTGATATTCTGTAGTATAAAATGTTGATAAGAAAAACACATAACGGGGGTACCTGGGTGGCTCAGTGGGTTAAAGCCTCTGCCTTCGGCTCACGTCATGATCCCAGGGTCCTGGGATCGAGCCCCACATCGGGCTCCCTGCTCAGCAGGGAGCCTGCTTCCTCCTCTCTCTCTACCTGCTTCTCTGCCTGCTTGTGATCTCTGTCAAATAAATAAATAAAATCTTAAAAAAAAAAAAAAGAAAAGAAAAGAAAACACATAACACTAGGAAGGGAAATCTCTACACACCAGAAACTGGGAAAGTGATAAGAGGGGGCTGAAGCCACGGGTCCCACTGTGGGGCTAAGTTTTCAACATCTGATGTTTTCAACATCAACATGGGCTGAGTTTTCAACATCTGAGCAGAAACAAGAGTTGGCCCCACAGGTGTACCAGCTCCCACGGAGAAATAGCATAAAGTCAGGTTCTTGGAGTAAATAATCACCCAACAAAAAGAGCAAGAAATCGGGTGCTTGTGGAGGTTGAAAGAAACATCCTCAGAACTTTGGAGGTTGAACTAAACAGTCCCAGAAACTTGGTACATGACTGGGATACCTCAAAGAGCAGTGAAGACCTAGACTGATCACACCCCCCAGTACTAATGGTCCATCATTATCCTCTAGCTCAGGCTGGAAAATAGTCACAAGGAAGAACAACGAAAACCAGACTATTTACAACCAATAGTTTGGTATCTTCAATAACACGACCTTACTATTCCATTGCCTTCATTAGCATAATTTTGCTAATCCAGGTGACTCTTACCCAGAAAGGAAAAGTTGCAAATAACTTTATAGTTCATCATAGGAACTTATCAAAAGACCCAGCAATTCAAGAAAGCATCAATATAGATTTCACATTCCAAGACTCTATAAATGCCTGTCTCAAAAGCCTCACCTTGCTGTTTCCAGAGTTCTTAAATTCTGGATTTTATTTATTTATTTGAGAGAGAGAGAGAGCATGAGTGGAGGGAGGGGCAGAGGGAGAGGGAGAAGCAGACTCCCCGCTCAGCAGGGAGCCAAAGTGGGACTCAATCTCAGGATCCTAAGATCCTGACCTGAGCTGGGAGCAGTCACTTAACTGACTGAGCCACCCAGCAGTCCCCTGTAAATCCTAAAGTCTTGTATCATGATAATTGCCCAATTCTAATCAAGTCCCTACATTGAAAGACCTTCCTTAAGCCAGAGATCAAAATCTCAATTAATCAGGTCTTATGGAGAAACTATTTCTGAAGTTAGATTTCTCCCTCCCTCTAATAAGCAATAAACGCAGTTTTGTGTTACCAAGAGGTTATTCAGGTACTATTTGGGAAGCCAGCGTTCTACAAGGACAACTAGAAAATTCTGTAGCCAACAAAGGAAAAAGGCAGATTACAATAAAGTAATGGCAAGAACACTGGGGGAAAAAAAAAAAAAAAGACTTCTCATCAGCAAAAATAAATGCTGGAAGACAATGAAGTAATATCTTTGATGTGCTGAGGAACCATAATTGGAACTGAAATTTCTAAAGTCAGGCAAAATATCATTTACAAGTCAAGGCAAATCAGAAGTTTTTTGACACTGAAGCACTTAGAAATTACTACTAATAGACCCATACGAAAGGAAATACTAAATAAGAAAGAAATGAACCTAGAAGGGATGAAAAGGATAAAGAAGCAACTGTATGCAAAAGAATTGTTAAAATATGCTGGTAAGTCTAAATAAATACTGAATGTGAAAAAAAATTACAATATCAATCATTTTGTGTGTATTTTCAAAAACCAGCTGGCATTCCCAGTTAAAGGCAGCATATTAAAAGCAAGCATTTGTTTCTGCTTCTTCCTGAAACCCCACAAAAATGACAGTCAAAGGATTTTCTTCAAACATAAAACCTACCAGAATGAAAAGAACAGGAAATATTTTAGTAGCAGCAAAATGTTGGATGCTGCGAAGGGAAAGGCAAGTCAGTTGGGGAATATTGGTGATCCATCTGATTTCACTACAGAGCCCCCCAAAAGGCCAGGCAACTGGCAACACTAGCTGTCTGTAGAGCGAAGTCTGAAGACAGACTAAACCCACACACTGCTCTGAAAGTCTGTTTAAGGTAATAAACGCCACGGATCTCCTCTCTCCACATGGTCAGGCAACTGGTCCTTCCCCACCTCAGCGTGAGACTGGAGGCTTATTCTCTGAAGAAATAAAACAAAGGGTGTCTGGACTGGGGGAATATCAGGCGTATTTGAGCATGCCGGTATCCTACTAAAAATAGAAGGATGCCCAGGAAACCTGGCTTCCAGAGGAGAGAGGAATTCCCAGCATGAGGACAAGAGAAGATCCTAGGGTAACGGCTCAACCCTAGTACAGAGAGCAATGGGTCTGGATGGGGATAAGTCAGAAAGTTCCAGAAAAGACTTATGGTTGGGGGCGAGGGGTGGGAATGACACTGAGAAAATAATGGATATGTTTGCCAAGAGGAGACTTAGGCAACTTGGGGAAAGTGTGGGGCTGTAATTAGTGACACATTGCTGAAAATTAAGCAAACAAACAGTACACATTAACCGGAGGGAAAACAAAGGAAAAGTCGTAGTCAACAAGGTGGTTCAACTGTGAATAACAGTTCTATAGTTTTAATATCTTAAACACTGACAACTTATAAACAAAATTAGGATATAGCTATTTTTTTAAAATGTATAGGGAGGGAATGTTGACATATATCTTGTGGGGGATGGAATAAAGAGGAAAAAAAAACCTTCAGGGTTCTTTTGAGAAATCAATAGGTAATGCCTTCAACTGAAAATTTAAAAAACAGTAAAATATACATATTGAGAAAGATGAAAAGAAAGAAATACTCGGCATTTTTTAGTACCTTTGCTTCCAGGCAGTGGGGAACCGGGAAGGGGAGCGAGGGGGTTGGGGGGAGATACATATGGGAGGGCTTCTAGGCAGAGGGGAGCTACTGTTTCACAGGATCTTTATGCTCTCTATGGGACCAATGACCATAAAAACAAATTTTCCTACAACTGGATTCAAAGTACTGGATCGTGATAATAAAGAAGATAGGAGGAAAATTATTCTGAAGAAAATTAAAATAAAAATTCTCATGAAGAAGTTAAAAGGACCAATTAAATGTAGACTTTGTTTAACTTGAAAATTGACAAAACTCAGTAAAGAGTATAAAAAATACAAGATAAACCGAATCAAAGAAAGGAGATAAAAAGGAATAGAATGATAAATTTAAGAAAAAAACAAAAAATGGCAGAAACTTAAATAGATTGGTTGGTCATCTCAATAAATATAAAAAGAGAATCACTGTTAAAACACAGATTGGGGGGGCGCCTGGGTGGCTCAGTGGGTTAAGCCTCTGCCTTAGGCTCAGGTCATGATCTCAGGGTCCTGGGATCGAGCCCCACATCGGGCTCTCTGCCCAGCAGGGAGCCTGCTTCCTCCTCTCTCTCTGCCTGCCTCTCTGCCTACTTGTGACCTCTCTATCAAATAAATAAAATAAATCTTTAAAAAAAAAAAAACACACAGATTGGGGCGACTGGGTGGCTCAGTCCGTTTAGCAGCCAGCTCCTGATTTCAGCTCATTTCATGATCTCAGTGTCCTGAGATGGAGCCCTGCCTCTGGCTTGGAGCTCAGCCTGGCATCTGCTTGAGATTTTCTCCCCCTTCCTCTGCCCCTCCCCCTGCTTGAGAGCTCTCTCTCTCTCTCTAAAAGAAATCATTTTTAAAAATAAAACAGATTGATTTTTTTAAAGCTAACTATAAACAGTTTATAAGCGCTTCACTTAAAATGTATACACATGTATTTCAGACAGCTTTTTTAAAATTCTTAGAAAATCTACCAACAAAAAGTTTTAATTTTTTTTTAAAAGCCTGTGAATTTTATGGATCTGATAACACGACTTGGTACTATCCCAAACAACAATGGATAGAATTATGTTGTAGGATTTTTTTCTCTGTCGGTGCTCGCAGTTCTTGGTCACGCCACTTTGAGGAATGAAGAGATAAACGAGACAGAGTGGTGGGCAGCAAAGCGAAGTTTATTGAGCTATAGCAAAGTGATAGAACAAACCTCTATTTAAAAAATGAGAGAGGAAACCCAAAGGGATTGCCATCAAAGGTTCTAAATCTTGGGGGGGCTTTATGGGCTTGTAGGTGCGCTGTTTTAATCTGATTAACCCTCCTATGCCTGTCATCCAATCACGTTTTTGTCACTTATCTATCATATGGGAGACGGGGAGCGCTCCTTCCGGGTGGTGTAAAATCCTTTTGAGGGTGGGTTCCTCTTGAGGGACTGGGGCGGGGGGTGCCTTATCCCTGTCTGCCTGCTGTCCAAATATCCTTCACCAATTACACCAAAGAATTAACAAGCCCATAAACCTGGGAGATTTTAATCCACCTCTCAAAAACTGATAAATCAAGATTTAAAAAAATAAGGATTTAGAATATATTAAAACCTTACATAGGAAGGAAAGCAAGATAGAAACTTGCATTCCAAAAGACACTAAATAGCCTCTTCAAGCAAAAATTGGCCACATGGAAAGCCACTAAGGAAATCTCAACCAATTTCATAGAACTGACCTTTAAAATGAAGTCATATGAACTGTAGAAAAATTGAGAAATGTGGATATTTTAAAGCACAAAATAAAAATTATCTGTCCTCCCCCTCTGCCTGGAGATGGCCTCTTTTAATATTTGACATATTTCCTTTCGGTCTTTTTCAAAATGTGTATTTATACCTGCTTTTCTTTTTCTTCCTTTCTTTTTTTAATAGGGAGATTTGCTGCATATTCCTTTTGTGTCCTGTTTTATTTGCACATAATGTCCTAGTTTATTTCTGCTGTAAAGGCACTAGCCTCCCTGGAGTTTATTTGCATTCCAGAGCCAGGCTAACGGAAGGAGTATCTGCTCCATGCGATAATGTGTGGCTCTCAGGAGAAAGTGAGTATTCACGGCGGTAAGATGTGTCCACCCTTAGGTAAACCAGAAGGAAAGTGGCGACAGAATGCATTACAGGAGAGGTGGAGAGGAAATTATCAGAGTTCAAGCAAAAGCCGGATGGTCCCTCTACCAAAACGACCCAGGTGCCTCCTCCCACCCCCAATTCAGAACCTGCAGGATCCGGGCGGAGGACATGCTCACTCACACCCGGCGGACCCCTGAGAGGACAGGCCCACCAATCCCACGTGCGGACCGAGGGGAGAGGAGGTGCTAAATAGGGGCGGAGGAAGAAGCCAAAGGACAGTCCCTGGGAGAATGGAGATTTAGAAGAACCAGGCAGAATCAACACGGGGCCCCTCGAAGGACGTCGAGTCTTCCGTCCCGCCTCCCCTCACCACATTCCCATCGCTAAATAAAGTCACAATTGTCTGTGCACTGCATCTGGACCCTTCCGGTGTCAACGCGGTCTAACCCCGCAGCAGAGGTCAGGGTGCACGAGCCGGGGGCGGGGAGGGACCAGCCGGGGAGCGATGGGCGGGGCGGCTCTTAGGGCGCGGCGACTGGAAGGAAGCCAGTCCCGGCCCTTCTGCTGTGGCTTGTGTCGGGAAAGCCGTGCCCTGCGGCAGCGGATCTCCCGGGTTTCTCCCGCCTCCAGCGCTTCCCCCCAGCGGAACCTGCCCCTGGCGAGCCGCGCGCCCTAAGGGACCAGGACTTAAGGCTTAAGCAAGCCTTCCTTCATGTAATTTCTGCCGAATGCCTGCTTGACACACAGGAGGACTTGATACATTTTAACTGTTGCTATTCTTTTTCTTTAGGTATGCCCACTTGCTACAGTGATGTGAGGCACAGGCTTTGGCTTAAAAAGTCCTGGGTTTACGGGTTCCTGGGTGGTTCAGTGGGTTAAAGCCTCTGCCTCTGGCTCAGGGCATGATCTCAGGGTCCTGGGATCAAGTCCTCCATCTGGTTCTCTGCTCAGCAGGGAGCTTGCTTCCCCTTCTTTCTCTTTGCCTGCCTCTCTGCCTACTTGTGATCTCTGTCAAATAAATAAATAAAAATCTTTTTAAAAAAATAAGTCTTGGGTTTAAATCCATCCTCAAATCCCACTTATTAGCTACTTGGCTGCGGCAGAGTGGATTTGCCATCACTCTAAATCTGTTTCCTCAGCTGTAAAATGGAATTAATGTTACCTACTTTATGGGATTGAATTAGCTAATCTATGTAAAGCACTTAGCATAGTGCCCAGCCTGTAGTTAATGGTAGGAATTAGAATTACCATTTAACATATGGTTGTTGGTGTTTCTTGGGGTTTTTTTTCCCCCCACTACTTCTTCTCCCTCTCTCTTAATTAAACATTTTGGGGTGAGGGAGGCATTTCTTTTGAGACCATTTGGAAATCTATTCCTGTTTTTCAGTAGCCTCATTTTTCCATTTTAGTTCATCTTAGTATAATGCATCCATGCTTTCTAGTGTGGAGGGCAGAGATTTAAAGAAATATAGAAATAAGTGAAGTTACATAGAGCTCAGGTGTCCTTCAATAGATACCTGTATCAACACAAACGAGGAAGCAGACAAAAGAGAGTGGATCCACAAAGGCTTTATAAAGGAAGTGACTCTTCAGCGTCATCTTGAAATATAAACGTTTGGAATCAGATAACCCTGTATTTGGACCTGTGCTCTGCCACTGACTAGCTGTGGGTGAATTAGCTTATCATCTGGCCTGAGTGTCAGTCACCTCCGGTATTCAGTGATGATACTAACACCCACCTACAAGGTGGGTGGGATTAAATTATCTGATAAATGTGAAAGCCCAAGAAATTGACAGATAGTAAATTATTAATACATGCTGCTTCTATTAGCTTCCAACCCTCTCCGGTCCTACCTTCTGCATTACCTTCTCTCTACTAACTCCTCCATCCTCCCTCCCCCTCTCATCCTTAATTTAGTTTGCTGTCACCTGGAAACCTAATACCCGTCCTAGCTACTAAGAAAAATATAAAGCCAGGGTGCCTGGGTGGCTCATTCGATTAAGCGTCTGCCTTCAGCTCAGGTCATGATCCCAGGGTCCTGAAATTGGGTCCCGCATTGGGCTCCCTGCTCAGTGGGCAGCCTGCTTCTCCCTCTCCCTCTGCCTCTCTCCCTGCTCATTCTCTCTCTCTCTCTCAAATAAATAAATAAAATCTGAAAAAAAAGAAAAAAGAAAAATATAAAGCCGCTGGAGTTGCAGGTTGACATCTGGTCATTAATGGTCCATTAATGAAGTATTGATCCATGGACGACTTCTATGGTTACCTGCAAACATCTGACCCTGTTGTCCATAGCATGCCTTAAAGCATATTTTTCCAGCTTTTTGAGAAAAGTGAAACGCAGGTTTGAAACAGAAGTCTTGCCAAAGCTTGAGATCAAGTTCACCTATACCTTCTCAACCTACCAACCCTAAAGACTGTGTCACTTAGAATGAGGTTAGTCCAATAATATGTGCTCTTTCACAATTTGACCTGTGACCATTTTTTTTAAAGTATTCTATTTATTTATTTGATGGAGAGAGAGAGAGAGAAAGAGAGCACACACAAGCAGGGGGAGCAGCAGAGGAAGAGGGAGAAGCAGGTTTGCTGAGCAGGGAGCCAGCTGCAGGGCTGGATCCCAAGACCCCAGGACCATGACCTGAGTCAAGGCAGAAGTTCAGCTAACTGAGCCACCCAGGCACCCCGACTTGTGACCGTTTTTTACTGACCTTTTTTTTTTTTTTGGAACAACAAATTAAAATTTGAAATTTCCCAAGCCAATCTTTTGTTTTGAATGTTGAGGATTTCATTTCCTCATGTAAACCGCCATGCCAAGAAGGCATGGAGGGGAATTGAGTTTGCTTCTCTAGAGAGGAAAAGGCTAGGAGGGGACATTAATCCTGGCCAGCAATCTGTGATGGGACCTCCTCTGTAGCACAGAATTGACTTGAGGATTGTGTCACTTTAGCCAGTAAGCACTAGAGAAAGAAGACCAGAGATCAAAGCCTCACTGGCCACCCTTGCTGGGAACATAGTCAATCCTGATTTCAGCTACAGTTGCTAATGTATTCTCATCTGAAACCAGGTCCAGCCTGACCTTATCAACTTCCTGCCTCCCTCCTGCAGACAACTCTCCTCGAGTCCTCATCTGCCTGGTTTTCAACAGCATCACCTGATGGCCTTCATTCCCTCTCCACCTCCCCCATCAACAATGAACTAAGGACTGGGGACAGCAGCACCGAGCTTGCCTTCCAAGTGTTGACCATCTTGGAACCCACAAGGTGATTACCGTAGAAAATCAAGTAAAGCTAAACATCACTAAAAGGCAGCACACGTGAAGAGCAGGGGCATGAGTTTCTTCCAGCCTCAGGGGGAAAGGCGTTCACTAAGAGCGGAGCTGCCCAAAGTGGGTTCCTGGGGAAAATCCACTCTTCCTCTCCATTGTGTGGGGTCACTGGTTTAGAACAGTTAAGGACATGAACTTCGAGTCAGACTACCAGGGTCTGAAACTCAGCTCAGTCCTTAACTAGTGTGTGGCCCCGGCAAATGACTTCACCTACATGGGCCTCAGTCTCCTCCTCCCTAAAATGGGGAGAGTGATAATGCTACCTATCTCACAGACCTGGGGTGAGGATAAACCGAGTGAAGAGATGTGAAACACGTGGTATATAGTAAATACTAATCAGGGCTACCGACCAGTGTAATTTACGACACGGTGTTACTGAGAATAAGCAATGGACAAGTAAGACGCGCCATCCTGTCTATGTCATTAACTAATGCTGTCCGGGGAGGAGCGAGTGTGTTAAAGGCACCGTCTGGGATGGCTTGTATCATGTCATCCTCAAGCAAAATGCCTTGTAATTGGCGCAGCTCCTAACACACGCGTCCGCCCGAGCATGCACGCGAGGCGGGGCTGCTCGGCTGCGTGGTCTGGGTCTGGTCTGTAAACACCCGCGGGCGAGCCCGCGCGGCGTGTCCGCTCGGACCGCTGGGCGAGGCTGCGTCTCTGTGTGTCACCGACACACACACACACACACTGATATGAACCCTGCTTCGACGTGCGTGTCACGGCTTAAAAATAGAGGCTAAGCCGTCAGCCGGTCTCGCAGCGGCAGCGGCAGCGGCAGCGGCAGCGGCAGCGGGCGGGGGCGGCGGCGGCGGCGGCGGCAGGAGAGTCATGGCCGTGGCGCTGGCTGCGCCTGCCCTCGGCCTCCGGGACTGAGACCCCGCGCCGCGCTCGCACCGAGGTAGAGGGGCTGCGGGGCGGGGGTGGGGGTGGGGGTGGTCGCCTCCCTCGCCGCGCCGAGAGGCGCTCGGCTCGGGGCTGGGGGTGGTGGGGAGGGAGGACCCAGGGAGGGGACGCGGGAGCCGAGCTAGCGGAGCTCCCCAGGGCTCCCTCCCTGCACCCCCAGCGCCGGACTGTCTGGGCTGGCCGCGGCCGGGGCGACAGCCATGAACCTGTTAGAACCGCCTCGGCGGGGCGGCGGGCGGCCGGGGGAGGGGAGGCCGCGGACGCGGGCGCCTGAACGCGGCGGATGGGGTTGGAGAAGGCCGAGGGGTGTACCCCGGGACGGAATGGGGCTCCTCCAGCCGCGGGGAGAAATAAGAGTCCCACCGAGCTCCTTCCTACATCTGAGCTCCTTCCCGCTTCCCCTTTCCCATGTAGCGTCAGTCACCCGGGCAGCAGAAGCTATTTCGAGAAACCGTTCTTTGGGAACAAAGTGATGGGGTCTTTAGGAGCGATGTTGATGATGATCGAACGATGATGATGGTGGTGGTGATGGCGATGGTGGCTATGGTGCTATTATCTCTGTGGTCTCTCCACCCCAGCCTCTGCAAAAATCTCTCTCCCTGAACACCCTAAGGTCCAGGCTCCCCTCAGCAGCCCTGATCCTAATGTCCCTGCATCCTAAGACCTGTTCTTGCACGGTCTCCCCTGGCCTAGGGGAAAGGACAGCTGGGGGCCCTTGGCTCACAGGGAGGGAGAGCTGGGGGCCCTGGCTCACAGGGAGGGATGGGTTCACAGAGTGTGTGCAGGTCAAAGATGGCCTCTAGCTAGTAGACTTTTGGTTGAGGACCAGGAAGGGAGTGAAAAGGGAATCCTCAGGACCAGCCCATCCTGGTGATGGGAGAGGAGGAGGAGAAGGGGTCTCTTATCACAATGGCCTCTCTGCCTGAAGGACCCAGGCCAAGTCTCAAAGGCTGGCCCTTCCCAGCTCTGCCGTTCTGAACAAGCTCCCACTTTCGGAAAGGCCAGCTGTCCACAGAGAGTCCAGGGAACACCTGCTAAGCCCCTCACTGCCAGCCCCATGCCCCGCATAGGGTCACTTGACTCCAACAGCAACACAGAGGGCCATTTAAGCCTCTGAGACCCTGGCAGGAGCCCTCATCCCTTCCCTTCTTCAGCCCCCAGCCTCTGCCTCTCCCCCACACACCCAGACACATTACTCCAGCCCTGCTTGACTCAGAAATGAGAGATGAGGTTTGATCAGTAATTTCTGCATGCTGATCGAAGGAGAGTGGTTTGGCCATTGTGCACATAGCTTGGCACCCTCTTCCATTAGTGCATGCCTTCGGCAAGTGTTTTTCAAAAACTTACACTTCCTCTTTATTGCTGTTCCCCCACTCACCCCAGCCCCCAACATACACGTCCCACAGTAGGCCTAACTCTGAGGCAGTGGTAGGGCAAGAATGGGTTAAAGCAGCCCATCTCTCTGGTGCTGAGAATCGGGCTTGGCATATGTCATGGCCCCAGCTGCTGCTGTCTTCCCGCTAATTCCCTCCGGATGGGTCCAGAGCCACCCCCCATTCCCATCCCAGCTCCCTGGGCTCTCTGCCTGGAGCCCCAGGCAGATGAGACCCAGATTCCGGCTGGCAAGAGCTCCCACAACAGGCACTGCCACCCAAATATCAAATGTGTGTGTGTGTGTGTGTGTGTGTGTGTTTATGTGTGTGTGTTGGGAGTGGGGGTGGAGTGGTGGAGCAGAAAGCCAGCAGCTGGGCAGCTCCCTCTCCCCGTAAACAAGGACATGTGACTCCCACCTCCTTGCCTGGCTGAGCCAAAGAGCAGAAAGGAGCCACTGCAGCTTGAGGGAGAGAGTAATTGTGGCGCGCCCCCCCCCACCCCCCACCCAGGGCCAGAGTTCCCTTCCCTCCTTTGAAAGGCTTCTCCCCAGGCCCAGCCCCGCTGGCAAGAAGGGAAGCAGCTGCTCTGGACCCAGTCAGGTGTGTCTCCCTTCCATCCCTCCTGCAGCAGCAGCCACCGGAGACTGACCCGTCAGCAGCGCGAGGACACGCCTGTAGCCGCCTCTGAGATGTGCCCTGGTAACTGGCTCTGGGCCTCCATGACTTTTATGGCCCGCTTCTCCCGGAGCGGCTCAAGGTCTCCCGTTCGCACTAGAGGGGCCCTGGAGGAGATGCCCTCGGTTCAACATCCCTTCCTCAATGTCTTTGAGTTGGAGAGGCTGCTCTACACAGGCAAGACCGCCTGTAACCATGCCGATGAGGTCTGGCCGGGCCTCTACCTCGGAGACCAGTACGTAGCCGGCAGCCCGGGGTCATGGCTGTGTGTGTGTGTGTGTGTGTGTGTGTGTATACGCACGCAAGAAGGAGAAGGGTGGCGGGGAGGCTCTGAGTCGTGTTGTTGGTTCCAGGTTGAGGAGGGAGAGGCAGGGGTGCATGGGCAGAGAGTGGAGGCTGGAGGGTTTGGGGGAGCTGGGGCAGGATTACTGATATGCCCAACTCTGGACAGCTAGTCTCTGTTTAAGCAATAATGTCACTCACTCAGCAAAATTAATTATTGAGTGCCGATGTCATGCAGCGGACATCACAGGTGACTTCCCTGACCTTCCATCTGTGGTGCCGTGATGCTGGTGAAGGGCGGCCATTGGGGGCCAGGCAGAGCCGCAGTGCACGCAGAGGTTCTGGTGCTTGGGGGCCCTGGAGAGAAGAGCATCCAGGGAAGAGTCCCCCTCACTTCTCTCTCTCTCAAGGGCTTCATAGTCTACAAGGAGCTTTTCACATGCATTTTCTCTCTTAATCTTCACAACAGCCTTGGGAGGTAGGTACCACTGCCCTCAGGTTACAGATGGCAAAACTGAAGCTCAGAGACGTTGTGACTGGCCCAAGGTCAGATGGGTCGTAAGTAGCAGAGCCAGGACTTGGAGGTTCAAGTTCAGTGCTCGTTGTACTTGAGTTTGCACTGGACAGGGCATTGGCCCTGAGGTATGGCCATGTTGCCTGAGAGGCGTCTGCCACTAAGCTGAGGGGCATTGGCCAGAGGAACACCCCAAGGTGACGTCATAAGACAGGGTCATATGAGCATGGAATAACTGGTAGAATGTGAGAAGATTCTGGGTATCAAAGAGAGAAGAAAGCAACAGGGGAGGGGCGCCTGTGTGGCTCAGTGGGTTATGCCTCTGCCTTCAGTCATGATCTCAGGGTGCTGGGATCAAGCCCCACATCAGGCTCTCTGCTCAGCAGGGAACCTGCTTCCCCCTCTCTCTCTGCCTGCCTCTCTGCCTACTTGTAATCTCTCTCTCTCTCTTTCTCTCAAATAAATAAAATCTTGAAAAAAAGAGAAAGCAACAGGGAGTTAGGTGTGGGAGCCAGGGTCAGAATCCTATCACCTCCAGGTTAGCAGGGAGGTTGAACATGAGCTGTTCCAACAACCCAGCCAAGGTCCAGGTCCCCACTGGAGCACTGACCTACATGTTGACCTTTTCTGTCTCTGTTTGAATACCCCAGTGACGGGAGAGTCATTCCCTCCAAAGGTGTTTCTGTTTTTCTTCAGCTGGATTTCACGGTTAGTACATACTTCCATACACGAAGTACGGAGCCACTCAGCCCTGCCCACAGATCAAGTAAAATCCCACTGCCTTGGAGGACTCTTTCAATATTTTACATTATGGCTATAGTTAGCCACCCCATTAGTCTTCTTTTCTCCAGGCAGAACCTCCCCCAGAACTCTCAACCCTCGCTCTAGGACGAGACTCCAGGTCGTAGCCATCTTGGTTCCCCGCTCTGGGTCCTCCGTCGGTGCGGCAGAGGCTTGGAGCCGGTGACGTCAGCTAGGCAGCAGACAGGGTGGAGGCCTCGGCTTCTTGGCCCAGAGCCTAGCTGCCCCACCCTCCCTTTATCTTCTGCTCTACGCAGGGACATCGCTAACAACCGCCGGGAGCTCCGCCGCCTGGGCATCACGCACGTCCTCAATGCCTCACACAGCAGGTGGCGAGGCACCCCCGAGGCCTACGAGGGGCTGGGCATCCGATATCTGGGTGTCGAGGCCCATGACTCGCCAGCCTTTGACATGAGCATCCACTTCCAGACAGCTGCCGACTTCATCCACCGGGCGCTGAACCAGCCAGGAGGTAGGAGGGGGGAGCCAGGGGGAGGGAAGGAACCAGGGACATGGAATTAGGGGAAAGCCAGAGGGTTCAAGGCAGGAGAGATTTGAGTGACATGACCGAGGCTCAGGATCTGATATGAAGGCGAGAAAAACACTGTCATCTGTTTGTAAAAGGCAGTGCATGAGAAGAGAAGGAAATAATCCAGTGTTAACAGAGGCCCGATGCTAATGCACTTGGGAACGCTCAGCAGATCACCACTCTGTGTGAGACTCAGTTTTGCATTAGTGATGAGCATCTGTCTCCCTGGGAGCCCTTTTCAGGCTCCCGGAGTCTGAGCTGCTGCATGCTGTCTGTCTGTCTGTCTGTCGTATCCGTCCAGGCATCCCAGGGGTCGGCATTCCTCCCACCCGCAGTCTGCACCCTGCTTCCCCGTCTCCCTCCTCACCCAGCCCCATAGCCCTCACCGCCTCCAGCGCACCACATACAGTCCCACGGCCGCCTCGTGTGTCTGTCCTCACAGGGAAGATCCTGGTGCACTGCGCCGTGGGCGTGAGCCGGTCCGCCACGCTGGTGCTGGCCTACCTCATGCTGTACCACCACCTCACCCTCGTGGAGGCCATCAAGAAGGTCAAGGACCACCGAGGCATCATCCCCAACCGGGGCTTCTTGCGGCAGCTCCTGGCCCTGGATCGCAGGCTGCGGCAGGGTCTGGAGGCATGAGGGGAGGGGACAGGAGGTCAGGCCAGGCGCACGCATTTGGCCCTGGCTCCCAGCTGGAGAGAGGGGGCCCAGATATCCCACCCTCTCCTGTGGGCAGGAGAGCAAGAGGGCTGGGGCTCCCACCACTGCTGCTGTGGGTCGGGAGGGGATGGGGGGTGAGGCTGGTTGGTGTGCTGGGCACCCAGGAGGGAGCTGACTGGGGAAGGAAGCAGCTAAAGCTGTAGGTAGACGGCAGTCCTGGGACTCCGACACCCTGGATTCCAGCCAGGCTGCTCCCAGTCACCCAGAGCCCCCTCCGCACCCCCCCATTGTGCCCAAGTGTTCCCCCTCGCTCATTGAAGAACAAAAGTGTCATCTCTGTCCTGTGCTTGTGCAGGGAGTCAGGGATGCCGCAAGCACAAACGCCATGCCATGGTGTAGATATGTTGTGTAGATGGTGGTGTCGAGACAGACGGTAAAGAGAGGGTGTGAAAAGCTGTGAAACCAGAGGGAGACACTCACAGACTTGTTACTCCAAGCGCAGGAAGAGAAGGTGTGGGAGGATTGGCGCTGTGCCCGCGGGCGCTGGTCGCGGCCAGAAGCCGCAGAGGTGCATGCCTGCGAGTCTCGAGATGATGGCTCGCCTCCTGGCTGCAGATGTCTTGAGGAAAAATAAAGATGGTGGACAAGATCCTGGTGAAGTCATTGACAGCTTGTAGGGGCTCCCCACCTCTCTCCTGGAAGCCCGCGGCTTTCTGGCCATAGCAACAGTTCCTGACTCCCTCATCGTGGTCATAAACCTCCAGCGGTTCTCCGGGGGTGTTCTTTCAAGTCCAATTTTACTGTGGCCACAAGCGAAATCTTGAAGTGTTGTTTCCCGCTCTGTCCACATAGGGGCAGCAGAGGACCAAAAACCGTTAGGCTTGCAACCCCGCTCTGTCTGCCAGGCTTAAACTAGGTCTCTGTTCCCCAGCTCAGGCATGCAGGAAATATTGCTTTATTTTCCAAAAAATGTCCAGATTCTATATCAAGTCCCCATCGTGATGGGATAGCAGAATATGAATCTTAAATCAACCCCTTCCCTAAATCCTACATTCAGGGGGTGTGGGGTTTGGCTGGTAACAAGAAATTGGAGGAGAGGGAGGGAGGGGTGATATAATTGCTTCCTCTTGTCATCTTTCCAGGTTTGCCTCACCAGAGTGTAACGCAGTCTCCTTAGTAAACGTGGTAAAAATTTAGACTCACCAACCAGAGCGAGTAGTTTGGTGTTTCTGCTATCCCAGCCACCCAAACCACCTCCCTCCTTTTAGAAAAAACATGTTCCCAGAACAGAGTATCTGCATGAAGGGGAGAAGGGGAAAGATGAGAAGGTGAAAAATACAGGGAAAGGAAATCCCTTAATATACCTGAAGAGTCTATCTTACCCCAAAGTATAGAAACTCAGAATCTCAAAGCTAGAAGGTGCTTTCCTAGATGATCCATTTCCACCCTCCAACAAAGCATGAATAAATTCTCTTTTTAATATCTTTGAAGATCTCCATCCAGCACCTCCTTGGACACCTTCGATGGTGAGGAACCAGTACATAACTTCCATCGTGCCAGCTCCGAATATGAGAAAGCTCTACAATCACACATGTGTTACTCAGTCCGTTTACAGTGGTCGTGACGTGAGGCCAACAGATCTGCCAGCCTGGGCTCCCTGGCTATGAGGGCCTTTGGGCAGGTCCCTTTGCCTCTTCCCCATGTCATCACATGCAAGAGTTCTGCCTGCTTCCACAGGGTCACGATGGGCATTTAATTAAATATATGGTTCTGAGCTCAGAGCACAGTCAGTATTTAATAAGTGCTCTTTGTCTTGCCCTATCCCTCCCTGTGGTTTAAAGCCAGCTTTCCTGGCTCTCCTGTGTCCTCTGCTTTCCGCCTAGCAGCTTTGATCGCTTCCAAGAGTCTGCGTTTGTCCTGTTTCAAGTTTCTTCCCCAGCCTGGCTGACAGTGGTGTCTCTCTTCGGTTGGTGGCAACCAGGGCTGGTCTTAGTGCTTCAAGCAGAGTGTAGTCGCTGGGACCTCAGATTTCTAGGACTGTTGAGGGTCAAGTTTATCCAAGGGGTAGAGTGAGGCCTTCATTAGGAATGTGGATTCCAATGAAAATGCATTGACTCCCTATCAGAACCATGGGCAGGAGGACTTAAGAATAAGTAGAAATAACCCAGAGGTAAGTCATCCAAGAGGACAGACTGACTACCGACCTGACCACAGAGTACCGTGGTCTTGGCACCTCCTTTCTTCTAGTCTAGTACATGTATCTGTTACTCTTGATGTAACCCGCAGCGCCTTCTAACTTCAGTAGACAAGTATAGCTACTAAAGTAGATTTGGCCAAAGGTGATCCTCACAGAGCAGGGGAGTTTGAGCCCCACGCTGGGTGGAGATATTGCTTAAATAAATTAAAACACAGCTGTGTGAGTGCAGGCCGAATGTGCCTCACGCAAATCCCCTAGCATTGTCACAGGCCGAGTCACCTGAGAACTTATGTCTGACTTCTAGTGGAGACGTGGAGCTACTAAACCAGATTCGGCCACAGATCATCCTCTCAGAGCAGGTTACGTATTATTTAACAAAGCCATGTGACAGCTCTGCAGAGGCAGTCTTCGGCCTTTACAGATATTAAGATATTAACCCATTTAATCCTCCTAAAAACCCATGAAAGGTATCCTTCCTTGGCATTGCTTAAGAACAAGGCATCTGAGGTGAAGTAATTTTCACGAGGACACACGCAGAAGTGAGCAGTGGAGATGCCGGGATTCACCCACCTGTAGCCATCCAGCCGCCCTGCCTTTCGTCCCTCACTCCACCACTGAAGGCTGTTAAAAGTCCAGACTCCCTCGTCCTCTTCTTGGGAGCAGCTGGCCATTTGAACCCAAGCCAAGGACTTGGCAGTGGACAGGACTAAGTGAGCCCTTGGCAGAAGCAGCCCGAGCTTCCAGCAGGCCGGGCCCTGCCCCTCAGGGACGGCAGCTCATGTCAGTCTTGCCGTCCTGCTCTGCTCCTGCCCTGGACGCCTCCAGCCCCGGCCTGGGTGATGCAGACTCCAGCCTCTGCGGCGAGACCCCGAGCCTTCGCTGCATCTGGGGAGAGGGAGAGATGTTTGCGCAGTCCCTCACGCTGTAACTAATCCCAGCTGAGACGGTCCACGGGGAGGGGAGCTCAGGGAGAAGGGCTGCTTCTGAGCCCCGAGGTAGCAGATGGAATGAGCTAGAGAGGCAGCTGAGCATTACACTGGCTGGAGAGGGCTGGGCTTGGCTGCACAGAAAGGCCTTTGCTAGAATAATCTCTTACAGAGAAGGCAGCCTTGATGGGGGGGGGCAGTGTAGTGAGTTATGAAGTAGTGGTTATGAAGAGAGATACAACCAAAATGATGGTTACGAGAGGGGAGGGGTGAGATGGGTGGAGGGGATGACGAGTGCACTTGTGATGAGCACTGGGTGATGGACAGAATTGTTGAATCAGGGGCACCCGGGTGGCTCAGTCAGTTAAGCATCTGCCTACAGGTCATGATCCTGGAGTCCCGGGATCGAGCCCTGCATGGGGCTCCCTACTCAGTGGAGAGCCTGTTTTTCCTCGTGCTCTGTCTCTCTCTTTCTCGCTCTCAAATAAATAAATCTTAAAAAAAAAATCTGTTTTTAAAAAAGAATTGTTGAATCACTGGATTACATACCTGAAACTAATATAATACTGTATGTGGAATTAAGACTTTTTAAAAATAATAATAATAATCATACAAAAAAGAAAGAAAGAGGAAGAAAAGAAAGAGAAAGAAAGATGGGGCGCCTGGGTGGCTCAGTGGGTTAAAGCCTCTGCCTTCGGCTCAGGTCATGATGAGGCTCTCTGCTTGGCAGGGAGCCTGCTTCCCTTCCTCTCTCTGCCTACTTGTGATCTCTGTCAAATAAATAAAATCTTAAAAAAAAAAAAAAAGAAAAGAAAAAAGAAAGAAAGAAAACTGTTTATCATAGGTTTCTCTCCACAGACCTTTTTTTGAAGAAGGAGCAAAAGATTCAAAAGTTTAGGGAAGAGCCTTGTTCATAACCTAATGGCCTGGATCCTATAAAAATATTACCTCGTGTGGCAAAAGGGATTTTGCAGAGGCGTTTCAACTACAACTTTGTGGGGCGCGTGGCTGGCTCCGTGGGTGGAACATGCAACTCTCGATCTCAAGGTCGTGAGTTCGAGCCCCATGTTGGGTGTAGAGATTGCTTAAATAAATTAAAAAACAAAAAACACTTTACAACCTCGCATGGGGAAATAACACTGGATTGCCTGCTCCATCACATGAATCCTGAAAAGCAGAGAACCTTTTCACACCGTGATGAGAGATTTGATGTGGGGGCCGAAGCCCCACTGCTGCCTAGAAGACAAGTTGGGGGGGGGGGGTGTCATGAACGAAGGAATGCCGGCGGCTTCTAGAAGGAACGAGAAGGCAAGAAAGTGGATTCTTCCCTGATCCTCCAGAAGGGGACACAGCCCTGCGGACAGGGCTTGAGTTTAGCCCCATGAGACTCTTGTCAGACTTCTGATCTGCAAAACTGTAAGATAATAAATTCGCATTGTTTAAGCCATTCAGTTTGTCGTAATTTGTTACAACAGCAGTGGGACACAACTATAAGCCCCTGGAATCTCCATGAAGACCTTTCCTGGTGAACCTCTAGCCACTGGTTCAAAATGCTGTGACAAATCTCCAGCATGGTTTGGTTTTGTGTTTGTTTTAAGTCGGCAGCTGGTGGCACACCGTGGAGGGTGACTTCACCAGGAAGGGCTTGCCCTCAGGGGTAGCACAGTGGCCGCCGGGGAGCCGAGCCTGCCAGCAGAGGGCGCTCCGTGTTCTGTGCAAAGTGTCCGCGCCTGGGAAATGTTCCACAAAATTTGGATTTCTAGTTTCTCTTAGAAAGTTGAACGGGACAGTGAGCCCACGTCTCCACATGACCATGGTGGGTGGGGGCTGTCCCGTTTCGATGAGGTACCACCTGCTGTCCGGTTCACTGTGACCCAACCAGATGTAGGTTCTTACACTGGACCTACTTCACTCTTTAAGATTATTTGCCTGCAGGCCCTGTGGTAAACCAGCCCCGCAGGGTCCTAACATCTTACCCAGAAATGGGAGATATTCCTTATACTAAGCAGCCCAGAGCGGTCCACCTTGCCTCCTTTTTTCCCAATCCCCACCTCAACCCCAGCCATTCTTGCAATGTTCTGTTTGTGGCCAGTAGTCGCTAGCGTTCAGAATGGCCTGGGATTGTTCCCTTAATTTGCCAGACACTGAAGGCCTCTCCCCAGTTCTCCTTTAGCGTCTGGAGGTGGCCTGGGAGAAGGTGGCCCGTACAGCCAGTCTCTCAGGAAGGAATCTTAAGCTGGTGGAAACAAGTGGAAAGTGACCTTGGGCAACAAGAGGAGGAATGTTTATCATGTCCTGATGGTCCGCAGACTAAAAGAAAGGAACTCTCTTCTCCCTAGGTAACGTTCCCTGAGGCAGTTTGTATTTTGAGAATTGTGGGATTATTTTGGGAAGGGAAAAATCAGAGGGGAGCGGCCTCTCGCTGCTGGTCTCTGGTTCTCTCACACACTGGGTCGGGGCTGGGCCAGTCCACATCCGCCACTTACAGCCTCGACAGAACCTGAGCTCCTAATTCCAGTTGAGGCCAATGGCAGCCGGGAAGAGGACAAGGCAAGAGGGGCAGTAGAAATATTAACCTGGGGGCAGGGGGGTGCCTGGGGGGCTCAGTTGGTTAAGTGTCTGCCTCCACTCCAGTCACGATCTCAGGGTCCTGGGATCGAGCCCCACTTTGGGCTCCTTGCTCAGCGGGGAGTCTGCTTCTCCCACTTCCTCTACCACTCCCCACACCCGAGCTCATGCTCTCTCTCTCTTCCTCTTTCTCTCTCCTTCTCTCAAGTAAATAAATAAAATCTTAGAAAGAAAGAGAGAGGGAAAGAGAGAGAAATACTAACCTGGGAGGAAGACAGAGTCTGCTTCAAGAATCTCCACATCCCCACCTGCAGGACGGAACACAAGGCTAAGTCGTACTGACAATTTAGAACACTCCTTCCTAGCTGCGCAGCACCTTGGCCCCTGGCCAGGGATGGGAGGACACTCAGTTTGCATTATGAGAAAGGAGAGATGTGTCACAAGATCAGGAAAGGGGTTAAAGAAGTGAGGAGGAGTCAGACACCCAGAGCAAAGGCTCTTTCCAGGGTGTCCTCTGCCAATGCCTGCGGGTCCCGCAAACTCCCAGCTGCCAAGCAAGACAAGGCTGTGATCCAGCCCAGCTCAGGACACATAGGTGAATGATCACAACCTCGAAAACACCAGAACTGGAAGGAATCCAGGAGCATTTTTCATTTGGTGATTTTCTGACCATGCCTCACAGAGCCCCAGCATTTCAAAGATTTTATTTATTTATTTGACAGAGAGGGATCACAAGTAGGCAGAGAGGCAGACAGAGAGAGAGAGAGAGGAAGCAGGCTCCCCACTGAGCAGAGAGCCCGATGTGGGGCTCGATCCCAGGACCTTGGGATCATGACCCGAGCCGAAGGCAGAGGCTTGAACCCACTGAGCCACCCAGGTGCCCCAGAGCCCCAGCATTTCAAATAACTTTTCATGGGGCCACCGATGTGGGGGCAGGTACAGGGAGAGACACCCCATGGTGATTCCAACAGAGCAGATCTGTTTTTATTTCTTTTATGCAGGCAGTTTCTGTTTTAAAATATTATTTAATAAAAAGAATCTGCTCAAAAAAAAAAAAAAAGTTCTGGAATCTGCCAGTCTCTTCGTATTCTTCACTTTCTAAATGAGAAAGCAGCTCTGGAGAGGTCACTAACTGAAAAGTCTCAGAAAAGGCACCAACACCAGGACCCAGGTAGGGAGAGATGACTCGCGGTCCACTAGATTCCATTCCATTCTCCTCTTATTACTGTTATTAATAGAACCACCCTGAGTTTGAGACGGACTCATGGCTGTCCATCAAGAGACTCCATTTCCCAGCCTCCTTTGCAGCTAGGTGGAACCATGTGACCAAATTCTCACCAGTGGGAGGGGAACAAGAGTAATGCTCTATTTCTCAGAGAGAGGACATTGTCCCCCCCACTCTTTCATACCCTCCCTTGGGGTTGAAACATAAGACACATAACTGGCAAGCCAGCTTCTAATGGATGAAAAAGGAACACATCTCAGGATGAGGCCGAGTGGCAAGAGAAAAGAACCTGAGTCTGTGATGGCTATGGAAAGCCATGCTTCCTCCTTCCCCTTTTCTTGGAATATTTACAAGACAGAAATAAACTAGATTTTTCTGAGCCTCTGCATTTTTATGTCTCTTTGCTACAATAGCTGTATTATTTTTCCATTGCTAAACAGCACATTACCCCAAAACTCGGTGGCTTACAACAACAAAAATTTATTGTCTCATAGTTTCTGTGGCTCAGGAATTCGGTGTGAATGAACTGTGTGTGTGTTTTTTTTGTCTCGGAATCTCCTGCGGTCGCAGCCAGGGTGTTGGGCAGGCCCACAGTCATTGGAGGTTTGACTAAAGCAGAAGTATCTCCTTCCAAGCTCATTCACGTGGCTGTTAATGGAGACTTTCCCCACCACATGGCTTTTCTGTAGGTTAAGTGTCTTTGAAGGAAACTACAGGGCATTTATGACCCAGTCTCCAAAGTCAGGAATTGTCACCTCTGCTTCATTCTACTTGTTAGAAGGTCCGCAAGCCCAGTGCTGTCTCCAGGGAATGGGAACTAGGCTCCCCCTCTTCAGGGGAGGAATATTAAAGAATTTGTGGGCATGTTCTCAAAACCACCCCAGTGAGGACCCCTGCATCCTAATTAATACATTAGACATACTGGCTCTTTGGTCCAGTGACACTTTTGAGCCATGAGACTTCAGGATGTAGTTTGATGATAATGAAAAGGAATACTTACTGGGAGCTTTTTGGTTCCTGTCACATGCCAAGCATTTATCACACATGGTTCCTCATGGGATCCTCTGCGGTACATTCTACCACTCGCCCTGATTTTCCAGGTAAGGAGTCCAAGGTTTAGCAGAGCTCACACCAGGCCGGATTCCAGAGGCTTCACATGTAACCACGGTGCCAGTGTTGAGGAAAGGGCACGTTTGGTGGAAAGGGATGTGAGATTCGTTGGAAATCTGTCACCAGCACTTCAGAGTTCCATGATCTTTGCTAAGACCTAACCTTCTTGGGCTTCCATTTTATCCTATAGGCAAGGAGAAGACAATAGTGGCTGGAGGGCTGTGGCGAGGAATAGAGGAAAATACGCAAGCACTGGGCACAGGGCTTGGCATGCGGTGGGTGGTCAATCAGAGGTGTGACTCTCCTCCCATCTACTTTATTGTCCTGTCTCCACTTGCACACATGAGATGGCTCGGCTGTGGCCTAGAACATCAGCTTCATTCCAGAAGTCCAGAGACACAGCAGGATTATGTATAATTCCTAGGTTTAAAAGCAGGACCCCAAACCGCTAGCTTCTGTTTCCTTCTAGCATCCTTCAATACTTACGAAGAGCATCACAGGGCGCTGAGGTGGTTCAGTCGGCTGACTCTTGATTTCGGCTCAGCTCGTAACCTCAGGGTCATGAGATCGAGCTCTGTGTCAGTGGACACTGCTCGAGAGTCTCTCCCACCCCTTCCCCCTCTGTGGAGTTCCCGTGTGGGTCAGGAGCTGAGGGACAGGATGGGGAAACTGCTGCATCACGTTCCTGGGGAACCAAGGAAGTTATGAATACATCTCCTCAAGAGTTGTATCAATCCCTGAAAAGCATCCTGGTACTGAGACTTCTAGGGTATCTGGACAGAGGAAGGCCAGATGTTTCACAAATAAAATGAGTGAAAGGTCTGATTTGCCCAAATATACAGTGAAGGACTCTCAATGCCTTCAAAGAATCACATGATCCTCTCATGCAAACTCCTCTTAAGAAATAAAACAGTTAGTTGGATTTAATTATCAGCTTAAGATTTTATTTTTATTTATTTGAGAGGGGGGTGGTGGGGTGGTTGGGCAGAGGGAGAGGCAGAGAATCCCAAGGAGACTCCGAGCTGAGTTTGGAGCTCCACATGGGGCTCGATCTCACCATCCACAACCCCTGACCTGAGCCGAAATCACAAGTCAGATGCCCAGCTGACTGAGCCACCCAGGCTCCCCTTAATGATCACTTTTTAATTATCACCGTGGTTAGCATTTTCTTCCATATCTATGGCTGGATGTGGAGGACCGTAGAAGAGACACTCTTACTGAAGGCGAAATGGGATGATTAAGGCTGCGGGTCCCATCCTCCTCCACAGAATCACCTGGCTCTCCCCAAAGTGATTCTTTAGCACTTGCAAGGCCTTAAAATGAGGGAGCTCCTGGGGTGTCTAAGAGGATGTTAGGGTAGGGCAATAGGGATGAAGAGAATCCCCGACTCCTTAGAAGTTTTCCTGGAGGCTTAGTATCACCTTGCCCTCTTTCTATGGAAGATTTAGAGACACAATTCTACTTCAGATTCCTCAAGTAACTTTGAATATATAATCTATCAGCTTCTCTACTGTTTCAATGTCTTCCTCAATAAAATAACCAGACATGTCTTCCTGACTCACAAGAGGCTGGGGGTCTGAACCATCATCTGGATGGGGGAACAGGGGTAAGTTAACCTAAATAGTATTGATACAATGTGGGAAATCAACTTATCTTTGATAAGACCTTCCATCTATGAAACGCTGCGAGACTGAACCAGTCTTCTCAAGGATGTGCAAGACCAGAGCCCTTCAACCTGTGTCTCCCCCGTTGTAAGCTATCATCTGAGGCACAGCCCTGTCGCCACCATGGCCAGGAGGGATGAGGGTAAGGAAGTGGGAAGGGATGCATTGGGCTTGCCAATTTAGAATTCTTTAGTGCCTCCGGAGACCTTACTGAATGTTTAAAATATCAGACTTAGAACATAAATTGTTATAGAACATTTTGTCTGATGACTGAATTCATGGTCCTTGCAGTTATGACCTGAGATGTTCACTGTCCTGATTGAGCAGTTCTATTCCCATGAGATTCTGAATCAGAATCTCTGAGCTCAAGGCCTGGGAGTCTGCATATGTGACGTCTCTAAACAGAAGTGATTCTCTTGGGCTCTAAAGTCTGAGGCAGAGACACGAGTTAGAGAGGCCAGGTAGGAAGTTTTGCAACTGCCCAATTAATAGATGAAACGAGCTGGATCTGTTCATGATTCCGATCCTCAAGACCAGCTCATAGGAAAGACAATCGTTTAAAGACAATTACGTAATTAAGTGCTAAACTAGTTGTTGCATACTGCTATGTGATTTTAGCCAAGTTATTTAATGCCTTAACCACCATGCTTTTAAATGACAAAGCACTCATATGCATAATCTTGTCTGAGTGTCACCAATTCCCAAGAGTTAGGGAAAGTATTTATCACCTTCAATTAACAGATTAAGCTTAATTGAAAGATGAGATTGAGTCATTCTTATTTGTTTGCTTGCTTGTTTACTGTCTGTCTCCTCCGGCACTGAAAATCGCAGGAGAGTAGAACCCTGCTGACTCCGATGACCTTGGTGAGTCCCCGGAGCCACAGTGCTTGGCACAAAGTAGGTTCCTGGTGGATACATTCTGAATAAATGAAAAGACAGAAAGACAGGCAAGACAGAAATAAACAAAGGATGCAACATCAGATAAAAAGAAAGCATTCTGGCCAGGGGGTAGGGGTGGTGGTTAAGAGATTCAGTCTTTCCTCCCACTGCTATTTATCTCAACACCTGCATCGTGCTAGATGCTGAAGATTCTGCCCTTAAGGTATAGCCAGCGTCGATTTCTGAGTTTGATTCTGCTCCTCAGGAACGTGGAGCCCTGTTAAGTCTACCTTAAACGTAACCTTTGGGCCTCAGTTCCTTGTTTGTGAAACGAGGGGCTGACCAAAAATGAGAGGACAACTCGAGCTGTTCCCAGATCTCACTTTTGTAATTCATCTACTTCACCCCCTTGCTCCAGTTCCCCCTTTTGCTGCGAGCAAGGAGCGCGCTAGCCGCCACCCAGGACCAAGTCCTTGCCCACCGAGCAAAATGTAACCAACCCCTCCCTTGAACCGGCTTCTCAGAGAGCCATGGAAATGTGAAACAGTAACAGCTCTGGAGGCGGAAAACAATGTGACACTAATTGTTCCGTTTCCTCCAGGTCCTAGGTGGAGGAGGCTGGACCCCGCGCGCCCCGAGCGACGCACCCCCGCAACTTGCTTCTGTTTGGAGTTAAGTTTCCCGAGGACTGGGAAGGTGAAGCCGGAGGCGCCCACGGAGCAAAGATGCTCTCCCCTAGGAGGGGGGCGGGCCTGCAGAGAAGACCCGGGGCCAGCAGGAAGGCTCTCATTGGCCGGAGGGCGGGTGACGAGCGCGGGGCGGAGTTTCCCGGGGGGAGTAAAAGAGAGGGGGGTGTGCGCTGCCCGTGTCAGTTTCGGAGTCCCGGCGGCTCACCTTCGCGCCAAGGATCCCGAGCCCAGTTTCCCGCTGAAGCCTTTTCCCTCCTCGGCGGGCCGACAGCCTCTGCGAACCGGGCGCCCCCACCCTGTTCTGCAGCGCCCTGCATCTCCCCCAACCCGGGGCCCCTTCCTGCATTTCCTCTGTGGTGTGCTGATCCGCGGGACTTTCTGTTTTCTCCTTTTCCCTCTTTGTTGCTCTAAAACCATTCAAGCCCAAACCCCCGACTCCGGACAGAGTTCGACTTCTCCAGAAAGGCGGCTGCCGCGGACGACACCGGCACCTCCTGCGGACCCGAAAGCCGGTGCGCCCACCCCGCCTGCCCTACCCGCCGCCTGCCTTCGTTCGCCGGAGGAAGCCAGCCGAGAGTTCATTGATGCACCCATTCCAGTGGTGTAACGGTGAGTCCGCGGGCCGGGAGGGCGAGCGGACGCTGGGCTGGCTGCAGACGAGGTGGGGCGCAAGGCTTGAGATCAGACAGGGAGCTCGCGCTCTTCCTCCTGAGCTAAGTTTCTCATGAAATGGGACGGGCGCGAAAGCGTCCTGGCGCCCAACTCGGCTCTGCACAGCGCGGAATTTGGAAAAAAAAAAAAAAAAAAATCAGGTTTAACTCAAGGCCCGGGACCGTCTCTGAACGTGCGGCGAGCGGGGGGCGTGGGAGCCGAGGGGTTCGCGGCCTTTGTGTGGCGGCTTCGCTCTTCTACCCCCTTCCCTTGCCTTTGTGCGCTCAAACTCTGGTCTTTGTTGTGGTTGTCGGAGGAGAATTAAATCCGCGCTCGGGCTGGGATCTCCTAGAGGGAGCTCAAGTTCCCGGCCTGGAACTTTGCAGGCTATTTTAAATATGTATACAATGCAGCGTGCGGGACGGGGCGCGGGGGCGGCTTCCTCTGTGTCTTTGTTGGCTTCTCACTGGCTGCTATGGGCTTTGTGCTTGTGGACGACGACGGGTTCAAGAGCATATCTTTATTGCGTTGATAAAGCCTTGCAGATGTCTCGGCGTCCTGGTACCTTTGGGTGCAGGGCCAGGCCGGCGGGAGCCGTGCTCTCTTGGCCCAAAGGCCGGGCTGCGGTACCGGCTCTCGAGCCTGGGGTGGTGGCCGCACTTGCTTATCCAGTCATTCCTCCCTCCCAGGCCTGGAGGGATGCTAAATCCACCTCACCTGAGGCTTTTTGGCTCTTCAGGTAATACAGATTGGGCTTGGGGCTGACTCCACCCATGCTACCTTAAAGGAGGGCCTTTCCGCGCAGGTCAGTTAAAAGGTATTGGTATTGGATACTAACACCTTCCAATGGCTTTGGTGTTTTGACCGCGTTGTTCCAAGCTTGGAGTTTCTGGAGAAGTGGGTTGGGGGTGCGGGGGCCTGCAGCTGGCCTTATCTGAGCATGGTAGGCTGGCTAGTTAGAAAAGAAAAAAAGAAAGAAAAAAAAAAACACCCTTGAGAGCAGACCCCTGCCAGATCTTGGATGAATTCTTTCAAACGGCTTTTGTTTTAAGGCCGGGTTTGGACAGCATGTGTATGAGCGGCCCCCATCCCCCTCTTCCTCTTGCTGGTAGGATCTAATTTCCTGAAAATGAACCAAGCTGTGTGTGATAGGCGGGCATTGAGGGACAGGGGGCGGAGGATGGGGGTGAGGCCGGCCGGTGCATCCCAGCATCTGGGAAAGATTCCCGTTGGCTGGGAAGGGGAAGCATTTCCCAGACCCACTGGTCTTTCTTGGCCAGCCCTTTTGACGTCATTCCAGCTCCCAGCCTGCGCACCACCGAGATGAGACCTTCTGATGTCACAGCTTTCATAGGTAGGCTGAGACAATGGAACAGAGACTTAAGAACCAAGGTGGCTGGCACTTTATTCTGGCACTCCTATCTCATGTGGGGTTTTTAGACCAGCAGAGGGCTTGCTGCTTTTTCTTGTCACTTAAAGTGACTGACAGATCCTGTTCTTTGACTCCAAGGAGGAAGCAGTCCCTTCCCCCATCCCTTTGTTGGGGAGGTGGGGGCAGTATTTGGAGTCTCTGTTTCCTGGGGTTGGTATTCTGCCCTTACAAGTTGGAGGAAAAATGACTCCTGCTACACCTTTTGGCCAGTATGTGTCTTTACCATTTATTTTTAATTATAAGGAAACATACCATTTATCTTTAAATATAACTAAATGTACCATCTCCTTGGCTATGAAGTTCTTCTCACCTATATCTTTTTATCACATAAAGTCACAGGCTCACTGACTCATTCCTGGAAGCCCAGGGAAAGCCTCTGTCAGAAGCCTTCTTCTGACAAGAAGAGCTAAGATGGTCAAGATAAACTGATCAGAGGCCCACAGGATAGGAAACCAATGAGGTTCTTTGGGACCCTGAAGATAACCAGGATCCAACTCATAAAACGTGCATGGAGAGCCAGGATGGATTGGGATTGGGGTTAGACCCTGTTAGGACATCAGATGTTGCTGAAGTAGGGAGCCTAGAAGCCAGGGCTTCCTGTTCAACATAGCAAGGTTAAGAGCTAATTAATCTTTTCAACAAAGTCTTTCAGGACAAGAACTACTTCTTCTGTTTTTTGTTTTCCCACAATGTCCAGGTCAGTGCATAAATCAGGCCCTCAATAATACTTGTTGGCTGACCGGTCGTTCATTAGCTGAGGGCAGTTTCTGGGCAATTTTCCCAAGTATCACTCTCCTTGCTTTGAAATGGGAGCCTTTCCCAAGGGTACCAGGTTGTCTTGAAAATCAGGAGTTATTTATCTGTCAACTAGTTAATTGAAAACATGCCAAACGCTAGGCGAGGCACTGGAGAGTACACACGAGTCCAAGTCTGCCGTCCTCAGACTTCACGCAGACTTAGGAGCGCTCAGGCTGGTTAGAACTATTTCCCTTCTGATTTCAGGACTGTAGTCCCACCTCTACTGCTGTGCCTTCCTTGGTACAGTGAAAACCTTTGGGCTGTCTTCGTCCCTACACAGTAAAATCATCCAGTCGTTCTTTGCTTTTTCATCTCAATGTCTGGCATGGTATTTGTCCTGTAGTCCATATTTGAGTTCCGTTAACTTGATGCTTGGAACAGCATCGGAGTATGCGAGAGCCAGAACGCGTGGTGCAGGCTGTGAGCCCTGTAGAATTCAGAGGAAGAGAAAGCTCCCTGGGATGTCATGAGGACTAGGCCTGGTGGACTTCCAGAAGGGAGATGGAGTTTCGGGCAGAGAAAAAGTTGCATGAGCAAAGGTCTGGAGGCAGATTAAGGACAGGTTGAACAAGAATTGGTGAGATGGAGGGGACTGAGCCTAGGGCTCAGTCGTTAAGCGTCTGTCTTCTGCTCAGGTCATGATCTCAGGATCCTGGGATCCATCCCTGCATCCGGCTCCCTGCTCACCAGGGAGTCTGCCTCTCTCTCTCTCCTCCCTGCTCCTGCTCTCTCTCACTATCTGTATCTCTCACAAATAAATAAATAAAATCTTAAAAAAAAAAAAAAAAAGGAGGTCCATGGTGGATGATTCCTTAAGGTAGTGAGCCAGGAAAGTTGAAGAGACGCAGGGTGTGTGGGTTTAGGAAGCCCGGAAGCCAGTCATGAGCTTGGGAAATAATGTGATGGGCTAAATTAGAGGAGGGACCAGACATCAGTGAGGTGTCTGGGACAGAGACTTGGAATGCAATTGGGCCCATCTGAAAGAGCTTTGAAGGGAGGCTCATGAGAGGGTCACCAGATTGATAAAGTAGGGGATGACAAGACACGAGATGTAGGATGTCAGAATTGACTTTCAGTCCTTTAAACCAGTCTTCTGAGTTGTGGCAGCCCTGGAAATTATAATCTAGAATTCCGAAGTATATTTATGGGTTCTGGCTCCCAACCAAGATGTCAGGCCAGTGCTTAAAACCCATGTTGAAGACTTTGAGTTCTGAGGACTTTGGATACAAGCCTTCTTAGCTGCTTGAAGTTAAGAGAGCTTATTTAATAATGATTCTTTTTTCCTTGCTGAGAGGGAAAGTAAGTTTCACAGTGGCATTACAAAGATTAGATTGGTAGCCTGAGAATTTGCTTGGGATGTAGCAGGTTTATGGCAGACAACCAGTTTTCTTGTCTCCACACTTGCTGAAATCCAAGAGTTATAATGTGCTTGCCTTTTGGATCACTATATTTTGTCCTGGTCACAGGACAGAACATTCTACCCAGCTTATTGTTTATATCCTGTATGTATTTTTTTCTTATCGTTAAACATTACAGGAAATTTACTAATTCTCAAAACGAGTACTCCCCAAATAGAGAGTGGCTTCAGGATTGGCTCACCCAGCAGTAACTGCCATACTCTTGTCTCCTCTTCCCCTGTCCCGTCTGTCACCCTCCGCCCTTGGCTTTATATTGAAAAGCCTTCTTGTCCAGCCGTAACTCGTAACTCAGCTGTCACCATTCCAGTTGTCTCAGGAAGATGGGACTCTTTCCTTGTCCGGCAGAACTTCACTCTGTTTGTGGCCAGAACTCTGTCAACATACCTACCTCCACACCAAACCCTGGCAAGGGGAAGGTGACTACAACGATTAGTAGGCCAGTCGGGGTTTACCCTAGTCATGGGAGAAGGGGAAGCATCTAGTGACAGGTCAGTGTTTCCCACAGGGCAGGTGTAGGAGTCTCCCAAGGGCCTAGTTAAAATGTGGATTCTGATTCATTTTGTTCAGGGTGAGCCTGAGATTTTGCATTTCTTACAAGATTTTGCATTGGATGCCAGTGTCACTATGGAAACCACGCATCAAAGCTTTGAGTAGAAAAGGGGAAAGTGGCCAGTCAAAGGAAGCGGCATCCCCCACCACTTTCTGGAACCCTGGGCCCACCCTTGGGATGAACAGTTTCTATTCTGGTCCTGGTGCAGCTTGTCCGCTGAAGCAGGTGGCTTCCTAATGACAAATGACCTCTGCAGCCGCACCTTGCAATTTACTAAGGGTAGTTTTTACCCGCCCACTTTGGTCCTCTCTGTTTTTACTTGTTTTTAAATGACAAAGGGAAGCGTAGATAGGTAAGGTCTTAAAGGTCACCTCTCTAGGGAGAGGCAGGGTTGCCACCCAAAGACCCATTTTGTCACCCCGGGCTCTGCATTTTTCTGTGGACTCTGCATTTTTCTGTGGTGTTCTAGGAGCTTCTTGCTGATGGGATCAAGTCTTCCATTGACTCTGAATCCTTGATCCCTTGGGTGGAGATGAAGTTTGAAGCACTAGGTGTGCTCTCCCATTTCACAGATGACTTACTTACCCAAGATCACACGGCTGCTCCTGCTCCGTGTTAGAGCTGGGATGTGTAGAGTTCGGCCTCTGCGTCAGAGATGTTGAGGAGTCCAGAGCCCCGAGCCTGCCATCCCGGCTGACGGAGCACCATCAGCCCCGCTGGGCCATTTCCAGCGATAACCTTTTCCCTCCCGCTTCCTTTGCAGGGTGTTTCTGTGGCCTGGGACTGGTTAGTACCAACAAGTCCTGCTCCATGCCGCCCATCAGTTTCCAGGACCTGCCTCTCAACATCTACATGGTCATCTTCGGCACGGGCATCTTTGTCTTCATGCTCAGCCTCATCTTCTGCTGCTATTTTATCAGGTGGGTGGCACCCTCGGTGGCCTCTGGGGCCGGCCGGCAGGGAGAAGGCGGCCCGGGGTTGGGGTGAGCCAAGTGAGGCTCCCTCAGCAGAGTCCCTGGCTTCCCACTGGGGCCCCTCCTCTGAAGACACAGGGCCTAGCCTGCCCTTCCCCGGGTCCCTGAGGCCTGCTATTTCTATTTTCATCGGCCTGTCAAGTTGTCCCAGTGCACATAAGGTCACCATGGGTTGGGCTGCAGTGTACCTTTTGGCCTCTTACCCTAGGGTGGCCTAGGATGACTGTCTGACCAAGTAGTATAGTGAGTTGGTCCCTTCGCTGTGTGTCCACTCCCTGCTCACAACTCTGGGTAGCCAGGGCTAGGTGGCCCTCGGTCACACCGCTGGCATGTTCCTCTGCCCTCCTGGGAAATCCTGTTGTCAGCCCTCCAGATGCTAATATTAGCAAGCTCATGTCTGGGGAGCTGGTTGTTTATTCTTTCTGGTAAGCTGTTATTTTTGATAGTAGTGGGGGAGAAAAACCCAAATCCCCCCCCAAAAAAACCCTGAAAACGTACCTCGTTCTTAACTACATAGAGAGGGAAGGACTTGAGCATGGCAGGAGCTCCTGAGACTTCCCAAACTCCAGGAACTGTTTCTTCACCTCCTGTTGAGAGACATGGGAACTGGTGGCTGGTTTTCTACCAAAAATTTGGGGCATGACTGGTATTTAGAGTGGAAATTAAAGTAGTGTTTCTGACAAGGGCAGGCTCTTGGTATTAACAGTCCCCTCATTGTATGGGACTGTCTTGCCTACTGGGGAGTGTGGAGCATCCCTGAGCACCCTCGTGGGCCTTGGGGCCATTGTGATAACCACTCCCTCCCCCAACAGCGTGCATGGGCACACGCTCACACTTGACCAAAGGCCTGAGTAACTGTCAGCTGGAGTCTTACCAAATTATTTAATTATTTACTTATTAAAGATTGTATTTATTTATTTGATAGAGAGCGAGATCACAAGTAGGCAGAGAGGCAGGCAGAGAGAGACGAGGAAGCAGGCTCCCTGATGAGCAGAGAGCCGGATGGAGGACTCGATCCCAGGACCCTGAGATCATGACCTGAGCCAAAGGCAGAGGCTTTAACCTACTGAGCCACCCAGGCACCCCTTACCAAATCATTTAAATTAAGTTGAAGGAAAGAAGGAGCTCAAGCTCCCTACTGAGATGTCTTGGAGGGTCTGAGTGCTTCACCTGGAGGGACGCCACGGGGAAGGCAGACACTCCTCCATATTCCTGAGGCAAGAAGAGCTTCCTCTATAAAAGGGGAAGTGCCCTGAGTGCCCCCAGTCAGCCACTTCAGGCCTCTTCTTTCTCAGAACTTCATAAAGTTCCTGGGACTGGACTTTTCTACTTACAAGTGTACGCAGAGAAGATAGTGGTTTATTTTCTCTCTCGTACAGTTGAGTCTACAATTTGCACAAGTGGGAATGAGGGCAGCTTTTCTAGTAAGCTCTCCATCCCGCATTTCCCTTCCCCAAAGCATGTATTTTCTTCCTCAAACTTTCTGGCTTCCTGACCACCAGCCACCCCCATCTCCCCACACCAAGCAATTCATGCAATTCCCCAGAGGCTGAAGACAGAGACCTACCAAATACCAAAGGTTTATGTATCCTGCTGGGGGAGGAGTCTGCAAAAACAGCTCTATCTGGTACACACCCATGCTGCAGAGGGGGTCAGCTGAAGGAAAATCTAGAAAATCACCCAGGGCCAGGAAGTGGGTGAGCAGGGTTCATTATTTTCTAATTCTGCCACTAATAGAATAGGTGTGACCTTGGGTTTTAACTACTGTTTTAACACTTGGTAGTGCCTTCTCTGTGCTGCATAGTGGCTGGTTTTTTTGTGCCCCGCCCCCCCCTGCTCAGGCAGCGAAGGGTTTGCCCAAGGTCCTATGTCTGGGAAGATCCAGACGTGGGCTAGCCTGGTGGCCGTTGGCTAGAGTCTTTCAGATTCCAGACATTCGCCTTCTCTGAGTGCTAACGCCTTGAATGGGAAGTGGAGGAGCAGCCGTGGCATCCCCCAGCACCCCCTTTCCCGCTAGAGATCGGGGTCCCCCAGAAGGACAGGCCGGGGAGCTGGGTCTCGCTGACTTATTTTTGGCCGGCTGGAGGCAAAACCAAGCAATAACCACATGATACCAAAAGCCTTCTTGACTGCGGGCCGCTTGGCACCACCTGTCCCTTCTGTCACCCCACCTTCTGTTCTGCAGCCTGCCCGAAGCCAGCTGACCCCGGAGTCTCATGGCTCCAGAGGCTTGCTGCTGTGTGGCAGCCTGTGGGTGTCTATATATAGAAAGACACACAAGCACAGAACCACTTCCTCTCGCTGCTTCTCCGTTTCCTCCACAGCCAAAATAGGCCCGTGACCCCTGCTCTCCACCTGGTGAGCTCATTGGCCAACACCAGTCTCCACTCCCCGGCTCCCCCTCGCTTCTTCTCCCCCGGTCCCCAAGAACTGACCTCTGCCCTGCGCAGGATGGAGGGGCCAGTGAAGTACAAATAGGCAGGAAAGGGACAATTATTTTCAGGACCTGGTTGCATTGTTTGTTCCAAAAGGGAAAAGAAGCCAGGGAGAGCCCCCTGGCCCTGGCTAGAAACGGTCTCATTGAAATCGAGTATTTTTAGTAGCTTTGCTCACCCGACAGCTGAGAAGGCCACCTGTCCAAAGTTGCTGGCACTACGTCCTCTGCTGGGATGGCCCGGGTTGGCGGGGGAGGGGTTGCCTTTTGTTTTGTTTCCCTTGCAACCTTTTTTCCACCCCCCTCTCCTCACAATGTATACCTTCCGGTTCCAGAAATCTCCACTCAGGGTAAAGGCCTTCCCTGTTCTGGTGGTGCTGCACTCGGGGGGTGGGGTGGGGTGGGCCCTGCCTGCTCCCGGAGGGTCCTTGACGGTGACCATTAAGTGGAGCCAGGCAGACAGAAGGGTTGGGGGGGTGGCACCCCGCACATCCCATGAAACAAGCAGAAAGGAGGCACGGGGCAGGTAAGACAGTGGGACACATGAGATGTGAGCCATCCCCTCATTCTCCGAGTTACAAGGCAGGCTTCTCACCACTTCCTTATTTACTCTGCTGCATAGCTGGTCAGCACTGTCTTCCCTCAGAAGGCGGCGGCAAGCACTTTGGTAATGGGAACTCTTCTTCCTTCCCCAGCTTCCATCCCTAGCAGCCAGCTAACAGTTGTTCCTTTAGGCTTTGGAGGCGTCCGTGCCTGCCCCCCTTGTTTGGAGGTGGGATTGAGAGCCTTGCATATGCAAGACTTTCCTGGACTGAGGAGTTCCCTGCAAAGTTAAGGCTGGGACACTGGGAGTCCTGGTTAAGCCTTTGGTTCAAACCTCCCATGACCAGAAACTCTCCAGGAGATGTGCTGCCCTGGGCCACCTTAGCCCCGCGGTGTGGGACCCCACCTGGACTGGAGTTCCTTTTTTTTTTTTTTTTTTTTTTTTTTCAGATTTTATTTATTTATTTGACAGAGACACAGTGAGAGAGGGAACAGAAGCACGGGGGAGTGGGAGAAGCAGGCTTCCCACCACGCAGGGAGCCTGATGCAAGGCTCAATCCCAATCAGGACCTGAGCCGAAGGAGACCCTTAATGACTGAGCCACTCAGGCGCCCCTAGATTTTACTTTTAAGTAATCTCCACACCTGACTTGGAGCTCAAACTCAGAACCCTGAGATCAGAGTCACATTTTCCACTGAAGGAGCAAGGCACCCGTGGACTGGAGTTGTTTTTTTGTTTTAAGATTTTATTTATTTATTTTTTTAAAGATTATTTGACAGAGCACACAAGTAGGGGGAGAAGCAGGCTCCCCACTGAGCAGGGAGCCCGATGCGGGGCTCAATCCCAGGACCCTGAGATCATGACCTGAGCCCAAGGCAGCTGCTTAACCGACTGGGCCACCCAGGTGCCCAAGATTTTATTTATTTTTAGAGGGAGAGAGAGGAGGGGGCAGGGCAGAGAGGGAAGAGGGAAGGAATCCCAAACAGACTCCGTGGTGAGTAGGGAGGCCACACAGGGCTCAGTCTCACCAGCCGGAGATCATGACCTGAGCCGAAACCCAGGAGTCGGGTGCTCAACTGACTAGGCCCCCCTAGACTGGAGATCTTAAGAGGTTCCAGGTCCAGAGCCTCTCCGGGGCCCCTGACTTCTGTTAGGAACAGTGGAGGAGCTGGCAGCCCGACTGGATCTGACCATTGGGCACGGCTCTGCTATGCCCCGAGTTCTGCACCTTCCCCTGCTCTGGCTGCAATTCAGCTTCTCCACACTGTCCGCGGAAAGAGCATCCTCTCTCAAGCCTTTTGGTTGTGGCTCACGATTTGAAATTCTCTTGCTCTAACTTAGATCAGTACTCTTATTCTGCAAAAGGACGAATTATCTGGGGCTTTGGAAGTCATCCAATCTCTCTCAATAACCCCACTCTCCTGGGCAAAAGCAGCCATAGACAATAGGGAAATTATGAGCATAGCTGTGCTCAAATAAAATTTTATGGACATGGAAATTTGAGTTTCATATATTTTTCACATGACGTGAAATATTCTTTTGATTTCTACTTTCCACCACTGAAGAATAAAAACCAGTCTTCACCCCCAGGCCCTATAAAACAACTAGTCAGCTGGCTTTGGCCCTTAGGCCAGAATCTGCAACACCTATTATAACTGGATGAGCTTCTCATATTTCCTTCCAGTAACCCAGATCTGGGGTAGAAGCGATCAGTGGGGAGAGCAAGCCCCACCTAGCTCCCACGTATAGAAAGACCAAGCGCTACCCGCTAAATTTGGAAAGTTTCTTTCACTGCAAATAAGACAGCGTAATAATAATAATAATAATGCATAATCATGGTCCCAGCCATTAGTTGTGGCCTTGGGGACAAACAAGTGCTTCCCAAGTGATCTGGTATCCTTGGTATCCTTCTCAGGACAATGACGTGTCCTATGTAGTAGGGGAAACCTGCCACGGTATGTGTCTGAGAGCTCAGGCTCTGTCGTCTGGTAGACTTTGTTTCAAACCCACCCGTGCTGCCATCTAGCTGTGGGGCTTGGGCAAGTTATTTAACTTTTTGGGGCTTCTGTTTTCCTCCTCCGTAGAAAGGAAACTTTCTCAATGTACATGTGTATTGTAATAAGGGTGGACACAGAGCAAGTCGTCTGTAACTACTGTGGGCTTGACGCTGGGGACAGTGTGCTGTGTTTTGGCTGTGTTAGGTTGGTTTTTTGTTTTTGTTTTTGGTTTTTTTTTTTTTTGGTTGCTAGTTTTTTTTATATTTGTTTTTTTTTAATTTTTAATTTTTTTAATAAACATATAATGTATTACTAGCCCCAGGGGTACAGGTGTGTGAATCGCCAGGTTTACACACTTCTTGGCTGTGTTAGGTTTTATGTAGGCCACCGGTTCAAAAAATTCCCCAGGGTCAACAGACATATTTATCCTGCTGCCCTGGCTTAATGGCGGTACCCCTTTTAAGACCATCCAACTCCTTCTGTGTACTCAGTAAGCTGCTTGATGATCTGTAGACTTGGGGATCCTGAAGAAACCAACGTACTGGGAAACAGCAGGGAGTAGGAATGAATAAATCTGCCAGACTGTGCTCTGCCAGGATTCTCCCATCTGTGGGACCTGCCAGTAAGTGTTTAGGCTGTTGGGCCAGAGAAAGATCCTGGGTCTTTAATCCCCTCTGGGTGACCTGCATGGGTCCAGACCACACTCCGTGGCATCTCTTGCGATGAGACAGCCCTGTGACGAGCAGCCTCCCAGCGCCAGAGGAACGGCCCACGCAGCGTGCCTGCCTCTCCTACTCTGAATGGCTCTCTTTGTTGCAAGGCAAAGCAATAACCTCTTCTCTCCCCTTTCTCTTTCTCCCCCAGCAAACTCCGGAACCAGGCCCAGAGTGAGCGATACGGCTATAAGGAGGTAAAGTGCAGCCTCATTCCCTGAGACTTCCTGTCTGCTCCCGTGGAGGCTGAGGCTTTATACGGTCCTCACGTCTGGCTTGTCCCAGGCTGTGCCTGAGGCCCTCGCCCTCCGCCAGAGGGAGAGGAAGGCCCTCCTTTGCACGGGGAGTGGGGGGGCGGGATGGGACACAGGACCACTGACTCCCTTCTTTGGTTGAGAGCACCTGACCCCTGTGGTTGGCTCTTCTGACCCCATGCCTTCGCTCTGTCTTCCCAGGTGGTGCTTAAAGGAGATGCAAAGAAGTTGCAGTTATATGGGGTAAGCGCGCTAAGACAGCAAGCGGGAAGGGCGCAGCTGGCAAGGCTGACGGCACCTTCTCCATCCAGCTCTCAGTCTGAGCCTTCAGGAACCTGATTATTATTGCTATTATCGTCGTCATTATCTTGGTGGTCAGTAAAGCAAGGTTGATTGAGTGATAGCAACATGATAATACAAAGCTCCCAAGGAGGGAGGGGACCCGAAGGGGTTGCCCTTTCAGGAACTTTCAACTCTGTCATCATCTCTCCTTGGACTCGTCCCAGTAAGTAATCTGTATATGGAATTTATGAGGTCTGGAACTGGCGCAGGCAGACAACCTGAAGGGGTCACAGAAGGGTTTGAGTGTCGGGAATGTGTGGCCCCGGGAAGGCTGCTCTGCGTGACGCCGAAGGGGAGGGTGGGCACAGCACTCCATGCCGCCGAGAGTCCAGCCGCCCTTCCTTTTACCCCATACGTGCACTCTGTCGGCCAGCGCTGGAGCGGACACGTGTATCCGTCCCCACAGTCCTTCCCGTTTCCCCCCAGTCCTCCGCCGCCAGCCCGTAGAGCAGGTCCTTGGGTGTCTTCACACGGACTCTCCAGGAGGCCGTTTCCTCTTCCTGTCCTACTTGCTCCCATGAGATCACGTAACTTCTCTCTCGAGGCTTCCGTCCGTAACCACAGACACTTGTGCACAGGGTGTGTCTGGTTGTCTGGGACCCAGAAGGATCCACAGGTATTGCTGACGCAAGACAGCCTAGGAATGCCTCATTTTATCCCTCTTTTTTTTTTTTTTTCTTACAAGGGGATGGGGAGGGGGGCAAGCAGACTCCTTGCTGAGCCGGGAGCCCAACACGGGGCTCGATCCCAGGACCCTGAGATCATGACCTGAGCTGAAGGCAGACACTTAACCAGCTGAGCTACCCAGCCGCCCCTCATCCCCCTTTTTGATGCCTGCTGTTACATCTCAGCAAATTGGGGTATTCCCTGAGCACCCCCTTGAGAGGAAGAGTTCAGCTCTGAGGTGTTGATATATAATGACAAGAAGCTGGATTCAAAGAATATTTATTTTATTTATTTATTTATTTTTTTTGTCTTACTCATTTTTAAAAATTTTTTAAATTAACATATAATGCATTATTAGCCCCAGGGATACAGGTCTGTGAATCATCAGGCTTACACACTTCATAGCACTCACCATAGCACCTATCCTCCCCAATGTCCATAACCCAACCACCCTCTCTGGATTCAAAGAGTATTAACTGAACACCACGTCCCCATCCTTACCTCTAATTAATGATACATGCCCCCTTGCCAAATGTACTAGGTGAGAAAGGATTAAAAAATACTCTTCTAGAACAGTACTGGTCAATGGAAATTTCTGTGAGGATAGAAATGTCTGGCGTCTGCACAGCCCAGTGTGTCAGCTGCTCTAGTCACATTGCAGCTGCTTAACCCTTGAAATGGAGCCAGTGCAACTGAGGAACTAAACTTTTTTTTTTTTTTTAAGATTTTATTTATTTGACAGAGAGATCACAAGCAGGCAGAGAGGTAGGCAGAGAAAGAGGGGGAAGCAGGCAGCAGGCTCCCCACTGAGCAGAGAGCCCGACTTGGGACTTGATCCCAGGACCCTGAGACCGTGACCCAAGCCGAAGACAGAGGCTTTAACCCACTGAGCCACCCAGGCGCTCTAAACTTTTAACTTCACCTGCATTTGGTCCAGGAAACATCATGTGTGGTTCACGGCTACCCTCTGACTCAAGTTTCAGTGGCTGATGAGGAAACTGGGCCACAGCTTAGTTTTCCCGTGTGGGGATGAGCTGATGGGTGAGTGTGGTTCTTCTCCAGTCTCCTCTCAACACCACCCCCTTCTCCCCACAGCAGACCTGTGCAGTCTGTCTGGAAGACTTCAAGGGCAAGGACGAGCTCGGTGTGCTCCCGTGCCAACATGCCTTTCACCGGAAGTAAGTGTCCGCTGTGGGGCATGTGTTATCCAGGGATGCCCTACATCCTGTCAGGACACCAGGCAAGCCGGAGGGGTTGGGCGGGGGCAAGGACAGAGATGTTCTGAGAAGCCGCTGGGCTCTGTGAGACAGACGGAACCGGCTAGCGTCTTCTCCTGCCCACAGGTGTCTGGTGAAGTGGCTGGAAGTGCGCTGTGTCTGCCCTATGTGTAACAAGCCCATCGCCGGGCCGTCCGAGGCCACTCAGAGCATCGGGATCCTGTTGGATGAGCTGGTGTGAGTGTTGGCCTCTGCACCAAGACCTGGAGAAGACCCATCGCCTCCCAGGTGCCTGGTCCCTCTGCACAGCTGCCGTGAACAAGACTGCTGGGTGGGGACTGACCTGCTTCTCCGAAGGGGCGGTAATGCAGGGCTGGTCCCCCACCATCAGGGTGAGACCAGAGTTGCCCCACCTTTCTGCCTCCTGAAGCCGCCTTCCCTGCTGCTCGGAACTAATGGCGTCACCCATAAAGAACACTGTATCCTGGTACTGGATTGTCTACCTGCCTGTCCCTGCTGGGGAAAAAGCCATCCATCCTTACCTGGCTCAGCACTTGGCATTCACCCCCTGGGGCTTCCCCTTAGGAGGACAGGCTGCCCTGACCTCCGAGAAGGGATAAGATGGGCCGTGCCCCACCTGTAACCTCCCTCCCCTCTTCACCCTTTGCCTAGGAAAGTGAGAAGGGGAGGAAGGAATGATCAAGGATCCAAGTGCCTCAAGCGGGGAAGGGAGGGAGGCTCTGTAGAAGTCAGGAAGAGCAGGGACATAGAAAAAGGAAAGTCAATGTTTACATGGGGCCTATGGAGATCAAGGCTGGCCAGCAGGCCTGCTGACTGCAGGGTAACGGAGGGCAGATGCCTTCCCCTGCTAGGATCTGTGGTGCTATCCGTTCACTCTCTTCCTCGGTTAATCTCAGAGCTTCCGATTCCGTGTTGGGGTTTGAGTGCCCCTCGAGAGGAAGGGCTTGTTCTACACTCAGATGAATTTGCAGGGGCTTTTTCTAAAGGAGCAAAAGGGGCCTGGGGCTGGGGGTGTCCGAAGGTTAATTAAAGTAGCGGCAGATACCTTCTTCCCCTTTGTAAATAGGATTTTTATACTTCCTCCTCACCATCTCAGGCTTTATACATGGACCCCCTGAATGGAGGGGGTGGGGTTTTCTCTCCCCCACCCGGAGTAGGTGAGGGTGGGACAAAGGTGTGTATTTAAAGAAAATTAAATTTAATAACAAGTTCTCTAACTTTCTGCCTGTGGTTGCGGCCTGTGTCTCTTGGCCCTTTTCTGCCAGCAAAGGAAACAAAGTTCTCTTACTGCTGCTTCTCACTTCCCCATACTCAGAACTCATGCCCAGAGGTTCCTAAATCTTAAAAAAATTGAAATCGGGTTATTACCTGTATGCCATAGGACTAATATCCGTGTATTTTAAGACCTGATTAAAAATATTCTAGAAATCAGCGGAATGAGCCTGGCTTCAAGAAAGGTGTGATGTATGCCACCGTGACGTGTGTTCGAATGCCAAGATTAGTAAGACTTGAAATTAATAAAATCCGACACGAAATTCACACAATTGTGCTCTTGCCACCACTCATGGCCCAGGTTGCTACACAGAAGCTTGATCTTTCCCGTATTAAACTTTTTTCTCACCTCCTTGCTGACCATCACGGACACATGCTACCCTCCTGCACCAACATCTCAAAAGAGTTGCATCACCAAATTTATGTGCTCAGATCTTGTAACCCACGTGCTCCAGTGTCACTCTCGAATGTCTCAAGGGAGTGTGGAATCAAGAATGGATACGCAAAATGCACCGGGAGGGCCGGGAACGATTTTCTTGGCCATCGTGAGTATGGAGCAGGTGGGCCGTGGTTGCCCAGGGCAGTGGCCAATGGTCATCCCATGAAGCAAGCCCGGGGTACTGGGCACAGTAGGAATATTGAGCAAAGTCGAGTGTAGTGGGGCATCACAGATGGGCGAGAGCTGCCCATGCACCCAAAGGAGCCAGGTCTGAAGGGTAGGTGTGATAGGCTCTCACCCCTGTGATGGTGCCATGGAGGCTGTTGGCACAGCTCGTGCTCGTGTCCAACAGACCGATGAGGCTGGAGCACCTGCCTGTCCTAGGGAAGTGGTCAACCCCTGTCTTGGTGGGGTCCTTTGCCTAAGTACTTCTTCCACACTCTGAGGACTAACTCCCACTCCTTAAAGCCTCAGCCCCCTCGCTGTTGCCAATCCTACAGAGTCTGGTCTTTACTTCATCAGGGACCCCAGTTCTTCCTCTAGTCCGGCCAGCTTCGGTGTGGGGAATAAAATGCATTTCCTAAGTGAGCCCGCCTTCCCTGTGGCTCCTGCCGCAGCCTTGTGGTGGGTGTGTTTCTGGGATGAGGGGGAAACCGGGGGTCTGCAGGTTGGCTTCAATATCCACAAACTTCCACACCGCCGTCTCCTCTTCTTCAGGGACATATTCTTCTCCAGTTGGCATATTCTGATTAAAATGTTGGTACTAAAATGTCCATGTTGCAGACTCGAATAGCATTGTCCTGAAGTTGAAATGACGGTGAGACGCCTTGTATTGCTTGCAGTGCTTCGAGCCAGCCTGGTAGAACAGGGCACAGGAAGGGAAAAACTGCTGCCGCCGATCAGAGAGGAATGACAGTAACCAATCACAAGGTAAATAGTCACTGGTCCCCAATACACTGTCATGAGTGTGGTCCTGTTCTCAGTGTTGTGTTTCTAGGGCACGTGCCAACGGGGCTAGGTGCTGGAAGGCAGGACGTCCCGTGCCTTTGGAAAGGGTGTAAGCACGGTGTTTTTGGTGTGAATAAGCTCATGGGGCAGAGACTCTGGGCTCAACTGGTGTGGAAGTGACAGCAGGGGACCCTTGGGGGGGTGATACTGGAGCTGAGTCCTGCGGGAGTGACCTGGACAAAAGCACTTCAAGGGTTAACCAGCCTGGTGGGTGTCAGAGGGCACACAAGTCATGACGTTCAGGTGGAGAAAGGCTGGGGGTGAGGCCGTCCCGTGTGGGGCCAGGAGCCTGAAACTTGGTAGAGCCAGAATCCCGAAGTTCCTTTAGATCGGGATTTTTAAAAGATCCCAGCACAATTTGGAAGCTAAGCTAATGCCTTTCTTTGTGCACAAAATATTCAGAGGCAGCTCCAGTGTGTGTAGAGCTCCCATTACTGAGGAAGCGTTTGCATCCTGATCATGTTTCAAAGAGTAAAATAAGGGGCACTGGTTGGTAGAACATGCGACTCTCGATTTTGGGGTTGTAAGTTCAAGCCCCACGTTGGGCATAGAGATTGCCTTTAAAAAAATCAGGGGCACCTGGGTGGCTCAATCGGTTAAGCATCTACCTTTGGCTCAGGTCATGATCCCGGGGTCTGGGGATAGAGCCCTGCATCGGGCTCCCTGCTTAGCAGGGAGCCTGCTTCTCCCTCTCTTCCCTGCTTGTGCTCTCTCTCTCACGCTCTGTGTCTCTGTCTCTCAGATAAATAAAATACAAAACGAAAACAAAAACTAAAACTAAAGGAAGCTGAGAGATAATCATATATACCAGGATCCTACCAGTGATCCGTGGTAAGCAAGCACCAAACAATCTGAAGATAATGACCACTTACCCACCAAGTTCTTTTACAAGATACATTTTGCTTTCCTTCCTGTATTTACCCCTCTGTGGAGGCAGACTGCCCTCCATGAAGATACTCAAAGCAGAAGGTGCTTGTTAGTTAGCTCCTGGGCTGATGCCATCATGGAAGAAAAAAGCCCCAGGTTACTGTCAAGTGACTTGTGTGCTTACCATTGGCTAGAACCATGGATTTTTTTTTTAAGATTTTATTTGTTTATTTGATAGAGATCACAAGTATGCAGAGAAAGCAGGCTGCGGGGGGCAGGGGGGTGCGGGGCAGGCTCCCCACTGAGCAGAGAACCCAATGCAGGGCTCGATCCCAGCACCTTGCGATCATGACCTGAGCCGAAGGCAGAGGCTTAACCCACTGAGCCACCCAGGTGCCCCGGATTTTTTTTAACTTCACAATAGATGGCTTCTTCTATTTTATTTTTGAAGATTTATTTATTTGACAGAGAGAGAGTGAGCAAGAGAGAGCACATGCAAAAGCAGGGGGAGAAAGAGGGAGAGGGAGAAGCAGACTCCCCACTGGGCAGGGAACCCGATGCGTGGCTCCATCCCAGAATGCTGGGATCAGGACCTGAGTCAAAGTCAATTGCTTAACCACATGAGCCACCCAGGCGCCCCAGATAATTTCTTTAAAAGACTCTTCTGTGGATCCACCATTTACGACGAAAAATTGTAATGAGAAGCTCAGAGCAAAATTTGAAAGTCAGGGACTTAAATAGATTGGGACAACGGGTGCTCCAAAGAATGGCACATTCCTGTTCCCCTTCACTCCCATCAGGTCTGCCATTTCCAACTCAAAGTCCCTCATTGCCCACTGGGCCTTTTCCCACTCGCACTAGAGCCTTTTCTGCCTCCCCAGTTAGGCCATGCTCACCCACCCCGACAGCCTGTATCTTCCATTCTGCCACCCTCTTCTGCCTATCCGGGTGTCAGAATAACATGAATGCCCTTAACCATGTATCACTCATGCACTACGGGTGGATCTGCCGAAGTCATATGCACAGATTCAGAGCAACAGATGGGATCCAGTTGGAGACAAAGAAGGTCAAATGATGACCAGTCATGGAGGCTGATAAATGACGAATGCCATTCATGGGAAGAAAATCAAGCTGCTTACCATGGCTTGGACCCCAGACCATCCACAGCACTGGATTCCTACTGGTCCTACTTTTTAAGAAATCATGCTCATATAACTCTTCCTTTAATAAACTGGCATACTGGGGCGCCTGGGTGGCTCAGATGGTTAAGCATCCGCCTTTGGCTCAGGTCATGATCTCTGCATCCAGACTCCCTGCTCAGCAGGGAGTCTGCTTCTCCCTCTCCCTCGTGGCTCCCCCTGCTTGTGCTCTCTCGCTCTGTCAAATAAATAAAATCTTTAAAAAAATAAAAAGTCTTAAAAAAAATAAATTGACATACTATGTATGGGGGGGGGATATGATCAATATCACCTTTGTGCTTTGACATGACTTCTGCTTCTGTCCCAAATGACAGTCTCAGCAACAAGCCAGGGCATGTGCTCTGTAGAAGGGGAAACGTCCAGCACCAGGAACACAAGTAGCCATCTTCGGTGGCTCCCGGTGCACTTCACGGTCTTTGTCTCTCTCCACCACTGCTATATCTCAGCACATTTTTCTCATCTGTCTTTTCTCCTCCCTTGTTCCTTTTGTCTCCTTCCTTTTTTCCTCATCACAGCCTACTCATGACATTACTGCCGAACACTCCTGATGGGCCATGATTGTCATGAATGGTTCAAAAGATACATCAGTTACTAAGGGTTTTGACCCAGAGGATGGTGTGAGTTCCCCCAGTGGCCAGCTCTGGGTTTCTAAGTGTTTAATATTTATATATGCTCATTGAGTCTCAAGAAGGTGGCTGATACCCCCCGAGACAGGAAGAGAATCCACGATGACTTTAAAGGCACGATGCAACGTGAGCAGGGCCAATACCCAATAAAAGGAAAACGCAGGTTTGCTTCGGTGGAGAGAAGATGATTTGGAAGAACAGTGGATGTCCAGTTGGGCATAAGTCGAGAGAAATCCAAATAAATCCAAAATGCATTAGCGTCCCTGGACCCGGCCAGGGAGTCATCCTCTCTGCCTTCTTCAGTATTAACCAAATCTCTGTTGAATCATTTTACTCAGACCTTTATGTCTGCAGAAAAACAGATGCTACAAAAATTCTATGAGGAAGGAACTGGAGTGTTTCAAATCTGGATGAATAAAGAGGAAGGGGCAAACAATTGAGTGGTGGGCTCCAACATTGCCTTGTAAGCATGAACCTCCATCACAAACCCAGTCACCCCAGAAATAGTTTTCTTACCTTCCGGTTGCCTTTGATTCTGAGCCACCAGCTTTCTCCTCCTCTTTCTGTATACATTGTTTACCCTCCTCCCCAAATTATTCACGAGCCTTAGAATCTTAATGCAGATCGCCCCCCCATCCCCGCCTCTGTACACGCTATGAAACAATTGATCTGTCTGTTCTCTGGGCGCCAGAGACCCCACATCTGTCATCCCTGGTGCCTAGTCTGCAGTGTGGGAAGCTTGCTGAGGTATCGAGGGTCCTGCTTATCAAGGAACCCACAGAGCTTCCTCCACCTACATCCTTTTTGGCTGCTACCTGGGAGCTAAGGTGACCGTCCACATTCACCTTGGGACCCACCACCATTTTCCTTTTCAGGTTCAAGTATAGGGAGAACCACTTGCATTGCACAATGAACATTTTGTTGTATTTGTTTTATCCCATATCTATCCATTTATCCATAATCAATGTATTTTTTAATGCATTTGAAAGCAAACTTCAGATACTGGGACACTTCCTGCATTAAAGTTTACAGTCCGCTTCTCTGTTTGCAAGTGAACTGAGAATGACCAGACATCTGTCTTGAATATGAAGATTGGCACTTTCTGATAACTTGCTGATAAATTCTGAAGGGAAGTTCTGACGTCAGGGTGGTTTTAGAAATTACTCAGATATGAAATCATTTTATATTTAAAATGAGATGAGTAAAGCATTTTTCACTGCCTCTGGTAACTTTAACCTTGCTCAATTTTATGCTGGTGGCAAGGGAAAAAGAAGGGGGGAAGGGAGAAATGCATCGGAGGATAGGACATTCTCCTCTTCCTGCACATATTAACATTTCTTGCACAATTACCCGTGGAATATTCTCATTTTGGACTTTTTCCACACCCTAAATTTAGCAAGCTAGAATTATCTTTTAAATACCACTTTAAGCAACCTTTTTTGAAAAGAAGAATGCGGAAGAGGGAGAAATCTGCATTTCTTTGTGGTTAGAATGTAATGGCCTCAAGTTAATTACTCTGCAAGGCAGCAGATTACTCCTTTATTAAATGCTGAAGATATAGTAAAGACAGTAATCTAGCAAATTCATTGCAAGTCTGAAGATTAGAGATTTATCCATTCAGACTGAGAAACAGGCAATGCACTTACAGGCATCTCTATATGTTCTGGTAATGGCGCACATTGAAATGAATAATCGCCTTAAATGTGTCAGGTGGGTTTCATCATTTAAGGGAATTCTATGTTTGAGTCTTTTTAGGACTAAAAAAGTCTTGAAAATGAGGGCTGAGGACTTTTTTCATTTGTTAATTTCTGAACTTTGAAACACCAAAATCTTCATATAAAATCAGTTTTTGTTAAAGTGAGACATAGCTCTAGAATATGACGGAATTTCCTTAAGTTGGGTTTACAGAGAGAAATGCATGAAGTGAGTACAAGTGTACAGAGAGAAGTTTTGAATGAAAGTTTTTTGTTGATAATTATTAGTTTTACAGTGGGGGGAGGGCTCAGTATTTGAGAAACAAAAGGTTTACAGTTGATGAACTGTGGCTTTTTAGGAGATTAGGGGTACCTCCCTCGCTGCTCCTCATTATGAGGCTAATTTATGCAGTGGAATAAACAAGAAATGGGTGTGGGGTTTTTTAAAAAGATTTTATTTATTTATTTCACAGAGAGAGAGATCACAAGTAGGCAGAGAGAGAGGACAAAGCAGGCTCCCCGCTGAGCAGAGAGCCCGATGTGGGGCTGGATCCCAGGACCCTGAGATCATGACCTGGGCTGAAGGCAGAGGCTTAACCCACTAAGCCACCCAGGCACCCCTGGGTGTGTTTTTTTTTTAAAGATTTTATTTATTTATTTGACAGAGAGAGATCACAAGTAGGCAGAGAGAGAGGACAAAGCAGGCTCCCCGCTGAGCAGAGAGCCCGATGTGGGGCTGGATCCCAGGACCCTGAGATCATGACCTGGGCTGAAGGCAGAGGCTTTAACCCACTGAGCCACCCAGGTGCCCCCCCAAAATGGGTTTTAAACGCAGCTCTGTCTCCAATTATCTGGGAGACTTGGCCTGGTTCCGTAGTGAGGCCTCACCTTTCTCCTCTGTAAAATGGAGCTAATGGTAATTGCCTCCACAGAGTTGTGGTCAAGAAGTGTTATCTCAGAAACCAAGAGTACACTCTATGTTCATTGAATTTAAATTTAAAAAATAAAAAGAGGACATAAAAGCATGCATAAAACAGACTCAAAGTCCTGTTCAAATATAAGCCATTTTTGTTTGTGAAGTAATAGGGACTTAGACCCCCAAGTAAGGGGACTATGTGAAAAGTTGGCTCAGCGGGGAGCCTGCTTCCCCCTCTCCCACTCCCCCTGCATGTGTTCCCTCTCTTGCTGTCTTTCTGTCAAATAAATAAGCAAAATCTTCAAAAAAAATTTTTTTAAAGAAAAAAAATTTTCAGGTGGCTTGACAAATAGCATTTGATTGTAATTAGGTACTAGTATATCCTAAAGGCAGAAAAGAACAGCAAAGAAATCTTCAGTCGTGTTCAATAATCTTTAGTGATAATACTTCTCTTTAAATAACTTTGTGTAGATTGAGGATAAAGCAAAGAAGTGATTGTTAATGTTGTAGGAAAAGATTTTCAGTGAAAGAAAAGTAGAAGCCTGATGTCTTCATTTTAATTGGAAATATCAATATGAACCCATGATTTATTTTTATTTTCTAAAGAATACATTTTTCCTAGATGTGTCTGCTGAGCCTGGAAACCTAAAATAAGGAAAAAAAAAAAAAAACACCTCAGGAGGAGCGGCATCTCATGGTTTGGATTATAGCCTTTAAATAGCATTTCCCCTTAGAAGGAGACAGGGCTCCTGAATGGTTGATTCAGTCTTGCCATTCTAGAAAGCAAGGAAGAAATTCAAGACTACTGGTCATGTCAGAAAGATACAGGAGCCAAAATGAAAAGATTCCCATTGGCCTCCAATGTGTGTGAGGGGGAGGAAGTGGAGGAGGGACAACGGATATACAGGAGATCTCTATCTTTTGCTCAATTTTGCCCTGAACCTAAAACTGCTCTAAAAATTAGACTGTATTTAAGGGATGCCTGGGTGGCTCAGTTTGTTAAAGCCTCTGTCTTTGGCTCAGATCATGATCCCAGGGTCCCGAGATGGGGCCCCACATGTGCTCAGCAGGGAGCCTGCTTCTCTCTCTCTGCCTGCCTCTCTGCCTGCTTGTGATCTCTGTCTGTCAAAATAAATAAAGTCTTTAAAAAAAATAAAAATTAGACTGTATTTTAAAAAAATTGAAGATTCCCTTTGGCCAGAGGCAACTGGGCAGCTCAGTTGGTTAAGTGTCTGACTCCTGATTTCGGCTCAGGTCATGATCTCAGGGTCATGAGCTGGAGACTGGGGAGGAGCCCATGTTGGGCTCCCTGTTGCTTGGCAGGGAGTTTGCTTCTCTCCCTCTCCCTCTGCCCCTTCCCTCACTCACGTAAGTACACACACCCATGCTCTCTCTCTTATTCTCTCTAAAATAAATAAATCTTTTCTTAAGATTTATTTATTTGACAGACAGATCACAGGCAATAAGGCAGGCTTGATCCCAGGACCCCGAGATCATGACCTGAGTGGAAGGCAGAGGCTTAACCCACTGAGCCACCCAAGTGCCCTGAAAATAAATCTTAAAAAAAAAAAAAAAAGCCTCCCTTTGGCAAGAGATAGAACAATTTGAGTGTGAAAAGAATAATGACAATGGAATGAAACTCATCAAATCTATAAAATTCCTTGAGATCCTATGAAACTAACAACAGCAAAATACCAGGTTTCCACTGAAGGATCCTTGGGCACTAAACTCATTCTAAAACTTGGCAAGGGGAAGAATCAAGCCTTTTCTGTATTCCTGTACAAACTGTATTGAACTATCAGAGGAAAGAATGATGGGGAGGGAACTTTAATGCGGATGGCACTCTCCCGAGTGAAAGTGGGAAATCACCAGGGGCCTTCGGTGACAGAATCAGAAGCACACAGCCCTGCCCCCAAGGCTGATCCCACACTTCACCCTGCCTCTCCGTCTGACAATCTCTCTCTAGGAAATAGGGGAGACAGAGGGGAAAATTCGACGACAGCAGGAGGCAGCAATCTGCCAAATCCAGGGCTTCGGTCCTTTTTACAAAGACACGTGGTCTTGTTTCTTCAATGGCATTTTCAAAAACAGAGGAGAGCTGTTACATAGTTTTCAAAACTCAGGAGAGAGCCAGAGGAGCCTCCCATAATAAATCTCTAAGCGACACAGGTGGGGAGAGAGAGGCAACACGGGTGGGTTTGTTATTTGGGTTTCTGTCTTCAGACATTTTGCTGAGCAGAGGGGCTTGGCGTCAGGGAGAACATTCGAACAGTGGAATGGAGTGAGCCCTTTGGGGCACCAGTGGGAATGATTAGGGCACAGGAAGGGAATGCCATTGGAATGAGGTCCTCAAAGAGACACAGTCAGCAGGAGCCCAGTCCCTGTGGAAGGAACAGCCTCTGGGTAAGAGGGGCTTAGATCATACGCCATCCTAATAAAAAACATGTGTAGAAATATGAAGCTGACGGCCCAGATCTGAAAAAGAAGCTAAGTGAACCTAGACGTTTAGGAGGGAAAAAGGTGTCCTGGAGATGGTGGATTTACAGCACAGCGAGACCTGACTCCTTGAGTCAAATTTTCAACGTGGCTCTGACTTTCATTATTCTGGTGGGTATTCTATGTTTACAAGATTCTTTTGTTTATAGCTCTCTTTACTACGCTGTTTCAAAGAATTCTGGTTCATTAAAAGCCATTCGGAGCTTACCCTACAAATCCTACAAACACGAGAGCCTTCCAAATAATTAGTATACTCTTTTCACCCAAACCAGCCTTCGTTATGTTAAATCTTTTGTAGCCTCGCAGGCAAAAGGATATAGTGGTCACCTCATTCTCCGTAGGCATTCAGGGGTTGTAAATATTGGACTCTCATTTTTCCAGTTGGCCCGTAGTCAGAAAAGTGGCTTTGCTGCAAAGCAGTAATTACCTTCCAGTGTGTTCCCAATTCTATTATTAACCATGCCGAGACCACGTGAACCCTGAAAGACAGAGCTGCAAATACTGTCTTGCTCTAAACAAGAGAGCTCAGAGAAGGCAAGGGAGCAAACACTTGTTTTTCACTTCCCCTCATTTTTTTAATTTTTTTTTTTTATTTGACAGAGAGAGAGAGATCACAAGTAGGCAGAGAGGCAGGCAGAGAGAGGGGGAAGCAGGCTCCCTGCTGAGCAGAGAACCCAATGCTGGGCTCGATCCCAGGACCCTGAGATCATGACCTGAGCCGAAGGCAGAGGCTTAACCCACTGAGCCACCCAGGCGCCACGACTTCCCCTTATTTTTGTTTCCCCCGAGGAGGGAGCCTTCACCTCACATCATCAGTCGTATGGTCTCAGAAAACCTGAGAGATACGGGCGAAAGGTTGAGCCACCAAATCTCTGGAATTTATTGCATTCTTCCATTTCTCCTTAAAGGAAATAGTTAAAAATTTAATCTCCCTGTCCATAATCTCATTCATACATAATTTTACGCGGGTACATATGGTCACATCTGTGCTTTGTAAAACGGTGTGGCCAGTCTGTTCTTTCTGTGTTTTTGTTTTGCTAAGCTCCCCAGCTTCCGCTCTCCCTCCTTTTCCCCACCTGAGCGCCCAAGGCCATCTGTGTTGAGAAGCTGGGAGGGATCCTCCCACATTTTCTCCTTACTTAGGTATTCTTTGACTCACCCCTAGGTGTGTATCTACCTAGAAAGGCATGCATTTTTAAAAAAAATATTTTATTTATTTGAGAAAGAGATAGCGCAAGCAATGGGAGCAGCAGACAGAGAGAGAGGGGGGACAGGCTCCCCACTGAGCAGGGAGCCTGATGCGGGGCTCCATCCCAGGACCCCAGGATCATGACCTGAGCCGAAGGCAGACACTTAACCGACTGAGCCACCCAGGTGCCTAAAGCATGCATTTTTTTTTTTTTTTAAAGCACTGTCTTATAAACAGGAGGTTACAGCATCTCTTGTATCCTATGTTCACCATTGCAGAACACCCTGTGGGGATCCCCCTCCAGTTAGCTCCCCTTTACTTAGTAAATGGCAGGAGAATTCCCCAGCGTGGAGGGGCCACTGATGAGCCTTCACTCTGTGTTCAGGTTCTTGCCCTATGAAGCCACACAGTCAACCCACTTGTTTATCCTTGTGGTCTCGAAGAACCCAGAGCCTTAGCTAGCTAGGGTCATCTGTATTTGACAGAGTTTCAGGAGCACAGCTGTCAATGAATTCATTTATTCTTTGAAGAGAGGTTGCCAGATTGCTCTCCAAAGACTGGAGGGAAGGGAAGGGAGAGTTAAGGAAGAGGACAGCCAATGTGGATAAAATGTTTAGTCCGTGCATTTAAATTGTGTGGATCGAATGAGGGGTCAAGTGCAATGTAATGACCAATCCAGGGATATTGTTATTAGTTCTTCTAAAGCCTGTAGGCTCCCCCAGGTGACCATCTGGGCCTCTGTGGAGGGGGCACCCTTCATGCGGTGTGTAGCGAGTGACCCTCCTTGATTGTGCACGTGGAGGTTTAGAAAGGAAGGTCAGAGCCGTGAAGAGCACGGGCTTTGGGGGTCAAACGGACTTCACCTCAAGTCCCCACATGACCCCTTTTCCACTGTGGCATCTTGGCCAAGTTGCCCAACTTCTGAGCTTCAGTATCCTCATCTGCAGAATGGAGAGAATGGTGTCAGTCTCAGAAGGCGGCTGTGAGGAGAAACGTCTGGAAGGCCCTGGGCAGAGAGTCTGACCCTCGGGAGAGGTGACGTTGTTTCTCGAAGGCCTGCCTTGCACTGCTTCCCCACACTCACTCTTAGTGCACGCCCCAGCCGACGAGAGCCTGCTGTAGCCGTTATATGGGATTTGTCTTTGCGTCTTTACATGCCCAGGAAATACTCTGAGGTGAATGCCCGGCATCATCTCATGTCAATTGCTCATACTTGTGTGTACTTCTGACAGCAGTTCTCAAACTGTGATCTGGAGACCCCTGAAGGTTTTCCTCTCAGGAGTTCTGTCCGCTGAAAACTATCATTTTAGTAATACTCATACACTGTTTGGCTTTTTCACTCTCATCCTCTCATGCATGTGCAGTGGAGTTTTCGGGCAGCAGACCGAAAGCAGCAGCAGATCTGAGAATCCAGCTGTCTCTAACTAAACCGATATGACAGAGTTGCAAATTTTTGCAAATCTGTTCACAGAAATGTAAGACAATGCCACTCTGTTTTTTGTTTTGTTTTTGTCTTGGACTATATACTTATTTTTCATAAAAATGAGTTTGGAAACGTGTATTTACATATGTGTATTTATGTTGTGGCTGTTTTAAAAGAATCAAGTGAATATTTTATTTTTTACTTTTTTTTTTTTTAAGATTTTATTTTATTTATTTGACAGAGAGAGAGATAGAATCACAAGTAGGCAGAGCAGCAGGCAGAGAGAGAGGGAGAAGCAGGCTCCCCACTGAGCAGAGAGCCCGATGTGGGGCTCGATCCCAGGACCCTGAGATCATGACCCGAGCCGAAGGCAGAGGCTTAACCCACTGAGCCACCCAGGTGCCCCTTATTTTTTACTTTTTAAAAAGACTTTATTTATTTTGAGAAAGATAGAGAGCGAGTGTGCATGAGAGAAAGAGAACAGGAGAAGAGGGGAGGGGTGGAAGGAGAGGGAGAAACCTACTCCCCGCTCAGCAGGGAGCCTGTTGAGGGCGTGATGCGGGGCTCCATCCCAGGACTCTGGGATCATGACCTGAGCCAAAGGCAGAGGCTTTAACCCACTGAGCCACCCAGGTGCCCCCATTTGGTTTAACCCACTGAGCCACCCAGGTGCCCCCATTTGGTTTAAGAAACCAAATGGGGTTGTTTCCATTTTTGGCTATTAGGAATAATGCCACTAAGAACATTTGTGTTCAAGTTTTCGTATGAATGCATGTTTTTAGTTCTCTTGGCTCTACACCTGGGATCCGAATTGCTGAGTTTAATTCTATATTACTCTATGCCTAACTTTTGGAGAAACTGTCAAACTGTGTTCCACAGCAGCTGCACCATTTTACATTCCAACCACCGATGTATCCGTGTTCCAATTCTCCATAGCTTTTCCAAAATTTATTTTCAGCTTTCTTGATGCTAGACATCCTTGGGAATATGACTCAGTCATTTTTAAGAGTCTAAAGAGTTCTTGAGACTAAAAGTTTAGAGAATTGCTTTTCTGACATAGAGCTTATAAAAATAAACATAATAACGTTGTCAATCTAAAAATTAACAATAACTCCACACAGTTGTGCGACACCAGGGTAATCAGGTTGGCCTGGACAGACCCCATGTACACCTTTGTACCCTTTAACTTTCAACATTTCCTGTTTAGATGACAAATTATATGAACACCCTAATAACGAGTCTATGTTCAAATTTCTCCCTATTGCCTTCAGTATGTCTTTTTCTAACGTATGGAGAACAAGATCTGGCACTGCATTTGGTTGAGATGTCCTTAAGAACTTTTCATCTTGATCAGTTCTCCCTCTGCTCCATTTCTTTCACGCTCGTCATTCACTGAAGAACTGGGTGGTTGGTGAAACTTCCCACGTCCTGATTCGGCTGCTCAAACCATCGTGGGCTTCTTTCATCTGTTTCTTTGTCCCCCGTGTTTCTCGCCATTTGGTAGTTAGATCTAGAAGTTCGATTAGATGCAGGTTCCATGTTTGTGCAAGAACATTTCGTAGATGCTGTGTACTTCCTTTTGCATTGCAACAGGAGGCATGTGGCATCTGTCTGTCTCGCTCAGCGATGTTAAGATAAATCAGGGGGTTTAGGGTTTTTGGCTTGATCGCGCCATTATAAGTTTCCCACCAACATACTTCTTTTTATTTTTACCTTTAAGTAATCTCTACCCCCAAGATGGGGCTTGAACTCGCCACCCTGAGATCAAGAGTGTCATGCTCTACCCACTCACCAAGCCAGCCAGATGCCCCCCTCCACCCATATTTTGTTTTCTAAAGATTTTATTTATTTATTTGACAGAGAGAGGTCACAAAGCAGGCAGAGAGGCAGGCAGAGAGAGAGAAGGCGGGAAAGCAGGCTCCCCCGCCGAGCAGAGAGCCCAATGCAGGACTCCATCCCAGCACCCCAAGATCATGACCTGAGCCGAAGACAGAGGCTTAACCCACTCAGCCACCCAGGCGCCCCTCCACCCATACTTTTAATAGCATGGCTATTGCTGCCTTATCGCAGGGTTTCTTTACAAGCTGGGAAGAGTGACGCTGTAATTCCAACTGTTCTGTTGCATTTATCTTTCTTACACACTATTTGGGTATCCTGAAATGATAGCAGAATAAATGCTTGATTTTTTTCCCCTCTTATTTACCGATTTTCCAAACAAGTAGTTCCTTAGGTGATACAAGAGTAAACAATGAGGGATTTTAAAAAATATTACTATGCATTCATGGGTTTGTATACATTTGATATGTTTCAATCAGTCCATTGTTATTCATTCTTCAGCCCAAACTGTTGCATCTTTAGTCACAGGGCACCCCTTTATCTTGGCTCTTGGGCTCTTTTGACATAACCTCAGAAGTAAGCGATAGCTACCTTATTCTGGGGCGTAACAAAATGCCACAGGCTCATCTTACACAATCCCTGCCCCAGTTTTGAGATCGGTCATCTCCTAAAGGGGTCTTTGTTCCTCTTAGTGGGCAATGGCATTTAGATGATGAGTTGGGACACTAGGGCTGCTCATAGCCAAAGGACTGCCATTACTTCTTGGCCTTTTCAGTGGACACAGCTAACACAGATGTGTTTTGTAGAAAGAGAAAAATTGATCATGACCCATACTATCATTGCTGGTTCAAATTTTCCATTACATAACTTATCCCTAACATCATTGATTTAAGCCTTGTATCTCTTTGTCTTTCACTGAAGCACTGAAGACCTTGGCATCTAATGATATCAATTCAATGACTTATTTCCTATTTTACTTACATGTATAGATGTGAAATACAAATGCATGCAATAATAGCTAGACGACAATTCCAGTATTATTACTAACAAATACTATTATTAAGTGCAGTTTGATTTTTTGCCTTTTTTTTTTTTTTAGATTTTATTTATTTATTTGACAGACACAGACATGGTGAGAGAGGGAACACAAGCAGGGGGAGTGGGAGAGGGAGAAGCAGGCTTCCCAAGGAACAGGAAGCCCAATACGGGGCTCGATCCCAGGACTTTGGGATCGGGACCTGAGCCAAGGGCAGACACTCAATGACTGAGCCATCCAGGCACCCCAACTTTGCTTTTTTTTTTTTAATCCTGAGGATGTGTCACACAAAAGATACATACTCCAAATAATGAGTTTTAAAGTCAGTTACTTATTTTTCCAGGTAGTTATGTCAGTAACTCCTGACACACTTTGATTAGTGGCTTTTTTTTTTCTTTTGAAAAATGCTTTGTTATTTTCTTTTTAAAAAAATAATCAGGGCACCTGAGTGGCTTAGTTGTTAAGCATCTGCTTTTGGCTCAGGTCACGATCCCAGGATCCTGGGTTAGGGTTCAGGCTCCCTGCTCGGAGCTGAGCCTGCTTCTCCCTCTCCCACTCCCCCTGCTTGTGTTCCTGCTCTTGCTTTGTCTCTCTGTTAAATAAATAAATAAAACCTTAAAAAAAATCATGTAAGCCATTTATATGATTCCAAAGTCAAACTATAAAACACAGCATATGAAAATAAGCCTAGCTTCCACTCCCATTCCCTTCATTCTGTTTTTTCCTTCTATGTGACCGTTTTTATTAGTTTGTGGTTTACACTTCCATTGCCTCTTCTTGAAGATGTAAGCAAATGCACACATCTTTGTTAGAAGAAAGGCAATGCGTATATGTGGTCCCAGGCTGGCTTTTTTTCCCACGTAATGTAACCTGGAGTCCTGTGGCCTTCCACAGAGATGGGCTTCATTCTTTTGTAAAGCTGCACAGAAGTGCATTGTGTGGATGGACGGTGGTTTATTCAGCCCATCTTCTGTGGATAGACTTGTGGGTTTAACAAACATTTATTGCATGGCTAAATTGTGCCAGGCACTGGGGATAAAGAGATGGTCTCTGGCCTCAGGAAACTCAGAGAGAAGAGGGGGAGACCCCCGCAATACAAGCGCTTTGCTCACAAGGCAGTGAGCTCTTGGATCCGCTGAGCACAAAGAGTGCGTGGAACAGGACAGATAGGCTCACACACAGGGGGGACACAATGACACTGTTGATTGGCATCTTGCTCTCACACGGACCTTAATACGGGAGAATCCCCATGGGAGGATTTTTTTTTTTTTTTTAAATCAATGTTTGAAATTACTTAGAAAATCTTGAGTGCCACCAATTGGTCAGGGAAGGCAAGGCCAAATGGAAGAGGCAGAGAGGTAGGGTCCTAACCACAGAATTTCCTCAAAAGAGGAAACGTGAATTAATACATCAGCTGTGGTTTAACAATTAACGTCGGCATTGAATTCAACACTCACCCGAGATCGCTGTAAACTGTGGACACATGCTTAAATTCACTCCTTTATTCTTAAATAACAATCCTGAGAAGTAGGGACTATCGCGCCTCACATTTTACCGCTGAAGAAATTGCGGCACAGAGAGGTTACTGAACTCGTCCCTCAAGGGCACGCAGCGAGCGGACGAGGAAGGGGGCACGGAAGGACAGGGCAGACAGGACACTCGCAAGCGGTGCCCTCTCCCCCAGGTGGGACAAAAGTACCATGATCACCCCCCGGGGAGGAGGAACTACCGTCGACACCTCCCTCCCCAGCCCCCCCTTTCCCCCCCAAATCGAAAAAATCCTGCAGAGCTTTCTCTGGCCCCGGGGGGCGCAGGAATCGCAAGGCCTGTGGGCGACCTGCCGGATGTGCGGCGGCGGCCCAGTCCGCCCAGCCCGCAGCGCGGATTTGAGCAGCGGCCGCGAGCTGCGGGGTTGCCCGCCGAGGGTTCCCCTCTGACCCCTCCAGGTGTGCGCCGCCCGGGTCAACTGGACACAGCTTTACACGCAGGGAACCTGCCGCGGGGAGACAAGCAGCGCCGACGTAGCATGGCACGGGCAAGGACAAGGGGTCGCACGGGGCAGTGGCTCTCCGCCCTGCTCTGCCTCGTCTCGTCTGTCGAACAGAACCAAAGACAGGTGGTTGTGCTCCCCCCGCCCCGCGCTCGGACCCGCGGATCGCCTCCGCGCGCCGGCTCGCAGGCGGCACCACCTGCCGCCCAGGCCCAGTACTGCGCGGGGCTGCCCCAGAGCACAACGCTCTCACCCGCGGGCCCGCTGGGAGCGCTCGGATCACCCCTCCTTTCCCGGCGGCCCCGCGTCTGGGTGGGGGTCAGATACCACAGGCCAATTTTCGCCCGACCCTGGCATTCGACTTGCAGCAGCCTATAGATATCTGCCAAACTTAAGAAGCCAGGAGCGAGGTTAAAAATCCTACACCGTTGATACCTGTTTCCTAGTACGTAGAGAACTAACGCTCTTGATAAATCGAAGAAGCTGCTGCAACAACCAGCAAACCCAACATAAAAACAGCCGAAATCCCTAGTCACCTTTCAGCATAAATTGAAAAATTAAAGGATCCCATAAGTTCACGTCAGACGGGTAATGTGCCGAGGTCGTAACAAGGTTTGAAGGTGGCACATGTCACACACGAGCGTGAATACCCAATCATCATGCTTATGAACTACAAAAGGATCAAGGAACTACTTCTATTAACGGGCTTCGAGGATGTCCCACTGACTTTTCAGAAAGGGTGACAGACTTATGCTTATGTATTCAGTCTCAACAGTAAAATAGTGTATACTTTTAAAATATCTTCGATATTTTTCTTTTGTTTCTACCTTCGTAAATTAAAACAGAACCAAATTAGCGAGCGCATATGTCTATGCAAATTTTTCCGCCCCAACTCCACCTTTTGGTGGGAAGCTGGGTGTCTGTTGCTTTACGACAAGCAGGTCGTGAAATGACGGAGTGTTGCCCGAGTATTGGCGGAAGCTAGCCATGTGCTTTGCGGCAGCGAGGCGAGCTGGGTCCGGATCCTAAGAGGCAGAGCGGTCCTGGAGGGTTTGGAGGCTGCCTTGGAGGTGCATGTGTCATGCCTTAAGGATTTATTTTTTTAAACTCGTAGCGTTTTTGTTTTTGTTTTTGTTTTTTTTTTTTTTTGGTTTGTTTTTAATCTTCAGGAAGGCAAGGATAATTTATGTACTGTTGGGAGTCTGAGCTTCTGTTACTTCCAGAGAGGCTCCTTTCCGTTTCCTCCATCTTTTCCTTTACGCAGAGTGTACTCTCGCGGGTTAGACTCGCACCCCCCAACCCCCAAGGCTTGCAGTTTTATTTGGTTTTAGTTGCGTTCTTCGGGAGAATTCCAGCCTCCGGGTGATCTTTTTTTCTCCAGCAGATCCCCATCAGCGTCCCATCTTGGCTCTCTGGAGGAGACCGGCTCATCACTGCTGCCTGCTGAGGAATGGAGCAGGACAGCTCTCGGGAAAACCCATCGCGGGAAGGCGCTTCCTTGCCGGGAGATCCGCCTTCCTCCACCCTTGGACAGTCTTTATCCCAGGTTTTGCACCGTCTTACCAGCGAGGAGTCCCGACGGGGCAAGGCCAGAAGTGCAGCAATTAAGGACCTCGGTGCTCTCATAGAAGCCGCAGAATGTGATCAGTTATTTGAGGGGAGTGACACGTCGCTCCGCGGAATGCCCGAGCTGCTGGGGCAGGTGGCAAAAGCCCTGGAGAAGTATGCAGCCCCACCCAAGGAGCAGGAAGGTAGAGCGCATGGCTACTCTGAAGTGGCTGAGAAGGGGGCAGCAGTTGGGGTACTGTTTCTTAAAATAATGGGGAAAATTGAGGCGGCCAAGAATTCCTTGCTTTGTCCTACGTGGAAGATAGGCCTACGTCACTTGGCAGGACCCATCTATATTTTCGCCGTTACACACAGCTTGGAGCAACCGTGGACCAGCCCAAGATCCCGTGACTTTGCTGGAGAGGTGCTCTCCTTACTCCTCCGAGTTACTCAGTGTGGTTCCGTGGCAGGATTTCTGCACGGAGAAAATGAAGATGAGAAAGGGAGATTTACTTTAATAATGGACTTTCTCAAACCAGATTTGAATAAGTGAGTATTTTTGTCAAAGGGGCCACTAACTCGAGCTTCATCCTAACGTTTTAGAATTGTTAGAGCTCAAAGGAACCTGAGTTTCTTTGATGGTAAGATAAAGGTGTCACGATAATAGCAGGTCTCTTAAGGCCCAGGAAGGTTGTGATTTTCTATAAATGACATTATTGGGTATTGGCAAATTCAACATTAGAGCCCAGGTCTTCAGACTCCCATTTCCTGGTACTCTTTCCAGTTCTCACAACTGCCCTGGACATTGGAAGTTCCGTCCCATTTATTTATACTCAAGTTTCTTAAGTTAGGTGAGGATGGGGATCTGGAGAGGATTTAAACTTAGAGTTTGAATTTAAAATTAGGGATGTTGAAACTCATCACTAGTTATTAGATATGGATGGTTATTAGATATAGAAGTGATGTTTGGGATGAAAAAAGCCCTTCAGATTGCTATTAGCTAAAATATTTTCTGTGAGTTCCACTTGCTACTTTATATGTTACTATTAGTAGGAGGAGAGTGATGAGAAAAAACTGTGTACATAACTGTCATTTTACCAGGAACTTGAAGTTTTGAGGTAGGCTCATACTTCTTTCTATTGCTTCTGAGTAGGACCAGGTCGGAGAGCCTTTCTGAACCTGTTTCATTTTTTTGTAATATAAAGATATTATCTATTACACAGTTATTTTGAAGGTTGAGTAACGTGTTTAAGCCCACTTTATAAGCTGTAAATTGCTTTTGTTCAAATCTCAATTCACTTGCTCCCTTGTAATACTTACAATAATACTGAAGGTATTTCTTTTACTCCTCTTCTCCGCCACCTTTTTTAAAGATTTTATTTATTTGACAGAGACAGTGAGAGAGTGAACACAAGCAGGGAGAGTGGGAGAGGGAGAAGCAGGCTCCCCACTGAGCAGGGAGCCCGGTGTGGGACTCGATCCCAGGACCCTGGGATCACGACCTGAGCCAAAGGCAGACGCTCAACTGACTGAGCCACCCAGACGCCCCACTCCTTTCTCTCTTCTTAGCAGGTCTTCCCTGTAACCCCACATACCATCACCACAGATTCTTTACAAGCTACTGTTCTAAATGCCTCCTTTTCATTGGATAAGCTTTAGACCTAGAGCCCTGGCTGATTGATTGTTAAATGTACTTAGTATTGGGGTTTTTGTTTTTTTGTTCTTTTAGTGCAAGTTCTGTAAGTTATTTTGATCCAAATCTTAAAATGTATAACACCAAGAGTTACGTGTGATGTATTCTTTTCAAGGACAAGAAAATGGTCTGTTTAGCTTGAAGAGGTTGATTTTCTTTGCTGGTTAACATCACGTCACTTTACTTAGTGTGGTTTCACATTTCCGTATAGGGAATCCTGGAAGATTAACCCAGCCACCAAACATGTTTTCTCATGGACTCTGCAACAGGTCACCCGACCCTGGCTGAACCAACATCTGGAAAGGATACTTCCCCCATCACTGCTCATCTCGGATGACTATCAAACTGAGAACAAAATACTGGGTGTACACTGCCTCCATCACATTGTGCTGAATGTGGTAAGCAGCCCTGCACTGTGTCATCTGTGTAGATGGGACGGGTTGAGTCATCATGATATCATTTTATCGTTGTCTTTTTATATCTTTTATTAACTTCTATTAATGTTGTTGTGGCTACATTCACTTATTTATATATTTTTTCTTTATATTTTCTTTCTGCCAACCTAGTAGATTATACCTCATAAGTAACGTGTATAAGACACTTGGGCCATCACCCTGCATGTCAGACTGAATAACCAGACCATGAGTTGATTCAAGTTGACTTCCAAGAAGCAAAAAAATCAGAAACTGAAACAAGGTTAAATCCAAATGTTGCAAGCCATTATTATATTACTCAAGGAACCTTTTTTTTTTTAACTGTGTATTACGGAGTTTTAAAAATATACACAGAAGTAGAGAGTGATATAATGAGTCCTATGGCATGATCGATTCTGTGTATCCATACTTCGGTTTCAAAAATTACCAACATTGTGGGGTGCCTGGGTGGCTCAGTCAGTTAAGTATCTGCCTTTGGCCCAGGTCATGATCCCAGCATCCTGGGATCAAGCCCTGCATGGTGCTCCCTGCTCAGTGGGGAGTCTGCTTCTTCCACTGCCCTTCCCTCCTGCTTGTGTGCACATGCGCGCTCTCACAAAAATAAGTAAAATCTGGGATGCCTGAGTGGCTTAGTCAGTAAAGCGTCTGCCTTCAGCTCAGGTCATGATCCCAGGGTCCTGGGATCAAGTCCTACATTGGGCTCCTTGCTCTAAGGGGAGCCTGCTTCTCTCTCTGCCCCTCCCCCTGCTCTCTTTGTCTCTGACAAATAAATCTTAAATAAATAAAATATTTTTAAAAATTACCAACATTTTGCAATGTTGGGAAACTTTTAATTGGGTAATTTGTCTGCTTGCAGCCAGCTGCTGATTTGCTCCAGTATAACAGAGCCCAGGTCCTATACCATGCCCTTTTCAACCACCTCTACACACCAGAGTACAACCTCATTCAGGTAATTGTACGATTTGTTTATTACTGTGAATCTCAGTTCTCAAATTTGAGTAGAAGTTGGTATTATATGAGTAAGAATAGTTGAGACACATTTTCCTCTTTTGGAAATTGAGGATGATGACTAAGTCATAGCCAACTTGAAAATAAAGCAGTAGCAAATGACTAGTGGAAATGTCTCAATACTAAGTAGGCATCCACATTTCTGAGTCTCCACAGAGCCAGTGTTTTGTATTCAGGTGGGTCAATTTTATATCAGTTGAGGGCTGCTTTGTCTGAAGTTCTGTTTTTATTAACTTTTGTCCTTCTCTGCTTCTTTGTATCAACACACACTTGAAACTCTTTGTATGTTGGGTATTACAGTGACATTCTTCCTTCCAAAAGACACTGAATATCTGCTGTGTGTGAGTAACCATGTGGGTTCCAGGAGTGAATGGATCGGACAGAGCTTCTGGCTTTAAGAAACCCTTTGGAAAGATGTGTAAATAAATGAGTATTTATACATGTCTATAGTACAGCATGATAAATCTATTAAAAAGAGGTTTGTGTAGAGTGCAGTGGGTGTCCAGAAAAGGGTGGCTAACCAGGTTCAGTGTTGTTGGGATGGTTTTGGGAGGATTTGGGAAGGAGTGATATTTGAAGGATGAACAGAAGTTTCTTAGGAGGGGCAAGAACATTCTGAAGACAGAAGAAACAAGTTATATAAAATCAGAGGTAGAAATAAGCTCGCTCTTTTATGCCTGTCCTCCCTTCCCCACGTCCCCATCCACCTTTTTAAATATTAATTTAAGTATTAAATTGAGAATCCAGGTACTGACAGCCAAGAAGTTTAGAGTTCTTTAGACGATGGTTTAAAAACAAAACTAAGGGGCGCCTGGGTGGCTCAGCCGTTAGGCGTCTGCGTTCAGCTCAGGTCATGATCCCAGGGTCCTGGGATCGAACCCCGCATCGGGCTCCCTGCTCAGCGGGAAGCCTGCTTCTCCTTTTCACACTCCCCTTGCTCGCTCTCTCTGTCAAATAAATAAATAAAATCTTAAAAGAAAAAAAAAAAACTAAGAAGAAAAAACAAAAATCCCAAGAGAGCCGGAAGGGCATGCCTGCGCACTGAAACTTCACATAGGGTGGTCCAGCTGGACACAGTTGAGGACCATTATAGATTCTTTCTAAGAGCAGTTTAATTGTGAGTACATGTAACTGTCAGTTAAACTTAGAAATTTAGTGGCGATAGACTTAGACTCCTACAATTTTGGTTAAAGTCCCAGCTATACCCTAAGGTCCTGTTTCATAGCAAAGAGGAGTCTGGAAGAGAAGGTGTTAACTTGTTTGGAAATTATGTAAAACCAGCTTGAAAATATAAAGTAAAATACACTTCATGTATTGTATCTTTCAGAATTCTGACACAGACCCCAAGGATAGATTGATAAAGTCGCAAGACCAGTCAGCAAATGTGAATGCAAATGAGCAAACAGTTCTTTTCTATTACTGCCTCCTAGGCTGTGCTCCTGTGTCTGCTGGATTTATTCCCCATCCTGGAGAAAGGCCTGCACTGGAAGGGAGGTGCCGCTCGACCCACCACACACTGCGATGAGGTGCTGCGGTTGATCCTGACCCACATGGAGCCAGAACACCGCCTTCTCTTACGCAGGACCTACGCGAGAAACCTCCCAGCGTTTGTGAGGAGGTGAGTGCCCGGGCTGCTGGTCTGGCCGGCTCTTCAAGTTCATCTCCTTGGTGCCACTTTTTCTCTTTACTTTTTAGGTTGGGGATCCTAACTGTCCGGCACTTGAAGAGGCTGGAGCGAGTCATCATTAGTTATCTGGAGGTTTATGATGGACCAGAGGAGGAGGCTAGATTGAAGATACTGGAAACTCTGAAACTTCTCATGCAGTATGCATGGCCCAGGTAAAACAGCCAAGCAGGCAGGTGTGCCAACAGGGGCAGAACTCAACCAGTTTTCTCTTCCAGGCTTGCCCAGGTATACTTTCAGTACAGTCTTAAGGACATGCCTTGTATTTTGAGTATTTCCCATGCTTACATTTCTATTAGGTTTTGAACTGAGGAAGTCACATTGAAAAGGTAAAATATACCCATTGTTACTGCTGGTGTACATCTCTCTAGATTTATAATGCATATTAGAATTTCAAAGGCCACTTAGAAGTGCTATAGTAGACACACTTAACTTTGTTCACCCTAAGAGTTTTTTAAATCTGAGAGTAGAGAATTTCATTGCACATTACTGAACACCTGCTGAGCAGTAACCAGGAGAATTCTAATTGAGGATATGATTGCTTAGAAAGCGTTCCAACTCTGGCTGGAGATTGGTGTCAGAACAATAAACTGGAACCCAGACATGTTTTGTCAACAAACACTTTCTTGCTGGATAACAAAGTTCAATTCATCTAGAGTCCGGTGCTCCAACATCTGTATCTTTTCTGAACCATAGTTTTTACCCTTATTTACATCTGTAACTGGACTGCCTTTGTTCACTTCCGGTCTTTCTCCCCTACTGAACCATATGGAGTATACAGAAGTTTACTCAGTACCTGGTTATTAAATACACCAATATCAGAAGAATGAATGGACTGGAACAGACTGAGTAGACGGATGAATGAAACCGAATCCAGTTAATGCTGCCAGGCCTTTAAAGAGCAGACTAAGTGCCCAAGTCGAGATTGGCAGGCCTTAAGTGGGAAGGTTAGAAGATGATATCTTATGTGGAAGGAGGGGGGCTGGGGAGTGGGAAATAGCAGGTTTTATGTTGAGGACAGGTAGGAGAGCTGAGTAGCAAACAATGTAGGAAACCACTTAATATTTATTAGGTGAAGAGATGCAGACTGTTACTCTCCCAGTCACATTTCTGTCCAAAGATATAGTTTAGTTTGCATATTTCCCACTACAAATTATTTTTCAGCTCTGATTAAGGCTTTTAAGGTTTTTTTTATTATTAAAAGGAGTACATACAATTAACCATTTAAAAGTGGACTCAGTGACATTAATTACCTTCACAATTTTATACAACCATCACCACTATCATTTTCCAGAACTTTTTTTTTAACAAGATAAAAACCTTCAGAAAGCCTAGGAAGTTGAAGTAAATATGCTGGGGCTTAAGTGATGGTAAGCCAGAATCTGAACTAAATGACAGAAGATTCCAATTGACATTGAGGTCCCAGGTCCCAGAAACCAAGCTTATTTCTCCCACTTTAACTTCCAGGCCCAAGACTGCATAAAAGTTTAAGTACTGTGGACCATTTCCTTTTTGGCCCAAAGTCTAAGCCCCTGGTAAGGGGAGTCCCACTTCTCCCTTTTCAGGAGGGATGACTTTACAGTAGAACCAGGTTCTGGAAGGGAGCAAGGTATTCTTAGGCAGAGTGTGTGTATGAGTACACACTACGCTGCAGGGGAAAAAAAGGGGCTTGAAGTTAAGAAATCTGGTATCTGGTCTCTAGTTCTGCTTCTAGCTCCATGGTCTTTAAGTCATTTAGGAAATGAGGGCCTAGATGGCCTTTGAAATCTGCTTTAATATCCTGATTGAGTATGAACATAACTTTTTCTTCTTGATTCCAGAATTTCCTGTAGACTTGTGGTCTTGCTGAAGGCTCTCCTAAAACTGATATGCGATGTAGCAAGGGATCCAAATCTTACACCTGAGCCTGTTAAGAATGCCTTATTAGAGGAAGCCACAGATTGCCTGATTCTCCTGGATCACTGTTCTCAAGGACAGGTGAAGGTAGGAGTGTCTGCATCTGGTCCTTAAGTAATTCCTGTAACTGTTCACATGCCTGACCGTCTGTAATGAACATGGAAGGTTCAGATCCCCACCTTGGAGACCGCTATCCTTCAATAGGGTTGATTAACACCTTAGTCTTATTTTAAAGCTATTCAGAACTATTTTGACCAAAAGGCAAGAGGATTAGGAGAGGTCTGGGGGGAGAGGACAGAAAATGTGCAAAATATTAAGTTTATAAAACTTAAGTTCTATTTTAGTCATCTGAATTTTTTTTTTTAAATGATGAAATAGTGAGCTGTAAGCCACCAAGGAGTGATATAAGTAGAGTGATTCACATCCCAAAAATGTTTCTAGTTTTTCCGGGGCAACTGTATTTTTCCATATTCTTATTTATTCATACGGGAATTCTTCCTTTAGTTTCACATTCCACAAAAGTTAACTTTTCAAAGCTAAAGCATATAATAGCTATATGTGTATTTATATATATTTAATAAACTATTGCCTCATTTCTTCCATTTAATCTTGCCCAGAAATCTTCAATTTAAAGTTATAAAGCAGCATGAGAAGAAATTCATATCCTAAAAATATTTAGAAATAGTTATTTGTTATTTTACTAGTTTATTCAAACAACTTTGTGTCAGTTTTCATGCCAGGCAGTTTTCAAGCCCTGAATCCAATCTAATTTGCGTGGGCTGGTATTAACCCGCTTCTTCCTGAGCCAGCAGGACACATGCACGCCAACAGTTTAATGTAACACCTGTTCCATGAACTGCTCTCTAGTCTCCTCTCTTCATTCATTCCTTGAGTATGGTACCAAGAAAGAAGAACCAAGGTAAAAGGAAAAGTATCAAAAAAAAACACCCAAAGCCTATTTGGTTTCATGTTGCAGGGTCTCCTGGCCAAAATTCTCCAAAGCTGTGAAGACAGCAAGGTGGTGAACTGTATCAGAAAAGTGCAGCAGGTGTCTGAAGGCGCGTCCTACGACAGAAATTAAATTTCTCGTACTTTTAAAGTAGGAAGGCTTTTCTTCTTGTTCCAACTGTGTAAACAGAATGATTTAAGAAAAAAAGGTATTTTCATACTAAACATTATAACTTAGACCTTCTTCTTCCTACTTTTATTCCCACAGAAGTAGGGAAGAGAGAACAAGAAAAAAAATGAAGTCTGGACATTTCTAAATAAAGTTGGGGGGTGGGGGGAGGACGCCAAGGAAATGGGTGGATAGCATTTAAAATTTAGAAATATTTACACCCACAAATTCATCTGTTAAGCTTCTTGGGCTCAAGCTGTTACTTCAAAGCATATGCCAATGCTATAAAAATACTCTGTTCACAACTTAAGACTTCCTTCACTTCCTCCCAGATTTCTTGCCCCAGAGAACTAGCATAAATATTAAAAACACAAATATTGTGCTCAATGCCATATGAAAGAGCAAAAACTGGAGGTGTGTACATGTTTATGGTAAAAGAAAGGAGGATGTTGAAAATGTTCATTCCTGTTCATAAATGCCCGGGGCGAAGTCACGTCGTTTTGGCCTTGGCCGCAGGCTCTGTCTCCTCCTCATACTCTATCTCCACATAGGCTCTCTTTCTCTGCAAGGGTCCTTTCAAGGGTGTTTTGCCTTTATGTCTGGCATCAAGGGCCTTTTCTCCCTCCACAGAGGATTTATCATCCTGATCTTCATCACTGCTGGCATCCAGTTTATCCATATCCTGATATGGGGAGGAAAAGAAAAGAGAAAATGCTAGATTTATGGCCCAGATTCCTTTCACTGCACTCTCAATTTAGAACCAGAAAATTTATCTGCCTGGGTGTTCAGAAACCTTCTTTTCCCCGAAGGCCCAAAATCTCACCTCAAAATCACTTATGTCACTCTCATCCACCTCATCATCTTCCACAAACTGTCTCTTGCCCACATCCTAAAATAAAACATAACTGTTAAGTTCAGAATACAGAATGAAAATTCCGCTTACACATCCAGTTCTATTGTTTGATAAGTAAGTGCATAAACAACGAACGGATTCATAGTATACTTACTAGGCTCAACCAAAATCTACTTACTTCCAAGCTCAGTACTTCTAATTTAAAAACATTTCAGGGACATCAATTCTCATGCCTAATACAAATTATCAGAGGTAAAACATCCTCATTTTAATTTGTTAGAAAAATCAGTTTATAGATAGAGCTTTACAAACAATTATGTACATTTAGTTAAACCTATTAATTTCAAGAATCAAAAAAGGGTTACTACTAGGAAAAGTACACCTATGTGAGTGTTCCATGTGATTAAGCAACTACTTGCTAAATCTGGCCTTTTCCTAAAAATGCAATCATTCAAGTACCTCCCCTATATTAATAGTGAAATTAAATCCTATATAAATTTCGGTAGGTTTCTTAATGGTATATTCTATCAGCTAGGAAGGATTTTTCATTTGTCCCCTAGCAGGGAAAGTTTTAGAATTCCAATAAGCAAAATTGTCAATGTGTAGTTTGTTGGCTGAGTTAAAATTAACCTCATGATAGACAAAAATGACAAGGGGTGCCTGGGTGGCTCAGTGGGTTAAGCCTCTGCCTTCGGCTCAGGTCATGATCTCAGAGTCCTGAGATTGAGTCCCACATTGGGCTCTCTGCTCGGCAGGGAGCCTGCTTCCCCCTCTCTCTCTGCCTGCCTCTCTGCCTACTTGTGATCTCTGTCAAATAAATGAATAAAATCTTTAAAAAAAATTTAAAATAAAATGACCAAAGAATTATTTTTGGTTAGGGGAATGAAAATGATAGTCTGTCTCTCAAGTACATGTAAAGAGATCTAGTTCTACAGATTACTGCTCACTGAAGCAAAAACAAACAAGGCTTACTTCTTCATCTTCATCATCTTTTTCCTCAGAATCTGAAGAGTCACTGTCTGCCTCCTGCTGTTCCAGGGCCTTGTCGAAGGCGTGAATGGGGAAGTTGTAGATGTCACCATACTGAAGAGCAGAAACACACCGGCTTTAATGACATCTCAATCTTACACTTGAAGTCCACTGTCCAATAAGCATATTCCTCAGTGATTAAATGAGAATACTTAACTTGGTACATAGTAGTATTTCTGTATTAATTTCAAGCATAGAATCAACAATGTCTTTAAAAACACATTTTAAATAATCAGTGGTTAAAGTCAAATGGGTAACTTCCATGAAGAATAGAAGCACATCACTGAAAACTTAGTAGTGTATAAAACCCATGGGTTAGAACAGATGTAAATTTGCTGACAGAAAGCAAATAATAAGGAAAAAGTAAGTTTCATTTATTTTTGTCTTGTAAATGACACTAATTTTTAAAAAGAGAACTAAAAACTCATTTTAAAGAGCCTAAGATTACTAGGGTAGTATGCAGGCGGATCAAGACTGCCTGCCTTTTATACAGAGATCTGGAACTGTTGCATTGCAAACAGGACTGGCAGTATGGTGCAGAGAGAAAGGTCTCTTAGACTGAATGGAGTGTCAGGGGTGACCAGAACACTTTATGCATTTGTGTCAACCAAATAAAATGGGGAAGCCAAGGCCTATATATTTGTTCTATTCCAGGAACAAAATTAAAGTGAAGATCTTTCCAGCATCTTTGAAAATAAAACACATTTCTGTTTCCCAGCATGATTATTATTAGTCTGAAAAATAATATTTATATCCCAAGGTTCCTAGCTTTCTCACCGTATCTTGTTTCAGTCTCTCCAGCAATTCCTTTTCAATAGCATTATCCAGCTGAGCTGCTATTAATGCCTTTTCCTGTAACAGAAAAATTTGAGTAAATCCATTTACTTCATTAATAACTCATTTTTCAGCCTGTACAAGTGGAAGAAACGGAGTTTTTATTTTAAAAAATCACCTTTTCCACTCTTGCTATCACCAGGATTCATTGCTCTCCAGCCAGATATATTCCTGCTTTTAAACCTTGGGAACCTTTTAATTTTAAAAGTTCCCATGGTTTTATAAATAGCATTCTGAATTAAATTCTAACAAAGCCTTTCATAGATCTACAAAGCATGCAGGTCTATATACATTTAAGTGTCTTAGAAAATGAGCAATCCTGGGGCGCCTGGGTGGCTCAGTCAGTTGTGTCTGCCTTCAGCTCAGGGCATGATCCCAGGGTCCTGGGATCAAGCCCCAAACTGGCTCCCTGCTCAGCAGGGAGTCTGCTTCTCCCCCTCCCCTGCTTTTTCACCCTCTGTCAAATAAATAAATCTTAAAACAAAAAAACGAGCAATCCTGAAACAGATTTTGTAAAAGCTGAGAAAGGGAAACAGAGACTTACACTTTTACTAAAACCATGCTAAATTCCATGTGACTGACAAAAATAGATTAAAAATCTCTTCCTCCAGTGATTTCACAAAAAACCATACATAGTATCAACCTGTAGCACCCACAGCCAAGACATAAAAATCTAACCTCAGTCTATCTTTCTCGCCTAAGTCTGCATTAACTTAATATAAATACCATAAAAGATTTTAAAAGTCTTATATACTGAAGCTTTGTTGGAATGATGTACAATGTGTAGGATAAAATACAGGGAGACTGGGGCACATGATCAGTTAAAAGGCTATCATGCACTGTTCTCTAAAGCGGGTGCTCACACCTCAAGGGTGATCCACTGACATGTAGGCGGAAAATAGGTGAAATTGCTGTGTGTGTACTTTTTCTTTAAAAATTAAGTGTTCTGGGGCGCCTGGGTGGCTCAGTGGGTTAAAGCCTCTGCCTTCGGCTCGGGTCATGATTCCAGGGTCCTGGGATCGAGCCCCGCATCGGGCTCTCTGCTCAGTGGGGAGCCTGCTTCCTCCTCTCTCTCTGCCTGCCTCTCTGCCTACTTGTGATCTCTGTCTCTGTCAAATAAATAAATAAAATCTTTAAAAAAAAAAAAAAAAAAAAAATTAAGTGTTCTATTTCTTTATGAATACTAGCATTGATGCCTTAACTCTGGCCATAAGGCAAATGGCTGTGTGTCAGATAGGAAGATAACCAGAGGGAAAAATACTGTAGAGTCCGAGCGTGGGAATCTCACTACTTTATTCACATGATTATAGCACGCATATGCAGTTGGATGTTTGCTTAAATGGATTTACAGATTATCGAATAGTTTGCAGTACCATCGGAGATTATAAAGTTATGCTATTTAATTGTTTAGTACTTAAAAAGAGTTGTACAACTTAGAGTTATGTATTCTTCACAAAAAAACGTTCCAAATTTTCCAAGACGACAAATGACAGTGTAATATGTAACAATAGAAGCTTTAAAAAATAAATACACTTATTCTTTCAAGAGAAAAGCATATTTTAACAGTGAGTCTAAAATGTTTTTAAACTTGTTCTGTGGACAGAACATTTGAAAAAGAAAAGTGATTACATCTATAAGTGACATTGTTAAAACCTACATCTCCCACAAATGCAGCAAATCACAAACTCAAACAATCTGGAAACATAACTTTCCAGCACATTTAAAAATCTTCCAAATCGACATTTCTCAGAAGGCTTTAAACTTACTCGGTAAAAGGAGAACAACTTAATTTCCTCTGAAAGGCTTGCAAGAACACCTGTTTAGCAATCAGGGAAGAAGCAAACTCACTAGCTACATCTGAATAAAAACCTCTACAAAACTGCTGATGAAGAATGAAAAATGCGGAGCCAGTACTTAATGCAAACCATCAACAATGCACTTCTTGATGTGTCTCTGAGGTACCTATCAGTCATGAGAGCCCTTAATTAAGAACAGATTTCCTTCTCAGCGAAGAACCAGACCTTCATTTCACTATATCAATAGTAGGTATGTCAGTTATATACCTATTAGTGCAAGAACACGTGTATAATAACATAAGTAATACACCAGGGAGCGTATGTTCAAAAATTTATTTGGTGAGGAATCAGAACAGTTCGGAGATGAATGTTATAATAGCTCTGAAGTCCAAAACTCTGTATGAGTAATAGGAACAAAAGCACCAAGTTATTAACTTGATTTCTTGATAGACCATGAAGAATGATCAGGGAAATGTTTGTTGGTAGAGGGGAAGTATGCAGAGCAAATACCCAGAATAAGTGAAAATTTGATTGTAAGGAAGAGCTAATTCCTAGGTCTTGAAAAGCAGAAGAAAAGTCAACCTGAATGAGGTACCAGTGACATGGGACAGGCAGACTTGCTCTCTGTGACAAAGGCTGGTGTTTCCTGAGTGGATTTTTCCCAGGATAGCATGGTAGTACCACCAGTATTCATTAGTCTGGTAACAAAGCCACCTAGTTGACCTCAAAGAAACATACAATCCCAGTCAATTCCTTATAACCAATTTCAAAATCCAAAAAACTCAATTTAGTGGCCTAATAATGACCTGAACTGACATAAGTCTCCTTAAAAAGTTTTTTGAAATTCCATCTAGTGTGACTCTTTTTATATTTCATTGCAGAGCTACTGGTGCATCAGATTAGAATGCTCAAACCCTGAGGACCCAAATAAAATTACTAATGGAAAGAGAAGAAATAATCACTAACACCACAGAAATACAAATATAACAGAATAGTATGAAAACTTATATGCCAACATTTGGACAACTTAGTACGAAATGGATAAATTTCTAGAAATCTATAACCCATCAAAAGTAAAAGAGGATGAAACAAAAAATCTGAACAGACCAATTACCAGCAATGAAATTGAATAAATAATCAAAATGCTCCATAAAACTGAAGTCCAAGCCTAGATGACTTCATAGGCAAATTCTATCAAACATTTAAAGAGGAGTTAATACCCATTCTGAAACTATTCCAAAAACCTTAAGAGGAAGGAAAACTTCTAAATTCATTCAATGAGGCCAGTAATACCCTGATACCAAAACCAGAAAAAGACACCACAAAAAAAAGAGAACTAAAGACGATTATCTCATGAATACAGATGCAAAAATCCTCATCAAGTTATTAGCAAACCGAACCCAACAATATATTAAAAAAATCATATACCATGATGAAGTGGGAGTTATTTCCAGGATGCAATGGTGGTTCAATATTCACAAAACAATCAATGTGATAAATCACATCATTCAGAGAAAGAATAAAGACCACAGGATCATTTCAACAGATGCAGTAAAAGCAGTTCACAGAGCACAACATCCACTCTTTTTTTTTTTTAAGATTTTATTTATTTGACAGAGATCACAAATAGGCAGAGAAGGAGGCAGGGGGTGGTGGTGGTGATGAAGCAGGCCCCCTGCTGAGCAGAGCGCCTTATGCGGGGCTTGATCCCAGGACCCTAAGACCATGACCTGAGCTGAAGGCAGAGGCTTAACCCATTGAGCCACAACATCCCCACAACATCCATTCTTGATAAAAACTCTGCAAAGTATGTCTAGAGGGGACACAGCTCAACACAATACAGTCCTTATATGAAATACCTACAGCCAAAATCATTCTCAATGGGGAAAGACAGAGCTTTCCCCCTATTGTCAGGAACTAGACAGGGATATCCACTCACCACTTTTGTTCAACACACTACTGGAAGTCCTAGCCACAGCAATCAGACAATACAAAGAAATACAAGGCTTCCAAACTAGCAAGGAAGAAATAAAACTCCCACTGTATGCAGATGACAAGATACTATAAATAAAAAACCCTAAAGACTCCACCAGAAAACTGTTAGAACTGATAAATGAATGCAGTAAAGTCACAGGATACAAAATCGGTGTACAGCAATGTTTCATTCCTATACACTTATAATGAAGCAGCAGAAAGAGAAACTAATAAACCAACCCATTTACAACTGCATCAAAAACAATAAAATATCAAAGAATAAACTTAACCCAAGAGGCGAGAGACCTGTATTCTGTAAACTACAGAATAGTGAGAAAGAAATTCAAAAGGATGCAAAGGAATGGGAAGACATTCCATTCCATGCTTGAGGGATGGAAGAGCAAAAATGTCCATAGTACCCAAAGCAATACACACATTAAATGCAATCTCTATCAAAATCACCCTAAATTTGTATGGAACCACAAAAAACCTTGAATAGGCAAAGCAAACTTGAAAAAGAAAAACAAAACTGGAGGTATCCCAGTTCCAGATTTGAAGTTATATTACAAAGTGGTAGTAATTAAAACACTATGGTACTGGCATAAAAAGAGACACATAAATCAATGGAACAGAACAGAAAACCCAGAAATAAACTCACAATTACATGGTCAATTAATCTTTCACAAAGGAGGAATGAATATAAGATGGGAAAAAGTCTCTTCAACAAATAGTGCTGGGAAAACTGGACAAACACAGTTAGTAAAAGAATGAAACTGGACCACTTTCTTTCACCATACATAAAAATAAACTCAAAATAGATTAAGAGTTAAAAATGAGACCCCAAACCATAAATATCCTTGAAGAGAGCACAGGGGGTCCTCTCTCTGATATCTACCATAGCAACATTTTTCTAGATATGTCTCCTGAGACAAGGGAAATAAAGGCAAAATAAACTATTGAGACTATATCAAAATAAAGTTTCTGCACAGCAAAGGAAACAATCAACAAAACTAAAAGGCAACCTACTGAATGGGTGAAAGTATTTGCAAATGATGATTCTGACAAAGAGTTAATATTCAAGATATGTAAAGAAGTGATACAAAACTCAATACCCAAAATACAAATAATCGAATTTAAAAACGGGTAGAAGACATGAACAGACATTTCTCCAAAGACATCAGATGGCTAACAGACACATGAAAGGATGCTCAACATCACTCTTCATCAGGGAAATGCAAATCAAAACTACAACGAGGTATAACTTCACACCTGTCAGAATGACTAAAATGAACAACACAAGAAACTGTAGCAAATGTTGGTGAGTACGTGGAGCAAAAGAAACCCTCCTGCACTGTTAGTGGGAATGCGAACTGGGGCAGCCACTGTAGAACAGTGCGGAGGTCCCTCAGAAAGTTAAAAATAGAACTACCCTATGAGCCAGGCATCGAGTACTGGCTATTTACTCAAAAAATACCAAAACACTTTAATTCAAAGGGATGCACGCACCCCTGTTTACTGCAGCATTATTCCCAATAGCCAAAGTATGAGAAGAGCCCGTGTCCACGGACTGATGAATGGATACAGAAGCGTGTATATATATGTACAATGGAATAAATTACTCAGCCATAAAAAAACAACATCTTGCCATCTGCAACGACATGGATACAGAGTATAATGGTAAACGAAATAAGTCAGAAAAGAAAATACCATAGGATTTCACTCCTATGTAGAGTTTAAGAAATAAAACAAGAAAAGGAAAAACAAGTCAAAAAAACAAACCAAGAAACAGACTCTTAACTACAGAAAACAGATGGCTACCAGAGGGGAGGTGGGTGGAAAGATGGGGGAAATAGGGATTGGGAATTAAAGAGGCTTACCATGCTGGGGCAGGGGGGCAGGGGGTGGAGAGAAAAAAAGAAAGAATGCTCAAACCCTGCTGAGAGTAGTATGTGATGTGTAAGAAAGGAAACACACCAAAAGTCTGATTTCTGAAACATTTAATTGCAAGAATTTCAGACAAGGTATTCCTTCTGTTCTCCGTTATATATATCCCCAAGAACCCTTATTTTAACCTGTCTTGAAAGTTGTAATCTTAAAATATGAATATCCGACACCTTACACAACTAATACAACAGTATTAGCCATTAGTGAACCCAAGGCCTGAATAGCTCATAGACAATAGTGACTGAATCATGATCCCTACTACACACCGCTACCCTCAGTGAAAATACAGAAGCTATGAATACCAAAATGGTAAGTTACCTCTCTTCTTTTTTCCCTCCGTTCCACTTTCTTACTCAAGGGAACAAGTTTCCTCCTACAGAAAATAAAACACATTATCAGAAAACCCAAGTGTACACTCTGTGTGTTCCTTTAAAAAAAAAAATGAGAAGAGGGGCTCCTGGGTTGCTCGGTTAGGTTAAGTGTCTGCCTTTGGTTCAGGTCATGATACCAGGTTCCTGGAATCGAGTCCCACATGGGGCTCTTTGCTCAGAAGGGAGCCCACTTCTCCCTCTACCTGCTACTCTCCCTGCTTGTGCGCTCACGGGCTCTCTCTCTCTCTGACAAATAAATAAATAAAATCTTTTTAAAAAATAAGAAAAAAGGATTAGAGTTGATTTTGTAGGACTCAGCTCAATATAGATAAGATTATATATTTAACAATTTTCTAAGTATTTAATGCTATAAAATGTCAGACATTTTCACATGTGTTTTAATGTGTATTTCACTTTTTGTTTTCTGTAGGCATTCTGAGACTTCTGAGGGCATTCACTATGCCAAGATTAATGCTTCAGTTAATAAAGAAAAAGAATTTTCTTTAGAAAACTGCCATCTTTAGCTTTCTCTGTAGCTCACAATGAAAAATTATTAGGATCCATCACTCCTTAGGAAGATATTCAATTAATTCTGTGGATTTCATATTATTTTTAAAAATTAGTTTTCGGTAAACTCAGAGTAAGGTTCTTTTATTCTTATTTATCCCAAAATTTTAGGTCATTGTCAATTCCTTAATTTTATGATTCTGTCAGGGAGTTATAAAGAAAATTTTCTGAAGCTGCTTTTCAGACGGGGAGATCACTCAGGTTTTACTATACTGTTTTTTAAATCCTGCAACATCAAAGGGCACAATTTTAACCAGAGATAAACTTTCTTCTTAGCAGCATATCATAAAAGGTTATCCAAAATTGGATTTAATAAGCATTACTAGAGATTTCATAATCTCTCATTTTCCTAATATGACCCATGGAAAGACAGACTTAAAAAATAAATATAATAAATGAATCATCTAAATACTTACTGTCGCTTTAGTGTAAGTTTTCTAATTCGAATTAGGTACTGGGTGATCTTGGTGAATCTCTGCTTACACTTGTGTCGAATAAAACGGGGCCAGTAAATTAGATTTTCATCTATTTGCTCCAGTGCTTTCTCATAGTTTTTATGAAGCCGAACCTACCAAACAGAAAAAGAAAGTTTAAAGAGTAAGAGTAAATTATGAGGTCTTCATTGCTATGATACCCATGGGGCCTAATGAGGTTGGCTTCAAAAGTTTAATCCAGGGGCGCCCAGGTGGCTCAGCTGGTGAAGCATTTGACTCCTGATTTTGGCTCAGGTCATGATCTCAGGGTCCTGGGATCAAGCCCTGTGTTGGGCTCTGTGCTCAAGAGGGAGTCTGCTTCACCCACTCCCCACTTCCAGGATTGTACTCTCTCTCTCTCATAAACAAATAAATCTTAATTAAAAGTTTATTACAGCTATGGTCAAGGAAGACAAAAAAGCATGTGGCATTTTCGCTCTTAATGATCATTGTAATTTTTTGTCCCAAGTCTTACCCGTTCCCAGAGACGCCTAGGAAAAGCTGCTCGCTCTATAACCTTCATGTACAAGTAGCATTGTCCTGCAGGATAAAGTAAATGGCATTAATATTATTTACAGAGAAGCTAGAGAACATCCTTCCTCATGGAAGTTAAAACGAAGGACTTACCTTTCTCTTCTTTGATAGTGGCATACTGACTGTTTGCCAGGGGACAAGACGACCGATTACACAGTCCAGTCAGGCTATATTCATTTCTGCAAAAACTCTGAGTTTTCGTTCTACAGTGGGAGGAAAAGAGCAAAAGTTATAAAATGGGCTACCAAGAGGGAAACTGAAGGAATCTTTGTTTAAGTTGCAAATCTAGACTCACCTTATTTTAAAGGAACAAAACTGCTTGTTTCCTAGTGTATCCCAGATAACCTACAAGACAAAGAAAAAACCCATTTCAGTTGCTCTGACCCAACAGATGGGAATATTAAGTCAAGAAAACAATGCGCTGGTTTACTGAGGAAGTCTCAAAAGAGTCTGAGGAATGAGAGGAAGAAATGCTTTGTAAAATAGTCTATTTTCTTTTTACACAGGTTCTTGTAGAAAAAGTAAATACAAATTGGCAATAACCATCACCCCAAGACCCACAGATAAAATTTCATTAGAATTTTATGAATATTTTTGAATTTTTTCTATACACGTACTTTCCAACCAGTATGCTTATATCTTTAACAAAAATGAGTTGTATATATATTTTGTAACATTCCTTTTTTTCTTAATATGTTCATTATCTATTGTAAAGGCTGCAGAGTACTAGATTGTTGGATATACGTACCATAATTTGATCTTATCTGGCAAAGAAAATCATCTACTGGGGTGCCTGGATGGCTCAGTGGGTTAAGGCCTCTGCCTCTGGCTCAGGTCATGGTCTCAGGGTTTTGGGATAGATCCCCGCATCCGGCCCTCTGCTCATCAGGGAACCTGCTTCCCCCCTCGCCCCCACCACCTGCCTCTCTGCCTACTTGTAATCTTTGTCTGTCAAATAAATAAATAAAATCTTAAAAAAAAAAAGGAAAATCATCTACTGCTATCATCTACTAATGTGTTCTTTATTCTTTCAGCATTGATTGTATATTTCATTTATTAAGGCACTGATATCTCTAAGTCCTGACACACAGGAGGTACTCAAGTATTTGTTGAATCAAAGAAGGTAGAATCCTTAAACAGTTTTATCTATCTACTTAGGGGGGAAGCACAAAGCAGCAGTCTAAGGGCCTCAAGAGAAGTTTATAAGAGCCTTTGAGTGAGCTGCACTAAGGAACTGGGAAAGGCTTCAAAGAAGTTAAAGCAGTCAAAGTCCAAAACATAAATGTTAACAAATAGAATAACATTTTTGGAATTTTATAGGATGTGTGTTTGGTGGGGGGATGGCAGGAAAGAGGTGAGAGGAAATCAAACTGGGAAAATAGCTCATTCTAGCTTATGGCTTTACATATCATCTTAAGTTGATGACTCCCAAATTGTCATCTCCTGGTCAAACTTCTCTCCCCAGCGGAAGGATATACACATCCAACTGTCAACCTGACATCTCCACTTGGATGCTCAAAAGGCACGACACACATTAACAACCAAATGAAGCTCTCAATTCCACATCTCTCAAACTACTGTCTTCCTTCCTGATCTCCACAAATATAACCACCACTGAATCACCTGTCCAAATCCAAAAATCCTTTGATTTCTCCTTTTCCCTTTTCACTGAAGGGATCATGTTGCGTTTTCAGTTACACCGATAATACAGATCTCAAATTCATCCCCTTCTTTTCCTCTCCCCTATTACTACTCTGGTTGAAACAACTTTCAACATTCTCATCTCCTTGCTTTCATTCTTCTTCTCCTTCAAAAGCCTCTCACATAACTACACAATTTTTCACAAAATAAGTGAGATGTCATGTCCCATTAGAAGCCCTAAACATACTTCCTACAAAACTCTACATGTTCTTGTCATGCAAGCATATCCAACTTCATCACTTCTCCCACTTCCCGCGATTCCTATACCACAGGTCACACTGGTATTCCTGAATACACTCCTCCTCTCTTACCTCCAGATCTTTGCATTTTACTGTTCCCATTGCCTGGATTTTTGGCTTTTCCCTCAGCCCCTCAATGACGGCTCATTCTCATCTTTTAGACTCAGCTCAAACGTCTTCCATTCAAGAAACCTTCCCAGATCAGCTTTGTCTGAAGTGATCTCTGCTAATTACTCTCTACTTCATCACCCTTGGTCTTTCTTTCACAGTATTATTACACAGTACAGTGGTTTTCAATTTGTTCACGTGTTTACCATCTGTCTCCTCCACCGGAGTGCTCCAGGAAAACAGAGGTCTTTTGTTTGCTTATTAAAGACGAAATCTCCAGTAATTATCACAGTGCTTGGCACACCGTAAGCAGTTTTATACTTCTCATACATGTAACTACATAAATGAATCGAGTATGCTTCCAAAAAAATTACGATTTAGGCAGACAATGAAGAAAATGTAAAAAAAAAAAAAAACTAACACAGAAAGAGCAGATTTAAAAGTAACATACACGTGGAAGAAAGGGATCCTTAAATTTCATATCCGAACTTGACCATACCATCCCCCACCTCACCCCCACCCGCGCCTGCCTCCCACGTCCACACCACAGGCAAGCCCCTCATTGCTGGGTACCACAGACTGGAAGCCAACCCTGTGGACTGAAGTGACGGTGTTCCAGCCCCTTCACCCAGGTAAGGCTGCGGGCTGGGGATCCCGGGTAGACACGTGAGAGCCCCACGCTCGGAAATCGGGGTTTTGGAAGCCTCGGTTCTGTAGCAACGAGGCTAATCGCATGCGCCAGCTGAGTATGTGGTCTCCGAGTCTCCTAAAGCAGGAGAACCCAGGTGGCAGAGAAACACGACACTCACATCATCCGACTGCATGGCGTCCGCGGTTCAGCGTGCAAAGCCCGACCAAATCTAGGGAGCAGCCATGCTTCTTCCGGAAAATCACTTCCGGAGAGCCTAGCCTCACCTATCGCGAGAGTTTTGACTTCTCGGGTTTGCCTAGCGCCTCTTTGTGGCGAAACTTTCGCGTGTACCTCCTCGTCCACCGCCACGTCCCGAGCGTCCCCGCCAGCTCGCACCGCCTACGTCCTGTCCCGGGTCTCGCTCTGAGACTGTGAACGCGGTGAGCCGCCCCCTGCCACTCCGCCCTCCTGGGCGTGCCCTTGACTTCAGCACGGCCAGTGACTGCGCCTGAGGACTGGCTGGCCCATGCCGGCGGCGAGCCCTGTCCCGGGAAAGCGCGGTCTCCCGCCCTTAGCTCCTGGCCGCCGGGGCTGTGGGGCTCGAACTCGGTCCTTCTTCTGCTGAGTCCCTCGCTGCCGCACTCACCTCCCCTCACTTAACCCTGCAGACACTGTGGTTTGGTGTGGCATTGGGTCTTGACCTTTGAAATTCATGGATTCGATAATATTAAAAGCAGAAGAAATTTGGAGAATTAACAGAGTTGTCCCCTCTTTTTGTTTTGACAGGAAAAAGAAGACGTTTAGGAGCTCTCACCGTTTTTCTAAAGAGAGGCCAGTTTCATACCGAGAGTAAAAAAGGCACAATCTCGGAATAAGGGTGGGCACTTAATTTGCATATCACATTATAAAATAATTAAGTTTATCGTAAGTAATGTAATTTTGTTGCATGCAGATAAAAACTATGAATTAGAACCACCCGGTTGGAGGCGTGGCTGGATGGTTCCGTCAGCTAGGCTGAGGCTTAACTCATGTTAACTCATGACTCGGGTCCTGATCTCAGGGTCCTGGAATCCAGCCCCTCTTGCTCAACAGGGAGCTGGCTTCAGTGTTCTCTTTCCCTTTCCCTCCACCCCTCCCCTCAGCTGGCTCTCTCCCCCTAAAAATAAATAAATACATCTTTTAAAAAAACAAAAAACAAACCCCTTGGAAACCATTGATTTGGCCCTGGTTTTTGGAGCCAAATTTAGGTTATAAAAACCAACTGCTATTTACAAAGTATTTTGGGGTAAGTCACCCTATCCCAAACTATCCCACTTGAAAAATGAGGGTATATGAGAACTGGAGGCATGTTAAATGCATAGTTTACATTGCTTCATAAAAAATAATTGTGATCGTTCTCACTCACCTACTTGCTTTCCCTGGTTTAACGACCTAGAGGACAGTCATCACACATACGCATGCCCTTTTATGTTAATAAAATCAAGTTTAGAGTAATGTGGAAGAGGGGTGCCTGGCTGGCTTAATAGTAGAGCATGGGACTCTTGATCTCCAGGTAGTGAGTTCAGTCCTAATTTGGGCATAGAGATTACTTAAAAAGTAAGTAAAAAGATGAAGCTCCTTAAGAAATTATAAAGTGGAAGAAATCAAAAGCTCGACAGTAATCACCACATGTACCACACCACACTCCCCAAATTGTTTTAAGTAGGGGAAGTGATGTATTTTTCAGTTAGACTTAGAATAATACTCCTTCCCTGCTCACCACCAACAGGTGAATCCAGTAAATAACTTTTTAAACTGATTTATTATTGACATATATTAGTTTCAGTAGTACAAAATAATGATCGATATATGTATATGCTGAGATGATCACCTCAGTGAGTCCAGTTAACATCTGTCACTATATAATTGCAATTTTTTTCTAATGATAAGATTACTCTCATAGCAACTTTAAAAAAAAATTTTTTTTATTTACTTATTTATTTGCCAGAGACCACACAAGCAGAGGGAGCAGCAGGCAGAGGGAGAGGTAGGCTCTGCACCAAGGCTGAGCCAGGAGCCTGATGTGGGACTCAGTCCCAGGACCCTGGAATCATGACCTCAGCTGAAGGCAGACACTTAACTGACTGAGCCACCCAGGCGTTGCTACTAGCAACTTTCAAATATGTAGTACATAGTTCCTTTTTTTAACTGTAATCACGATCTGCACACTAAATACCTATGACATTTTTAAAAAAGATTTTTAAAATTTATTTTAAAGAGAGTGCACTTGTATGTGTGCATGCAAGAGAGAGAGAGAGAGAAGGGGGTGCAGGGGGACGGGGAGAGAGAGAATCTCAAGCCCTCTCAGTGCTGAGTTCCGAGCCCAGGGCTTGATTTTATGACCCTGAGATTATGACGGGAGCTGAAATCAAGAGCCAGATGCTTAACCCACTGAGCCACTCAGGTGCCCCACTGTGACATTTTTGTAACTAGGAGGGTGTGCCTTTTGACTGCCTTCACCCATTTCCCCCCTCCCCCAAACATTCTGTTCTCTATTTCTATGAGCTCTGTTGTCTTTCTGGTTTTATTTTTTAAAAGATTTATTTATGTATTTGAGTGCAGAGGTAAAGAATCTTGTGGAACCCATGGTGAGGCTCAGTGTGGGACTGGACCTCATGATCCGGAGATCATGACCTGAGCTGAAACCAAGATTAAGACACTTAAGTGATTGAGACACCCGGGTGCCCCTGTTTTTGAATTTTTATTCTACACGGGAGTAAAATCATATGGTATTTGTCCCTTTCTGTCTGACTTATTTCACTTAGCATAATGCCTCTAGGTCCATCACAACACAAATGGCAAGATTCCATTTTTAAAAATTTTTTAAAAAAGATTTTATTATTTATTTGACAGAGATCACAAGTAAGCAGAGAGGCAGGCAGAGAGGGGGCGGGGGAGCAGGCTTCCGGAGGAGCAGAGAGCCTGATGCAGGGCTTGATCCCAGGACCATGAGCTCATGACCTGAGCTGAAGGCAGAGGCTCAACCCACTGAGCCACCCAGGTGCCCCAAGATCCCATTTTTAATGACTGAATAATATTCCATTTTTCTTATCCACTCATCAATTGATAGACATTTAGGTTCTTACCATATCTTTGGGTGTTGTAAATAATGCTGCAATGAATGTGCGGGCGCATGCCATTAACCCTTCAACAACATGGGTTTGAATTGTGTGGATCCACTTTTATGTGAAATTTTTTTTTCAATAAATAAAGTATGCTACTGTAAATGTATTTTTTTCCTTAGGCTTTTAACATTTTTTTCCCTAGCTTAATTTATAGTAAGAATACAGTAGATGATACATATGCCAACTATGTAACGGGGTGGAGGGTTGGTGTGCCCCTAACTCCCACATTGTTCAAAAGTCAACTGTATATCTTTTTTTTGGAGTTAATATTTCATTTTCTTCAGATAAATACAAAGAAGTGGAATTACTGGATCATAGGGCAGTACTTTTTTTTTTAAATTTTTTGAGGAACCTCCACACTGTTTGCCATAGTGGCTGCACCAGTTTGCATTCCCACCAGTAGTGCACGGGGAGTCTTTTTTCTTCACATCCTAACCAACACTTGTGGTTTCTTGTCTTTTTGATTCTGGTCTTTCTGACTGGTGTGGGGTGATGTCTCATTGTAGTTTTGATTTTTATTTCCCGAGTGATCAGTGATGTTTAACATTTTTTCATGTGTCCCGACATTTTTTTCATGTTGGCCATCTGAATGTCTCCTTTGGAAAACTGTCTATTCAGGTCCTCTGCCTGTTTTTTAATTGGATTGTTTGTTTTTTGGTGTTGAGTTGCATACGTTCTTTATTTTTTTTTTAAAGATTTTTTTTTTTTTTTTTAAATTTGGCACACAGATATCACAAGTAGACAGAGAGGCAGGCAGAGAGAGAGGAGGAAGCAGGCTCCTCGCGGAGCAGAGAGCCCGATGCGGGGCTCGATCCCAGGACCCTGGGATCATGACCTGAGCTGAAGGCAGAGGCTTTAACCCTCTGAGCCACCCAGGCGCCCCGTATACGTTCTTTATATATTTTGGATATTAACCCCTTTTTGGACATACCATTTGCAAATATCTTCTGCATTTACTAGGTTCCCTTTTTGTTTTGTTGATGATTTCCTTTGATATGCCAAGCTTTTTATTTTGATGTAGTCCCAGTCGTTTATTTTCTGCTTTTGTTTCCCTTGCCTTGGGAGAAATCTCCAAAAATGTGTTGCTAAGGGCAGTGTCCAAGAGATCGCTGCTTATGTTTTCTTTCAGAAGTTTTATGGTTTTGGGTCTCATATTTAGGTCTTCAATGGATTTCGAGTTTCTTTTTGTGTATGATGTAAGAAAGTGGTCCATCTTCATTGTTTTGTATGTAGCTGTCCAGTTTTCCCAACACCATATATTGATACAGCTGTCTTTGCCCCATGTTATATTCTTGCCTCCTTTGTCATAAATTGATTGACCATATAGGAGTGGGGTTTATTTCTGGGCTTTCTATCCTGTTCCATTGATCTATCTGGCTATTTTTATGCTAATACCATACTGTTTTGATTACAATAGCTCTTATATCTTGAAATCTGGGATTGTGATACCTCCAGTTTTGTTCTTCTCAAGATTGTTTTGGCTACTCCAGGTCTTTTGTGCTTCCACACAAATTTTGGGGTGGATGGATGTAGTAATATATGATTATTGTGTTAATCTGCATTTCTCTGATGACTAAAGAAGTTAAGCATCTTTTCACATACATCCCGGCCAGATTCTTCTTTGATGAAGTGCTGTGTCTTTGGTCCCTTCCTTCCAGAGGAGATTTTTATTAAGTTGCTTTTTCAATTCTTTCTTACCACATTATAGGCATTCTTGGCTATATCCTTTGGATATGAATTCTTTCCTAAATCTATTGCAAATATTTTCTACTCTGGCTTGTTTTCCCTTCTATCAATAGTGTCGTTGATGAACAGAATCTACTTTCAATGATACCAGTTTATCAATCTTTTCCTTTGTGTTTGGTGTTCCTTGAAGTTGACACCATTATTATCAGCCTGTTTTTACAGAGAAGTTAATTGAGGTTCTTGGCACTAGAACTCCCGAGGCCAGGACTACAGTGCGGCAGGCCTACGGCAGCGATGACTCTGGTTCCTGCGAGTGTGCCCCACGCGTAACATGGCTCAGTCTCCTAATATTTTGAGCCCTGGATGCCTCACTTGCTTCAACCTAGCCCTGGCCCTACGAAAGTCTTGAATTACCTCCCTACATGTATCACCGCTCTGCAGGCTAGAGCAAAATAATTCTTATTGGGTTCTCTGAGTTTGGAATTCAGGAGCTTGAACTAAGTTTTATTTCATTGGCAAATGGTCATCCTACTCCAGCTATGAAACACGGTACCTGATGAAAGGTACTGAGGTCCCCGCTTACCGTGTTCTCAGTTTTCCTGAATAGATGACTGAATTCGCTTCAGTCCTAGCAGAGTCTGAGACGCAGACGGTGTCCCATGACTTACTTAGGAGAATTTCAGGAGCCTCCCAGGAACTTTCAAGAAGTGTGGTGACTCGCGAGTGTGGGGGAGGGTCTGATGCTCCCGGGAACCCCCGCAGACTGGATGCTAAACTGGGCGCCGGCGAAAACCTGGATTAAGGATCGCTGGGCCTGGGCGCGCGGAGAGTTATCCCGCCCTTTCCCAAAACTCCTTTCCGAGTATTCGCCCCAGCTCAGGCAGGGCGCAAACTGAAAGTGGAAAACCGCGGGGCTGCCGGCCGCCCTGCGAGCCTCCTACCCCGGGACGAGGTGAGTGGGAGGCTCTGGGTCTTTTCTGTCTGGAGTGATACTTGGTGGGGACTGGGTCTCCACGGCGAGAAACCAAAGGAGACTTCCTGGGGCGCACGGAAGCTGGGAAGCTGCCCGCCTGACTCCCAGCCGCAGGACACCTCTTCTTTGTGCCCAGAAGGGAGTGTGTGTCCGAGAAAGACGGAGTTGTGTGCTGAAAAAGAATCCAAGTGTGTTTTGGGAAACCTTGGGCAGCGCTTTCCAGAGACACCGCCTGAGATTTAAACCCATCAGGGGCTGGAAAAGCACAGGTGGGAGGCGGGGGATGCGCCGGCGCCCCCGCAGCAGCTGGGAAAGGCCAGCGGGTCCCCGCCGCTGGCCCCTGGGGGATTGCACGTCCCTCCCTTCCGCCACGATCTTCCCAGCCCGGCCAGTTCCAGAACATCACTCTGCCCTGGTGTGTGGCGAATTGCATCCTTCTTCCCCACATCCTCGCTGAGAATCACTTGTTGCTGGAATGCTGTGCTGAAGTGGTAGCGATTCTGACCTCCCAGCTATAGCGGGCGATGCGTATTTCGTGGAGAAAATGCCACGGCGGAGCCCGCAGAACGGCAGGCTTTCGTTATCCATGCGTAGTCCATTTCTTCGTTATTCTTGCACCCGATTAGAGCTCATTTTGTGTAAGATGTAGAAATAACATCGGTGTGATTTTCATTTTCTGGGCATCTTTTAATGATTCTTGAATATGTAGCAAATGTCACGCGAAATGACTGTTTTCCTTAACATCACACCTCCCAACAGACTGCCCTCTAATCTCCGCCACATCTCCCTAAAACGCGTGCGGTGACTTGGCTGGTTAATTTCATTTGCGGAGTGCATACGCTCTGGCTAGGTACAGGGCAAGTTGGTCTTCAGAACCTCATTCGCCTTGCATGCCCTTCCTTTCCTCAACGGGGGACAACCAGAAGCTCATGACCAATCTTGGGCTTGCTCGTGATGTCACACTACAACTAGGGCATTGTTTCTGGTCCATCCCGTGGTCTCTCCAAGGGAGGGCTTTCAGTTGGGTCCAGGCTATCCGCATTGAATAAGCAACCCAGGTATTTGCCCACTGAAGTGGCAGACCCACCAATCTAGAAGCACCCTCACCTCAATTTCAGAACTTTCTCTTCTCTCCTGCAAGCCACGGGCAATGTCCTAGCGTCAGAGGTTCATTAACATCTGCTCCATTTTTGAAACTGCTGTAGTAACTCTTCCTTTGCTGGCTTCCTGCTAGATGGCAGTGTGTAACAGTGAATTAAACACACAGCCTTAACTGTTACTGTTATTATGGCTCATCTTTTATTCTTCATTAAAAAAAAAAACCTGTTTATCCTACAAACAGTACATTTAAAAAAATTAAAACTAGGGTTAAATATAGAAAATAAACAAGAACATAGTTTGGACAAACAGTAATGTTATTTGCATATGTATTAAGTGTTGCTCAGATGCAGACTTTTCCAACCCATGTTTAAATGCTTTCTAAATGTGGAATGTAAAGTGTTGATTTCCATGGGAATGCAATACCTAATTCAATTACCGGCATTTTCCCATAAACATTATACTGTTTCTGAACATGCGTTGTTAAACGTTAAAAAATATATACATATATGAATCTGTCTTTATTTACAGTGTTTTTAAGATGTTTATTTCTTGGAGAATAAAATTTGAGTTTTCAAAAGTTAGTGTGGAATTACTAAAAGGGAGAATGAAGATAAAGTAACGCTAAACTTGTTATATAGAAATATTTCTTTATATTTACAGAACTCTTGGTTTATAATGACTCAAATGGTCTTGATCAATGTCTCTTTACTGGACCAGTCTTTCTTCTATGGAGAGTTTTTGCTCCTGGGCGGTATTTGTGGGATCAGAGAGTTTCATTTTGGAACCCCAGGAGATCCCCTGGTCCAGCCCTTAGTCTTTGAGCACGTGAGGTGTTAGCCCCACTGTGTTGGTGTTATCTAACATGTGCCTCACTCATGATTACTTAAGTGGTCAAAGCAGATGAGGGATTTCAATTCAGAGCTTTTGCCAGGTAGGAAGATTGTTACGTCGTAACTCTTCTTGGAGAAAGAACAGTTACTAAGAAGACCTTACAAGGAGAAAGATGAGAAAATCTTGCCGTTTAGGAGCTGGCTAAGTTCTTGGTGTGATACAGAATCTTCACAGTTTTGTGCCCTCACCTCCATTAAAAAAAAAAAAAATCTGTTCCCTTTGAATGCTTCTATTTGGGGCTGCATATCAGTCTTTTCTGTGTTTTGCTTTTTTGGGGGGTCTGAAATGTTTTAGTTTCTGCATTAAGTAGCACCACTAAATAAAGTTATATAATTACTGCATAATTTGAATGCTTCAGCATGTCCAGAATTTAAGCGTTAAGAATGGCATCACCTTCGGTTCTATAATAGAGATGTGAAGGTCTTAGGCTGCAAATTCTACCCAGCTCCCCATCCTTAATTACCAGCCTGGCCTCATGTGATTGCCAGTATCCCTTTATCTCTCCTTACTTACCTGTCTCACCTGAAATGTGTGCTTGGTAGAAGAGGATGGCCTTCTCAGATAGAGATCTGCGACCCTAAGCACTCTAGTAAAAATAAACGCTTAGTAAAATACGAAGTCTTTTTAAAAAGAGTGAGGAAAACGAGCATCAATAAATGTCAATAAAGAAAATTGGATGAGGGGCGCCTGGGTGGCTCAGTGGGTTAAAGGCTCTGCCTTCGGCTCAGGTCATGATCCCAGGGTCCTGGGATGGAGCCCTGCATTGGGCTCTCTGCTCAGCGGGGAGCCTGCTTCCCCCTCTCTCTGTCTGCCTCTCTGCCTACTTGTGATCTCTGTCTGTCAAATAAATAAATAAATCTTAAAAAAAAAAAGAAAATTGGATGAAAGTGGAAACGAACCACCATGCCATGTTCTCCAGGTGCCCAAGGAACAGATGCAGGTACTAAGGAAGTCTTCAGAAAATTAAGTATGTCAGCTTTTTAGTGTTCAGCTAGTGTTTTATATATATCCAATAAAGCAGCTTTAGAAAGGTTCCTGAAATCTGCCAGCTTCCTGCATTCTTTCTGCTGCAGTGATAGAAACAAGCAGGATATGGACCTAGATCTCCCAACTTGGCACTGGGAGGGGTAGGGCTGGCCAAAGCAGGGGGCCTGGAGAATCTAGGAGAATGTCTGGGATAGTGAAGGTGGTGTGGTTGTGCTAGGCAGGGGTTAGGGCACAGGACAGGAAGCTACATTCCAGCAATAGTTGGAACAAAGGCTGTGCCTGGCAGAAGCTGGAGAAATAGGGCAAGTCCCAGGGAATCTTGTTCTTGGAGCTAATACATTTGATCTTTATCTTGAAATCTGTGGGAAGCCACTGATGGATTGTAATCAGAGGAGAGAGAGAGCATTTACATCCCAGAAACAACCCTACAGCCAAGTGGCGAGTGCAAGGGGTCAGACTGGTAGGAACACCACTTGTCAGGTTTTGGAGAAACCAAATAGGAATGAAAGAGGAGGGTTGATGAGGACACGTAGCTGAAGGGAGTGGCTGAAAAGCTTCTGGAGAGTTGTCCAAAGCCCTCAGACCTTCCCACCTGCCTGTCATCATCTGTCTTTCTCAGGACAGCCATGTTTAAGGGTTGTTGTGAGGATTTACACATAATAAAATGAAAACATACTTTGGGAGAGTCAAGCCTACTTGAGAGATTGCACCTGAGTGGGTATAATTTAAGCTTGGTGATTAGATACAGTCCTTTTAAAGATGCTCCCTGGTCTAACCTTAAGCTCTCTTTCTTTCTTTCTTTCTTTCTTTCTTTTTTTTTTTTTTAAAGATTTTGTTTATTTGAGAGAGAGTGAGAGAGAGCAGGAGAGGGGAGAAGGTCAGAGGGAGAAGCAGACTTCCCACGGAGCTGGGAGCCTGATGCAGGACCAGATCAGAGGACTCTGGGATCATGACCTGAGCCGAAGGCAGTGGCTTAACCCACTGAGCCACCCAGGTGTCCCTTGAGCTCTCTTCAGACAGTCAGTTCCTTATTAACTCCATCGACGCACCAGTGACTAGAGGAGAGATGATCAAAGGAGTCTTCCCAGGGCTCCCAGCCCCGGTCTCACCTCTTTCCCCTGCCATGGGGACAGGGAGGGAGAGGCAGAGACACATGAAGTATCGGGGTCAGAAAACCCCATTCGTCTCCCAGGGTTATCTTCTTATTTTATACTCAGGGCAGAAATCATCTTCTGGGTCCCATTTCTGAGACCCTTAACCCATACCTTAGACTGGCAGTGCAAGGCTGAAATTTGAAGCTGGCATCCTCAGACTGCTAATTTGCTCTAAGATCCCTTCTCTATCCATTTTAATTCAAATCAAAGTGGAGAAAGTTGAAATTATTTTAGGGTGAAGGTCTTGCTGGTTTTGATGGACTAGCGCCTGCAGGAGTGTGGGCTGGTCACGCTCAGCTTCAGACCCCGCTCTGGGCAGCAGATGGCCGGCCCCAGGCAGTGCACACGAGCCGAAAAATGCATTTCAGAAGCTTAGCTCTAGGGTCAAGAGGGTTGGTTAGTGAGCGTCCGTTTCAGATGTTACCTACCATGCTTGTCTGAACAGGCACATATTGCTTCATCCGGGAAAGGAGTGTTCTGGGGCACCCTCTTGGCGGACTCCGAGGTTCACCCTGCAGGCAGTGGTGAAACAGGAGGGAGCTTTCCTCCTGGAGTCCCATTGCATGGCGCTTACTGACTTTCGCCACGCTCTCTGCAAGCCCATCTGTCCCACCAGTGGGGGGACTGGTGACTGGATGACAAGCTCCTTGGTAATTGATACCATAAATTAGATTGATGTGCCCCAAGGTCTGGTTGATGGCTGCATGCTATAAATCGTAATACTGTCTATACTAACCTAGGCTCTGTTCTTTAGAATAGTAGCAGGCTCGGTCCCTGAGACCTCACTATACCTCTGGCTTTGGGAGTATAACTAAATTGCGATTCTTTGGATGAAAGTCAATGTGTAACCTTAAATTCCTCTGTCATAGTTCGTATGGTCATGTAAAGGCTCAAAATGGCCCTACCTAGGAAGGACGCTAGGATAGCATTGTTTTACCCCTAGTTTGGGGTAAAAATACCCCAAACTCGGTCCTCCCCATTCTCACCCTATCTTTTGTTTTCCTTTATTACTGGCCTTCTTGGACTCCTAACAAGCAGTCACTATTTCCCCCATCTCTTTCCTTTCCCATGAGCCTGGAGACAAGTGACCTGATTTCTAGACCCACTTCAACCTATAAAAGCTATGGTCTTGGGCAAAGCACTTAAACTTGCTGAGGCTTGGTTTCCTTATTTGTGGGAACTGAGAATAAAACCTGCCTCGCTTACTTTACAAGGTAGCTATCCATAAGATTGAGTGGAGTGATATATGGTAAAATCTTCTGAAGATGATAGAGTTTTATACCCACTTAAGGTGGTAATAATTCATTACCTAATCTGGACTACATTAATTATAGCTATAATAAATTGCTTTTGGATATAAAACAGAAATTGGATCATCTTCCTGTAACGCAAGGGAAAGAAATAATGACAGTTAACGTTTATTCTTTACTGTGATGAAACTGAAGCTTAGAAAGATTTAGTAACTTGTCCAAATTTATGTTCTATGTGAATGACAGAGCCAGGATTGAACCCGTAAGTGCTAGCTCCACATTTTAGGTAGTTAAGAGCTACTAGCATCACCTGAGTAGAAGGGAAGGCAGTTTTCGGGTTCTTACAGATTTTTGTTGTTTTTTCTCTGGTTATACCAGCTCACCGAGAGCGATTGTATACAGGTTTTTCTCTGGTGAAGGCACATAATCTGTGTTAGTATTATTGGGTGTGAATTTTATGGTCTTAAGTGTCAAAAATATAAAAGAATGCATGAACCTCAGAGTCTGACTAGTTTCTGGTTGTCGTACTTACCAAAGTTGTGGTGTTGGGTAAGTTAGTTTACTTTCTTCAAATTGGGTTTTCTCATCCTTAAAAATGAGGACAGCAATTTTTTCTTCATAGAGTTGTGGGAGGATTGAATGATCTTATGCATGCTGAGCACTTAGGAAGGGCTCGCTTACAAGAGGTCACCCAACAAATATATTAGTGATCTCCTTTTCTTTGGCAAAGGGAGTGTTTCCCCTTTTGAAGTTCCAGTGGTTGAGGCAGCAACGTACCTTATATGAATTCAGCTTTGTTTTACACTTTAGAGTATAATAAAAATGATAATGAATATTTAAAAATAAGTTAGCCAGTAATTATTGGACATTTACGTGCCGCACTCTGAAACAAGTGTTTTGGTACTCTTATCTCATATGTAATTCTCAGTAACTTTCTGATTAGGCACCCTTATTATCTACATTTTGGAAATTGAGATTTTTTTTTAAAGATTTAAAGAAAATCTCTAAAAATAAGTACATTTAAAAATTTTTATTTATTTTTAAGTATTTTATTTATTTGACACAGAGAGAGCGTGAGTGAGCACAAGCAGGGGGAATAGCAGGCAGAGGGAGAGGGAGAAGCGGGCTCCCTGAAGAGCAGGGGACGTGGGGCTCCCTCCCAAGGTCCCGGGATCGTGACCTGAGCTAAACGTAGATGCTTAACCAACTGAGCCCCCCAGGTGCCCGAGATTTTGAGAGGATGGTTAGACCAGCTGGGGAGTTGAGATTTGAATCCTGGCAGGCTGAGTCTAGAGTTGTTTTCTTAGTTACTGTGGGTTGCAGAAGTTTCATGGGGAAAAGAGGAAAAACCCACCATCGGTGATTTGTGAAACCAAGATTCATTTTTTTGCCCAAGGACTTAGCCTGGACTTAAAAGTAAATCAGGGTAGATGCACAAGAGGGGAGTCCACCTTAAAGGCTGATGTTTTTCACCAGAATTCCACATCATTTTTATATTTCAATTATATCTTTGATGCTGTATCTGGGAGATGTACAATCAGATCTTAGAACCAGATGTTTGGGGTACTGTAAAGCAGCTTCAGGAATGTTGATCCTTGGGGCGCCTGGGTGGCTCATTTGGTTAAGCCTCTGCCTTTAGCTCAGGTTCTGATCTCAGGGTCCTGGGATCCAGCCCCACATTGGGCTCTCTGCTCCAAAGGGAGCCTGCTTCCCCCTCTCTCTCTCTCTGCCTGCCTCTCTGCCTATTTGTGATCTCTCTCTCTCTGTCAAATAAACAAATATAATCTTAAAGAAAAAAAAAAAGGAATGTTGATCTTTGCTCTGTTCTGAAACTCCACTGGGTCATTTGACTAAGACATTGGCTGCACAGAGCCTTAGGAATAAAAAGGGCATTCTTTGGAAGTGTTTAGTTCATTTTTTTAAAAGATTTTATTTATTTATTTGACAGAGATCACAAGTAGGCAGAGAGGCAGGCAGAGAGAGAGAGGGAAGCAGGCTCCCTGCTGAGCTGAGAGCCCAATGCCGGACTCTATCCCAGGACCATGGGATCACGACCTGAGCCAAAGGCAGAGGCTTTAACCCACTGAGCCACCCAGCCGCCCCTGTTTAGTTCATTTTTAAAGCTTTTTGAAAAAATCATGTATTTCAGACAGATGGAAATCTTATTTCAGAACTTCCAGAGAATCATATTGTTCACGCAACCCACTGCTTTGTTACACTTGCCACAGAAGACTGAACAAATGCATCAAAATTCCTTCTCTTGTGGTGGAAGAAGTTGTTTTCCTTAGGGAAAGTTTGGGTCAGTTGATCATGATTTATTTTCAAACCAAGCCTGAAACTTTTTTATTTATTTTCTCCCTAATTTTTATAGGAGTGGGTGGGTAATCTTGGTAATTTTTTTTTTTTTTTTGTCTTTTTTATTTTTAGAGAGAGAGCTGACGCACGGGGGAGGTAGAGGAAGAGAATCCTTTTTTTTTTTTTTTTTTAAGATTTTATTTATTTATTTATTTATATAACAGAGAGAGAGAGAGAGCGCACAAGTAGGCAGAGCAGCAGGCAGAGGGAGAGGGAAAAGCAGGGTCCCTGCTGAGCAGCGAGCCCCATGCAGGGCTTAATCCCAGGACCCTGGAATCATGACCTGACCTGAAGGCAGACGTGTAACCTACTGAGCCACCCAGGCGCCGTGGAAGAGAGAGAATCTTAAGCAAACTCTGCGCTCAGCACGGAGGCCAACCCAGGGCTTGGTCTCACAGCCCTGAGATGGTGACCTGAGCAGAAACCAAGAGTCAGAAGCTTAACCACCCTAGCCACCCAGATACCCCAATTGTGGTAATTTCTATTCCACTTTTCTACTCCTTTGAAACCTAAGCAGAATAAAGTGACTACATGTATGTGACATGTGGAATTCAATCTTCTGATGGCAGAGAAAATTAAGTGGAAACAGAATTTTAGACTCAAGACCTAATTGTAGACCTGCCACAGCCCTCTAAGGGGGTATGTGACCTTGGCCAAGTCATTTTACCTCTGATTTTGGTTTCCTTATCCAGGAGTGAGGTATCTAGGATCTTGCAGGTTTCTTTTAGTTTTAAATTGTGAGGTTTCTATGTGATAACCCTGAAAGACTAACGTGTATTAAATCTTCTGCACTATGGCTACAAAATTATTCGTTTGTTACAGAATTTTTGGATGCCTTCTGGTTTGAAGACTCCAGCTGCTCTGATGATAGCTTAAGAAGACTGCATGCTGTTCCCTCTCGATGCCAAGCCAGGCCTGCGCAGAACCTCGGATCTCAGTCCTTCATGGAGACCAGGTCCCAGCAGGAATGACAGTGGAAGAAATTGGCACCCAGATGGTTCCTCCGCGTGAAGCTGTCTTGGGCTGTGGGCCGGCTCGAGAACACCTGGTCACCAGGCTAGCCCTCTGTCAGTCACCCAGGGCCGGGCAGCATGGTGTGGATTCAGAGGAGGAAGCTTTTGGCATCTTGCCTATGCATCATGGCCACCGTCTTTCTGCTTGTCACACTCCAGGTAGCAAGAATTTGGGTTGCTTGGTGTTGATTCCTGAGCCATTCTGCCGTGTCCACCCTCCACCCACTTCTCTCCAAGGACTTTACTTTTCGCTTAATCTCTCAGAATTGGGGCGTATTCTGTCTACGGCAGGGGAAATACTTTTTTTTGTCAATAGGTAAAACTGAGGTTTAGTGAGTGGATGTGTCAGGTAGAAACAAAATCAGTGAGTATGGGGTCAATTCGTGACTCTTGCAGGGTCCTGGTTCTAGAAGAAGAGAAAGTAGAGCTCCATCTGTCTTACTGGGTCAAATTTAGATGGCTTTCTCAAAGCCCCCTATCGCGATCACTTCTGAAAGATGGCATTCTTGAAGAGGCCGTCTGTATTCTAAGAATAAGGTCATCCATTCTGTGGAACACAAGCATCCGTGTTACTACATTTGCCAGTCTTGACATATCGCTCAACCAAGGACTGAATGTGGGTGGTTTTTTGTTATGTTTCTTTAAGATTTTATTTATTTTATTTTTTAAAGATTTTATTTATTTATATGAGAGAGAGAGAGGATGAGAGAGAGAAGGCATAAGAGGAGAGAGGTCAGTGGGAGAAGCAGACTCCCTTGTGAGTAGGGAGCCTGATGTGGGACTCGATCCCGGGACTCCAGGATCATGACCTGAGCCAAACGCAGTTGCTTAGCCAACTGGGCCACCCAGGTGCCCAATTTTATTTATTTATCAGAGAGAGAGGGCACGAGCAGAGGGAGCTGCAGGCAGAGGGACAAGCAGGCTCCCTGCTGAGCAGGGAGCCCCGATGTGGGACTCGATCCCAGGACCCCGAGATCATGACTTGAGCTGAAGGCAGAGGCTTAACCCACTGAGCCTCCCAGGTGCCCCTGAATGTGGGTGTTTGAACTGCAGCATTTTCTGGTCTTCTCGTCTTGCATTTAGTCAGTGATTCTGAAGTTCATTACTGATTTCAAATTAAAATAAAAATGACACAGCGATGGAAAAAGTATAGATATGAATCCACATATAGTGTAGACCCGTTCAAGCACCAGCTGTCCAACTGGAAATTCAAAACACTTTTAAAGATTATTTATGGATGTGCACAGTTCAGGTGTGGGGTTGATGGAAACAGAGGTGTTCTCTAGCTTTTTCCTCTCGATCAAGATTGAATGAGATAATGCATATAAAAGCACTTTGGCAGACAGGCTGGCGCTGGACTTCTACCCCCTTCTGCTGCCAGATCGGGATCCTGGCTGGAGGAAATACTTGACCCCCCTCGTCTGTCTTGTGGGCATCCAGGACCTGCTTGTACAGGAGGGGCTGGAGTTCTCTACTCCCTGTGGGAAGTTACGAGAGCTTTGATCCTACTAGACAATTACTTTGGCACCTTTTCCAGTTATGAGGAATGGCTGTGTCAAAGCTAAGCACTTTTCTTTTTTTTTTTTTTTTAAGATTTTGTTTTATTTATTTGACAGAGGGAGAGAGAGAGATCACAAGGAGGCAGAGAGGCAGGCAGAGGGGGAGGGGGAATCAGGCTCCCCGCCAAGCAGAGAGTCCGGATGCAGGGCTCGATCCCAGGACCCTGAGTTCACGACCTGAGCCGAGGCAGAGGCTTCTGCCTGAGCCGCCCAGGCGCCCCTTTTTTCTTTTTTCTTAAGATTTTTTTTATATTTATGTATTTGAGAGAGTGAGAGAGAGAATGAGCAGGGGGAGGGGCAGAGGGAGAGGGAGAAGCAGAGTCCCCTCTGAGCAAGGAGCCCATCTCGGGGCTCGAACTCAGGACCCCAGGATCATGACCTGAGCCAAAGGCTGACGTGTAGCTGACTGAGCCACACAGGGGCCCCTAAGAGCTTTTTTTTTGATGTCACAAGACATTGCCATGTTTTTGTTATGCCTGTCATTTCTGAGTTTCCGTCACTCGTGGGGAACCACTGTCCCTCTGTGTTCGCTCTGCCTGCCCTGCCCTCTAGACTTCTGTTACCAATGGCCTAGCTGTCCAGTGACCCAGACCATCCTGAAAGAAATAAATGTGGTTTTACCGGGAGGGGAGCCCAGTATTTGTAGTAGACTTCGCTTGGTGCCACAGTAGAAATTATTAGAAATAGAAGACCTGTGTTAGGACTCCTTTAACTGTAATAAAAAGAAACCAGTTGGCAATTTATGATGAATTCTCCCTAGAATGCAGTCTCGAGTAAGAGCCAGATAATAGCCTGACTCTCATGGGATTCATTAAGAGAGAAAACTATTGGGGCGCCTGGGTGGCTCAGTGGGTTAAGTGTCTTCCTTCGGCTCAGGTCATGATCTCAGGGTCCTGGGATCGAGCCCCACATCAGGCTCCCTGCTCAGTGGGAGCCTGCTCCCCACCCCTCTGCCTGCCTCTTGGTTTACTTGTGATCTCTCTTTCTGTGTCTCTGTCAAATGAATAAATAAAATCTTTTAAAAAAAGGGAGAAAACTATTTCCAGGTACTCTATATGCCTATGAAATGCAGAAATGTAGCTGGCGTGTGTTTAGTAGAAGGAAGCGTGCTTGTTGGTAGACATTTTGTCAGCACCCCAGTTCCAGAGACTGTGGGTATGTAAATTTACATGGCAGAAGGGCCCTTGCAGATGGGATTAGGTGAGACACTTCCAGATGAGGAGATTATCCAGAATTATCCATGTGAGCCCAGTGTCCTCACATGAGTCTTTAGCTAAGAGTCTTCCGTGGCTGTGGTCAGACAGAGATGTGACAATGGAATAAGCATCAGAGGAAGGCAACATTGCTGGGCTTGATGATGGAGAAGATGCGGCGAGCCAAGAGTGATGTGTGGCTCGAAAAGATAAGGAAGCAAGAAAATGCTGTCTCCAGAGCTTCCAGAGAAGACTGTGGTCCTGCTAACACCTTGCTTTTAGCCTAGTGAGACCAAGGGCAGCTTCTCACCTCCAGAACTATGCAATAATAAATGCGTTGGTTACTTTCTTCTTCTTTCTTTTTTTTAAAAATGTATTTATCCAGTTTAGAGAGACAGCATGGGCAGAGCCAGAGGGAGAAAGAATCTCAAGCAGACTCCTCACTGAGCGCAGAGCCCGATGTGGGGCTCGATCCCATGATCCCGAGATCAGGACCCTGAGATCATGACCCCAGTGGAAATCAAGAGTGAGACGCTCAACCAAGTCAGCCACCCAGACGCCCCAATAAATGTGTTGTTTTCCATTGCTGAGTTCATGGTAATTTGTTCTAGCTGCAGTAGAAAACTAATATGCAGCTTCATCATCAAGATGAACGGGGGGCATGCGAGAGGCAACGAGACAGTCTGATTCTGTAATACTTGTCTTCTCTTTCAGGTCGTGGTCGAGTTGGGAAAATTTGAAAGGAAGAAATTTAAAACTTCCAGCTTGCGAAACGGACAGGCAAAAGTGGAAGAGGAGCCTGCAGATCTCCATCCATTTCCCGGGAGAGAAGCACGGATCTTGACTAGGAAAACCCAACGGGACACTGAGAGCTACCCCATCATGCTTTGGTGGTCCCCACTGACCGGGGAGACCGGAAGGCTCGGCCAGTGCGGGGCAGATGTGTGTTTCTTCACCATCAACAGGACCTTCCTACATCACCCCATGACCAGAGCCTTCCTCTTCTATGGTAAGTGGGGCATTTGCCTGTCTCCTATCGCTTGCTGACATCCTACTGACTTTCTGCTCGCCTCCCAAGGAAGAGAAGGTGGCGCTCCCCTTGAACACACCGTGACACGCCTGATGTCCTTTGCACTTGCTCCATGTAAGGCCTGAGCATTTAGCAGGTACAATAAATAAACAAGCCTGACCAACATAAAGGTGGTTGGCCGGCTGCTTGGCAATTCTGGAAGAGAAGGGATGTTTCCTCTCACCCTTTCACAGTTAGATACTGTGCTTACTGAATTTGGTATTTAGAGAACTGGGTATTGATTCTGTTGTTGGGATCCATTCAGAGTGTCACCTGTCTTAATAGCCAGGAGATTTTGATCACCATAGCAAGGGTTTAATTGGACATTAGCTAAGCATAGTGTTCTTTTATTTCATTAGATTAATCAGCAATAAAAATAAAACTACTGGTCAGCTTCGGCTGAACAATATTGAGAGTAAGTTGGTGTTCATCGCTTCCTGAGGCTGATTATATGTCCTGCTGGGATTGGGGGCAGCCAGACCCAGCGAGGGGAATTAGCAAACTGCCCGCAGTGGCGGGAGATTCAGAGCTCCCGGGTGACGAGTGGAGGGGGCAAAGTGGCACACATGAGCAGACTCGACCGAACACAGGCACGGTCGATCAATTGGGAAGTCAATGAAAGCCAATCTGCCTTAGAGGGGTGTGGATGTGTATCTGTATTTGTGTGTGTGTGTGTGTGTGTGTGTGTGTGAGAGAGAGAGAGAGAGAGAGAGAAAAGAGAAAGAGAGGGAGACTTCACACTCTTCCTCTAGAGACAGGGCTGGAGTCTCTGCCTGAAACCAGTAGGAGAGTCTGGTCTCCCCTTGCCTTAGGTGAGAAGCAGCCATCACATCGCTGCTGTACCCCCTTGCCAACTGCAGCTGTTGATTTTAATAGGGAGACGTTTCTTTGAGAGTATCTGGTGCTACTCAGGGCAAACAGGCTATGGGGCAAAAGTTGTCTTAGCATATGATGTGGCTCACTGAGACGGCATAATGATGTCAGCACTGAATACTAATCTATCTAAAATGATGCAACTTTTGGGGAAGGCTACAGGGATGAGAAATTGAGTGCGACGGACAGGGACGAGGGAGAGTTAAATATACATCTTCTGTAGGAAGAATCAATATATACTGTCGGAAACTGAAAAGTCAACAAGTAAAATCTAAGTCTGTTTTTTGGGAATACTGGAGGTCTCTGTGCATGTATGACACGTTAAAAAGTTTCATTTAGGGGTTCCTGGGTGGCTCAGTCTGTTGGGCATCTGCCTTTGGCTTGGTCATGATCCTGGAGTCTGGGGCTTGAGCCCCCCCATTAGGCTCCCTGCTCAGTGGGAGAGTCTGCTTCTCCCTCTCCCGTGGCCTCTTTCCCCGCTCGTGCTTGGTCTCTTTCACTTACTCTCTCTTTCTTAAATACAATTTTTAAAAAGATAAGTTTCGTTTAAAAGGCCACCACTGTGATATGACCACTTTGGGTAGTGGTCTGGCAATATCCAGTCAACATAAATTCATACCAGATCTTCCCACTGCGAGGTATGAAGCCTCACAGAATGTCACACATGCACATGGATTGCTTACAGTAGCGTTGTTTGTCCTAAGCAAGGTTCTTTTTTTTTTTTTTTTAAAGATTTTATTTATTTGTGAGAGAGAGACACACAGCAAGAGAGGGAATACAAGCAGGGGGAGTGGGAGAGGGAGAAGCAGGCTCTCCGCCAAGCAGGGAGCCCAATGCGGGGCTCGATTCCAGGACCCTGGGACCATGACCCGAGCAGAAGGCAGAGGCTTAATGACTGAGCCACCCAGGCGCCCGCTAAGTAAGGTTCTTAAAATCGCCTAAATGTCCAACAAGAGAAAAGTGGTCAAATGAAGTGTGATATATAGAAATTCAGTGTGACACTACGCAACAGTGGAAATGGACACCCAACGTCAATAGGACCTCAGAAACCATGTAAGAGGAAAAGCAAGTTAGAGAGCTGTGGCAGAAAGTTAATACGTCCGGTCTCCCCGAGATTCCTGACCTGCTCTGGTCTCAAGTGCTTGCCCTTTTTGCTGTGCTGGCTCCCCGTTGTTCTGGGGGTTCCCTATGCCTTATTCTTGTGTTGGCTTCCCTTCTCCTCCTCCTCAGCCTCCTCCTTCCACTCCCCCTCCTCCTACCCCTCTTAAAAAGATTTATTTTTTAGAGAGAACATGGGGGAAAGGTTGGGGGGGGGTGAGAGAGAGAATCCCAAGCAGAGTCCCCACTGAGCGGGGCTCAATCTCATGACCCTGAGATCAGAACCCAAGAGGAAATCAGGAGTCCGACACTTAACCGACTGAGCCCCACAGGCATCCCTCCTGTTTCTTTTAGGACTTATTTTTCTCTTTCTTGGTTTATATTTTTGTTTCAGTATTTTCTGAAGATAAGTTTTCAGAGACTTTGTATGTGTGAAAATGTGTTCCTTTTACTCTCACCTTCATTCATGGTTTGGCTTAGCATAGAATTCTAGGTAAGAAATGCTTTTCTTTCTGAATTAAAAAAAAAGAAAAGATTTTATTTATTTATTTGACACAGAGAGAGAGAATCCCAAGTAGGCAGAGAGGCAGGCAGAGAGAGAGGGGGAAGCAGGCTCCCTGCTGAGCAGAGAGCCTGATGTGGGGCTCGATGTGGGGCTCATTGTGGGGCTCAATCCCAGAACCCTGAGATCATGACCTGAGCCGAAGGCAGAGGCTTAACCCACTGAGCCACCCAGGCGCCCCTTCTTTCTGAGTTTGAAAGACATTTTCCCGCTGTCTTCTAGCTTCTGCTGTTGTTGCTTGGGAAGCCAAAGCTATTTTGATTCCTCCTCCTTTGTGTTCTGTTCCCCTCTCCCTTCTCTGGAAAAATATAGAATATTCTCTTTTCACTGGTTTCAAAACTTAGTATGATGCTTTGCTGTGGGCCTATTTTCCTTTTATTGAGGTGGATACTAAAATATCGGATTGCCAGGAAGCCTACAAAACAGTATTTAGCTCAGTGACCTCTCCAGGACTCACAGATCTACAGGTTCATGCACTTAATTTATGAGCACACCAAGACTCGATTCTTCTCTCAAGGATGGACTCACCTTCAACCCAGTTTCCAGGAGATGGATGCGTCAACAGAAATGCTTCTGGCTTAATCTTCCTCTCTCGGGTTTTGTTACTCTCCAGCTCCAGAAACCATCTATGACTCTCACTGAGAGCTAAATATATGCCATTTTTACTATCCTGGCATTCAAGGCTCTGAAATCTGAATCCAGCCTGTCTTCTAAACTTAACCACTGGGATTCTATCCACTAAACCCTAGGTTCAAAAATCAAACTGCAATAGTCGCCATTTTAGGCAGAAACCACAAATGCACTAATTCACTGCCACTGTTTATTCGGTTTCTGAGTCCTACATTGTCCTTTCTATATTTGTCCTGTCAGAGACTCTCTCGAGTACCCACCATTTGTTTGGAAACGTGGATGAATATTGGAGCGTCTGATGTCACAGATTATTATCTTGAGACAAAGACATTACCCGACTGTGATGCAGTTCTAAGTGGCATATATCCCACAGCAGAAGTGTCAGTAAATCTTGTGGCGTTTCAAAGAAGGGAGAGAGAACATGTGACTGGAGGGGTCAGGAAAGGCTTTCTAAGACCTCCTTCATAAAACAGGAGAAATTCGAAATGTTGAGAGGAAATGGAGTTGGATTGTGTTGAGATTGGAGGACCTTTCATGAATGTGGGACGGCGTGAATGTGGGCAAAGAAGCGGGAAGTGATAGGTAATATCTGAGGTATAACAAGGCTGTAGCATAGTTCTGGGTCAGAGAGAAGTGGAGACTGAATGGGACATTGGGACCACAACGTTGGAGAACCTTGAACGTTGGCTTTAGATTTTGGATCACTTTGGAGAATGGTCTCAGGGAGCCCCTGAGAATTGAATGGCCTTTTAAAAACCAGCTCAGATATTAACACCTGTGAACCCTTCTGGATTCCCTCCCATCAGAGGCAGCCTCTACTGTGCACCAAGCACAATGCCAATCCTGAGGAATAAAGAAGAGAAATAAGGTAGTGAAGGCATTTTGTTTTGTTCTGTATGATCTTCTCTTCTTTCATGGAGTCGAAAGTTCTGGATGATAGGGCAACATCAGTACCTCCTCTACCCCTTAAGTCTAGCGCCTTTTCTGTGGTAGGTGTTCAGGTAGTCTTCAGTGAGACCTCAAGCCAAAAAGGATGCAGGGTCTAAACTTCTCCTCATCCATGTGATAAGACTGAGGCTATGAAAGGTGAGGGATGTCCCGAGATGACACTGGGGTTAGCGGTGGAGTAGGACTCAGAGCCGACGTGCCCTGACGCCTGACCCATCCATCACTCTTGTCAGCACCATATTTGATTGTATGCTCATGAGTATAATTAGATCTGGATATTTGGATTTGGGAATTACTAAAGATGTATGGTTTTTAACTGGCAGAATTAGAGATTTGGTTCATTAAGAAGGTCTGTTGAACAAGACAGAATGAAGACACTACACGTTTCTGTCTGAGGGCTCCACAAACTCTAATTAAGTAGGTCACTCACAACTGCACATGGGACCCTGCTGCGGCAGGATTGAAAAAGAGAAAGCAGGGAAATGATGCAGGTGTCAAAAGCTGCCCTAATTTAGTGAAATGGAAACTCAGCGGGTTATGTAACCTCGAAGCTATTGTAAACCAGAATATTTTTGAGTTTGCTTGTTTCCTTTGCAGTCTACTTTCTTTTTCTTCTTCCTAGGTATGAGTCACTTACTTAATACGAACACAGTGACTGCTGTGTCTGGTTTAAGCCACTTGAGAAGCGCAAGGCTTCAGCTTCATTAACAATTCTCTGAAACGAATATATAAAGCAGTCGCAAGTGAATAAAGTGTTTTGTGGTTTTTTTTTTTTTTCAACCCAAAATCCAAGGGTTAGGGGAGTCTTTGAAGCTGTCACTGTAGTGATTTCAAAACACAACTCCGGGTTTTAAGACAGTTCTCTGGAAAGATGTCTCTCCTGGAGGAGTGGTTGGAGTCACCCTTGACGAGAATGGCCTTAGTTAGAGCCGGGAACTGCTTCTGTTTTAGGTGAGCTTTTAAATAGAGGTTTTAGTAAACAGAAGCACAGGGAGATAAAGAAACAAGGAGGCTCCTGAAATATTTACCCCTTTAGGGATGTGGAGATGAGCACATCTTGATGCAGTCTGGGGGTTATGAAGAGAAGAACATCATCAGGTTGGCCCTCCTAGAAGGACAGCTACAGTCCAGCTCTCGGGGACTGAGCGCTGACGGCTTGCTGGGAGCTCCAATACCTTGCGGCCAGCTCCATGTTCCCCCCTGGCTTCCTTGAACGTGATCTCCCTGCCTTCCCAAAACAGCCTCGTAGGTGGGGATTCTATCTCTTTTTGATGGAGAGGGAAGTAAAGCACAGCGTGAAAAGGCTTGTCTTCAGTTACCTGTGTGGGTGGTAGGAGCCAGAACTTTCCCTCATGAACAAGGGTGAGATAATACAGTCCAAATTATATTTCCACCCTCGGAGAAGACTGAGAGTAAAGGAATCATCAGAAATGAGCGGTGTTGGGGCGCCTGGGTGGCTCAGTGGGTTAAGCCTCTGCCTTCGGCTCAGGTCATGATCTCAGGGTCCTGGGATCGAGTCCCATATCGGGCTCTCTGCTCAGCAGGAAGCCTGCTTCCCTCCCTCTCTCTCTTTGCCTGCCTCTCTGCTTACTTGTGATCTCTCTCTGTCAAATAAATAAATAAATAAATAAATCTTTAAAAAAAAAAAAATGAGTGGTGTTGTTCTAGAAGATTTCTTCAGGAACTGGAGTTACAAGGAAGGTCTTTAGCAGAGGAAGAGTGTGGAGCGCCTCACAGGGAGGTATCATGAGCAAAGCAACAGAAATCAGCATTCTCGCTCACTCTGTGCCCGACGCGTTCAGGAACAGGGGGTTCTGGTATTGAAAAGGGCTCCTGAGTGAGAAAGCGTTTCTGCTATAAGCCATTTACAGCTTACCAGTTCCCAGAGTGTTGTAATGAAAGACATTTAGGACGAATGATAACAAACACAGTAGATGCTTTCCTTGTTTCAAGGGACACTTTGGGATTTCACTGCCATTATCAGTGCCTGCTCTGCCAGACACCAAAGAGATACTCTCTGTGTATTCTCTTACTTAAAATCATCGTAACACTGTGTAGTTGCCTGGGTATTATTACCGTTTTAGAGATGGGAAAACAGGCTCAGAGAATGTGAGTGACCTGCCCAAGGTCACACAGATGGAAAGTGCCTGATCACATACCCAAACCAGAATATCTGATTCTACAACTCATACTCTGTTTATCACTATTTTACCACACTGTCTACACCACAGGCTGTGAGCCTGTACACCTCATCCACCATCTTTCTCCTTTGGAAATGCTAGCTCATCAGTGAACCCTGTTACGAGCCATCTCCCCATCTTCTGGGTTTCGTGCAAAGGTTTGGAAGGCAACTATGCTCACCGCTATACCACCAACGCTGCACAGCCCTGAAGGTTTACTAGTTTGTTTACTCATCCCCCTTCAGACATTTCTTCCATTCATTCATTCATTCATTCATTCATTTGTCTGTTCATTCAAAGCCTGACGATAACCAAGCATGAGTTATAGAATGAGATCAACACATGTGGGTGTCTCACTGCCCTTTAAAACCTTATTCGGGGAGCTAATTTTCACCTTCCCCTAACTGGAAACTCTGGCAGATCTCTAGCCTTTGTGCTCCCTGTTAGGCAATGGAGGATTTTATGGACACTTTCCATTGCAAGTGCGGTTTCAAGCTTAGTAAGTGGCGTGTTCAGTCCCAGGTAGAATCCTTTCTGGACTCTGAGTGCACCTGGGGTAATGCTTGTTGTGTTCGCCAGCTTGGAGCTCTTTTCATGCCCCAAGCCCGCTCCCCTGGGAAGGGCGCTTATGTTCTTTCTGTTCTCTGCCCTCTGCTTGCTCTTTCTCCCCTGATCACTAGCTGCTTTGGGGAGCCTGGTGGAGTTACAGTGAGGACAGGGAGGAGAATTAAGGAGATAGAACATTTTTTACTCGGCTGTGTGGCTGCATGTCTCCTGAACCAAGCACATGTTTCGAGCTGGTGTCCTTGAGTGGGTCGGGCAGAGGACAAAGTATACTTTTTTCTATTCTGGGGCATTTTCATGGCATTTGGAGTTTGCCTGTTGGACTTTCACAGTTTCCCTTCTCAGGAAGCTGCATCTCCTCTCTGTGTAGTCAGATGGCATCCCAGTTCCTGGCATCCTGTAAAACATACCCAGCTTCTTTCTGCTGAGGTCTCTTTGTTCCTTGTAGGCTCTCATCGGAGGACCTGAGGCTGCCCACCAGCTCTCCACACGTGTCAGAGGAAGTATCACCCACCTCTTGCCTTCACTGGCTTTGGGATCATGGGCAGCTGCTGTCTCCTTACCTTCTAGATTTTCCTAGTGAGATGGGTTGGGGGAGCCCAACCCTGGCCCACGGTCCTCCTGCGCCTCCTCAGGCTTGAGGTAGGCACTAGTCTTCTCTGTCTAAGCTGCAAGAACATATTACATATTTCAGAGTTCTCCAGGCAGCCCCATGGAAATGGGGTTCAGAGCAGGGCACAAGTGTTCATCATACATACACTTCAGTAAGTGTCCCCCCAGGCTCTTCTCTCTCCTCCCTTTCTGCATTCTCGACCTTGTTGTGGAATCCAAGAATCCTAAAATGGGTTCACCTTCATTCCATGCATAAATTCAGCAAGCGGGGGCAAGGACGGGTTCTGTCTCACAGTTACTTTGTATCTCGGTCGGTGTGTCCGATCGGTTCTATCCCGACATGAAGTCGTACGGGGTTTCTGCAGAGCAGCATTGATTGCCAGGCCCCTTGCCAGACCCTGGAGAAGCACAGAAGACAGACAAGTTTGGTTTCCCATGATTATATCACGGTTGATGTGTTAACAGCCTGGATTTCCTTCTATGGCTGTAACCCACGTCTGAGTGGCACATCCATGAACCCCGCTCAGGACTGAAGATTTCTGCTGATCTCATCCCCTACATGTTCGTTCTTAGTAATTTTTGTCTCCAGAGGCTGATCTTCTCTTGGGCCCTGTGCACTGAATTAGTGGGTAATTGTTCTTAATAGCATGGCAGGTTAAGACTTATTTGGGAGATGGGAAGGAAATGGACTTAATTGGACTGTGTGGGCAGTAATGAAGTTGAACATGAAAAGAACCTCATAATAACTGGGTGAAAGGTTGTATGTTATATACAGTGTGTGTATACAGATGTATATATGTTTATATCTGTGTACATATATATATCTTTGCTGTAATTAGATCTCATATTTTATTTATTCATTTTTTAAAAGATTTTATTTATTTTGAGAGAGAGAGGACTTTCACAAGCAGGGAAAGACACAGAGGGAGAGGGAGAGAGAGAATCTCAAGCAGACTCCCCGCTGGGCACAGAGCCTGTCATGGGGCTCGATCTCACGACCCTGAGATCATGACCTGAGCCGAAACCAAGACTTGGGCGCTCAACCAACTGAGCACCCCGGTGCCCCAAACCTCTTATTTTATTTTTTAATTCTTTTTAAAAGATATTATTTACTTATTTGTCAGAGAGGGAGGGAGAGACAGAGAGAAAACAAGCAGGGGGAGCGGCAGGCAGAGGGAGAAGTGGGCTCCCTGCTGAGCAAGGAGCCTGATGTGGAGCTTGATCCCAGGACCCTGAGATCATGACCTGAGCCGAAACCAAGACTTGGGCGCTCCACTAACTGAGCCCCTCAGGTGCCCCAAACCTCTTATTTTAAATAAATGTCTTATTTTTACTTACATAATTATTTGTGTGGTACTTTACAAAGGGTGAACCCAGTGGCTGGGCTCTGCTCAGACCCCCAGTGACATCTCCTGTAGTTAGAATTCCAGGTCCTTACTGTGGCCTCTGCGACTGCGGGCTCTGCCCTGCTGGGTTCTTCAGGCTCTCTGCGCTCTCTCCTCTCTACCCGGGGGCTGCTCGCTGTCCCTCCTCACACTGGGGGGAGCCTTGCCAGCCTCAGAACCTGTCACTTGCTCTTTCTGTCCCTGGGATGCGCTCCCCTGGCTTATTCCTTCCACCAGCCAGTGTCTGTGCATGATGCTTCTTCAGAGGCCTCTTTCCCTGCCTTCTTTCGGACGCAGCGCTCCCCTCCCATGCCTCTCCCGGTGCCATCCACCCTGGCCCGCCTTCATTTTCTCTTTGTGACACCCATTACCCCCGAAGTTCACTTACTCTTCTGGGGCAAGTGTCCGTGGTCTCCCCACAATGGAATCTAAGTACAGGAAGACAAGGAGCTTTGTTGTCTCCTCTGCTGTCATCCCAGGACCTAGAACAGTGCCTGGCCCCTGGCAGGCTTCCGGGAGCGTTGTTGAATGACTGAGTTCGCAAAGCTGGCCTGATCTTCTCATGTAGAGATGGGGAGGAAATGAGAATGTTGGTGTTTTTTCTTTTAAGATTTATCCATTTGGAAACAAGATGAAACCAGAGAGGGAGACAAACCGTAAGAGACTCTTAATCTCAGGAAACAAACTGAGGGTTGCTGGAGAGGAGGAGGTGGGAGGGATGGGGTGACTGGGTGATGGGCACTGGGGAGGGTATGTGTTATGGCGAGTGCCGTGAATTGTGTAAGACTAATGAATCACCCACCTGAACCCCTGAAACAAACAATACATTATATGTTAATAAAAAAAGATTAAAAAATTTTTTCCAAACAACAACAACAAAAAGATTTTTCCATTTATTTGAGAGAGAAAGAGAGTGTGCATGCGCGCACAGGAGGGCAGGGAGGGACAGGGAGAGAGACTCCTCAAGCAGACTCCCCACGAGGGCAGAACCTGATGGTGGGGCTCCGTCTCATGTCGCAGGAGATCAGGACTTGAGCCGAATCTGAGAGTCCCGCTCAACCAACCGGGCCACCCAGGAGCCCCAGAGAACATTGGTATTTTTATCTTCACTGGGTCTTGAGATATTATATAACTTACCCACGCTGTGCCTGGCATTCTTTTTGAATGTGTTCATTAGACCCTATGATTAACACACTGTTTTATTTAAATTATGTTATATCCAATTTTTTCGTGTCCCCGGCTGAATTAAACTTTCTGGTACAAAGCTTCTTGCAAAGAAATAGCAAAATCTGTTTTTTTAGTCATTTTTTAGTCATTTTTTGTCCCTAGAAGCAATCACTTGCAGCTGTTTTAGCTATTTTCTTAAGGCCATGTTACTTCCTAATTTTGTAATCAGGGGGTAGTGCATTCACTCTGGCTGCCTGCAGATTGGGACACACAGGGGGAAGCCACACTCCCGGTCCTGCCCTGCCCTGGGTCAGCATGGTGGCTTGGGGGACCAGTGTGCTGTACCTTTTATCATGTCAGGTGTGATTGATTCTTCCTGTAATTAGATAAGATCTGGCAGCCAGGGTTAACAGCAAGGGAAGAGCTGTCATGACAACAGAGGCGTTCAGTCTTACTAATGCCCAGTGTTCAGGTGTCAAGGTCATTGGTTGGAACGTGAAAGAACCACAGTCTCTGCTCACTTGGGCTTTCTCAGTGGGAGTTGTGACAGTTTTTTTCTTTCTATCTCTCTCTCTCTCTCTTTCTTTTCTTTTCTTTTTTTCTGGGTCGTTCACGTAATATAATGTGTAGGACATCCTTTCAACTCCTGTCCAATTTGTTTGCATCTCTAAAAAGTTTCTTCAATTAATGCTGGAACGGTGGAGAACCAAACCCCAGTTCTCTGATTTAGATTTCTAAAACTTGAGAGTTTACGACCTTACTTATTCTGCTGTAGATGAATGGTTTCCAAATCCAGCTCACCCCTAAGGTGACAGGTGAACAAGAAAACAAAACCCTAACTCCCTGCACTCTACTTCCAACATACTCAGAATCTCTTGGGCTGAAGACCTGTCATCTGCCACCTGTGTGGTCACATTGGCTCAGGAGGCATTTTACAGGGCTTTGGGAAGGTGTGGGAAGAGTTGGCCAGAGATTTGAAAACAAAAGAAAACAAATTATCAAGAAAGAAAATGTAATGATAACACACTGGTTCGGCTCAGCAGTAAATAATACTTACTCCTACAATAATGAAAGCACTGGATATATCTTAATCAAAAATGGATGAGGGGTCAGAAGGGAGGTGGGTGAGGGGTTGGCTTAAGTAGGTGATGGGCATGAAGGATGGCACTTGAGATGGGCACCGAGTGTTGTATGGAAGTGTGCAATCTATTGTACACCTGAAACTAACATGACACGGTAGTTAACTAACTGGAATTGGAATAAAAACCTTATTAAAAAAAAAAGAAAAAAATGGAAGAGGAGGGAAGAGAAGTATGTAGGGGAAGGGTGATCTAGGGGAAGGGTGATCTAGGCAAGTTCAAGCTTCCCTCCATAGTGGGAAGACAGTAGGTATTATCCAAAACTGAAAAGTCAAGACCGAGCATGTTAAGCATGTTATTTGGATGTCTCTGAAGTGTGAGTAGAGAAGAAGCACCTGAAAGAACAGGTGTGGTGACTTCTGGTGTGTGGAAAGGGGGTGGGGATGTGGGGCAGGACCCTGCTACCGGGTGTTGATGGCCTGAGAAAAGACCGACCTCACCTTTAAAGCTATATGCAGGTATTAATTTGGTATAAATAAAAATTTAATTAACAAGGATATTTTGTCTCCAGGGATATAGTTAAGTGCAAGGACAGTAGGAACAGTTATTAATAAATTATCCAATTCCTAGACTTTTCTGGCTTTCTTGGGATACCTTTGGGAAGAGTGTTCATTATGTAGAGGCATTAATATTTCTTCTAGCCAAGGTATTCATTCCCTGCCATGAAAAAAAAGTTACATATTACTATTAGTTGATTTTCAATCTCTCCCCATAAAAAGGTAAATCAATGGAATCTTGCTAGATTTTGTTTGGTGTAAGGACAAAGGCTTTAGTGAACCTCATAATGTTTAGTTTTGAGGGTTGTTCCGGCAGGCTGGGAATCCTCGTGGCCTTGTTTCTGACCTAGCCTCCCGCTTTTTTTTTTAACCCTCTCTGTTCTTTTGGGAGGTTTTGGTTATATAGATATTAGAGGAAGAGCAAAAGGGCTGAAAATCTGAAATCATTTCTCAGACTAACCTTACAAATCTGGAAGGAGGTGCAGAAGTAAGTAGGGACAGAGTCCAGCACTTTCCTTCTGACTGGTGTGAGGAGACAGTGGAGAGATCTCATGACAGCAGCTTCAGCAATTTGGGCCAGTGGATGGGTTGGCCCCAATCCAGTTCCGGGCCGATTCTCTGACCCTGGGAAACACTCCGAGACAAACTGGCAGTTCCCGTCTGCAGAGCAGACAACCAGGGCTCATCGGCACCCCAAATAAAACCATGCCGCTCTCACTGACATGTTCTCTTCCCTCTTAAAAATTAAAACAAAACAAAACAAAAACACTTAAACTGAAGAGAGGATGGCAGACGCTTTACTTTCACCGATTTGGTCCACCCCATCTAGATTGTTCTTGTTCTAGGGCGTCGATCGAGCGTCCTGGCCTTTGAGAGAGGGGGTGCTGGGGAACGTCCCGTTCTGCGGGACAAGAACGGCCAGCGTCCGTCCCTCAGCTGGCTCCATGCCATCTACTTGTTGAACTTGCTGGAGATCTCTTGGACTATTAAAAACTTGTGCATTCGTGAAAAAGTGACCTCTCTGAAGGAAGCCAAATGCTAGTGCTGATGAGGAGAGTGAAGACAAAGCAGCGTTTTAAGAAACTGGTTACGGGGCGCCTGGGTGGCTCAGTGGGTAAAAGCCTCTGCCTTCGGCTCGGGTCATGATCCCAGGGTCCTGGGATCGAGCCCCACATCGGGCTCTCTGCCCAGCAGGGAGCCTGCTTCCTTTCTTCTCTCTCTGCCTGCCTCTCTGCTTATTTGTGATCTCTGTCTGTCAAATAAATAAATAAATAAATAAAAAAGAAAGAAACAGTGGTTACTGGGCGGAAGATAGCTATCTAAGTAGATCAAAGAGTAGAGCACTGGATTGATTTATGGTTTGGATCTGTGTGTAATAGTCCACCTGATTCCGTGTTTTGAGGACATTGTGTGCTGCTGGGTTTATGGTTCGGGAGAATTTGAGAATGTGTCAGGATGTATGCCCTGCTGGTGTCAGGGTCTGCTCCTCGTTCATTTATACAGGACACTTTTTTTTTTTAAACTCATGAGAGAGAGGCATAGGCAGAGAGAGAAGCAGGCTTCCCGCAGAGTAGGGAGCCTGATGTGGGACTTAATGCCAGGACCCTGGGATTATGACCTGAGCGGAAGGCAGACACTTAACTGACTGAGCCACTCAGGTGCCCCATTTAAGAAACCTTTATTATGGCACCCCTGGGTGGCTCAGTGGGTTAAAGCCTCTGCCTTTGGCTCAGGTCATGATCCCGGGGTCCTGGGATCGAGCCCCGCATCGGGCTTTCTGCTCGGCGGGAGGCCTGCCTCCCCCCCATCTCTGCCTGCCTCTCTGCCTACTTGTGACCTCTGTCTGTCAAATAAATAAAAAAGTCTTTAACAACAACAACAACAAAATGAAACCCTTATTATAGGTGCAGCCCTGGGTTGGGTGCTGGGATTTATAGCTGTGAACACAGCAGGCTCTGCCCTGGGGAGTTATGAAATATGGAAATAGGATTGCTACCAGCTAGGGATGAGTGTTTTGGCTTTAGACAAGAGTAATTGGGGTGGCCTCTATGAAGACATAATATTTGAGCCTGAGAACTGAAAGATGGGAGGAGGCGCACCTGTGTCCAAAGTGGAGGGAATTAATATCAGGTGGAGGGAGCAGCTGATGGATAGGAGAGTGGGAGGGAGTTTGATGGGAGGGAGCAACAGAAGGCTGTTGTGGCAGGAGCACCAGGGGTGTGAAGGGAGAGCATAGGAGGTGGGATCTGAGGGGCAGACAGACGCCTGTGATGAAGGGCTCCAAGAGACAGGATGGGAGATCCGGATATAGTCTAAGTGCGATGGGAAAACACCAGAAGGTTTCAGGCAGAGTTGCTGTGATCTGATTTCAGTTTTGTTCTGTTCCGACTGATGTTTTTAAAAGATCCCTGATGACTTCTCCATGGAGAATGGGTTGGACCGTGAAGGTGGAAGTGAGACACAGTTTCATTAAAGAAGTGAAAATCAGAAGCGCCTGGGTGGCTCAGTCATTAAGCGTCTGCCTTCCGCTCAGGTCACGATCCCGGGGTCCTGGGATTGAGCACCGCATCGGGCTCCTTGCTTCTCCCTCTCCAGCTCCCCCTGCTCATGTTCCCACTCTCGCTGTCTCTCTCTCTGTCAAATAAATAAAGTCTTAAAAAAAAAAGTGAAAATCATGGTGCTCTGGATGAGGGTGGGAGGTAGTGGAGAAAGAAATGGGTGGATTGGAGATGTGATTTGAAAATAGAGTGGATGTCTCGATGTCTTAGTGGTATCTATTTTCATATATGCAGGTGCCCAAAGAGAAAAAAAAAAAATCAACTGTGCTTATTCATTTAACTCCTCAGCCTTTCAGACACTTCAACCTCACGTTACCGTCTTACTATAACCGTGAAGCATAAACAGTGTAAATGCCGCTGTTCATTTCCTTCCTGCTGGGTAAAAACAGTAGGTCATAAATTATTGATATCAAATATTTTGCTTCCCCGGGCACATAAATATTTAATCCTCAAGGTTATTGACATGTGCCTATTTTACTTTCCTGAGTACAGACATCTAAATTTGATATCTAGATCATTGGTAACTGTATTTTTTTAGTTGCATGTGAACAGTTGTGTGCAAACCCTATAATTTCCAGCCTAAGACACTGACATTTGTTTACTGATGAAGCAGTTGGCATTTAGTTAGAAGATCTAGCAGAGAAACACCCGTTTCATATGGGTCCTTCTGCGCTCTATCCCCTCCCCACCCCCATCCCCCCCCCCAAGTCTTTTGAGTCCCTTGGAAATGTTAAAAGAAAAATACAGTGTTTTCTTTCCCATTCCAGACCAAATCAACATCTCTGGAAATGAGGTCCAAGACTCTGTTCTTTATCAAACTTCCCAAGAAGTAATAGTGTAGCTAGTCTTGGGGGTGGGGGGGCGGGAACTGGGAACAGCTCTGAGATGGTCTCTTAGGGAGCTTCCGCCGCTAATGTTTTATGACTTAATATAAAATCTCTAAGTTCTAGCATGAGAATTTATAGATGTATCTTTGGTTTTATATCCTGTTGTTGCTTATGTAGGCTTATGATTTATTTCATGCCTTGGTCTTTGCTAACAGAATATCCAATTATAACGTTACGCCTTCAGGAAAATAAAATCCTCTCTAAGACATCTGCCTTGTGACAGTTTCCAAGAATGTCTCTTGTTGAAATTGGATAACTGTTCGTAGTTGGACGTGTGAATTTTGACGATTCTTTCACGGGCGTTATGCAATTAGGGCATTCTTTTGGCCACATGGGCACAATTTGGTCTTTCAGGAGCACTTTGTTGTTGGACTAATATAGCATCTGGTGATGTCTGAAGGTGTCAGAACCAGGGGCCTCTGCTTAGAAGATACTTATGGCTTAGCTGATGCTGAGCAAAAGCTTGGATCCAGGAGGGATGAGACAGAGTCTTTTTCTACTGTCCCCACTCAGCAGCACACAGACCCCGAACGCACATTCCCTGGGGGAGAACTGTGCATATGGTCATGAAACTGTGCAGCTCTGGAGGCCGAGAAGCTTCAGGACCCAGCTGTCTGCTGCAGTGCACATGTTAAAGCGGTCCCAGTGGATTCCCCTCTGGTCAGCGGCTGGAAGGCTCCTGGTTTTCCCGGCCTCGATACCTGACGGGCTAGGGTGGCTCATCTTCTCTTTACTTTCAAGGCAGCTAAGCTCTAGTGTTTCCTTTCATTCGTGACATCAGGCAATCTGTGAGCCTGCTAGCTCAGTCATCCCGCGGTCTGAAGCAAAGCGGCCTATTTTCAACCTCTCGATTCAGTTTTCCAAACAGTCCCTGGTTTGGGTCAGCAGTGTGTGGAGAGGAATTGAAAGCATACAGGTGACACGAGCATCTACGCTGTTTGTGGCTGCCACTTTACTTCTGCTTTTGCTCCTCCTGCCACTGTGACCCCCTCGGCCAGGGCTCTCTGTCTTCATATTGACCTTGGGCCGCAGGACATCATGCGGCGCATACAGGTGGGAGATTTTGTCAGTCACAGTGTATGAAATGGTGGTTGGTAACTGGTGGGCATGCCCGGGGTGGAGAGTTTTGGCACATGGAAGAGATTTGCTCAGCTTTAATACGAACTGGGTTATTTCTTTTCCATTTTAGTTAAGGTCAAGTGTTTTTCCTCTTTGTTGCCTATACTCATCGTTCCTCTCCCTAATTTACCAGCCAACATGTTTGCTGTTGTCCCCTCCTCCTCCTCAATTGCTTGGCACATTTCTTTTTTCTTTTTTTTTTTTTTTTAAGATTTTATTTATTTGACAGAGAGAGATCACAAGTAGGCAGAGAGGCAGGCAGAGAGAGAGGGGGAAGCAGGCTCCCTGAGTAGGGAGCCCGATGTGGGACTCGATCCCAAGACCCTGAGATCATGACCTGAGCCGTAGGCAGAGGCTCAACCCACTGAGCCGCCCAAGTGCCCCGTGCTTGGCACATTTCTGTCATGAGTGAGAGAAAGTATATATGCACTTTGTAATGCCCATCATACTCTATTTTATATCACATTACTTCTTGGAAGAAAGAAGCTGAAAGTTGTTTTATATTAGCTAGACTATTCCAAAATACTCAGACTGACGGAACTTCTCTCGTCACCCACAAAGGCAGGTCTAGTTGTACAGATTTCCAATCTTTGCAGAAGTAATGGTGGCCTGTTTGGGGCAGGGAGAGCCACACCATAACCAAACTATATACCTCCAAATTGCTTGAGAAACTGTGGTGTAATGGAAAGAACTGGGTTCAGATAGTCAGTTGGAACAGGACTGACTTGTTAGATGTGTGACATTAGCACTGTTTCTGAACCTCATTTAAGTTTCTTCTCTCATTTATAATATGAGGATAATTCCAATTTCTGTAGAGTATTTGAGGAGTGTTGAGATAATTCATGTAAAGTGCAAAACATTGCCAGAGGCATGGTCGATGCTTAATAGGACATCAGAGACTTCTTAATACCGAGAGTTAGCATAATGATTATGTTCCTGATATTCTTTTATTATCCTTTTAATGTCCATGGGATCTGTGGTGATGTCCCCTTTTTCATTTTTTTTTTAAGATTTTATGTATTTATTTGATAGAGACAGCGAGAGAGGGAACACAGCAGGGGGAGTGGGAGAGGGAGAAGCAGGCTTCCTGCGGAGCAGGGAGCCCAAGGTGGGACTCAATCCCAGGACCTTGAGATCATGACCTGAGCCAAAGATAGACACTGAATGACTGAGCCTCCCAGGTGCTCCCTCCTTTTTCATTTCTGATAAATAATTTGTGTATTCTGTCTCTGTTTGTCTTAGCCTAACCAGAGGCTTATTGGTTTTACTGATCTTTTTCAAAGAACCAGTTTTGGTTGTCTTGATTTTTCCCTATTGATTTCTTATTTTCACGTTCATTGATTTCTGCTCTAATTTTTATTATTTCTTTGCTTCTGCTTATTATAGATTTAATTTGCTTTTCTTTTCATAGTTTCCTAAAGTGGAGACTTATGTTATTGATTTTAGATCTTTCTTCTTTTTGAATATATGCTTTCTATGCTATAAATTTACCTCTAAGGGATGCCTGAGTGGCTCAGAGGGTTAAGCATCAGACGGAGTCTTGGTTTCGGCTCAGGTCATGATCTCAGAGGCCTGGGATAGAGCTTTGTGTCAGGCTCCACACTCAGTGGGGACTCTCCTCTCTTCTCCTTCTGCCCCTCTCCCTGCTTATGCTCCTTCTCTCTCTCTCAAATAAATAAATATCATTAAAAAAAATTTCTTCTAAAGACTGTTTTCTCTATATCCCCCAAGTTTTGATAAGTTGCATTTTTATTTTCATGTAGTTCAAAAATGTTTACATTTCTCTTGAGTTTTTCTTTGACTGATGTGTTACTAGAAGTGTGATGTTTAACCTGCACATATTTGGAGATTTTCCAGTTACCTTTCTGTTCTTGATTTCTAGTTTCATTCCATTGTGTTCTGAGAGTAGACACTGTATGACTTCTATTTTTTTTAAATTGTTAAGGTGTGTTTTATGGCCAGAGTATAGTCTGTCTTGATGAATGTTGCATGTGAACTTGAGAGGCGTGTGTATTCTGCTGGCGTTGGACACAGTAGGGCATAGATGCCCATTATATTCAGTTGGTGGATGGTGTTTAGTTCAAGTACATTTGCTGATTTTCCACCTGCCAGATCTGTCCATTTCCAATAGAAGGGGATTGAAGTCTCCAACTGTAATAATGAAGTCATGGTTTCCTCCCTGCAGTTCTACTGATTTTTGCCTCATGTAGTTTGACAGTCTCTTGTTAAGTGTAAGCATGTTTAGGATGGCTGTCATGTTTATATTCAGATGAGCTAATGTAAAGTCAAGGAGAAATGATAATAAGATTATAATAGATTTAAAAGTAGACTGGGGCACCTAGGTGCTCAGTTAAACATCCGACTCTTGATCTCGGCTCAAGTCTTGATCTCAGGGTCATGAATTCAAGCCCTGGGTTGGGTTCCACACTGGGCGTAGAGCCTACTTAAAAAAATTAAATAAAAAATAAAAATAAATAAAAATAAATGTAGACTAACAAAGATGGTTTTGGGGTAAAGAAGTTACTATCTTCCTTGCTGGTCCAGGGACTCCATTCACTTTGGGAGAGGGTTGGACTGTTACAGAAGACAAGTTTGATACTCCTATGTAACTTTGATGTTCAACTTTTCTTATTTCCTGTTATTTCTTTTCCTTTCTGAGGTCTAACTGCTCTCTTAAGGGTATTTTCCCACATGTCTTTTGTTCTCACTCTACCATAGTAGAAACTAAGACTACAGTACTCAGCTCAGACTTCTCCTCTTGATAAGGTAGCCCTTCCAGTCATGACAGCTTGGTCACAGGTCTTGTTTCTCCATGGTAGAAGGAAGAGGAGAAAGCCTCATGTTTTCTAGCCCTCGGTGTTGTGGGGGATGAACAAAGGGAGAAGAAAAAGAAGGTAGATATCAACATTTTGTATTTGCCCTTGCCAACCGCACACCCTGCCTTCAGGTCACATTTTGAAGTAGAAATGTTAGAAATACCTTGATATGGGGCACTTGGAGGGGCTCAGTCTGTTGAGTGTCTGCCTTTTGCTATGGTCATGATCTCAGGGTCCTGGGATCAAGCCCCATGTCATCGGGCTCTCTGCTCAGCGGGAGTCTGCTT